>NC_072822.1:18392500-19036250 GCF_027744805.1 Dunckerocampus dactyliophorus | reverse complement strand
ACATGCTAACCACTCGGCCACCGTGCGGCTCTTACCTTTTTCATTAACTATCATATGTAGTGCCTTCAGACTCTGTATGAAGGGATTACTTTTTCATTTTATTAGCAATTAGCAATTACAAAATGTAATTGCTCTTTCACCACAATAAACATGAATCGTTTGTGCACTCGTAGCGGACAGATGTGCTGTGAAGAATGTTTGTCCACAGCAGGATGGACCTCAGAGCACACTTGCACAGCTGAAATAAAGGCACAGATGTTATTAATTATCAAGGCCTTGCAGCCATCGACTCTCTGGTCACGACCCCTTCTCTTTTTTAATTACAATTCTATCTCATTTGTGGCGCCCTTGTCTCATTAACAATTGGTATGTTGTCCTGTTTGTATGTCCATATGCCTTTCATTGTCATTTCCTGATGATGCCCTTCAGCAACTTGCTCTGTTTCTCTTCTTTTTCCTGTCTGTGCTAGTTCCACTGATGTGGGCAACATGATTCAGTGATGAATGTGTCAAGGTTTATTCAGTCTATTTTCTGCCTTTCTCATTTTTTTTCTTGGCAGCAGAGCAGCCTGTGTGTCACGGAAAGGGACTGTCCTTTTGCGAGAAATTCTTGAGGTTGTCAGTCAATTCCCATTCAGCTAGATCACATCATGGCTGAATTTTCAAACTGACCTTGTACTTTGACCTCTCGCTGTTGAAAAAACATCTCAAAATGATATATCAGAAACCTGATAATAATAATGGACTGATGATGACACCCCTGGGCAAAGCTTGCAGTCCGCTCTGACTAACAAACAGGCCACAATGGTGATAAGGAGGCAGGAGATGATGGTGGGCCTATAGAGCCATGGAGGAAGTTGATGTTGGGAGTGAGCTGTCACTGAGACTCTGCTAATGATGTACAGATGGCCCGTGAGCCTCCCCTCCCCACACCAGTAATCTAATGAGGAGACGTGGATTACCGTTAACTCAGATTAATTTTTAACATGGTGGAGGACACGGTGGTGACAGCCATGATTATTATCATTACCATAATCATTCCCACTTTGTCTGTCACTCAGTGTGTGTCGTCACGTGGGCTGGATAAATACTGTACACTAGCTGGCAAGAGGTTTTTAGGAAGCTCGTTCATTTGCATGGAGTCTAGACATGACATCACGTCATCATCCTTTTGTTTTTCATAAACAATATGCCTTGACCCTCGACCAGGACGGGGCAACATCTCAACATTTAAGAGCAGCAGGAAAGCACAGCAAAACATAAAAGGCCTTTTGTTTTACGATGAGTGCACGAGGTGGAGATGCAGGAAATCAGAAAACAGAATTCCCATCATGTTGCCTCTTGGAGGAGAGTATCATCATCCCATGTTAAGAATGCATGGAGAATGGAAGGACAATGAGACGAGAACCTGAATGACTTGTGGGGAAATTGGCCACTATAAGTTGAAAATTGTACACAAAAAAAAACATGGTCATATTCAATGTTTCAGTGTTTCATTACCAGATGTGTAAAAATGATGCATTTTGAACACATGCGATTCAACCTTTAAGTGATACCTGTTGGCAGGTCACAATGTGCTCAATTTGTCATTACAATTCATGTCAGCATAAAAATGCAAATACAAATAATAGCATGGAGGTGGGGGAATATCCTGCAAGCGTGTGTGTGTGTGTGTGTGTGTGTGAGAGAGGTTGAAGGTTAGGCAGAGTCAGACAGTGTCTAATCCTCACATCCCTCTTTCTCTTAAAACAACAATAACACAGGATGAGACGAGATAAAACAGTCTCGGTCATTGTTCAGACAATGAATGAAAGTGTTGTTCATTGTTTAACGGGAGCCTCACACTGGGCATGCTCCATGCTTTACTAACTCTTTCTAATAATGGACTATATGTGTCCACAAAGTGCCACACACACACACACACGCACATACATGATTGTCTGTTTTTGTTTCTATGATTCAAAGATTCTTAAAAGTATCTGAAATGACTCAGCTTTTTATGCGTAATGTCTTTCACCAGCTCCATTTCCCGGCACAGGCACTGTCTAGGTGTCAGATTAAGTACAGTGAAGCGTTGTTAGTGTAAGATATCACGCATACATTTCTACACACTGGTTCAGGAACGTGAGTGAAGGCATGAGTGCGACGGATTTCTCCTAATAGGCAGGTCCCTTACAAGCACGCCGACGACAATTAAGCAGCTTTCTCCCCACCATCTCAGGAAATGCTTTGCCCCTCTGAAAGAGTTGATGAATGGGACAGGGTGACTCACACGCACACACTAAAACCTACCTCTTTGCTTGTTTATTTTTTAAATGTAAAGTACATGTTACACCGCAGCAGAAGTAAGTTCCATGTTTTGATGATAGAGTTACATGTATGTCCATGTATGTTGACATCAATATCCATGCCAGTATTGCTGAATACACTGTATTTATTGTTTGTTGTGTTTTGCTATATAGTCATTGACTTCTTTTTACACTTGTGTGACAGGTAAGAATGCTAAGTGTCTTTTCAGCAGTTTCTTATACTTTCAAACAGTATTTTTTTTCAGTATCTTATATTTTCAGTAGCTACATGTTTTTTTCAATATTTTTTTTGCCTTTGTCCATCTTTTCTTATGGGAATAATTGTTTTAAAATCCGAATAAATCGAATGTCAACCAGTGTCCCGGAATGTACTGTGTATTTTGTAGCATCGGTTGTGAGTGCTGGGGTCTCATCCTGTCGTCTGGCTGTCACAACCTCTGTGTTGGGCCTGCTCTTTATGAGAAAAGCTTGCATTGGGCAGATCCTATTTATACAGATTAAAAAATCCATGTCCAGCTGTCTGCATCAGTCCACACTGCCAGTTTTGATTGTCCCACCAGATACACCACTGCAGTGCCCTCTCGCCTCCATCTCTTTTTATCTGCGTACGATACCCTCTGTGTCGTTGCTTGTTGCCCCTGTCACCTTTACTTGCAATGTTGTTCCTCTGTAAAATGGTAATTTGGTGCTTGCAGCTACAAGGAGTTGCTGTCAGAGGGAGGAGTGTTTGAATTTGATTACGCAGAACACAACAAATGTTAGTGGGGATGAGTTGGCTTTTCTCCTCAGTGTTGCATTGTAAGCCTTTTTGCTCAAATACTGCACAGATGAACACATGATGTGGCTTTCAAGGTACTGTCTTAAAGGCTGACATGTGCACTACACTTGCCACAATACATTCTGCACAGGACAACACTGCAACAACATATTCGGTATTTAGTCTTTATTTGCATATGCAAGCAAATCTTATTGCATTGGACAGCTCTGTTTGTGCATATAGTGTAGAAGTGTATTTGCACGTGTCTGTTTCGCTCTAAGCACTGGTGCATGCATGAATTCTTATCTCCACATGTAGTGTGCAATTTCCATGTGTGTGTGTGCGTGTGTGTGTGTGTGTGTGTGTGTGTGTGTGTGTGTGTGTGTGTGTGTGTGCGTGTGTCTGTGTGTGCGTGGCCGAAGGCTGATGATGTCAGACAGCATAGTAATGGTTCTATCTGCTTGCCCTTCCTATGTAGAACACTGTCTTACAATAATATAGCAACTCAACATATAGTGAGCATATATATTTCTCCTGTACATGTACAGTAGTACCATTTTATCCATCCATCCATCTTCTATGCCGCTTTTCCTCATCAGGGTCGCAGGGGTATGCTGGAGCCTATACCAGCTGACTTTGGGCGTATCTCGGTGGCCTGGTCGCCAGTCAATCGCAGTAGTGCCATTTTAAGAACAGCATTATTTGAGTTGCATGTCAGTTGAATTAAAAAGTTACCTATGATGCACTGTCAACCTGGTTCTAGTGGTTGAACCCAACAATCATTGTGCACAATCAACTGACTCCCATCCTCTCTATGGAGAGAGGATTTACACAGATGAGGGCTAATTTGGGGGCTTTATCATAGGTAGGGAAGCCTTTTCAATACACTCGTTACATCACATCAATTAATATTATTAAAACACCACGTCATCATAGATAGATAGATAGATAGATGGATGGATGGATGGATGGATGGATGGATGGATGGATGGATGGATAGATAGATAGATAGATAGATAGATAGATAGATAGATAGATAGATAGATAGATAGATAGATAGATAGATAGATAGATAGATAGATAGATAGATAGATAGATAGATAGATAGAAAGATAGATAGATAGATAGATAGATAGATAGATAGATAGATAGATAGATAGATAGATAGATAGATAGATAGATAGATAGATAGATAGATAGATAGATAGATAGATAGATAGATAGATAGATAGATAGATAGATAGATAGTGACCCATAAAGGCTCCATCACCAGGAGGCATGGAGTCCGCCAGATAGATGGACAGACCTTTAAATAGCACCACAAAGCTTTGTCCACAACTCGTCCAGACGACGTGTCTGCATGTGAGGGTGGAAGAGAGATGAGATGAGGGAATAGAGGGCACCAGAAAATAGACAGACAGGAAATGAGCGAGAAGAAGTGGGGTGTGCACAGAAGAACGAGGCTTCGCCTGTCTTGGCCTTAATGGTCCAAATGAGGCTGGGGGGTGGGTGTGATGGAGCAGTGGGGGGTATATGCGTGGTGGGACAGAGAGTGTGGGGATCTAGCAGGGTTAGGGTCTGAGCCTAAAGACAGAGGCAGAGCGGGGCTAAGTGACTCAGGCTCAACACCATATGAGCTGGCAGCTTGTCACATTCCAGCCCGTCATTGAGGGACTGGATAGCAGAGACTGTTTGACCACAGAGCAACTTTCATCACTTCAAAACTCAAACATACTTACATTATCTTGAAAGTTTTAGCCAGTTTTTTTCCATAAAGCACTATGGGTGCCCAGGGAAAAGTAAACACTGTTGTCTGCATTCTATGTACTTGATTGATCATCACTGACACATGTTGTTATGTTGCATGGCTAACATGCAAGGGGGATTGGATTTTATATTTGCACTTTTGTCTATCACATACATCATCATCCATGTTTTGATGACAAATCAACAATGCCTTTTTTCAGCCTCAACTTCAACTGAAAATGAACGATTCAATTTTTCTATCAAACGTGAAATCCAGCTATCTACTTTTAGGGACACAAAAGCAATGCTGTGGCAATATTATTATTATTAAGTAATTAATCATTCATTCACAACATTATTGTGCTGTACTGTCTGTCCTCCATTCTAAACACTGTAAATTTAGTTGTATTTCCTATTTTTACTGGCTATTTGTAAATATACAAATCTTGGTTATGTTACATCCTATCCTCTTATATTTTATTCATATTGCATTGCCTTTTATTTAAGAGCGCTTTTCTCTTTCTTCAACACACAAGCAATTTCTTTTGTGGATCAATAAAGTCTGTCTAAATCTAATTTATTTGGCATCTTTCAAGGGATCTAAGAACCCTTGATGATGCATGCCATTGATGCAAAGGTGTCAGTGGAAGATCATAGTACTTACCATTGTGAATTGACGCATTTCAATGTAACCTGTATGCATGTTTGATATAAATGACACCATAAACCGTAAAGCACAACAATTGTCCAATCAAGTTTCTGTCATGCCTATAGATCTCACAGGCATATTTATTATTTTATTATTTATTTATTAATATTTATTATGGCGTACATTTACATGAGATTACTATGCTATGCTGTGATGTATTAACAAACATTAGTCCTCACTCTGTTAAGTTCTTCTGCTGCCTCAATGACAGCGTTTCTCAGCATTCACGTAGTGGACTTGTGAAGATATACAGTATGGTGGAACCTTGGTTAGCGTCAAACATGCTAGATAGACAAGACTGTCAACTCAGCCGCAAATGCATGTAACAGAGTACGCCATGGAGCAGAAAGTCTGCCATGGTGGGAAGCAAGCGAATTGGGCGGGGCTAGGCGGACAACAGTGTGCAATGCATTCACTAGTTCCGAGTGTAAAATAAAATTATGCATAGTGCGTACACTTGAATGGAATGAATGAATGTTATTTACTGAACAGAGTGAATGTACATGTACAGTGGTGTGAAAAGGTGTTTGCCCCCTTCCTCTTTTTAAATGATTCAGATCAACAAAATAATGTAAATATTAGTCAATGACAACACAACTGAATACAAAATTCAGTTTTTAAATAAAATTTTGTATTAAGGTAGAAAAAAATCCAAACCTACATGGCCCTGTGTGGAAAAGCGATGGCCCCCTAAACCCCCTAAATTTGTGCCACCCTTAGCAGCAACAACTGCAATCAAGCGATACTTTGCAGTGAATCTCTTACAGCCCTGTGGGGGAGTTTTGGCCCACTCATCTTTGCAGAATTGTTGTAATTCAGCCACATTGGAGGGTTTTCCAGCATGAAGTGCCTTTTTAAGGTGATGCCACAGCACCTCAGTAGGATTCAGGTCAGGACTTTGACTAGGCCACTCCAAAGTCTTCATTTTGGTTTTCTTGAGCCATTCAGAGGTGGACTTGCTGGTGTGCTTTGGATCATTGTCCTGCTGCAGAAGCCAAGTTCGTTTCAGCTTGAGGTCACAAACAACCAGCGTCAATGAACAGATTGTGTTTGAATTTGGAGGTTCCACTGCAATCTAATCTATTCAAATAAGAACAGCAATCATTTTACTGTAGAATAAGGATAAGATGCAGGCCCCATCTAGTTGACAATCTAACCAGTTAGTGGGAGGATGCAGAGAATCGTGGGAACGAGAAAAATTTCAAGAAAAGTATTTCTTTTCTGTCCATTTCAGTAAACCTGTTTTAAAATCATGTGCCACTGTGTTCAACCTGCAGATCTTAGTGTCTCATTGGAATATTCATGCCAATTAAAATGCAGTGTCTAAAAATAGACAAATATGATTATGTTGGCAGGGAGCAGGGATCCTGTGTGAAAATGAGTTGTGTATTTTTCATGCAATGAGTACCATACATACAGTTTATCAGTAAGTTATTTAATAGGGTTACGACTGACCTCATCGCATTTCAGCCAAAAAACAAATATTGAAATGTGGAAATGGAAGCTCGGTAACGTTTTGAAGAATATTGATAAATGACATATTATATTAATAAAATGTCACGGTTTATTTGTTACATATTGTGCATTACAAGTACCGGTGGTTCTTCTAACAATGTTAACCAAGGGTGTTCAAACTTTTTCCACCGAGGGCCACATACTGAAAAATCAAAGGATCTGAGGCCACTTTTACAGTTTTTAAACCAACACATGTAAATATGCTGAGGCTTTTTTTTTATTTAAAGATCAAACAGCCTGCATCTCAGCTTATTTATGACAAAGCGTATTATTAGTATAAACCTTTTCTCCATATATTACACTTTTTTGGGGGTTTTTTAAACTTAATTTAAACCAAATAAACTAAACCAAACATGAAATATTGAACATACTTAATTGGGTAAATCATTTTATAGTAATTCCGTGTCAAATTTTTTTTATTTTGCATTACATTTTGATAAAGTTTGACACCAGCACTGATAGATAAGTAATCATCCTACATATCTTTTATTCCAGTCTGATGTTGGCCTCCTTCCCTTTGAAATGGTTGAATTTGAGCATCACTTTTTTTTGTCAACTCACGATGGCTATGGTTGAAGTCTGCATATTCATTTAATACCAAATTGAAGGCGAAAGTTTAATGAGCATGATAAAACAGTATCTGAAGTACAAAAATACATACAACCAACAATAAAGGGAATCCCCACTCACAGAGACAGGTTTTCACCGCTGAGCCGTGCGGGGATAGGAACACCAATATAAATGAAATCTTCAAGATTAAACACTCTTAATGTCCAAAATGATCATCAAACTTACTGATTTGTTCATATGATGCACACAGAGCAACTACCAACTTAGCGCTGTCTCCCTTCTGCTTCTTTCTCCTTCCGCTTTGAGGTCCTCAAGCACACTTGTAATTGCGATAGAATTGCCTGAAGGCTAACTGACTGCATCTTTCTGCTCATTCCCACAGTGGTGAACAGATTTTTCAAGGTGTGCGTAGTCACCAAGTACAAATAACTTCCTATCTCCAATGGACAGCGACACTCCTCAAGATAGTTACAAGTCCTCGCCGCGTGTTAGCAAGTTGAAGCTCCACAGCTCCTCTCTCATTATGCTGCTCTAGCATTCAGCCCTGTTTGGTGAAGGCAGTTTGCAGTCACTGTAACTAAGACGATTCAGTGTTCACATGCAGACAGCGTGTGTGTATGTGTTTGTACCAAAGTCCATCTGCTGTATCCCTGTACACCGTGGACAGAAAACAGATCTTTTGCTTGGATCAAAGTCACACTTAACATGATAATAATAATAATGATGCCCGTTAATACACAGTGAATTATTCAGATTGTTTCGCTTCCATGGTCACAAAATTGGCCTACATTTCTTCATTTCAAGTACATTAAGTTAGACAAAGTATAGTCAGTAGTATAATTGTACAGTATGTTTTCATTTTGAATTTCCAGATGGTTTTGACTGATACATATGTGAAATGAATGGAAGACGGCAAGAAAAAAGATCTTCATATACCCTCATATGAGCGGACGATTGAACTTATTTTAATTAATGTGAAGTAGGAAAGACAACGCTGATAGCCGTCACTCTTGGGAGTGAGGATGGAGAAGGAGGTGTCCATGTCTCTCTTTCTGCAAATCAACAAAAAGTAAACTCCAATGGAGGAAACTACTGTGCAACCTGATGCTGCTGATGGTTCCTCCACCTGCCCACTCAGGTTTCCCAGAAGGCCTTTCTGCCGGCCATGGGACAAAAGCAGTGCAAAAAGCCAACACCTCTACCCCCTTAGGTGCAGGGAGACAAAAGAGGGGGAAAAAGCGATACAACACCTTTGTTTGCTGAGATTAAAACATGTTGCTTTCTCAACCTTTCTCCCATCACTTCTCCCGGTTCGTCCCCAAGGTAAATCAAACCGTAGCTGTCAAATAACTGTCTCCAGTGGGGAGATGATAAAATAAGCCTCATTGTTTATGTGCTCAATAGTCTTGGGGTCATTGTGGTGCTTCTTGTTATGTTGTGGTCTGTGCATAAGCCTTGGCACAAGGTGAATGATCATGTGTCTCACTTTGTTTGTTTGATAAAAGTTTGTTAACATGAGAAACTGAAGATCTGTGGATATGAAATAATATGGTACTGTACTTTTATCCCGCTACAGCAAATTCCATGGTTGTGATCATCCCACAGTTCCAGTGAACATTCAACATGTGAGGCAACATTTACATCAAATCCAGTGGTGGTAACCATGGTGGGGGTGGTGGCCTTGAGACATGCATCTTCTCCGTGGGGGAGATCTGCCAATCTGGCAATCTCAGTGGGAGGTCTCACTCTCATCAGCACTGTAGTATCCTAACCTCCTCTTCTCTTGTCTGCACAGGCTTTAAAACAGATATTGCAGCTGATTTGCAGCCACAGTTACCACACCTCTGGACTTATTTTCCATTTTCTTTGCAAAAAGTACTTATATGGAATAATAGCTTTTGATGGCTCAACTGGGAAAACTGCTTACCGAGATCGACACAATTTAAACGTTACCTGCAATCAAATGGAACTTAAGGTGGTCGTGGTCCCTCGACAGTCACAGCACACCTGTTTGCAGGCTTTGCTAAATGTCTCATTCCCCATCTGACCATCCTCATTAATGTTGTGCTGCACATACACAACCCTCTTACATACAGTCATCGTTAGTAGTAGTCAGTCGTACTACTAATGTACAGTCGTTAAACGAGACTTGTGGTTTGATGTGACTTTTCAAAAGGCACCTAAGTAAACAGGCCTGTAGCTCTTGTTTACTAAGAATGGCAAGTGAAGAAAGTATAAGCCCCTCTTTTTGGAGTCCTCCCACTCAGAGCCTGCATCACCTATCTCGCTACACAAACATAACTCCCACATAATGAGACTTGGTGAGCAAGCCTAAAGTGGAGGTGCATTGAAGTGCCATGTAAACCTGCCTAATCCCCCTTCACAGCATTTGTTGTGTCATTAGAGGTGCATTGGATGTGGATACAGTGACACAGGACCTTTTCAGCCCAATAGCCCACAGCTAGCCACATTGTAGAGAGAATACAGTCAGTCTTCGCCCTTAAAGACTACACAGGATTACACCACTGAGGTGAAAAGGCAAAGCTCAGAAGACAAAGACACACACACAAACCCATGAAACTGCTAAGTTTACCCAGCAGTTCATATTTATTTTTTTGTGTGCAAATCTGACAGTAGTTGAGATAAGAGATGTGCTTTGCAACAAGTCAGAGGATGACCAACTGAAAGGCATTATTAATTACTGGTGTGATGTCTACAAAGGAGCATTATGGCCCAAGTGGGAAAAAAGGCCAAAGAACAACAACAGTTTTGAAAATGAAGTCATAATATTATAACATGAAATAGGAATAGAAAAAGGTGTACTATATCAGGTGAATAGTTGCTGAGACATGTCGTATATCAGGGGTGTCCAAACCTTTTCCACCGAGGGCCACACACTAAAACATCAAAAGATGCAGGAAGTCACTTTGATGTTTTTATATATTTGTTTTTATTTTGTAAAAAGACTGTAAAAAATGTATATATTTCAAGACAAAGCTTGTTATTAGTTATTAGTATCAACATTTCAGTTTTTTCTTTTCACATTCTACCTTTTTTCATTTCTGTTGGGTTTTTTTTTGGTTAATTTTATTTCTACAGTGTGCAGTGGGCCAATAAAAAACAATCCGCGTGCCGCACTTTGGACACCCCTGCTGTATATGATTCATCAGTTGTTGTTTAACCATTTATCCTGTTGCATGTCACGGGTCAGCTGGAGCCTACCGCAGCTGACTTCACTGGTCACCAGTCAGTCACAGGACACATACAGACAAACAACCATTCACACCATCTAGAGTCTCCAATTGGCCTAAAAGGCAGGTTTTTGGACTGTTGGAGGAAGCTGTGCGGCAGCCATGCTAACCACAGGCGACAGCGTGCTGCCCCTGCTGTGAGGTAAAACCATGAAATAATCATTTAATAAGTTCAGATAAGATAAGATAAGAAAAGATATGCCTTTATTGGTCCCACAAGGGGAAAATTCCAGGGGAAATTGTAAAGTCGCTGTTTCTCATTAACAGACAAAAACATTTGCGCAAACATTAAACAGTTCACACTGATTAGTGTGTCACTGTTTGTGAAACTAATTCTGTACTTAATTGTGCATATGTTTATGCTTGTTTGTGTGGAAAAACATGTAATATTACAAGCATAAGCATATACAGGTACAAGCAGGACTTTTTTGTAGTAATGTCAACCTTATTGTTGTAATTGTATAGTATGATTTCATGTTTTTTTGAAGTGTAGCCCTAATAGTCCTTTGTAGACATCTATTCACTTAGTATTGTAAAAGCACGTGACTGTTAGAAAGACTGCTGGCTTTAGAGCTAAGACTAACTTTCCTATAGTACAGTACATTCATTTGCATTAGTTTTAGAATCACAGCCTAGTGAGGAAAACATTCCACGTAGGCCTGGCAAAAGTTACACTGGATACACAGTACCATGGAGAGTTACAGTATATATGACAGTACATTTTGCATATTACAGTGCACTCTTTTTTTTTTTTTTTTTAAACTTAAACTGACAAAGTGAAATGTGTGACATTGGTCTTTCAAGTTTCACAGAACAGGCTTATTGCAGAGTTTATTGTGATGTCTACAAGATGACACCATGCAGTGTGTGAAGTTGAGCTATGATGCAGCTGAAGGTGTGCATACAGCAGTACTGCTGAACTACCGTACCAGTTTGATTTTCTGTCAAGACAACCTCCCCCGCTAAAAGCAATGCTCCTTTTTAACATATGGACACCCTACCAAACCTCTGTGGTTAACAGTTGCTGCTTTGCTAACATTGTGCATCTGTTACTTGAGACTAAATGTACAGTACAGCTGCAGAGTTCACATTTTGTGTGTCGTACCATGCATGGTTGATAAGAGGTAGAAGACTCATGTCTCGATAACAACTATAAACCATAGAAATGATCCGTTTATATTCATACATTAAGCATCACAAGGAGGGCCTTGTGATATTGCTTTTGGCTAAAGCTCTAAGTGCCTCGATTGTTCACATTAAAATGCTTAACACAATAAAACTGCTTGAATTTGCTAGATCGCAGCTGTCCTCATCGTGAGTACAGCAAGACTACACACCACCGCTCAACACACAAATGGTCACGCTTATCACACAAAGCTTGGCTCCTGGTTTTATCACACTACAGTGAAATGTAAGACTTTTTTAGACTTTCATTGTTAATAAAATAAAATGGGTTGCAGAGAAATGTATCTTTAAAAAAATAATAATAGAATTTCTATCTTGTTTCTACATGAAAAATGTGAAATGTTGTTCATGTTATTTCATAGTCGCGATTATCTGGGGACAAGCAGCCATGTTATTTCAAGACTTTTTCAGCACCTATGATGACCATGTCCACGGACACACATTTTGAAAAACGGACGTTTTTTGTATGCATTTTGACCAAAGCTTTTGGACAACTCCAGCCAGTATGAAAACGTTTGTTTTTTTTTGGTTTGTCCCGTGACTGCACACTTGTACTCCATTATCTTATTTATATACAGTAATCCCTCGTTAGTCGCGGTTCATTCGTTCCAGACCCACCGAATGAGTGATAAGTGGATTCCCGTGAAGTAGGATTCCTTATGTATACATCAAATATTCTCGCAGTTAGAGCAGAGAAACCTGGGCCCGAAACAGGGTCAACCACACCTCCTCATTGTCCCCTCCTTGCTCAGAGTTGCTCTCAGGAACTTCCTTAATCACTCTTAAGCTAAGATTCCTTGCTAGGAATTTTTAGGCTAAGTTAGGAGCTTTCTGAGAGGACTCTGAGAATCTTTGTGAATACGGGCCCTGTTGATGACCTTCTAAATACGGTTTTTAACATTATTGGCACCTTCTAGACATGGAATAACACCCCTGTAGTACGTTTCATTTCTATTACCCAATATAGTAGACATAATAAGAGTAAATAAGCCATTTAAGACATAAATAACACTAGTGCCTGTGTGTGTTACAGTACGCGTGTTCCGGACGTGTGGACAGGAAGTGACATTGTGTGTTCAGAGTTGAGTTTTATCTGGATTACTGACGCAACAGTAGCCCTGTTATTTATTATCTTATTATTATTATTGTGCTTGTTGTGAGATATTTCAAACCTGCAATAAAAGCCTGTTTGTCCGGTGATCGAGTCTGGCGCTTGTATGTTTCACCTACTGACACCTAGTGACCAGTGTAGAATACTGCATATCACAATCTGTGTCTTCTTAATACCTTATATTTGACTTCATTTAGCCATTTTTATGCTAGAAAATGCTTACATTTGGTTAAATGTGCATACTTTTTTAAAAATAATGGGTCATATTCAACCAAGAAAATGCATGATTTATTAATTAATATGTTTTTAAAAACCGCAAGAGTGAAGACACAAATTTCGACTTGCGATGTGGCGAGGGACAACTATACATCATCTCGCGGGGACGGGAAGATACACTATATCATACAGTTATTTAAATATCTGTATGTGGAGATTTAGCCAAACATCTTAGATCTTGATATTCATTTCATTGTCATTTTGTATTCATTTTGTGGTTCCCTGGTGTTCCCTAAGAGCACCAGTGAAGGTCGCCGTCCATACGTGCAGTGCCGTTCCAGCAGAGAGGGTCAGGAAGAAGAGGAAGGCCACTTGGAAACCAAACCAATCCACCACACCCCCGGCCAGAGCACTGAACGTCAGCTTGCCCAGTACCTCCAGAGTGGCCAGGAAACTGTAGTGGGTTGCCTGAGGAGAGGACAGCAGCACTGGGTTAAAAAAAATTGGGTAAAAGATGCAATGGGAGGTATGGATGGGCAGAATAATTGATTAATCAAGAACTTGTTGCACTAATTGCGGGAGGCAAGCAGTAAAACATGGACTGGTTGCCAGTTAATCAGCACGCACAAAGCAAACAACAATCGACTCACTGATAATGTACATTTTCAACAAGAGAGGAGAGACAGTATAGGACCTCAGGGGGGAAACAAAGTGTAAAACATCTGTATGTCTATCCATTCAACACAAAAAACTGTTTATCTGTATGTGTAATAAAATTATGTGGACAAACTATCAAACAGATTGAGCAAGGATCTCAAATTACGTACTAATATGAGTTAGTTTCAGAAACAGTAGAGTGGAATTACAGTATATTTGTGGGAAAAACCGCCATTATGTGCTTTATTCTCCATAATTAGGACATGTTTTAGTACAAAGTACAAATCATTTTAACATTTACACCCCCACTTACACATCACAAATAAACAGGAGCATATCAACTCGCCTCACTCACTGAAATAAAAAAAAGTAACACAGCAAGGAACATATGTGGAACACGCAATGTAACTGTGCCACACAGTCTAAGTGGGTATCAAAATAAACGCTTACACTGTAATATACATGTTTACTAATACTACTATACAACCCACAAAGCATGCTGGGAAGCCCACATGCGCACTTCCCCAACTTGAAGTTACCCATCATGCCTTGCGGGTTATAAATACTAGTCGTGGAAAACAAAAGGAAAAACAACATTTTTAAACTAAAAATTAATTATGCACTAACTCGATAGTCGATCAAGAATGTACGAATATGTACTAAAATAGGGAGAAAATACAAAACAGCTTGAGGGAATAGTAAACAACTATGTAGGCTTACAGTATATAAGGGAAATGTGACACATACTGTATTTCAAATTGTTAGTAAAATTGGAAAAGAAAATTGAAATGGCAACAAGAATATGTGAAATCATGGCCTGGGATGATGGATGGAGGCCAACTAAAGGAGAGGATCTGATCCCAGCCTGGAGGCGTTCAGGATGGATCGCAAGCGAGAGATATTACCTAATCTCTTCCAGCTTCCTTTTTGTGCCCGAGAGCGCTGCATTCAGCAGGTAACTCCAGAAAAACACTATACTGTCAAGGCAAAATGCCAACCAATACTGTCAATGCTACATACTGTAAATGTGAATATGATTCCAGTGTCATTTTAAAACACCTAAGCCCATGTAGCCCAACAGTTCCAGCCGTCATCACTTTATCACTGCAAAGGACGTCACTCACCAGGAGACTGCGACTGAAATGGCTTGGATGAGTGACGGTGAGTTAAGAGTATGCGGCTGTGCACACCGAAGAGCCCGTGTGACCACATCTAAGTGGAGCTCTTTTATTCCGAGCAACTTGTTTCAGAGATTTGGTTTCTTTCTCCTGGGGATCGTTAACAAGCACTCACACGGTCAGCTTTCAGTCACTGGATAGCTCTACCTTCAATAATGCTCACGTACTCGCTGCGTGCACAGGCCGGCAAATGCTTTCCACCTCCTGCGTGCATGCACGCACGCACACACATACAGATACTGTACACTCACAGCCATCAGTATGTGTGTCATGAGAACCTCTCAAATTTACCATGGTTCACATCACTTTTTGGCAGATTCTCTCCAATTCCTTTTACTATGAGTAACACAATTCTTATGTCATTGCAGTTTTCTTTTCCTCAATTAATTGAGCCTTTCTTGTTTGCTTTCAGATGACGTCAATTAAAATGATAATTTGTCACCTTGAGATTGACTGAGTGAATGGCTGGGCTATAACAACGATCACCTCCAGGCAATGATGGCCCAGTTACAACGGGGACAAAAGGAGTTATGTCAAAGAGGAGAAGACGAATGAGGAGAGGAAAAGTCAGAATGGAAAAGAGAGCACTTAAAGGACTAGAAAATGACAAAGAAATAGAGTGAGGTGGATGGGGTGGAGAGGACAATGCCAGCTAGGAAGGGGGCAAAACAAAAAAGGTGGTGGGTCAAAGAGGAAGCGATGAATAGAAAGTGGGTCTCCTAAGACTTTTGAGATTTTCCAGGTGGAAACAGCTGATGAGAAGTGACAAGCAGCGTGGGTGGCAGGGGGGCTACATGGTGTTAGGTGTGTTGCTGTCTGGCAGGACCTGCCTGGCTGCTACAGGAAGTGACCTAACATCCTAAACCAGCACAATTAAAGTGACATCAAACAACATGCAGAGAAACCAAAGGAGAGATCATATTGCAAATAGGAGATGACCTCACATGAAAAACACTTAACAAAAAACAACAAAGGGACAGGAGAGTCACATTGTTGCATAATCACAATGTGGGCCTCCAGAATAACACAATTCTTACCTGTATGCTCTCCTCAGCTCTTTGAGTGCAATGCATCATGGTAGTGAAGGTGAGAGTGGTGATCAGACCACCCAGAAAGTGCTGAACGCTCATGCTCATGATGGCCATACCTGAAGGCAAACACACATGATGCACAACAACTACAGAAAGATCATTTTTATCCCGCTAGTGGTTGCTACACCTCTCATCGTACACTAAGTGTGCTGCTGAAAAGTCTCTTCGCACTACTGACAACCGCTCCCCACCACTCATCCCCAAAACACATGTAGTGTATCCTCCGAGGGGAACGGCAGAGCCGTGCTGGTGGGAGACACAGAGGAACCACAGAGCTGATCTGTCACTGCTCCTGCAAACGCTGAATTATTCACTCTAGCTGCCAGAGTTTGTGCACAATAAGACACTTCAATCACACAAGACACACACTCACACACACACACACACCGATCAGACTGGAGCAGAAGGTTATCATGTAATATTGAAAATTCTGAAACTGAATGTTTTTCCTTTTTCTTTTATTTCTGCTTCCGTTTTCCCTGTTATTTTTGTTCTGGCTTTAAAGTGGAGGGGGAGAGGCCTTCACTTTCCGTCTGAGAAGCTTGAAATGGGGAACAGACAACTGGCAGAGATGAATGGTGTTCATCTGATTCCCAAATGCTTTGAGACAGGCTGTGCAACAAAATCACATGTCATTCAGGCAATAATGACTGAATGGCTCTCTGGAGAAAGAACACCAACATCCTCGGAATAATTGATATTACTTTTTTTTTTTGCTTCAGACTTCCAATCATTTGACTTTTGACTGTTTGCACTATAGACAAGTGACTCCTAATTTATTTTAAATTATGATTATGACCCCTTCAGAAAATGAATACCAGTAAATGTTAGTCGACATACTGAAATTCTACATGATGGTTATATAACCTTAACATTAAGTGGCATACAGTGCTTGACAAACATACTTTAAGAATTGTAAAGATGAATATGTAATAGAATATTACATATAAATAAATTAACAGTATTGGTAATTACCGAAACAAAGTTCTATAATGGGTAATACACCAGTACATCGCACATTCGCAGATTTCTTTTCCCTGCTTTAAGTTGTACATCTTTTTTTTTTTTACGGTAACTGTTATGAGTTTAATTTAAGAACTGATATCAGTGCTGGTCTAATGATGTTTTCCATGACTGTACATGTGTCGTACACTGATTAGCCACCTGATTGGGAACACCTGCATTCTGCTGATAACCAATGAATGAGCTGTATCAAAGTTCTGTTTTAATAAAGATAATAGTGTTTAGTTTTGAAAGACACCATCTGCAGTGCCCTACATAGCGACAGGTGTTGCGCTATTGTAATGATTGAACATTGGATCCTTATGAGACTTTTTGATAGAGCTGCTGGGATCTATGGGATCTAATCAGACTGTGCAGGGTGTGCATTCCAATGAAAGAAGTAAAAGTAAGTTAATTTCAGTGAGTGCCTCACCTTTCATCAGTGGCGATGGTTCCAGCACAGTGAGTAAAGAGCTCTGGAAGACCATACTGACAGTCCGCAAGACAAAAACACGCCGCATCAGAGCGCCGATGCTAAGAAGACACAAAGAAGCAATGCAGAGATCAGAAATACTTTCAGTTTTCGACTTTCTTGTGACTGTGACTTGAATCAGTTCAGAATTACTTTTGTACAGTATCGACACACGACAGTATGTTTCTCTTCATGCGCCACACACACGCACACACACACACACACACGCACAAGCAAGCACACGCACGCAAAAACACATACGCGCCAGTGCTTAAGTAAACAAGTCCCCAGACACTAATTGATTCGCTGTTAGTGCAAGAAAATCATCCCCCTGTGGTTTTGGTTCATGACGTAATCAATAAGCTAACGAGAACCCCAGCATGAGGAGGATAATTAATCACTGTTAATATACACACACAAACAGGCACGCACATGAACCCACACTGTTTCCTGACATCAAGGATTAGCAATGCCAATCACTCAGGGTATACCTGCCACTCAAAGAAACGTGTGTGTGTGTGTGTGTGTGTGTGCGCGCGTGTGCGTGCTTATGTGTATTTAACAAAAGCAATGTTAGTATAAAATAAAAATCCATAAGATAAATAAGATAAGATAAATATAATAAGATAAAATCCCAAAAATTATATTTTGCTGAGGTGTGACCAAACAATTTTTTATGTGACAAAGCAAAAACGAGAACTCAGTATGTCCTGTTTGACCTTGTTTTCTGTTGGATTATTGATTCCATTTTGGCTTAAGTTAACTCATTGACTGCCAGCCATGTTAGCAGCAGAGAGTTCCATACTGCCAGAGATTTTGGGCATTTTTGCTGAACTTTCAAGACCCACAGAATATTGCGTTTTAGGACTACATAAACATTGAAACTACCTAAAGACTCTTCCTTCATCAGAAAAAAAAAAATGTTCTAGGCTTTTTGGATCTTTAGATATTGGCAGTAGAACATAAGGTAGTTTCAGCAAAAACACCTGATTTTGACCAAAAAAAACAAGAGAAAACGAGCTTTTTCTGCAGACAATTAAATTCAAGCAGAGTGACGGTGGGGTTTCCTGGATGTGGGGATGAATCCCTGCTGCTGACCGATCCAGACAGCAGCCACTCGTCAGAAGAATCAGGGTCAGGTTCTGAGTCACCCGACTCTGAACTGCTTCCGGTGTCAGGCTCCGGCCACATGACTCAGCAACACTAACCACTAGCTTGCTGCTTCGGCTGCCATTGTCAACTGCATTTGTGCCTACGTCACCTTCATGTCACCCCTATCTTTGCGCGTCACTACTAAAGGCAGATC
The DNA here is from genome assembly GCF_027744805.1 of Dunckerocampus dactyliophorus. Classification (NCBI taxonomy): domain Eukaryota; kingdom Metazoa; phylum Chordata; class Actinopteri; order Syngnathiformes; family Syngnathidae; genus Dunckerocampus; species Dunckerocampus dactyliophorus. The sequence goes on along the minus strand of NC_072822.1, from coordinate 19,017,176 downwards.
CAACACCAGACAAGCTCTGTGACAGTGTTAAGTGCCTGTATTTTTTGTCTCTGCTCGATTTCTGCATGTGTTTCGCCATTTTCCTCTCTCAACCCACAATCCGTCTTCTCCATAGACAATCTGTCGCTGCCGGTTGGAGGAAAAGAGAACTGTTGCCCCTTATTGGGACAGAAATACATTGCCTACAAGTCAGAAATTCACACACAACATGAATAAGACTTTAATCTGTAGCTCCCTGCGAAAAAAAGCAAAAGACGTCAATAGATGTCTTTGGCAGTCAACATTACTTTTTGAAAAGATGTCAATAGACGTCTTTGGCAGTGAAAGAGTTAATAAAGGATCATTTTACTTCGTTCCAAACGGTGTCCACTAGGATACCAGTTGTGCATCTAGGTACTTTTTTGTAGAATATTGAAGGCCGAGGGAATGTTACCGTATGTTAACAGCTCTACTTTGTTATTTCAACGTTGGTGGAGGCCATGTTCTGTCTCTCTGTTCTTCTTATCCTTTATTCAACCAGGCAAAACTCTCCTTGAGCTTAAAATCTCTTGTTTGAGAGAGCTCTGCCAAAGAGTTAAAAGTTACATTCATATAATATTACAATTATCAAGTGCAAATTACCAGCCAGCGAGAGTCAACTCAAGTTTGAATCGAATTCAGCAATTACCGTATTTTTCCAGTGTATAAGATGCTACTTTTTTCTTAAATTTAGAACCCTGCAGTTTATACAGCGGTGCGGACGATTTCTAATCATGTTCTAATCTCGTGACTTCATTTTACTTCTAATCAAGTCCCCAATCAACGAACACAACTGGTTCCAGACGACCGTTGTTATGTCGAATCGTTCTTAAGTTGGGGAAAAGGTAATATTACCAATGATATAGGTACTACATGTACGTGTATACATATACAGTATATGCGTATGTATGGAAATATGAGTTTGGATGCAGTAGTAATATTAAACGAGGATAATTAATGAAAAAAACAATAATAAAAGTGATATAATAATACGTAATGATAAATGTCATTTACCTTTGAAGAGGAGTGGCCGAGCATACGTCGTTGTAGTGGAGAAGCAGGAGGAGATATTGAAAAAAAGGACAAATTGTCGTCGTCGTTAGAGGTAGAGGTAAAAGAGGTAGTGTTCTGTGGGTGGTGTGGAATTAAGCAGGTCTATTAACTCTTCATAAACTTTAATCACACGCTCTGTCCGGGTTGTATAATTTAGCTTTTCATTTAGCTTTATCTCCCCAGCGTCTAACTCTTCCTCTGTGGGTCTCATTAGCTCAAATGGCTTCCTCTGTTGGTCCCATTAGCAGTGTCACAGTGCCCTCTACTGGTCAAGCATGTACAGCAGCAAAATAAATACTGATTGAGCGACTACAAGGCAAAATAAAATAAAATATAGACCAGTCGGCTTGTGTTCGTATCCACGAGTGCCGGGTGTTCGTAAGTTGGGGACCTAGTGTACTGTACTGCTCGTGAATCGGTGAGGAAACAGTAGCTCTTTATCTGGCAGGAGCCAATCACAACGAGCTTGTCAACCCCTCGGAAATCGCAGGAGGTCATTACTCAATATAAGAGTCTGACTCACGGTTTCATCTTAGATAGAAGGCTAAAATCATCACAAAGCAACTTAACACTCAAAAGGTAGCTCAGAAATATACAAGACAAGTACCAATACGAGTTTGAAAAAATATATATATTTTAACTTTTTCCCATAATGCACTTCTTCCCAGCACAGCAGTTCATTGGCCATGGCTGCCCGGGCGCTGCAATCATCCATTCAGCTGCGTGTGTCCACAAGAGGGTGCTCATGAAGGGAGCCAATTAACCGCTCTGCTGGGAAGAATTGCATTATGAGAAGAGGTTAAAATAGTCAGTTTCGGTACGTCCCATTTTATGAAATGGAAACCTGGGCTTATAGTCCGGTGCGGCTTATATATGTAACAATCTTTTTTACTCTTTAAATCTAGTGGGTGCGGCTTATACACCGTAAAATACATTAAGTTTGTTCAAATGTAGAATTACTACAGCTTCTGCTTTCTCCATTGGTTTGGCTCATTTCTTGAAACAGGAATTACGTTCTCATAAAAGATGGACAAACCACCAAACAACCTGGCCATTGTTCGCATCAGAATTGAATTTCTCATTAATTTCATCAAACTGCAAATGTCTTAGTACGTGTCTCAATGTGTGGGTCCATCTTTGCAAATTATTAAGTACAGGTAGAGTACAGTTAGCACGGTTAACCTACTTCTATCACAATTTCCAACTAAATAGATCTTGTTGATCTAAACTGATTGTCAATTCTCAGGTCTAATGGCTGTTCCCTTCAAAACATGTCAGCACCATTTCATTGTATAAGTCATCACAAGCGCAATAGTCTGTTCAATTGTCAAAATTTGTCTGTGATATACTGTAATACCATGGATGCCATATGAATATCTTAGTTCATTGGATAAATTGATTATCTGACAGGCAGGTGAAACTAGAACTTGCACTGTGATGTGACCAGACAGACAGCAGTATGTGGATGCCCAGGAGAGTGAGGATGGTGGCCAGGAGATGGAGGGTGAGGACATCACCCAGGGAAGAAGTGTCAGTTGTGAAACTCCAGCTTTATTTACAGCACTTTAGGCAACGTAGTTTTTTTGTTTATGTGTTTATATTACAGTATGTCATACTAAACACATTTTCTTATTACTCCAATGTATGGTTGTTTATGAATAAAAATACAGTAATAGTGTTTAGTGTTTTTTCTAAGATGACCTCCTGCAATTTCCAATGGGTACATGGTATGGACAAGCCCTTGTAGCTCATGAAAGAGCTACCAATTCCTCACTGATTCACGAGCGCCACAGTATTTAAACAATTAGTAGTAGTTCTTAAGTATGGGAGAAGTCACGAGATTAGAACATGGCTATAGATTAGCCGCACTGCTTTATAAGACACAGGGTTCAAAGTTTAAGAGAAAAGTAGCGGTTTATACATCGGAAATTATGGTGCTTAAAATTTCCTTGAGTGCAATGTGTGAGGTCAAACCTTGGATGCTATAAAATACTTTTTTTTCCAGTTTTATACACAATTGTATTATATGAGCTAGACAACATAAAACGAGTACAGTAACTATTGTGAATGAAGGACAAGACTGAGAGGATACGAGGGATATTTCAATAGTCCTCTGCCGGAAGGACAAGACATTTTGACTTGCAGTGCTTACAAAATGCAAAAGGGACAATTTTTGGGGCACTGACAATATATATGGGAAAGAAATGAGTGAAGTGTTTTGGGAGAGATATGAGTGTTTGCAGGTGAACCATGGTGTTGTGCTGAACCATCCAACTTTTTCTTGCTACAAGAAGTGCTAAAAGAGAGCGCTGAGAGAGTCCGGTCTGTTTTACAAAATGAGCCAAAGCAATTGAGAAGGATCTTTGCATTTCGGTGGTACTGACTAGTCATACAGGAAAGGAATTAGCTTTGAACCATGAGTGAACAGTTTTGGGAGAGATATGATCTTTTGCAAGTCAGCTCTGGCATTGTGCTGAACTGTAAGACTGTTTGGCCAAATGATCTTAGAGTTTTGAAAATGTAATTTCTGTTTCAAGAAATGATCCAACCAATGAATAAAAACTCAACACAGATGGAGCTGTTCAACTACAAGCATTTTGTGCAGCTGTAGACACGCACGTGTGCACCTCATAACACACACGCCGATTAAAAAAACATTCATGATGATTGCTGGACTCCGTACAAGCCAGTCCAGGAACGATCAAAGATGTACACATCATTGTACATCTAATATCTCACAAAATTGAAGAACAGAAACGTAATGTGCAACCAAGTCAGCTGTGATTGATTTTTAAGGATTCTGAAATGCGCATGACAGTCGGTGAATGTGATTTTTTTTTTTTATACCTAGGTGGGGAAAATGTGCGTTTTTTTTTTTATATATAAATCTTAGTGTGGACATAGCCCAAACCAAAACCCACCTATTGCCTACTGTCCTGCTGGTGACAGACTCAACATGCTCTGCATATCAGCGAGGTGGGAAATCTTTATAGATTACTAAAGTCACTGAAAATTCACTGACATAATCTGCCTTTTAGCTGCACAAAGCATTAGCTTGATTTGACAGTGTTTTCAATCACATTAGCAATTAATATTACGGTAAATATCAATGAAATCAATACATATCAATGTCAACGCAGTAGTCATATTGAAGGATTAAATTTACACAGCTCCTCTGATATATTAATCAAAAAGTCTAACATGTGTGTATCTGCAAATTCAACAGTTGTGCGTGCGCACCCTGAGGAGGCTGTGTGTGTTCGTGCATGTACGCCGATGTGTACGTGTGTAATAGATTTGCCGCTCCTGCTGTTCTCACACCACACAACAGACACAGGGGGGGTCCCTGAGCTCTCCAACAAGGCTGTGTTTACTTAAATTACTGAACACACTGAGCTAGGCGTGCACACACACACACGGAGAGTGTAATAAAAAAATAACAGGCAGCATACATTAGAGAGTAAGTTATGCCTATAAAAAACTTAAAGAAGCAAAAGCAGGAGTAAAATGAGGAAGACCGTGGCAAAAACCTTGCATGCAGAACCACTATCATTGTGGTAGCAGTACATTCGTGTCCTGTCGTTTACACTCAACTATATAATGTGCAACAATATACACTGTGTTCCAAATGATTATGCAAATAGGATTTTAGTATCATAAACGTAAATGTTTTTGTTTTTCAATGAAACTCATGGATGGCATTGTGTGTTGGGGCTCTTTGGATCACTGATATCAATCTCAGACAACTGTCATAATCAGTTTGCCTGGTGAGCCCAATTAAAAGAAAACTACTTAAAAATGATGTTCCACGTTATTAAGCATGCCACAGATTTCAAGCCATATGGGTCAAAAAAAGGACAAAAAAGCATCAAATATTGCAATGCCTTGGACAAGGCATGGAAACAACAATTCAACAACTCACAAAAACTTTCGTACGTTGAAGACATTTGTGGCTGATTCAGATGACAGCAAAGATTGTGCTGATAAAGGCATAATGAGAAAGGTTTCTGCCAGACAAATTTATTTAATTGAAATTTATTCAATTTGAAGCCATTACAAAGCGGCAAACAGGTACTTGAAGCTGCCAGTGCCTCTGAAATCCCATGAACCTCAAGGTGTAGGATCCACCAGAGGCTTGCAGTTATGCATAAACCTAATATTTGGCCACCCCTAACCAATACTCACAAGCAGAAATGTTTGTAGTGGGCCAACAAATACATGAAGATTAATTTTCAAACAATCCTGTTTACTGATGAAGGCCGTGCAACCTTGGGTGGTCTGGATGGATGAAGTAGAGTAAGGCCAGCATATCTCAACAAGGCTGTGATGGCAGCAAGGAGGTGGCTGTGTCATGTTTTGGATCGGAATCATCGGGAGAGAGCTGGTGGGCCCTTTAGTATGTAGAGTTTCTGACTGACCACTTCCTTCCATGGTACAATATGAAGAACCGTACCTTCTGTAAGCAAAATGACCTTCATGCATGACAATGCACCATCTCATGATGCAAAGAATACCTACCTTTCTGTCAGTAGCTGTTATGGGCATAAAAGGAGAGAAACTCATAGTTTGGGCCCATTTTTTCCCCTGAACTCAACCCAATTGAGAACCTAAGGAGCATTGTCAAGCAAAAAGTCTACGAGGGTGGGAGGCAGATCACAACTAAACAGCAGCTGTGGGAGCTATTCTGACATCTTGCAAAGAAATTCAAGCAGAAACGCTCCAAAAACTCACAAATTCAATGTAAGAATTGTGAAGGTAATATCAAAAAAGGGATGTTATTTGCATGTACAGTAACTTGGCCTATTAAAATGTTAATGATTGATATAACGTTTGCCTTCAGTAAATATGACCTCCTTATACTGCAAATCAAACAAATGACCATTTTCGGTTCTTAACAACCAGTGAAATGATTTGAAACTCTGTTGTGCATAATAATGTGGAACAGTGCATTTTAACTTTTTCTTTTTGAAACAAACACTGTTATCATTGAGAGGTTTGTTCAATAACATTCAAATTGTACTCTAAAGGTTGATGACGTGAAAATTATGATGACTGTAATTCATATTGACTATTTAGCAAATCCAAAATATAATTTGCATAATAATTTGGAACACAGTGTGGTGTACTGTACTGCTGTAATGTGACACTGACAACTGATGACGAAAATGGATGGTAGAATGAGAAAAAAATATGTGAGGCATTGCATCAATTCAATTTTGTCTGTCAAAATAATAACACGGGCCACTGTTGAGGCCGTAAACCACAACAAGCTAAAAGTCAACTCTGAACCCCCACAGTCACTTACTATCCCCCACAGATCCGGAACACTTCACTGCGACACACACAAGCACAAGTTTTATTCATGTCTTAAATGGCTTATTTTCTCTGATTATATCTACTATGTTGGGTAATACGAGTGTAAAGGTGACTACAGGGGTGTTACTTCATGTCTAGATGGCTTTAATAACGTTAAAAAACATATTTATAAGATTGTAAACAGGTATTCTATGCCATAACTATGAAAATATTCCATTTATAAAGATGAAATCCTACTTCACTTATCAGAAATTCACTTATCACGGTCGGGTCTGGAAGAAATTGACTGCGATGGAGAAGGGATTACTGTACATGGTCTTAAACAAACAATGAGCTGACATTAAAGGGATACTACGTATGAATTTGCTGATGAAGGCTACCTGAACTGAGCAAGCAGCAGGCCTCCCAGTGACGAGCCACAGATGGAGAAGCCCATGGCGATGACGCCGTTCCAGAAGCCAAGTTCCCTGGCGGTCATGTGGTGATCCAACAGAAACAAGGGAAACATAGTGACTGCACCCTGCTCGCCTGAACACAAGTAATTTGTGATGGGGGAAAGTGTGGACAGACAAAAGACAAAAAGTCAGTTCACTAACAGAGGGAAAATAAAACAGAAACAGAACTACATCATTAATAAATATACATCATGTATTATGTAAAGGTTTTTCTGAGAAAAAAATATTGGAAAATGTACTGCTTAATATTTCCAAAAAGTAAAACATAAAAATTTAAGAATAACCTGAAACAAAAAGGTTGAGCCTTGTGGAAAAGACTATAAGATTTTTTGCCAGAATTTTTTTTTCCTAATAACAAGCTAAAATGTAATTTGGAATATTCTCTGGCAACAGATTAATATCATTTGTCTTAAATTAAGAGTAAAACTGATTACCTAACTTTGTAAATGTAAGAACGGACTCACACATTGAAAATATATCCAGCTCAAGAATTGTGAGCACTGGGACCTCACAGGGGTGTGTGCTGAGTCCACTCCTCTTCACGCTCTTCTTCTGCGTGAGTGACCATCTTTTTAGTATAGTTATTTCATCTGTGACTTTTTTATTAGCTCTTGCGTGCTTTCTCCATAACAAAATGCAGTAGTATTGTCCGCAAATAATACTTGCTTTAGGTCTTTTGTGACTTCACAGATGTCATTTACTGTATATATATAAGGTGAACCGTTTTTGTCCTACAGTATATATTTAATATATATTTAAGCTTGCATATTCTCCCAGCTTCACATATTGCTTCCTGTTTGCTAAGTAGCTTTTTACCTAGGTGCAAATGCAAAAAACAACCAACCAAAGTTCTGACAAAAGGGACCGAAACAAGTCTGAATAGTGATCCCAGTATCTGCATTTGTAACCAATAAATACACTTTTGCATCACTTTTCCTTCTTTCATCATTTGATGAGTACAGGAGTGTGTCACCGGTATATACTGTAAGTATCATGATGGCAACCCCCATGTCTTTAAAGTGGCTATAAAACCAAAAAATACAATTTGACTGACTTTGTGGTTATTTCAGAGGTCCATTTACAAGATTTAAGGCAATATCTGCAAATACCAGTAAGGATAAGGATAGAATCCCGATAAGACTTTTCAAGTACAGTAAACATGTAAAGACACCTCCTTTAAAGAACATGCCTAATCCAATCAGTGGGTTGCACCAAGGATGTTACTCCGAATTGTTCAGCCTGCAAGATGGAACAATAAGGTTCTCCTGAGATGATGACTACAGAATCACATACCAGCATGTGGCACACCTCAGCCTATTCCTGGAAAGTGTCAATAATAGATGTCTGACAAGAAAAAGAATACCCTCAGTCACTCTATCAAACGGAGGCCTCGCACTTTTCCTAATGCACAAAAAGGAAAACACAACAAAAACACCAGAACTTCCTAGATGAAACACACATCACACAGACCTTTCAGTCAAAATAAAGTTTCTGTCAGGCAGTGAGAGTTTCTCTGTGTGGTGTTGAGTGTGGGGGTAATGTTCTGCTGAACATTACAGTAAAATATTCAGTGGTGCCGACTACACGCCATTATTATATTAATGGAGACTGACTTCAGAAAGACAGAGGGACCAAGGAGCTGCGTGAGTGACAGCTTGGCTCCCAGGTTGCTGTCAAAGACGCACAACACAACCAACGACTCGCTCACTCAGTCAGCCAGGAGACAAACAAAAATAGAGAAAAGGGAAGAGAGACAGATGAAACAGACTGCACAGAAAAAAAAAACTGAGATGCTCCCAATGATCGGGAGTGCAGGAGTAGAATGAGAGTGTCAATGCTGTAACAGTGGTGTGACAAACCAACAAAAAGAAATGTGGAGAAGGAAATGTGGATTTGCTGTGTTGGTAACACGTGTCTTCTTTCACTTCTGTCACTCATGTTTCCCTGCTGGCAGTTTACACAGTTATCACAGCCACAAGTCACTATATTCAGGTTAAAAAATATCATGATTAGCCAACAATACAGGCTTGTAGGAACCAGAACCAGCTACCTGTGCAAGAGACCATTGAAAGTGGAAAATCACTCAACAGACTTTGAGTGGAGACACACGGCGGAGACTGGACTGTTAGGAAATATGGTAATGTTTTTTATTTTTATTCCGACCATGCTTAACAGTTACATTAAAGAACATCCCATTTACACTTGCACTAGTCAACACATCCGAAAAAGAGTAGGAAGAAGCATTTGATCCTATCCCTTCTCTGAGTCTCAGCAATTCCTCTTAGTCTGTTCACTTCCTGTGGTTACAATCTTTACACAGTAACTTTTTTTAATACTACAAAATAACAGGAAAAGTATGATAGAAGAATTAATAGTTTATGGATAGATTATTTAGTAATGAAAGAAGAAATCAAATTTTTTTAAAAAAAGTAAAATATGCGAGTTAGCAGACTGCTATTTACGCAAAATAAAGTCAGAGTGGATAACAGCATTTTTAAATTAGTAACCTCACCACCAATCCTTTGAGAAAAATTATCATAGCCTAATCAAATTTGCCACAATTACGCAAACAATCCCTGTATTTGATTTCAAATGTATTATTATTTTTAGATACAAATAAATAAAACAATAGTCTTTCCTGTACAGTCACTTCCCATTTTTGACTTATAGGCTAATACCTCAAATTTTCTTGCAAATGTACAACTATAATCAAACACATATTTTCTCTTAAATCTTGAGTAGGAAGTAGTTTTTGAATCATATGTATCTTACATTTGTTTGAAGGTGTAATGTGATTTATGTCAATTTAATAACATAGATCAAACACATAGTGGATTAAAAACAATGAGACTTTTAAGCCACATTGTGCATTATCTCCAGTCAAATCTTAATCATTTTAAGTACAAAAAAGTGCTGTGACTCGCATCGGCTGTACATTAAGGCTAATAAAGCAGCAGTACCCATGACGCAAGAGTTGTTTACCGATAGTTCTATGCTCCTCAGCATGTTTGCCTGTTGTTTCGCTCAGCGCTTGGAGCTTCCACCGTCCTGCATTCAACTAATTATTTCTTTAAAGAGGGGTGTTGTGGGGATATGAAGACAAACACAGCAAGGCTGATTATTCCTTTCTATAAATATTCTCAAAGCAACAATTGTCCATTTCAGCAGGGATTTCATTAGACATGTGCAAAGATTAAACAAGCAGAGCAGAGGGGAAGGGAAAGGGGGAGAGGCTGGATTCAAGGAGGAGAGAACGGGAACAGAGTGGGAGGGAAAAAAGAAAAAAGGTAGAAATAAAATGGGGAAAGAGACCAAGGGAAAGTCAAGGAGAGAAATGAAAGACACAGACAAGGAGGTGGGAAGGGAAAGGAAAAAGCTGAAAAAAATATATAATCATGATGCATTTATTTAAAAAAAAAATTTAAAAAGTAAAATATGACTAGAGAGAAATGAGAGCAGTCAGAAGGAGCAGCTAAAGACAGACGAAGAGCAGGGGGCACAACAACAGACAGAGGAGGATGTCATGCTGAAAGAAAATGTACTGTTTGTGTTTACATTAGAGACAGGCGGCACAAAAAATACTCGGAGAGAGACACAACTATTTAATATTAAGAGGGTCGGTGACATACAGAAGGAATGCGGTTTGTTTATTTCTGTTTATTGACATTGCGCATTCACGTGGCATTTATTTCAGCACAGTCTGCTTTTTGTATCTGCTTATGGGCGGTTTGTGCTTTTTAACACCGTTAGCCACAATGTTGATTAGAACTGCACTAAATCATACTGGGAGGTGTGTCAAAAACAACATACTCTAAATCGACTGTGCAGGTGTAACTAAGATGGCTGAAAACACATTACGACCGCATTAATCTGCTCAAAACAAAACTGGCAACATGAGTTCAAATCATAAGTGAGATTCACCAACTCCTCAAATGCAGCTCATCAAAATGAATAGAGAGACTTGACCTTAACTAGTAAAGTGAGCACGCAGGCTCGAGCTAATTTAGCATGCCCGTTTGTGTATGTTGCTGCCAGTGAGTTTACATTGGCTGGACTGACTCCTCGGGTGCGATCACCATTCTGACCAAAAATGTAAAAATTATACTGGACTTAGTGGTCACTTTAGTGCAGTTTGGTTAGCATTCACACTTGTTTTTTGTGTCAGCGGACCAAATAATGCTCAGTTAAGCATATACAGAAAGTTGTGCCTCTCTTGCCTCTCAGTTGTGCATGAGACATGTACATTGTCCGACAACCGCACGCACCCAAAACTACATGGCATCTTCTGGGTCACGTACACTCCTACGACTTTCCTTTCTATAGCAGATTTTTTTAACCATTACCATTTCTTATCAGATGTCAGCTTGTAGGCAGAACAAGACCAATCCCTCACACAGTCTCAGTCCCCCCTTTCGGTCCTGGACTGTGTTCACACTTGACCAAATGAACCGTGATGTTCATGTTAACCGGGCCAAAAATGACAAGTGTGAACCCACCCTTAGTAGACTGCATTCATGTTGACGTGCTCATATGTCTCAACAGGAACCAGTACACTGTATGCACATTATTTTGTTTATAGAGGTATAGTTGCTTTAAGTAGGTTTATTTTATATCACTATAGCTATTTTTATTATACTAAAGTGAAATGGATGCTAAAAACATCCGTTATCTTCAACTGAAACCTAAATTATAGTTTGATCATATATACAGCGTAGTGGTGGTTATATAGTATTATAGTGGTTATAGCCACAAATGACTTCTACCACTTCTCTTCCCACATATTCTCTTCAGCAAATATTTAGATCATTACGTTTTATTGATCCTCAGTGTGACAACCTGTAGCTTATTTTGAAAGCACAAAGTCAATACTCATTCACGAGTCACCATACCAGAAAAAGAACAGTTTTATAACACATAAAATAGTACATAGAGTAGGACGTGCACTTAGATAGTTGGTGTTCATAAGAGAAATTACTACCAGAGAACAGTTTTATACTTACAGTATATATTTTATACTTTTTATACAACAAGGTCCACACAATGCTAGGATTACAGCAGTTCTGGCCAGTGCTGACCAAATCACTGTTAAATTCTACTGTATATCTATAAACAACACGATTGTTTTTTTCTATTTATCACAGCTTTTTGACCCCTATGCAAACCTCGCAGACCTTTAAGAAGACATCTGCCTATATAGAACAATAATGTTCGACAATCAAACATTTACATAGCAAAACTGCCTTAAGCAGCTATACTGTTCAATTGCTTATATACAAGCTGTTTAAAAACAGCCATTAGGTACAGTCCATCTGCACTGTCTAATGAGATCAAAATGTATGTCTTCGTAAATAATGCTCCATTTTGATTGACAAGCGACAATAACAACTCTCCAATAATTTCCGAATTCAACCAATTCTAATTCAACCTTAAGCAATACATTTCATTCATTGAACATGATGACTTAATTATTACTTAATCTATATTAATTAATCATGAATTGTGCAAATCAGTCAAAATTTGTACTCCAATATTTATACATTCATTCTCAATGTCTTTGCTTTTCTTGTCATTATTTAATTTCCCCACGTTTTAACATATTTATTTTCTATTTATTATTAACAATGTATTCCTATTTTATTACATTTGTTCATTTTTATCCTTATTTTTTAAATTATTTCTTTTTTCTTATGACTGTTCAAGCGATACTGTATAGTGTAATCTTTTAACTCCTATTTACCATACTTACTGATATTTAATTTTTTTCAACACCTTCCTTTATTTTTACACAGGAAGCAAAAAAAATGTAAATGATAATACGTATGCGAACAAAATATTGTAAGTGTCAACATGTAAATGATTTAGTATGAATGAAATATCAGTAATAGATATGGAGAAGGCGTAGGATTAAATAAGATCGTCCTCTTCCTACTCCTTATTGGACATGTTGAATCGTGTAAATGTAATCACATGATGTTCTTTCATGTCACATTTCACAGCTATTAATTAAATCTACATTATTTAGAGGTAAAGTTTAAGTGGTATAAAATTTCAAAGCTAGAATCTTTCAGACAACATCATCAGCATTATATCTGAAGTATCCAATTGAGAAAAAAGCAAACGTCATTGTTCATTTGCCTCAGTTGACAAGTATGACCATAAAAAGCTGTTAATCATACACTGACTTTAAAAAAAAACAAACCTTTATTCCAAGTGGTGTGGTAAGAGATGGCGTATGGGCATGTGTTTGTACATTATATGTGTAACACATAGGGGGTTGGCATGTTGTATAGATTGGGATCAGGGCAGGATCAGGGTGAGATGAGGGTGAGAGGTCAATGATGACAGTGAGGTCAAATCCTCACGTCCACGATGCAGCTCAGACAAAAGAGCTGGCAGAGCAACAGAGATCACCAAGGACACTCCGTCACCATTATTACACAATGTTATCCTACGTGCCCAGAGCTTAGTAAACAAACGTAGGTTCATGCATACTACATGTTTGAGTACAATGCATATTTCACTCCTCCGCCTCTGAAAGGAATCGGAAACCTCTGCGCGCACATCACTTTCACAATATTCTATGCATATCAGTCTGTTGACACAAATTTCCACATAAAGACATGAGGAATCCCTGCAGACCTGTGCAGATGTCAATGAGTTCTCTATGGCCCTCAGGGCTCAAAACATGGGAAAAACACTATATTGTAGACTCAAGTGTTTTGTCACCCATTGTCAGCCTATAAGTCAAGCAAAAAAGTAACACTGACAACTTTTTCTGGTGAACAATTAAAAGTCCACCACCTCTGGATCAGAGTGTGATGTATTAATTTCAGTCCAACTAAAATTTATAATGTATTAGTGCACATTATCCTCAAGTTTTTTGTGTGTTTTCTTTACCAAAGCCCGGGGCTACTTAACTGAGGTATGGACTGGTTAAACTTTGTATCTTTTACAAAAGTGACAAGTATACCAGTGTATCAAATCCTAATTGCAGATATAACATAAAGGTATTTTATACATATATGTGTGCATAGTGTATGTCATGTGACTATTGCTGCTGTGATGTCTTAATTTCCCTTGAGAGTGTTTTTTTTTTGTTGTTGCCCTTCAACTTCTCTTGTCAGGAGTCGCCATAGCAAGTCAATCGGTGTGGCGATGTTTGATGTGGCTCAATTTTTGCCCTTCCTGCCGCAACCCTTTTATCCGGGTTTGGGACCTCCAATGGCTGGGTGTTGGAACCTTGGCCAGGAATCAAACCGGTGCCATCTGCACGAAAGGCAGCAGTGTGTACCACTATCACTATCTACCACTACTTATCAATTTAATTACCGCTTGCTCTGATGTCACTAGGCTTACAATGCTTTCATGCCTTGATGACGTCTCAATCTGCTTTTGGAAATAGAATGGACATTTTCCAAACTGAAGCGAGTTGAATAAATATCTAACTAAACTAGATGTTGAGCATTAAAATGCTAAAAGGTAAGGCCCATCTGAGTTCTTAAAATAGGGAAATTAGAGAGCGAGAGAGAAAAGGGGAGAGACAGAGTTGAGCCACATCAGTTTGCAGTTTGCAGTTTGGCATTTACGCACCTGCATATTTGTGGATTTCTTTTCTCGGCCTTAAATTGCAAATACAGTCTTCCCCCGCCACATTGTGGTTCGAATTTTGCGGCTTCACTCTATCACCGTTTTTCAAACATAAATTAATAAATCATGCTGTTTCGTGGTTTAATAAGGTCCAATTATTAGTTAAAGAATATGCATATTAAAACAAACTGTACATATGTTTTGCCTAAACTAAGCATTTTCAAGCAAAAAAATGGACAGTGTTTCTGGTGTGAAATGTAAAATAAAAATGAACTAAATATAAGTAAGGCATTCAGAAGAATTGTGAATGTAGTATTCTACATTGGTCAGTGAGACAAGCACCAGACATGATCACTGGAAGAATAGGCTTTTATTGTAAGTTTAAATTATCTCATAACAGGTACAAAGATAATAGCTTAAAAATAACAATCATAATAACACGGGCTACTGTTGCATGTTGCGGTCATAACCCCCACCTTCCTGTCAGAAAACATTTGCTTCTCTGATTATATATACTATATTGGGTAATACAAAGCTAAAGGTGACAATTTGGGTGTTAGTTCATGTCTACCGGGCTCAAATAATGTTTAAAAACTGATTTAGAAGATCATAAACAGGTTTTCTATGCCATAACTACAAAAATATTCCATTTATAAAGAAGGAATCCTACTTCGCAAAAATTCACTTATCACAGTTGGGTCTGGAAGCAATTAAGCGCAATAAACAAAGGATTACTGTAATTACTTTTGTATGATAACTTAAATATTAAAAAAGTGGCTGATGGCACGATCTGCAGGGGAAAAAAGTGCTGCAGCTATGAATCCAGCAGAGGGTGCTGTCTCACAAGTCAATTCACTCTATATATTCCAGCAGGAAGATGTTTTGTCAAGACGCGAAGTCCAGAATTTAGTCACCATGTTGGAAGATTTTTATTGTTATTTGTACATTTTGCTAAATGAATTAATTTAGTTGAAATAGTAGCATTAAAGAGTACTTTGAGAACTGGTGGTGATGAGTTCAGGCCAAAATAGTTCATGCAAGCAATAATGTTATTCAACTTTTGTAATAGATGTAGTCATAGTTAAATGTATGCCACATCCTTAAGACACATATCATTTTTACTGTATGTATGTGGTCAATGAAGTAAGGATGACATGCACCCACAGAGTAATGATTCTACATGGCTAAATGTGCTTATTTCTATGCTCATGTTGCTCTGTCCCTCTCAGGGCACCATGTGGTGCTTGTTCATTAATTCATCCCCTCCATCAGCCTCCCATCCCTGCAAGTCCTTTTCCCTTCTGGAAAATATCCTCCTGTCGCCATAAGTTTCCCTCCTCCCCCACCACCATCCTCCAGTAATGCATGTCTGTAAAAAAAAAAAAAAAGAAGTGTGGACTACTATTTCATACAATTATCGTCATTTTGAGCAGGGAATTTGTGTTGTTTATGGTTGAATAAATTAAATAATACATTTAAATTTATTTATTAAATTGTTTAAATATACACATCACACTGGTGTAATTTTTCTGAAAATCTTTCAAATGAAGAACATACGTAATCTGTGTACGTCATGGAGTCGTGCATGAACCCACTGCAACATATATTATCAACAATTAGACAGCGAGAAAAGATGAATATCCAAAGCCCTATTTTTTTTTTTTTTAGCCGTTTTGACAATTAGTTGCAAATGAACATCTGCAAATGCAGTCTCACTATGGTGAATGTACTTTGAGTAGCACGTTTTTTCAGTGATAGTTGCTAAAATGTGGCGGTCTGGAATTTTTTGGTCTACTTCTAGATGGATATTTCTGCAATATACGGGTGGTAAGCACCTATGTTTAAAAGGAATTACACTATATAAGTGAACAGCATTCACAGTGGGGCTGTGCAGAATAAATAATCAACATTTGGCAACACCAAGCATTAAGTTGTCAAGTTAAAAATGAAATTAAATCAACATGCAGCGCTGCCCCACTATGCGCATCTTCTTAAGGTCATGTTGCAACATCCCACATGCTCCCATCATGCCTGTGGTTACTGGTGGCATGGGGGTTACAAATGCTCAACCTCAAGAGTTCATTAGGGAGAGATGAGAAGAAGGGGTATTAGCTCCTATTTGTGTCTCAACAAAGACAATGGGGGGTTGGTCCAGACTGGCAGATGATCGCTCTCATACAAACACCCATTTAACTGCAACAAAAACAAAACGGTCTCACACTGGAAGTTACACCCGTATGCTGAGGTCTGAGAGGTTTCAATCAATGTTTTCATGCAAACTTAAGAAATACTGCAATACAGGAAATTCAAACAAGTGATACGGCTGTCAATAACTCAACTATGCAAAGTAGCAATGCAGAAAACACCTCAACTATAACTGGTTGAGTGCACCCGTGGGCTCGTGTGACAGAGAGAGTGCTGTGGGGTGGGGGGTTGCTCCCTAGACAGATTAGGGGCTCCAGCCAGCCTTCATATTTTGTCTAGTAGTGTCGTCTGTTGGGGCTCATCCGATTACGGAACCACCCCAAACACTCTCTCAAAAACACACACACAACTTAAAAACAAAAGGTCTATGCATTCTTGCACACGCATAAGTGAATGCTATGCAAATCTGCACAGACAATTGCATTTCCACCACCCACATGCAGACACACATCAGAATGATGTGCTGTCTTCCATTTCAGTTTGTGAACGCTACAGACACAAAGACATTTAATCCTTACATAATCCCCCTCTGCTACCAAAGTCAGAGACATATAAACTCTCTCCCACACACTTATTGAAAGGATTCTCAATGTGAATTCTCAACTTTATTTTGGTTTCTCTCAGGAACTTACATGTATTCAATTAAGTATGGTTTTACCGATAGTATTGTTTTACCTTGAAAATATATTCGTTGGAATTGAACAGAAATATCCCATTTCAAAGTTACATCAGGTCTGCCGTTTTCTTTGGAGTCATTACTTATCAAACTTGTACAGTACTTCTACTGTGATTTCACTGAACTCAGTTTTCGTAGACATACCAACAGCGACATCTGGCGATGTGTTTGAGCCCTGCATGCAAACAGAAACTGAAAATGTACAACACAATGGGACAAAGTAGACCTACACTAGTTACTCAAACATGGAAAATAAAAGGAGGCATGCTTTTTTGTTGTGCCATAGATATAGCGTCCGCGTAAGTTTATTTGTAAAATGGCCATATTTGTTGGTTGTTGTTTTTTTAATTCTCTGAAGTATGATTTTTTTTTATAAAACTGTTTTGTCATGAAAATTCTTCCTCAACATCATGACACAGTCACCAGACATTTCATTAGGTACACCTACCCAATTTACAGGAATGAGAGCCAATTTGAGAGTTGTACCAACAGATAATAACATTATTTATCACTGACAGTACTCATGACTGCAAAAATAGCTGTAGTAGTGTAAAACTGCTTGCATCATACTGTGTGGCGTAATATACTGTAATATTTTGTCCTTTTCTTGCAGCTAAATAATAGAACCATAACAATAATGTAATTTTCATCCCGGTCGTGGTACACTGGACCAGCACTACACCCCTGCTAGGGTACTGGAGGGTACATGGAAGTTTGCCCAACTGGTCTACATGTGCTTGTGGACCTGGAAAAACCATTCGACCGTGTTTCTCGTGGTATCCTGTGGGGGATGCTCAGAGAGTACGGGATTGGTGGCGCGCTACTACGTGCCATTTGGTGCTTGTACAACCGGAGCGGGGGCCTGGTTTGCATTGCCAGCAGTAAGTAGCAGTAAGCGTGTTTCCGGTGAAGGTTGGTCCCTGCAAAGGCTGCCACTTATTCTGTTCATAATTTTCATGGATAAAATTTCTAGGCGTCAAGAGGGTCCAGTTTGGTGGCCTTAGGAGCTCTTCTCTATTAGCAGATGATGTGGTCCTGATAGCTTCATCAGGCTGTGACCTTCAGCGTTTACTGGGGCGGTTTGCAGCTGAGTGTGAAGCTTCTGGGATGAGACTAAGCACCTCCAAATCTGAGGACATGGCTCTCAGTCGGAAAAGGGTAGACTGCACCCTCCAGGTTGGGAGTGAGGTCTTTCCCCAGGTAGAGGACTTCAAGTATCTCATGGTCTTGTTTATGAATGAGGGAAGGTTGGAGCATGAGATTGACAGGTGGATCGGCGCAGCATCTGCAATAATGCAGTCGCTGTACTGGACCGTCGTGGTGAAGAGACAGTCGGAACGCAAAGCTCTCAATTTACTAGTCGATCTATGTTCCCACCCTCACCTATGGTCATGAGCTCTGGGTCGTGACAGAAAGAACGAGATTGCGGATACAAGTGGCTGAAATGAGTTTCCTCCGTAGGGTGGCTGGACTCACCCTAACAGATAGGGTAAGGAGCTCGGTCATCCGGGAGGGGCTCAGACGAGAGCTGCTGCTTCTTCACATTGAGAGGAGCCAGTTGAGGTGGCTCGGACATCTAGTCGGGATGCCTCCTGGACGCCTCCCTGGTGAGGTGTTCCGGGCATGCCCAGCCAGGAAAAGGCCCCGGGGCAGACCTAGGACACGCTGGAGGGATTATGTCTCACAGCTGTACTGGGAACGCCTTGGGGTCCTCCCAGTGAAATTGAAAGAGGTGGCAAGGAACGGCAAGTCTGGACTTCCCGACTGAGACTTGCTCCCCTATGACCCGGACGCGAATAAGCGGAAGAAAATGGAATGGAATGGAATGGAATGGAACAAGAATGTAAAATGTATACTTCTATGAGTGTCAATCAAAAGTAGAATTGCAATCAAACCTGAGCATTATTATGTTATTAATGGACATGCAATTCATATATTGGACCCAATATATATTGCAGGTGTACCTAATGCTGCAGCGAGTGAGTATATCAGTTACAGCTACAGTGGTCTAATTAAGTGTTTGCCCACTTCCTGAGTTCTTATTTTTCTGCATGTTTGCCACACTTAAATATTTCAGATGGTCAAACAAATTTCAAAATTAGTCAATGACAACACAACTGAACACAAAATGCAATTCTTAAATGAAACTTTTTATTATTAAGGGAGAAAACAAATCCAAGCTGACATGGCCCTGTGTGAAAAAGTGATTGCCCCTAAACCTAATAACTGGTTGGGCCACCCTTAGCAGCAACAACTGAAATCAAGCGTTTGCCATAACTTGCAATGAGTCCCTTACAATGCTGTGGAGGAATTTTGGCCCACTCATCTTTGCAGAATTGTTCACAATTCAGCCACATTGGAGAGTTTTCCAGCATGAAGCTCCTTTTAAGGTCATGCCACAGCATCTCAATAGGATTCAGGTCAGGACTTTGACTTGGCCACTCCAAAGTCTTCATTTTGTTTTTCTTCAGCCATTCAGAGGTGGACTTGCTGTTGTGTTTTGGATCATTGTCCTGCTGCAGAAGCCAAGTTGGTTTCAGCTTCACCAACAGATGGCCAGGCATTCTCCTTCCAGATTTTTTGGCAGACAGCAGAATTTATGTTTCCACCAAGTCTTCCAGGTCCTGAAGTAGCAAAACAGCCCCAGACCATCACACTACCACCACCATATTTTTCTGTTGGTATGATGTTCTTTTTCTGAATTGCGGCATTACTTTTACGCCAGATGTAATGGGACACACCTCCAAAAAGTTAAACTTTTGTTTCATCAGACCACCGAGTATTTTCCCAAAGGTCTTGGGTATCATCAAGATGTTTTCTGGCAAAATTGAGACCAGCCTTAATGTTCTTTTTGTTCAGCAGTGGTTTTCGTCTTGGAACATTTTTGCACAGTGTCTTTCTTATGGTGGAGTTATGAACACTGACCTTAACTAAGGCCAGTGAGGCCTGCAGTCCTTTGGGTGTTGTTGTGGGGTCTTTTGTGACCTCTTGGATGAGTCGTCCCTGCGCTCTTGGGGTAATTTTGGTTGGGCGGCCACTCCTAGGAAGGTTGACTAATGTTACATGTTTTCGTCATTTATGGATAATGGCTCTCAGTGTAGTTCGCTGGAGACCCAAAGCTTGAGAAATGACTTTTTCCAGACTGACAAATGTCAATTTCTTTCTTCCTCATTTGTTTCTGAATTTCTTTAGATCTGCATGATGTCTAGCTTTTGAGGATCTTTTGGGCTACTTCACTTTGTCAAGCAGGTACTATTTAAGTGATTTCTTGATTGCGAACAGGTGTGGCAGTAATCAGGCCTGTGTGTGGCTAGAAAAATTCAACTCAGGTGTGATGAACCACACCAAACTTTTTCAGAGCCATGTAGGTTTGGATTTTCTGTCTCCCTTAATAATAAAAAGTTTCATTTAAAAGCAGAATTTTGTGTTCATTGTGTTGTCATTGACTAATTACATTTTTTTGATGATCTGAAACATTTTGTGACAAACATGCAAAAAATAAGAAATCACACCACTGTATGTATTATTCATTTTCATGTACGCATGCTTGTTTATCAATCAGACTCACCCAGTTTGTATGTGAGCACATAAAGGACTGTCCAAGGGGTGCCTGGGACTGCCAGCATCTTCCTCCACACACTCCATGGCCTCAAGCCATCAACTCCCTGTCCTCCTCTTTTGCTTGCATCCACCTGCTGGGCCCTCACAGTTTCCTCATCCAACACAGGAGCTCCCCACACAAAAAGGGCCACACCTGCATACACGAAAGTTAGCAGCACAAACATCCATCTCCACCCGGCCACGTCAATCACAGCCAGCAGCCCGCCTCCAGCAAACACTGATCCAGCTTTATAGCCCACAACTTGGGCTGTGTTACCCAATCCCAGCTCCCCTCGACCTTTCAACAGTCCCACTGCTGCTCCATCTACTGCAATATCTTGTACAGAGGCCAGGGTGTTCATGGCTAGCAGAGTTCCGGCTACTCCCCAAATGTGCATCTCTGGAGCCAGTGCAGAACTGAAGAGACATGTCAGTGCCAGTCCAGATACTGTCCCCACCAGCCAGCGTCGCTTTGTTCCAATCCTGTCAACTAAAGGAGCCCAGAGCACCTTGAGGACCCATGGGAAATAGAGAATCTTGGTGAAGCCAATGCGTGTCAGGGAATGGCCAGCTCCACGTAGGTAGACAGGAAGCAGGGAGGATTGGAGACCGTAGGGGATACCCTGGACGAAGTACAGCAGGCCCAAGAACACTAGTTTGTCATTCATGATCTAGCTCCAAACTTGCATTGGTCCATTGGTCAGGTTGTTGTCATTGTTTAGGTTACAGAGGACCTGAAATGAAAAGAGACACATGATATTGATGGTGCATGATGCTGACCTTCCAGCCACTATACAGTCCTGACGAGAGGATGACAATAAAGTCAAACTGTATTTCACCCAGCTCATCAGAACTATCGCTAACATGAGCCTCTCAAAGTCAAACCATTGATGTATACTGTTGCGTGAAATCGTGATGTCAGATTTTAATCAATGTATGACATTTAGCATTTTTCGGATGCTTTAACTGTGCCCATTTGACCGTATCATTTCCCTAGCCAGCATTAGCTTGCAATGCAGTCTGTCATGTCTGTCATCAGTAATGCTTATGGAGTTAGAACACACACATACAGCTTAGTAAAATAATCTAGTAGTTTTTGTTGCTCAGTTTGTTACGTATCAAACATCGATATAAATACAGACAACATAAAAGTTGGTTAGCGTAGCGCTAGCTCACCGGAGTGGGTGCTCTGCTGTTTACAGTGGAGGTGGACCAGGTTGCCAGGTAAGAGAGTTAAATTTCCCCTTCGCGACGTAAAAAAACGATTGCGTCGTGTTACATTTGGTTTCAAATCTGGCAACCCTAATCATTTGACCTTTCAAAAATCACCATTAAAATTCACATTTGAAAATGCCGTTGTGGCTGCTCTGTGAATTATATTCACCATGAATATATTGAGAAAACATTTTTGACAATAAAAAATATATATATTTTAAAATTAATGTCAATATGAACTGGTTGTGTATAAAACTGCTGACATAGTATTTTTTTAACTGTATTGATTTCTGGTCAGCATAGTGATGTTATGGTTAGCACATTTGCCTCCAGATTCAGGTTCTTGTTCTTCCAATCTTCTAAAAACATGCATGTTAGGCTAAACATTTAGGTGTGAATATGAGTGTGAGTGGTTGTTTGTCTATATGTGCTCACATGGATGGTTGATTTGCATCTGACAAAGAGTATATAGTCCAGGTTTATGTGTTTTAGATGGTGTGTTAAAAAGAGAGACCACATAGAAAAAAAGCTTTTATTGCAGTATGCCAAAGCTCCTTCGGTTACACGGGTGTACAGTATAATTGTCACAAGAGGAGGATTTTTTCATGCTGTGTTGCAATAACAATTTTTTCTTTTCCTTCAAGCACCAGTTACAGGTATGTCACTCCTCCTATCACCACACAGAGTCAATCTGAGTCAAAATGAATTAAAATGCAATTCTTAGAAAGATAATATGTGCTGAGGCAATGCTAATTTGGTGTTAGTCTTTGCTCTTTGCTGGTATTATCTAATATTTATCATGACAGTAGATTGTTTGACACAGCTGGGCATCGGACGCAATTCTTCAGTTACATGGCCTTATCAGCTGTATGAGAGCTCATAGCCGGATGAGGAATCAGTTCTCACTCCCACAGAGAGCCAGCAGAATCTTCTCATAGTCTCCTTTAGTGTCGTCCTGAAAAAAGTAAATATAGTTGAAATAGTGGAAGCCCCCGTACTCTCCCTGTGTTGGCAATATTAGATGAAAAAAAGTATATATGTGCATTCAGAACTATCGTGTGTTATCTCACCAAAATATCTTGGTAGAGTGTTTTGCCGTATTTCTTCTTGTACTCATCCTTGATTACTTTCAAGTCTTTTTCAGAGCGGCTCACCATGATACGGGTAAGGATGTTTTTGCGGGTTCCAGATCCCTGAAAATCAGACAATAGTCAATAAGACACTGGCAATGAGAAGATGGTGCAATATCTTTTATGGTTTGTGACATGGGCTACGACACCTTCATGGCCAAGTAAAGTTTCTCAGCAAAGAAAGCAGGCCTGCTCCCAGCACACTTGACTAAAATGAACAAAAATAAAACAGGTATACATTAAATATATGGAAATGCATATTCAGGTAATTATCCATCCATCCATTTTCTATGCCGCTTATCCTCGCTAGAGTCGCGTGGGTATGCTGGAGCTTATCCCAGCTGACTTCGGGAGAGAGGCAGAGTACACCCTGGGCTGGTCGCCAGCCAATCGCAGTCAGGTAATTAGGTTTAAGCATAAGAGTGTGTCTTTACCTACTGCTGTGAGGCAATTCTCAATATCACCCTTCATCTCCAGGTCAATTGCTTTGGCCACATCCACCTTGCTGTACTTTGAGTACCTCTCAAACACTGAATGATAAGAAAGAGGATGCGCGTGAGATGTGCACTACGAGAACAGACACTGCAGAAGAGGGTGGCAAGCTAGCTGACCTTGACGGAGATGAGGGGCGCTCCTACTGGTGAGGATTTCAATGAAGACGGAGCAGTCTTTGCCTTTCCTGCCCTCTCCAGCCTCATACAGAGATCTGGCATCACTGTCAATCAGTTGATCACACACTCCCTCGGTGCGGTTAGCCTGTGATAAACAAAAACCTTACAGAGCTCACACTACATACAGTATATTCTAGCATGAAATATTTCACTTTGGTTACATACAATAGAAAGTTAACAATGGTCATCCATGATAATGAATAAAGCAGAGGTGTCACAAACTCTCGGGTCACAAGATCTTGCCAGATTAAAACTTGATGACATTTTTTGTTCAGAAAAAACGGTCTCTCGATAATAAACAAATTAATCACAAAATAAATGAAAATTAACTTGATAATTTTGCCAGCCTCCGTATATTGCCATGTGCATGCGTGTCTGTTTTCTGTTTTCATTGCGTCTCGCCTCCTAACACGCAGAAAGAGAGTTCACTCTGTGCATGGGTTCAGCACTTAAGCGCTTCATAGAATAATGGCGTTCGGACGAAGTGAGATCTCTTATCAGTCATACAGTCGCTTTGTCTCTGTGGGGGGATGCGGGGCTGCCAGCATACACACACACACACACACACACACACACACACACACACACACACACACAGAGTGCAGCAAGTAAGCCTTGTGGGGAGCAACGCAAGGTAACATAGTAGAAATTAGGAGGGAAAAAGATGATTGCAAAGCAAAATGCCACAGCATCTCTCTGGCAGCAGTTAGCTAGCTATAGTTATCCACCTAGTCTCTGGTCCACGGACTTCACTGGTGACCCTTTTTTTTTTTCTTTTTACCACAGACATTTTGTCTTTAAAACAAACAAGCAATGCGGTTCGTTCCGAGCTTGTGTTCGTCCCACAGGGATGCTCTGGTGGCTGTCATGTTCATGGGGTACGTACTAACTTTTTTAAAGTGTCACTTAACAACCTTGCTCTCTTGTCACCATTATAATACGTAAGTCTTGTCTTCAAACCACTAGTTGTGTGTTTAAGTTGTGATATTTTTAACTAAAACATATTATTAAAATATTAACTTCCCATGTATTAGTATTACTCTAAAACAGGCATCAAATTAAATTCAGGTTTGTGTCAAATAGTACATTTGTTTGACGCAATTAAAGGCAAAAAAAAAAACAGTCGGGTGTCAACAAGGTGTCCCTTATTTATTTTTCCAGAAGTTGGCAACCTAACCAGTTAATTTGCCGATTAAAGTATTATTTTCTACAATTAAATATATTGACATATGAATGTGAAGTGCTACTATTTGCATGTGTGGAATTTATTTGAAGAACCCCTGTAACTACAGTAGGAGTGTTATGTTTCTTTAACTTAAGACCATCCTAGAGCTTTGAAAGAAAGGCTTAATGAACAAGGTCCGCTTCACACATCCTGTAACACAATAAAGAGTGACTACATCTGGACTCACACGTACCTTGCAGAGCGTAAGGAGTGCAGTTCTGAACTCTCCGCTGGTGTCAGATCTGACGTCTTCTTCCAGGTCCTTCTTGTAATCTTTTAGAGGACACAAACATTTCTAACTGTGTATTTCGTAATGTTGTAACCTATGTTCCCCCTAATTTTTTCAAGTGTCTGAGCGTACACAAAAATGACCTGGGCATTCCTTGGGCCTCTGTGAGTGCCAACATACGTGCACACTGTAGTATCACATTTGCCCAAAACCTGAGAACTTGATGTAGTCCAACTTCCATTCTGTGGTATTTTGTATATGAGTAGGTTCAAAAGGACGGCAAAGCAGGTGCAGTGCGCAGTTGCGCATACACGCCCATACAGTACTGTGCGAAAACCTGAGGCTACAATTGAACATGTTGTTTTAGCAATAATGTAATGACCATCTACAGAAAAACTACAACTACGTTAATAACCATTAATGTATGAGCACCTTTATGCAGAGTCTCACCAAAATTGAAAAGGTTGTTCATTGGCCTATGCACCCACTCTTCACAAAGTTTCATGGAAAAGGGTTATATATCTATCCTGCATTATACAGTTCTGTGAAAAAAGTAATTCACTAAATAAGTAAACATCCATTTGGATTCCCAATCAACAGTTTGATGAAACTGAAGACTGCTGTTTTCAAATTGTCACAACACACCTTCCTTGTAGGCCTTCTTTATATCCAGAATCTCTGTATTGGTTCGGGAGGCTAAAACCTCAACCAGTGTGTCCTCATCTGTTCCCATGCCCTAAGACAAGGAATCAAGTATAAAGGGGTTAATCCAGAAGTACTGTAATTTCATCAACAGCCATCCTACTGGGACGAGCCAACATGAATACATGGAAGTGGGCGGAGATGGCTGTGAGCCACAGACTTAAAATCAGTTCTGACCTCCAAAGTGCAACGACAGCAGTTTCCCTCCGCTAAATGACTGTGTGGAAGGGTGTGGTGCACATGTGTGTGCACATGTACCTTCATGGCCATTTTCAGCAGCTGGGCATCATACTGGGCTGGTGTTTTCAGCAGAGCCATGACCACGTCCTCCAAATCTCCCTTCAAAGCCTTCTTCAGTGCTGCCTCCAGAGGCTTCAAGGTGACAACGCAAAGAGAAAGTATAAAATGTGATTGTGTGTGTAATTCTGTTTGTACTTTACCACCTTTTCCTTACCTTTCCGTTGGCCTGTTGGTAAGCTTCTTTAATCTGCTGTCTCTGCTCGTTGCTCCTCTTCACCAGGATTTCAATAATAGTGTTCTCATCCACACCTGCACAAATGACATCTTGTCAAATAGAAGCACAACTTACATAGTAATGTAACATAGTGGCATGTGGAGCATATCCCTGACAAAGTTGTACTTGTGAATATCTGCCAGCAGGGTGTGCTAAGCACTGAAAACAAAAGGTAGCCCTTCTTTCTCCAAGATGTCACATTTCTATGACAGGACAAGTTGGCACAAGCATTCCTTTTGATGACCCAAAGCATTTTGGGATCACCTTTTGCCTTGATTGCCTGGTCCATGACTGCTGCATCGCCACTGGCACTGAAGTTGCGTGCTGCCTTCACTGTCCCCTCGTTCTTTAATACCTGTCACACAACACAGATTCATGTTTGAAAAATAGTGACTTCCATTCAGTGGGGAGGCCGAGGCTTCTCTTTAGTCTTTCACTTTTCCAGTTCATCTTCCATATGCATTATTGTACCCTGTCAAACTGTAAAATATACTTATAGCATATATCGGGGCTGTCCAACATTTTCCACCGAAAATCAAAAGAGGCTGGGGGCCAGTTTGATATTTTTATTTTTTTCATTTTGAAAAAAGTGTTATATATCTAAAGACAAAGCTTAGATGTCAGTATCAACGTTTCAGCTTTTTCTCCTTACATCGTACTTGTGCATCTTTTCTGGGATTTTTTTTGTTTAATTTTATTTCTACAATGTGCAATAAAATGACAATAAAAAAACAATCCACAGGCCGAAATGGCATACAGTATATATTATGCTCCTTCTTGGAAGCGTCTTGTGACTGTCTTGTCCATCATGTCCATGTTACTAGAGTAAATGTCAACAAGGCGCCTTTTATAAGTCCTGTATTAAAAGGAAAAAAGAAGGAAAGTAGCTTGGTAAAATAATAAAATTCCACCTTGAGCAACCTTACAAGCAGGGAAATGGTGAGTGGCATTTCATGGTTTGTAGAGTTTAGAAAGGGAGGGGCTCAAATTCCTGCTCTGATGAGTCACACATTCACAAGACATTCAAATACTAATTTTTTCTTACTTTTGGGGAGTGAAAATAGTCTTCAAATGCCATGCTCCTACATGTAATCATTTCTCCTTGCTCTGCCTCGCCTTTCCCTTCCTTAGCTAAACGTTTAAACTTTACAGTAACTCGTTCTTCTCCTTGCTATCTTGTTTTATGTTCCCTCCTCTTTCTTTGCTCTAAACTCTGCCAAGAAAATTTCCACCATGAGAGCATACCGCAGGAAGAGAAAAAAGGGAACAAACAGGGTGGTTGGCCTTAGCAACTGGAACAGAACCACAGCTACTTACTGACTCATCCGGCATGCCCAGATAGACCGTTTGCATCATGATCTCTCTGATGAAAGACATACTGGGGCTGGATGCAGGGCTCTATTAGGAAAGAGTCAAATGTCTTAGGAAAAATATTTATGGAACACATAGAACAAAAAACAATAGTCTGCGGGTTTATAATTGAATAAAAGGTAGACTGAGTTGTGAAAGTACAATATAAATCACATGTATATGAGCAGAAGGACCATATGTTGGCTTTGGATCTGCATATTTACTGTAGGTTTACATGATGTGGTTTTCCATTACGGCAATCATGTGGAGGGTGCCTGGCCACACCCACGTCCAACACTACACGGATAAGTTGTGCGTGGATTCTGTCAGAAATTCCGTGTAGTATAAAGGAACATTCGTCAACGTAATGAAATCACAGTGTTACTTACGTGCATAGTATACGTAAAAAAATTGTTTTTAAAGCCACACCCACATAAGTTAAATGTAAGCGCTTAAATCTGATACACCATGCAGCAAACATGTATTTAAATGTCAAAGAAAGAAGCTAGACAACATTGTTGACATTGTTTCTTGGAACTTACCGTGCCGCAATAAAGGGGAGACGTTGAGGTGTGAGTGAGTTTGCAGGGGCGGCAGGCGAGCATTGTGAGATCATTTATACGCACGATAAACTCCACCTAGCACCGAGCCCGGCCCATATTCCCCTCCTAACTTTGACTTTAACACCGCCTGCCATCACTGAGCTTCGGGGACTGTGAACTACAGATATACGTGTCATGAACGAGTCGTTCAAAACTAGCGAGTTTTTTTGTTTTTTTATTTTTATTTTTACTGAATCGGGACTCGATCGTCTCCATTCACCGCTAGCTAACTTAAAAAAGGAAATCAGGTAACATGTCATTAATTGTGCAACTTTTACTTTAACTGCATTTGTAGGAATGCATTAGCCCTGTGGAAAAGCGACCGATCTGGTCCCAGCCTCAAATCAACTCTCCTCCCCGCTCCCTGCCCGAGCTGCATCATGGGGTCTCAACACAGATGCGAGGTTCAATCACCCGGGCTCGCCAATTCATTTCCAGCTCGAGTTCTGCACATGCGCTTTGTGAATTGAATACCGGATTCACTTCAGTGAGGGACTCATAAGAACTCGAGTCTGCAAAAAGAATCACGTTTCCCATCATTGTGAAACAACTGTAGCACATCCTTTAGTGGAATGGAAGCGTTCATACCAAACACAAGTTGAATGGGTATGAAGTTTGAGCTCATGTCCGCTCTGACAAAAATACTGTACATTTAATCAAGTGTAGTTGGTGTACATATTTAAACAAAAAAGTCAGTATGCTAAGTTGACTTTTCCTAATCTGTTATTATATTTACTTGGAAAAAAAATATTATTTGTACTGTACCACAGAATTTTGGATGACAACCTCCTGGCTTCAACTAGAACATTGAAGATGGGTAATGGATGCGTCTTAAAGCAATGGCAATGACAATGATCCAAAGCATACGTCCAAGCCAACAAAGGAGTGGCTCAAGAAGAAGCACATGATCCTGGAGAGGCCTTGCCATTCTCCGGCTCTTAATCCCTTAGAAAATATGTGGATGGAGACAAAACTTAAGAGCTGCTAAGTGACAGCCTCTAACCCTTTAGAATTTTGAGGGTATCTGCAAACAGGAGTTAACCAAAATCCCACCTGAGCCACCAACTACAAGAAACATCTGATCTCTGAACTTCTCCACCAACTACTAAGTCACTTTGCTTGGAGATTTTCTTACTTTTAAGATACACCTTGTATCTTTATTTCACTCAATCAAATCAAAATTTATTTGTAACCATTAAGTATTCTTTTTCTGAGCATTATTACCGGTAGAATACTGGACATTATGCGCTATACTGTACCGTAGGTAAGTATATTGTATTGTGTACCTCGTGTAACTATATTTCCTGTAAATGTTGTGTCTTTAAGTTTTCTTTGATAAATATAATAAAATCACAGTATGGCAATATGAGACCAAACGCTACTATGAAATGAATAGGAACTATATCATGTGACTTGATTTATCCCAGCGTTGCAATGAAGTACCTCAACCTAATACATTCACAGATCACAGCACAGAGACTCCCCTGAAAAAAATTTGGTCTCAAGTTGTAGTAGTAGTATGATGTTGCCCGTAGGCTACATGTCCCAACAGAGGACAAATTCCGCCAAGATTAACAGACATGATGCTGACACACAGGCCTCCTGACTGTGTCCTTCCAGCCGAGTGTCAACATGACATCACAAGCCTCCATACAGTATGCAAAATATGAAACACTGTGTCGTTTGCCAACTAATCAAATGTGTTGTAATCTGTAAACCAGCCACGCACAGGATCATCAGACCTTTATTGGATTGTGGAAAAAAGACAAAGCTGTACTTTCATTAAAGTTGTATGAGGGTTGGGTTTATCTTAAAACAAGGCTGAGCTAAATGCTGACAATGAATCTTTCTGGTCTACAAATGCAGTCAATAACAAAATATGACAGTATTCATCAGTAGAATATACAATTCTATTTCAACAGGAAGTGATATTAACACAAGCTAAAAAGTTAGTGTTCCACCACTATGGCAGCTACATTATGGTATGACAATATACAATGTTATAAAGAAGATTTGTGTTGAGTTGTGTGTTTAACATGTGTGTGTGTGTACCCCGCCTCTCGCCCGAAGTCAGCTGGGATCGGCTCCAGCATACCCGCGACCCTAGTGAGGATAAGCAGAATAGAAGATGGCTGGATGGATGGGTGTGGGTGTGTGTGTGTGTGTGTGTGTGTGTGTGTGTGTGTGTGTGGGAGTGAGATGGCACGATTGATTTACCCACACGTAACCTGAGGACTATGAGCTTCCTCTTACACACACACTGTGGGGTTAAGGTCACCACAGAATGAAACTTCATCTCCACGGGTTTAATATTTAAAGACTGTGGAGAGTCAGACAATCGGATCAGATCTTGCTCCTCCTCCCGGTCAGCACACAGGCACCCCAGCTAAAGCGCACAAGGGATCAGAACTGCTCAAAAAACAGGTAATAATTTTTTTGATTATTCTATGTCATCTATGTCTCATTCATTGGTGGATTGCTCGAATTGAAATACAGATATCATGGCAGTGTAGCCATTCTGTGTCATACTAGAGTTTTTAGTGAAATTGTTGAAAGAATGATCGTTAAGTCATCTTTTGCGATATGAAACAAGCCGTTCTCGACATTGAAGCCAGAGAGGTGCTTGTAGTTATAAGGAGAGGGAGAAAAAAGTATAATCTTGTCTATTGACAGCCTGATAGCTTTTAATGACGTTGATATTTAAAAAATGCTATGTTTTGTACAGACTCAGTTGCACCATCAGCAACACATTTGTAAAAAAAAAAAAAAAAAAAATCAAAATGTATGTAAACTCTCCTGGATCTGAGACTGGGTCCCTCACGCTGACCTTCCTGGGAAAGAAAGTAGGGAGACATCACTCGGTGGCCCCTGCAGGCAAGAAATGTGAGTACTAAACAACCAAACTTTGCATGGAAGCATACACAGATCGTATTGCTTTATGCATTCAATTGCATTATGTGCACTTCTATGAATAAAAACAAACAACTGGCATTGGAGGAAGCCAATCAAAAGCTCGGTGATAGGGTGAGGAGCTCCGTCATCCGGGAAGAGCTCAGAGTAGAGCCACTGCTCCTTAACATTGAGAGGAGGTAGTTGAGGCGACTCGGGCAAGTAGCCTGAATGCCTCCTGAACGCCTCCCTGGTGAGGGGTTGTGGAGATACCCAGCCGGGAGGAGGCCCTGGGGCAGACCTAGGGCACGCTGGAGGGCTCATGTCTCACAGCTGGCCTGGGAATGCCTTGGTGTCCACCCGATGGAACTGGAAGAAGTGACTGGAGACTGGGAAGTCCGGACTTCCCCTCTGAGACTGTTACCCCTGAGACCCAGACCCGGATAAGTGGAAAAAAATGGATAGATGGTTAATCTAAAGTATTGGGAGCCATCTTTTTATTATAACAAATACAATGAATCAGATTAAGCTTTAACTTGGTGTGGAAGGACTTGAGAACATTGACCTCAAACCCCATCACACACCTTTTGGATGAGCAAGAGCAGAGATGTTCATCCAGCAGGTCCCTTCTCCATCACTGTTAATGTAAGTACCTGGTGCCCCAACACTTTTCTTGTGTTATGTACAGTATATGCACGTGAGAGCTAGTTGGCTGTCAAGTATGCAAGAGTGGAGAACTCAGTGCATTTGAACAAATATAAACTATTGTTCCCTGCAGGTTCTGGTTAATACGAAGGCCTCAATGAAGGGTGCAGGCAAAAACAAGTATAGACTAACACCAGTTTTGCCTTTGTGTTTTCACAAGGAACTCGTACAAACCCCCTGTTTGTTCTTATGATTACATAAAACACTGATCTCATGCCAAAACACTGAACTTCCATTCAAAGACAATTTTTTTAAACCCTGCAATAGAACATTAGATCACTTCCATTACTTGGTGTGTTTGCTGCTCATCTAAACTGACATCCTATCAAATTTCTATAAGGTGCCTGGATGATTGATAACTCATCTACTTGCCCAGAGGACCCTGCCATGTCCACGCGGCCTAGACCGGTCTCTGTAACGACACACAAGCTGGATTTACCAGGAAGTGTGCCACAGTCTCTGGACGAGGGGTCACCTCAAGTAAACTAGAGTGGGAACAACACAGCAGGTCAGACTAGTAGACCCACACCACCCATATTCAAACACACAAAACAACTTGAATTTAAATGAGCCAAAAGATGACACATCAACCATATTAACAGTAAAAACTCACTCACTCATGTGATGATTCACAATGTTTTATCATTTTTTACGCTGAATAAGAATCTCTGTGTCTCCCGTGAAAGGTGTTTCTGAGAAGACACTAACATCATGACGACACACCCACATTCCTGTTTGAAAAAACAGAGACAAGAGGGAGGTATGGAAATGTTACAACGTTACAGAGAAATTCGAGGAGGCTGTTTGATGCCACTGATCAATACATTCCATAAGATAAGCCACAATGGTGGATTACTTTCAAAAGATAAAAATGAACAGATCAATTTGATCTATTCAGTGCTTCCGCCCCGATTTACTTCTGTTTCTGTATATATATTCTGTATATACAAACTGTATAATAATCATAAAGCTGGAAAAACATTTTATTATAAAGCTGTTTTATCAAATAAAGAAAACATGAGGTATTTATGGTATTTGTGTCTAATTTTCCCCATATCTTTCACATTTCAAATGGTGCACAGCAGACAAACAGACATTATATACCTAATAAAACACTTAATAGAGCACATTTACTGATATACAGACAGAAACGAACAAAATGCACATGCACACAGACAAGAAATGACACAACTATGATTAATCAGCTTGCAACATACCAGTGATTTAGCTGAATGTTGAGCAATTTGTCAGATTCACTAATTATTCAGAACGTATGTGCATTACAGCGTATACTGTACTGTATACCACTGACAGTGATTTAGCAGTTCTGAACAATCATAATGTGAACAATACATCCAATAAAGTTAATGCTTATTTTTCAGTAAACCAGTCATAATATCAGTGCTTTATTTACAGTAGAATCACTAGCTATACTACATTGCATATGCTGAGACTTATTACATAGCACATTATTTGAAAAAAAAGGGAATAATTGAATATTTCTAGGTTGATTATGAGCCGTGTTCATTGTACAAACAATGGCGGTACTGTTGTGTTCTCGCTCATACTCACATGGCTACCCTGATGTTGCTTGTGTGGCCTGTTGTGACATCTGATCAGGTTCTGCTACTTACTATTTCATGCATATAGGGGCAGTTTCTATGTGTGTTTTGTCGGAAAAAAACTTACAAAGTGCAGAGCAAAGAGGGTTTCCACATTAGAAGAAGACACTGGTTTGAGGCTGCATGAGTATATATGCACATACCAACCTTAATGCAATCAATCCTTAATGGAATGGGCTGTGTACACTGTGTAGAGGATCAAATATCATTACCAGTACAAGATGAACACTCTGAGAGCAATCCTGGACTTCTACCAAGAGAAGATGGAGAGGAAGAGTGCTGACTGGAAGAGGAAAGCCACAGAAGAGCATTTACTCTTGTATATACTTCCTTCACCATTTCTTTGGAAATTGTCAGCTTCTAAGTGCGACTGCGTTCATTTCACTTCAAACGCTGCATATAGCCAATAATGTTGAAAAGAGAATATTTGTCTTTTACAACTTCTGCTGCTCGCAGGGTTGCACTAAACAGGACATAACACAAATTGAAAGGCACACAGTCAAGAGGAGGAGCTGTGAAAAAGAGCAGGAGCTGCTATGACAGAGAAAATGTTGTTCTTGGACTTGGTGCATGAGTTCCTTGACCTGGCAACAGCACCACCTTGTGGCACCGTACTGTACTTTTATAACGGTGTAGCTATTTCATAATATATCTATTAAAAGTATATTTGGTTAGTGGCTGGAGCCTAGTATTTGGGTAATAACCGGATATCAAACATTTAATCATTTGGGGCTCGGCACTTTTTCACCATACGAAGTATCTTGCTGTCTGCAGTGAGCCAAGCTGCCGCTAGAGGGCACTAAAAGCAAAGTAGCGTCAACTGATTTCAACTGTAAACTGCCGAGGTACACGTACTACGGGTAATAATTACATGGCATTTGCAAAATTCGAAATAGTGATACGGTCGTCCCTCCCTCTATCGGGTTTTGTCAAAAATCAATTAATAAATGATGGCTGTTTTGTGGTTGAATACGGCCAATTATTTTTTTAAAAAAAAAAAGCATATTTAAGCAAATTGCACATCTTCTTTAATTAAGCATTTTCAAGCATTATAATGGCAAAATGAACGAAAATACAAATATAAAGCATTCAGAAGACTTCATATGAAGTATAAAATATCTGTGATATTATATCTGTGACTTGTTTTGTGCGCCTTTAAGAGGCGGGGCCTGCGAAGTCACTCTGATGATACAGTCTTGACCTTCACAACAAATGGAAACACAACCATACAGGAGACCAGAACCCAATCATCACTATTCCAAAAATAATGATTAAACTGTAAATATAAACAATGCGATATTTGTGAATTCGTCATTTCAACTGGAACTGCTGAAAACATTAAAAAGTGTGTCATGAAAATCATTGTAGAGGACACACAAACATTTGGGCCCTCCACATCCTTTTTTTTTTTTTTTTTTTTACATTTTTACAAAAGGTGAGTATGTAATTTAGGCCACTTTTTTCCTGCTTTTGAAATCTGTCACAATTATCTGTCAGCTGAAGTTGCTAGTTACATACTGTAGCCGTGTTTATATACCTCCCAAAACGATGAATATGTATCATCTTCTAACAAGTGTCAATATGAGAAAATTCTCCTATTGCCTGAACTAGATAAAGTGCTTAAAATCCTCCTGGGGGATTATTATTACCTAATAAGTCAATCATCTCAACGCTTTTACTGTAACTGATAACATTAAGCAACATGTAACATAGTTTGCCGCTTTAATACTCGCGTCTTTGTGATGAAAAGCGCCACTCAGCTGTATCTCTATGTAATCTCCTTTGTTGACACTGTAAGGTAGCGGTGCTGCTACTCATGTTTGTTGTGACTGTGAAAAAGGTTGACACCTTCTGTAGTTTTGATTTTTTTTTTTAAGTTTTCCACTCACCATCGCCTCTTCTCCGCTCTGCTGGGTTAACTCCGCACCAAGTTTGCTTGCTTCGCTCCCGTCTTCCGGACATGCGCGGTAACATGGAATATTCCAATGTAATTAGAAGGAAGGTGCAGCGGTCGAAAAACTTATGAAAGATTACGCATTTTGATGTACTTTTCAGCACGTGCACTAAGACTAAAACAGTAGTATGTACTCGAAAATTGAAGAAAAAAATCATTAATCAATTTTTATGAGACTTTTGGGGTGGAAATCAGATATAAACAAGACTGTAGAAAAGGCAGCAGGTTTAGAAGCCATTGTGGAGTTTACATAAAAGTTCTCAGAAATCACTCACTCACAAGAGCAATGACACTTTCCGCTATGTGACAACAATGTAGCATCTGTGCGAGACCAACATGTGGGTGGATGCTGGATGAGGTTGAGCCAATCAGTGCAGAGGATATTGAACAATAACTTCCTGTACTGTATAGTATGTGTACCCAAGCCTTGTATTTTCCTTCAGTTAACCATTTTTATGCTTGAAATGCTTAAATAAGGCCAAGAACACATACAATTTGCTTAAATATGCACATTTTTGACTAATAATACAATGTCAGAAATATAGAGAGATTTTTTTACACAAGCTGGAGTTGGCAGAGCTGAAGATGCTTGGATTTTCATTGGGAGTGAAGAGGATGGACAGGATTACAAACAGGCAGATCAGAGGAACTGCCCATTTTAGACATCTGGGAGACAAGGTCAGAGAGGCCAGACTAAGATGGTTTACTATGGGAGGAGAAGAAGGGGAAGACCAGAGAGGCGGTTTCGAGATGTGGTTAGAGAGGACATGCAGGTGGTAGGACTGACAGAGGAATGAATTTGCTTAAATATGCATATTTTTGACTAATAATACACTGTAGTCAACCACAAAACAGCAACAATTAATTAAAAACCATAATATAGTAGGGAGTGATGATCAATCCGTGATATTAAGAGGGTGCTGGGCCAGGGGGAGGAGGGTATTTGTCAGGGTCTGAGTAGGAATGGTGGAAGAGGGATCTCTGACCCTTGCATCCCCGAAGCGCCATCAGAAGAAGGGTGATAAGACAGAACAAGAGTAACACTGGAGATGGAGGCACCGGGGCTCTCTTTAGTGTGAAGGCTCCCAAACATCAGCCTCACCTTGAAAAGACGAAGCAGAAGAGAGAACACAGACTGTATTACCAACAAAATAAAGCCTCATTCAGGAAGAGGAAAGGCATAAAACAGAAAGCAAAAGTGAAAAGAAAAATGATTGATCCGATTCTGGCAAAATCTCTCACCTGGCAGAAGATACTAGACACTCACAGTCTGGGATGTCCTTTTCAAGCAACGTTGCCCACCCACACAGAGGGAGCTGCTGCCCTCACACAATAGAAATCTCATAATGCTGGAATGTGGAAGGAAGGAAACCAGGGGGAATGTGTGAGTTCCAAAGGGGATTTGAACCCAGGTTGCCTGCTTGTGGGGCTAGCATACTAACCACTCGGCAAATTATATTATAGGAGGCTAATTATATGGATAGAACTTTTTTATTTAAAAAGAGTTTGGTTGTATCTAAGATTCACATAAGTTAAGAAAAACTATTGTCATAAACACTATCAGAATTCTTTTTTGGCATGATTTGCATGCAAATTCACTATTTTTTATAAACTAGATAAAAAGAGAGTAAGATTTTCTTGAATCAAGTTTAATCATTTTACACAGATTTTATAACTAGATTTAATTGAATAAATCTTGGTACGCTCTATGGAATTTGCTGTGCAGCCTTCACATTGGTCCGAAATCAGCAAATTTTTACATTTATTTTCTATGTGTGAGTCCATTCTTAAATTTAAAAAGTTTAGAAACCATTTTTATGTTTAATTTAAGGCAAATATTCTTAATCTGTTGTTGAAGACTAATCAAAATAAGGTTTTTAGCTCGTTATTAGAAAAAATAACTAATTACTGGCAATAAGAATTGAATTCTTTCTTTAATGTCATAATAATTCAGTTTTTTCAGTGTATAAGCTATAAAGTAGCCTTCATTGGGTCCACACCATACCATACACCAGTGAAAAAGACATTTGATGCGGAATGGAAGACTTTAATGGGGTTATTTAAAAAAAAAAAAGATTTACATACTTACTATTTACAGAGATTTCCAAATGAAATCAATCCATACGCTACTACACCATATACACAACCAGTGAACACTATACTGATTTCTTTGTTGTTTAATCATTTCTAGATCTTGCTTTGGATAAATATATACATCTTTTGTGATTTAATCACAGAAGCCCATTCTCAATCTTTTCTGACTATAATTCATTCATTCATTTTCTTCTGCTTATCCTCTTCAGGGTCTCAGGGAAGCTGGAGCCTATCCCAACTCACGTACTCACTAGACTGCCAGTCAATCACAAGGCACATACAGTATAGACAAACAACCTTTCATGCTCACATTCACACCTATGGACAATTTGGACGAACATACTGTACATGTTTTTAGAGTACCCGGGGTACGCCCATGCAAGAACAAGGAGAACGTACAAACTCCACACAGAAAGAGCATAGATTTAAATTATGAACCTTCTTGCTGCGACTCAGACATTCTAACCAAACCACTGTGCTTGCCCCTGACTCTAGCTGAGTCAGTTTATTCGGATTTAAATGTCTATCAATGGACTTTGGACCTCTATTGTCTTGGAGGCCTGCCTCGGCCTCTTCCTCTAACAGGTCCTGGTTGAGGCCCCCTGGCATTTCCGGGAGGTCTCCCTCTTGGTCCAGGGGCCCGGGTCACTGGCCCTCTGGGATTGGAAGCAGCCAATGAAACATCTTTTTGAAGGTTAACTCCTTTCCCATTGGCCGCTGCACCTGGTTTCACTTTTGGAGACTTGGTGCCCTTCTCATTGACAACATCTGAGAAGATGGAGAGAAAAAAAGAGGACTTGGTTGAGAAAAAGTTGACTGCGTGTGCATATGTGTGTGTGTGTGTGCGTGTGTGCGTGCGTGCGTGTGTGCGTGCGTGTGCACATACCAGGCGGGGGTGGCTCTTTCTCAGTTGGAGGTGGTATCAAAGATTTGTCTGGCATCAGGTCCTCCAAGTCTTTCATGACTTGATTAGTGCTATCCTTGTTGTTCCTGCGATTCTTTTCCTCATCTCGAGCCTAAAGTGTAAACCCAATTGTTGAGAACAATTTGTGCAGCTGGAAAGAAACAATTTAAACATAGTAAGAGAATGCTGATTCTCGCCATTTGCATCTTCCTTTTAAGGTCCGTATTTGCTTGTTGGTATCCCTTTGATACAGCATTCAGATAATAGATTGCCAGCCTGTTGCATAGAGTGAAATATTTCAAATGAACCATTGTGTGACAAATACAATCAATTAATAAGTGTGTCAATATTTGGTGTGTGCTGTTTATTTATACTTACACCATAAGAAGAACAGCGGGCATGATGAGTCCTGGGTTGGTGGCATAATTGAATATGGTCCCAATGAAGGAGGGAAGGTCCCGTTCTATAGTCTCCATGACAACATCGTACATCTTCTCTTGGCCACTGCCGGTCAAAAAAGATGTAGCCTTGGGATTAAGTCATTTGATGTAGTCTATTGGTCATTATTGCCTCCACAGCCTACTATCCATCACTGACCTGAAAGGCCCACAGTCAAACGATGGAGACAAGGTCATTATCGTGTAGACCACCGGTAGCAGGCTAAGAAACAGCACAAGCAGCAGCAGACCCATGTAGAAGTTATTGGAGCGCGAGGCCTTGAAGACTCGCTCATGAGGAACATTACAGGCCATCACGGCCCAGCACTGGTAGTACATCGAACACAGGAGACGCAAAACGTTCAAACCCACCAGCCCTGGGGCATAAAAAGCTCCCATCCTGAAAGAAAAAAACAGTGTCACAGAGTAAAAGTTCATTAAGATACTGTATATGAAAACAATTGATGGTGTGTGTTGTGCTTCTCATAAAGATTATACATAGAGAAATGTACCATATCATTCCTTGATTGAAGATCAGGCCCAGCACATTTCCACTGATGTCAAACTCTCCATATGAAGGCTGGAGACACACGCACAATTCAATTAACATGACAACATTTACTTTAAAAAAACACACACACACACACACACAACAGTACTCTTCCCAATTGTTTCTGTTTCTTTCTCTTCCTGTAATTAAGTTTGGATTGCAGTGCAATGTTTCACTCACTGCTGGGATCGCCTGTCTTAACACTACGTAGGAAGGTATCAGGTGAACCTCATGCAATGTACTCACACAAGCTTTAATAATTCTCTACACTAATTGTATGAAAATAATGTATTAAAATCTCTTTAAAGATGCGGGTTTTTTAGGTTTTGATGGATGATTATGAATACAAAAATACAGCAATCACCCAGTAGCCTACAAGGAGGCACTGAGGGCACTTACAAATCCAGCCTCCAGGTCCCAGCACCAGCAATAGTTAAGGAAGCGGACAATGACAGCTCGCAGAAAGTCCCCAATCAGGATGGTCAAGTAGGTCACTTGGATGTCCGACACGATCAGCTTTACAAATTCCTGCAAAAAAATACATGTACACTACCTTTTAACAGAAATGTGTTGATGTTAGTCTTACCACTATCACTACTACAATTATTACTACTACTACTACTTTTACTACTACTGACTATGCCAACTGCAGTCTCCCAACAGGGTCCCCTGATGACATCCGCTGGATGGACATCTGGAGGAGGCACATCTGTGGTGTTGAAGTGAGTACTGTAGTTGGCACGGTACTCATTTAACGCCCGCTCAGTGGCATTCTTGATCGACTTTTCACTCTCCAACTAAAGAATGAAAAGTCAAAAGCAAGTGATGAAGTAGAATGTTTATTAGTTCCGTAGAGGCATTCTTGAACAAGGATATCCTACACACACAACGGCCAGGACACACTAGGACCAGAACTAATGAAGACATGCCCAAATCTGGCTGGGATTCCATAAGACCTTGCTCAAGGCAATCCAAGTACTGTAGTGCTTGGTAGTGGAAGAGGCCCCTCAGCAACCAGTCCCACATTTCTAACCTATGTACAGTACATACAGTAACAGCCATCCTTCAGTACCAAATCCAGATCCTTAAAAATAGCTACCGTCAAGATCATTTAGTCCAGTCAATTTTATTTATATAGCATCAATTTACAACAACAGTTCCTTCCACGCACTTTCCATATGGAACAGGTCCAATTTTGTTCCTCATACATTACACCAATGAAAACCAACAGAACTGAATGTGAGCAAGCACGTTGGCGACAAGGAAAAGGAAAAATGAACTCTGGCAGCTTAACTGAGCAGTAGCAATGTAGTTTATTATTTATTAGTCAACGGGGTCTACTATCAACAGGATTATTGCTGGTGAATTATTGTATGATTAAAATAATGAATGTAGTCATAAACTATTAAGTCGTTTCTAAGTTTCTGGGATGGGCCGCTCAGTCATTTCAAAAACTGTACGGTTTCATATACCACTCAGCTTTCAGTACAATTGTTTTTGGATGCTGGGGTCTGTTGTTAGAGCATCACAAGCTATTTAGGGTGCAATGGTGCCTGACCATTTTGTACTCCATAGTAGATACAATCCATAGCAAAACTAAACTGTTAGTGTTGCTATTTGTCTTACCTTAGCAGTGACCTCATCAAAAAGGGCAAAAAGGAAGGTGTAAAGGTTTCCC
The DNA here is from genome assembly GCF_027744805.1 of Dunckerocampus dactyliophorus. Taxonomy (NCBI): domain Eukaryota; kingdom Metazoa; phylum Chordata; class Actinopteri; order Syngnathiformes; family Syngnathidae; genus Dunckerocampus; species Dunckerocampus dactyliophorus. Next base: position 18,975,795 of record NC_072822.1, on the reverse strand, counting down.
AGGAAGAGGGCAAAGATGCGTCCCAGTTGCCACTTGAGAGCAATACGAGGGTGATAGTCTTCTAGTTCAGCGATGGTTTCAAAAAGAGGAGGACACACCAGCCCCAGGAGAGACATGACAAACTCCACCTGATTGATGATTTAATAGAGGGAGATTATTAATCAATTAACCATCTCCCTTTCTATTAAAAACACAATGTCTACACAAAGCGTTCCGTGTCAACATGCCTCATTCTTTTCGAACCAGGAGAGTTCATCATTATCCATATCAGCAAACTCCTGGGAGCGCTTGACCACAAAGTAGATGAGGTAACCACTGCCTCCAAGGCTGCACAGGATGAGAACATTGGCTAGAACCCTGAGGAAACGACGGAGGTGGATGTTCTCATCCTTCTGGTTCTCCTGTTCATCTACAATGGATTCCTGCACAGTAGATATTATATCTTAACGTCCTTTTACGACATTCCTAAATACATTATATGAGTTGATATGAAACACATGCACAGCAAGTAGTCCATTTTAGAATATTAATGTTTTAATATCTATTCATTTTTAGTCTTTCAAAAGGAAAACACTATATCGCTCTCATTTCACTCTCACCTTGAAGCTGGTGGTAATGGAGGCATATTTATTGTCTGCTGTCTCCGGGTTTCCTATCAGATAGTCCCAGCTGGTGAACATCTTCCAGCTGAAAGTAAACTCTCCTTCTTCAGCACCGTCACCTCCTTCGTTAGAGTTACGGGCCATCCTGAAAAAAGCAACACATAACTAAGGCCATGTATTTCTATCTGAATGACGTGCCTCTACATGTGTACATTTCCTACGTTCTGATGACAACCATCAAGCTGTAGCCAAAGATGCCGACGCCCACCAGCAGGTATGACAGTGGAAGTCTGAACTTCAGCACACCAATTGTTCGCTCACTGTTGTAGAATCCGTAGAATAAAAAAGAGTATTTGCAGTATCCCTGTTGGTGACATATATAAGGGAAATGACACATAAATACATGTAATGAGTTCAAGTGCACTATAAAGACAAATGTTTTGGCGCGCCATGAAGTTGGTCTACTATTTGTAGCTATATTAATTACATAACAAAGTAAGTATTAGATTTAAAAGTTGGATATCAAAGTAAGCAGGTAAATATGACAGGGATCCTCACACCAAAATCAAAGAGCACTGCGAAGTCCATAGCTTTCTCCTGTTCCTCCCGGGGTACAGTTTTCCTGGGAATGGACCCATAAGGAAGACCCATGAGAATCTAATACATAAGATAAAGAGGTCAACGATAGCATCTGATCATCAGTCAATGAAATGATATGGTTTTACCTCAGGCAGGACCACCAAGCCAAACATGAACCCAAATAGAACCAGGTTCAGCCCATACATCCACCTTAAAAATATGAAGTAGGATGCCACAGAGGATCCAAAGTGACCTGCAAGCAGAGAAATTGATCCAGAAGTTGATTTGCGTTATACTAAGAGAGTACGTCATCATGATACCAACTTTCTACTTCCTTGATCTTCCTCTCCCAGGGTATACAAGCTGTTTTGAAGTTTTCAAAGTCACGTTTGAACTTGATGAATTTCTAGGAAAAAATGAATTATTATAAAATTATCTGTAACTACTGTGTTCCTGCCGTTTAACTAAAATTTGCAAAAAAAAAGAAAAAAAGTTGACTACCTTGGTCATCATGACTTTGAATGCGTACAGTTTCTTGCCTTTTCCTTTACCAAGAGCACCTTCAAACTTTTCAACAAACTCCTGTGCCTCCCTATTGGACAAACCCAAAGTTAGTCACTGCCATTGAGAACACTGAAGAGAGCAAGTGGCCAACATAGAACCAATGCAGCCAATTAATTGGGGTTAAGAGCAGGACGTGGAATGACTTACAGATGGATGATGCTTTGTATTTGGTGACAGTAGAGAAGGATGAGAAGAGCAGGCTTGCAGCAGGCCAGAAAGCCACAACAAGCTTGAATGTGTGTCAAGTTAATGAAGAAGTCAATGCAGCTCATCTATCTGCTTCCTGTTCTAGAAACCTACACTGTTCTGGACTCTCACGCTAGCTACAAGACTCCAATATTTGCTTTGGCTTAGTTTTAGCAGCCGTCTGACACACCTTTGTGCTTAAGATGAATTAACTACATTTAAAAAATATTGATTAATGCTTGACCTACTTGTTAATTCTCTGTACAAGCGTGTATAGTTGAGCGCATTTTAGTCTTTGTGAAGGCAAAATGTGAGTTTGAATCCAAGAACCCCAAGGAAGTTTACAAGGACTACAGTTTCTTGTTACAGGATGTAGTACGTAAAGGTTATAGGTTTCATGGCACTGATAGAAAAGGACTATAAAACAGTTAAAGTAGCAGAAAAAAAACAGAGTTTAATATGTACAATCTTCATTATCATCACATGTACAGGACATATGTGATGGTAATCCTTCAACAAATAAAAAAAGCAAATAAACAACAAATAAAATGACAAAACCAGCCATACATTTAAAAAGCCAGAGATGGTGAACAAGCAAGGAGAAGATGATAGTTAAGTTAGGCGCCATTTTCATTTGCATTCTTTACTTGAGCACAACAAGTCTCCTCTTCATACGCCACGGTTTATTCCTTAATGTTGCGATGAGTTTCTTCTTCTCCTCTACCTCTTCTTTCAACACCGCCATCTCGCCCTCCGACAGAGATTCTTCGCCAGAGTCAGAGGAGGACGAAGAGCTGATGAAGGAGAAAAAGCCGTCATGTGCAATGGCTTATCCAAGATTCTACAACTGAAGACAAATGTAACATCTCAGAAACTACTAAAGTTACATTTGACACCTGCCGGTGTCAGTGACACTTAGAAAATGCAAGATTTCGTTTTCGCTTTTTACTATTTGTTGTTATTATTATCCATCCATCCATTTTCTATACCGCTTCATCCTCATTAGGGTCGCGGGGGCATGCTGGAGCCTATCCCAGCTGACTTCGGGCGACAGGCGGGGTACACCATATTAATTTAATTATTTTTTTGAGTGGCAAAAAGATTTAAATATACACAACTTGTCAAGATTTTATTCAGTTGTATTTGAGGTTTAAATTATGCCATTTTATTTTTACATTTTTACATTTTACATTTTTAATCACTACTAAATAAAAATTTTGACTGTGCGTATACAGAAAATTTAGCAGGATTTTACTATTTTGGAAAATGTAAATCATTGCAGGCCACACGGTGGCCTAGTGGTTAGCATGTTGGCCACACAGTCAGGAGATTTGGAAGATCTGGGTTTGAATCTTCATTAGGGCATCTCTGTGTGGAGTTTGCATGTTCTCCTCCGTGCGTCTTGGGGTACTCCGGTTTCCTCCCGCATTCCAAAAACATGCATGTTAGGTTAATTGGTGACTCTAAATTGTCCATAGGTATGAATGTGAGTGTGAATGGTTGTTTGTCTATATGTGCGCTGCGATTGGCTGGCTACCAGTCCAGGGTGTACCCCGCCTGTCGCCCGAAGTCAGCTGGGATAGGCATACCCCCGTGACCCTATAATAAGGATAATAAGGAAAGAATGGATGGATGGATGGTAAATCGTTACAATTCAGATTTAGTAAACTGTGTTTGAGGTATAAATTAGGCCAGCTAATTTTTATATTGATTTTTTTTTTAACTCACCATAAAATCCAACATTTACAAAAGGTCTACAAGACATCAGTGCTTACGTATTTTAACACAATTGTTGATCTTTATGGAAGCGTTGGAAGATTGAGCTACACAAGTTTGACCTGAGTGCAGCAGTGAATGAACGAATAAGTAGCGTAATGTCATGAGTAAGCAACAATACGACTCATCATGTGAGTATTTGGTGACTGACTGAAGCATTGATGAGGTGTGTGAGCTTAAGAAAACAATGTCAGCAGGTACGTGAGAGAAGCTTTCAGAGAATACTGCACCTGCTCAACTTCCCATTCTTCTTCTTTTTGTCCTTCTCACCTCCTTTATCATTCCCTCCTTTCGCTTTACCACTCCCCTTCTCTTTATTCTGCTCCTCTTTGTCCTTTTTGGACACTGCTTTACCTCCCTTTTTCTTCTTCCTGTGGTCCTCTTCACTCTCATCTTCACTCTCCTCCTGTGTCGCTTTCTTCCTAGAAGCTTTGGAGCCTTTACTTTTCACACTTCTCTTATCTTCCTCGTTATCCTCATCGCTGTCCATGAGTTTAGCTTTCTTCTTTCTTCCTCTCTTCCTCGGTACCTCAGTCTCATCCTCCTCTTCTTCCTCTTCATCACTGAAGTGGTTGTGTTTACGCTGTGGTTTGGCTCTTCTGTTTTTACTTCTTTTCCTGGCCTCATCTAAAACAAAGAAATGCAGTTTTTTAGGTGACAGAAATGTAGAGTACGATGGCGTACATTTTCTTGGTCGTAACTCAACCTTGAAAAAGTAAATAGACATGTTGCCCATGTGGTCACAACCTTAGGTACACCTGCACAATCTAACACATATGGCCAAAAAGAGCTACCACCTGGATTTAAGTAAGCAAATAGTTAGGAATCTCGCCAGAGTGGAATAAAGTCCAGCCCCCCTCGAGAGGACTGGTTCCAGAGCCCTTGCTGTGCGTTGAGGTGAGACCGACTATGTCTAGCCGGAACTTCTCCACCTCGCGCACCAGCTCAGGCTCCTTCCCCACCAGAGAGGTGACATTCCACATCCCAAGAGCTAGATTCTGTAGGCGAGGATCGAACCACCAAGGTCCCCGCCTTCGGCTGCCACCCAGCTCACTCTGCACCCAACCCGTTTGGCCTTTTTTTTTTTACCGGGCGGTGTATAAAGAGCGAATACAAATGTGGATGAAAAATTCTGTCTTGGCATTCATAATAATGTCCGTTTGGATTGACGCTGTCAGAGACACTGGCAGATTGGACAATGCTAACGTTAAGGCCAGAAAGTGTAACTGACTAACAAACACTGACGACTCACCCTCACTTCCACTGTCTATTACAGCATCCACCTCCAGCCCAACTGGAACAAATATAAAATAATAAATGACCAGTAACATGGAAATAATAAACCATTTAAAAATCAAATATTTGAGAAAGTGTTTCAAAAATCATTCTCACCATCTTCAACATCAATTTTTGTGTCATTCCTTTTCTTAGGAGGCATTCTTTGTCACTTATTAATGTTTTTTTTCTTATTCTTTACTTATTCCTCTTCTCTGTCCATAAGCAAGGGAGAGTGATCCATCTGTGAAGGCAAAAGGACAAGACACACAAACACAGACACATGGGATGGGGTGGGGTGGCTTGGGGGGTGGCTTGTGAGAGTGCCCGCCTATTTGGACTGCTCCTTGACAACCTTCGACGACACAAGGGTCATTTGATGCTAACAGCTTGAAAACACAACTGAGCAACACTTAGACAGACAATGGTCATGTCAATCAAAATGACAAACAATACAGGAAACTGTCCTGACTTACCTTTTACTGCATAATAAATAACATCATGCATCAAGATGCATGTTGACGTCTGGAAGTGGCTTTGACACAAAATAAACAATGGTAAACAATGGTGGCTTATACCAATAATGAACGGGGCCTGAGGTCACATGTCATCCTACCTGAAGTCTTGCAATGGGAATCACGGGTATGAAAAAGTGAATATAGATTGTTTTGATCCTACTAAATAAAATAAAAATAAATAAAATTGAGGAGTAACTGATGTCACCCTGACATAATGTGTTGCAGCAACTACACTAGCCTACGGTCAAATGTCAGATGGGTCCTTTTTCAATAATGCAGTGGAACAGGAGAAGCCAATCTGCCCCTCACCTCTACCCCAACAAGCAAGCTGTCGTCCTGCAGCTTCTCCTCTTGGCCCAGTTTATCTACACCATCTAGCAGTCCTCCCTGTCTGTCTACATTGTTTCTTCTCTATTGCATGGTTCTGGAAAGCTCAAATATTTATTAATGTCTGCAAATGTGTCTTGTTTTAACCCAACCGCTGGCATGTGCTGTGTGTAAGTAACTGTGTGTAAGTTTGGAACAGAGGGTTGCCAGAGCTCCTAAGGTTGTCCTCAGCATAAGCTGTTCATTCCCGAGTCGGGCATATCCGAGGTGCTGCAGTGAGGACACACCTCCAGAATTCCCTGTCATCCAGATGCTAGCCGCACTTTATTGGTCATTGCTCAGAATTTCTGGTGGCTGTCCAAGGATGTCAAGGACTTTGTTTCCGCCTGCACTGTCTGTGCACATAGCAAGTCCTCTCACCGTCCTCCTGCTGGCCTTCTGCACCCATATCGCCTTGGACTTTGTCACCAGAATTTCTGTTTCCCAAGGTAACAGTGTCATCTTCAATGTTACTGATTGGTTCTCTAAGATGGCTCATTTCACTGCTCTTAAAACACTCTCATTGTCACCAGAGACAACCCATCTCCTGGTCAAGCATGTGCTTTGCATACATGGTGTCCTTTGTGATCTAATTTCCAACAGAGGTCCTCAGTTAATTTCCAAGGTGTTGAAGTCCTTCTTCAAGGCCCTCGGTGCTTCTGTCAGTCTATCATCTGGTTATCATCAACAGTCCAACGGCCATGCAGTGGGCAAACCAGCGCTTGGAGGTGGCTCTCCGTTGTGTGTGTGTGCTACCAACACCCATCTTAATGGTTTGTCTTTCTGCCTTGGGTGGAATATGCCCACAACTCCCTTGACAGCTGTCCCCTTTTAAAGTGTCTTACTGCTATCAGCCCCCCTGTTTCCTGAACAGGAGAAAGACATTGTCGTTGCATCCGTCCAAGCTCACCTCTGGCAGGCCCAATGCATTTGGCGCGATGCACATGCGGCCTTGACCTGGACTGTGGACCGCAACCGTCGGGGCAAGAGATTTGGTTGTCCATCAAGGACCTTTCTCTGGCGGGCATATACAGGAAGCTTGGGACCAGATTCATTGGACCTTTATTATAAACCCTGCAGCTGTCAAACACAGGTTGCCGCCGGTACCTCCTCCTCCGCCACACCTGGTCAATGGTGAACCAGTCTACATGGAATGAACCATATACAGTATTGCATACCTGCCAACATGTACTAATTTTGTGTACTCGTCATGCCTTAATTACATACAGATTTTTTTTGGAGTTGCCACGGCAATCAGCACGTAGTTGGAGTGAGTGGTGGGGGAGGATTACTACTCAAAAAATTCTCACAAGGTTGGCAGGTGTGATATTGTTGCCAAAAAGCATTATAGTATTGCAAATGCCTGAAGCTTGCTTGATGTTCAAAACACTTTTTCAAAACGCTTTTTTAAAAAAAAAAAAAAAAAGCTCTGTATAAAAAAGTTCAGTGCAAGCTCAGATGTCAAATCAGTGCATTAACTGCAGTACTACATCTTCATTGCTGTCATGGAATAAGATACCCATTGTTGTACAGAGAAAGTTGAGATATCAGGATGCTGCGGTTCAGTTTTCTGGCACATTGGCCAAGCATGGAGGCAGAGGCAGACATCACAGGGGTAGTATTGGGATCTGACTTATAGAGAGACTAAAACGACGCTATTTGTGTACTTTATCAAAGTCTTCTCGGACTTCAGTAAATCATGTGATTGACAATCTTTGGCCTTGTTGACGGGATTATTCTGTCTTGTGGATCTCAGGTAACTTTCTTGCCATGCATTGATAATGAGCATCAATGCAACAGGATCTGATCAATACTGTAAATTAACATCTCAGGAAATTCGCTACCCTAGAAGATGGTTAGACTATATAGTTTTCATTCCTTGGTGCACAAGATGCTCCACAGCAAGCACACCATAATACTGACTAAGAATTGTTTATGATTGACTGACAGGTCAGTTGAAAGGTGGATAATTGGCAGGACCACGGAGCAGAACAAGCACTCGGACACTGGATCTGATGATACAAGACATCCTCGTAACATGATGAAGCCAAAGGATGTTGCTCGATTAACTTGGCACACTCACAAGTCAAAGTATGCCAGTCCAATAGCTGAGGAGCCAAAAAATACATTGAATGGTTAAAAGACAGGTCATTTAACTCTCAGGAATCCACGGCTTTATATACACCATCTATGCAGGCACAGCAAGGTGCTGTAGCATGATGACTATGGGTGTCACGAGACGTTGGGTACACGGGAACAAGACTGGATTTTAACATGAATTATACTGTATAAGAACAGCACAATGAAGAAATATATATGGACAAACCAACCTTTTTTAAGAGTCACAAAACTATGCAAGTGCGTTTTGAAATGTTTATTGTCCCATAAATTGACGATAAATTATATTATTGTCAACATTTTTTGAGACCAAATAAACCAACTAATGTCATAATCATGCAATATTTCCTTTAATATGTCATCTTTCACTTTGTAAAGTTGCAGAATTTTCTTGAAATGACGACTTTTCAATAGGGGTGTAAGCATTAATAGTTCCAGCTAGTAGTTGAATAATGCCAGTTCACTGTTTTTGTTTTATCTACTTGTCTTTGTCAGGGCTATCCAGTTTTATTTTGATATTTATTTAAAAAAAAAAAATGTTATACATGTATTTAAAGAGAAATCTTTGAGTTTTTATTTGTTATTTGTATCAACATTTACCTTTTTCCAGTTACATGATGCCTTTTTGCTGATTTCCAGGGGCCCCAAAACATCTCATAAAAACTGATGATTGATTTTTTGTTCTTAGATTTAAAGTACATATTCTTGTTTTAGTCTTAATTCATGTGCTTAAAACTACATCAAAATGCATAATCTATCATGATCGTTTCGACTGCATCCCTCTCCCTTCTGATGCAATGGACTATTCCATGTGCATGCGCATACTGATTCTGGGAAACGGGAGCAAAACAAACTTGTTGGTGCGGTTTGGAGAAAACTGATGTAGAGTTACCCCAGTGGAGTGGAGAAGAGGAGAAGGCGAGAGGAAAACCAACAGTTTTTACCAAAACTCAGCATCTCCTGCAGGAATAACACATGCATGATTGATGGGGTACAACTCTGAACTCATTGTAAATACAATAATAGAGTGCTGAAAACAAATATAGTAATGGTAAAAAAAATAGATGGGTCAACAATAGATTCCAAAAGTTGAATAAACTTTGATCATGTGGTGTGCTGTCCACAAATGGCCATCTTTTTTACGTGTTTTATTTAGCTCACTTCCTGACCATCAATACTGTATGCTGAATACAATACACATATCTCACCATGAGATTGCTGGTAGACTAGGGTGACTATAATTCACATCGTGATAGTGATGTGCGGATCAATATTGAAATACTTCCGATACCAGCTCTTTGTGCTCTGAAATCGATTTTCCAGTCATAATATCGATACTTTTGATACTTCATTTTAGGTAATGTTTGTCTGAAACATTTGTCTGTTGAAACGATGACCAATCATAAACTGAGCAATGTGTGAATTGCGAATAAAGTTTTCATTCTTAAAGTAGTTCTTAATAATTAATCATTTATATTAATAGTTTTGTTATTTTACAAATTTTCTTTTTTTATTGTTTAAAATACCATTTTCACATATTTTGAGCTGCTGTGGTGGAGGAGTTTGCGTGTCCGGATGATCCTAGGAGCTAAGTTGTCAGGGGTTTTTATGCCCCTGGTAGGGTCACCCACGACAAACAGGTACTAGGTGAGGGACCAGACAAAGAGTGGCTCAATAGACCCCTATGATGAAACAAACCATTGGACCGCGTTTTCCCTTGCCCGGACGCAGGTCACTGTGGCCCCCCTCTGGAACCAGGCCTGGAGGAGGGGCACGATGGCGAGCATCTGGTGGTCGGGCCTACACCCATGGGGCCTGGCCGGGCACAGCCCCAAGAGACGACAAGGGTCCTCCCCTCCATTGAGCTCACCACTCATGGGAGGGGCCAAAGGGGTCAGGTGCAGAGTGAGCTGGGTGGTTACTGCTTCTCGGATAAGCAGTAGAAGATGGATGGATGAATATTAATTTATTTAATTAAGACATTAATTAAATGTCTTGTATGCTTCATGCTATGACTTTTTTCAAATTTACCAGACACATTAGGGGATTTTGCAAAGTATCGGATTGGTATCATCGATACCAGCCTGAATTTTACTCAGTGTTAGATCAGAAAAGAAATTAGTGGTCACTAATATAACAGCTAGCTGTATAGTTGTAACTAGCGACAACCAACAATTCAAAACATGGCGAATATTTACGTGGAGTAGCAAAAGATTGAATATCTAATGAATCATGAGTGACGTTACGATGAAAATCAATATTTAGGCTTAATTACTTACATTTATATGCTTCTTTCGGTCTCCGCTCTAACGTCTTGTCAGCAGGAGTCTTGTATCCAAAGAAATTTGATCCCCAACAACACTTGGTTTATATAGCTGTACACCCCTAGCACTTAGCCCTTACCCCTTGATTTAAGGAGAATTGGGACACCACTCATGAACCTAGAGGTAAGGGCTAAGATAAAGGGTAACGGCTGGAATTGGGATTCAGTCTTAATATCACGAGATCTTGTGGCACGAATAAAAATTACACACCTGTGGCACGTGACACAAAATCTCGTGACACCCCTGATGATGACACACCCGCAGTCCCACACAGATGCTCAGTTTCACCTCGAGTCAAAAGTGCAGACTTCACACTGCATACAAGTCTTTAAATGGTGTAAGTTAGTAAAACCAAACTTATGATCAATAATATTCGCCATGATTTTGTCTTTGTGTCATCACGTTATTTCTCATTTGTATGCATGTTTGGTGAAGGAAGGCACCCGCTAAACGGAGCCATGTGAACTGAGTGAATTGTGAGTAAAGTTTTCATTCTTAAAGTAGTTCTTAACAATTAATCATTTATTTTAATGGTTTTATTATACTTATTTTCTTTTTTATTGTTTAAAATACCACTTTCACATATTTTTGAAAGCAAAAGTAAACAATACAACATGACACCACCTTCCTGTTGGGGGAAAAAAGATCGTCATCAATCAATCAAAGCATTAGAAGCTGCTTGTTTTCAGAGGGAGATGAGAAAGGAAAGCCAACAACTGACACAGAGACATATGGCTTTCAATGTCCTACACAGGCCTGACACTTGGCAATGTTTTTTTTCCACTTTCTTGAGGTGGCCAAAAACATTTTTGGAATGGGACACATTATTTGCTGTGTATATAGTTATTAAATTATAAAAGCTTGAGACCTTGCCTGGATTTCAAGGGAAATAATTATGAAACTACATACATTCACTACATTTAACTTTGTTGTTTGCTAAATGTGTATATGTGTTCTGAAATAACAAACTGATAGAATAGGTCGATGTTTGAAGAGTTCATCAATATTACTAATGCATAAATAAACAAGGTATGCCATTACAGATAACACAGTATTATATACAAAAAAAGTTACACATGTTATTTATAATGTCTATGTTGTAATGTTAATCTTAATAAATAGTGTAAGCTCATATTCTATAGTTTGTATTTGATCACCAACACATTTATCGATGAACACCCTCCTTACTTACAGCTACGGTATGAGACGATAACTCATTATGAGTCTCGAATATGAGTGAAAATGTTGCCAAACATTCATACAGCATTCAGATTACCGTCACACGCATCTGGACGGGATTTTTTCAGTAAAGTGCTTGGTTTAGAGTTGTGCTCACTCACTCAGTGTCTCAGCAGGCTTGGCACCCTGTGCACCTTCTGGTCACTTTGCCGAGGGAAACCCGGCAGATACCCGGAACCCCCATTGTTGCTGTAGTGATACCTCCTGGAGGCAGGGGCTGTGGGGGCTGGAAGCACTTGCTCTTTGACCGCAGAAAAGTTGCGTCCATTCTTGCCACGATGTGACTTTTGACCTCTGCTATGGTTTTCCTCCCCGTCTGTGGAAGAGGAAGAGGAATCATTTGCAGGGTGCCGGCTTTTGTGGAAACTAGACTACCATACTACCTTGGAAAAATATCTGCATGATTAATCTTTTTAAAATCTGAATATAGCCACAGCTTTTTGTTCTTGTAATGTATCTCACTGCCGTACTGTTGCCTACTGGTTAGCATGTCGACCACACAATCAGGAGGAGACTGAGGGTTTGAATTGAATGAGTTTGCATGTTCTAAGTGTAATTGTTGACTCTAAATTGTCCATAAGTGCAAATGTGAGTGTGAGTGCCTGCCCTGTGATGGGCTGTCCAGGGTGTATCCTGCCTCTCGCTTGAAATTAGCTAGGATGGGCTCCAGCTCGACCGTGAGCCAAATGAGGACAAGCATATAGAAAAATGGATGGAAGGATGTATCTCACTTTCATGGCCTTGCAGCAAAGCTTTGCTGTCCTTTTGTTTGTCTTCAGCCTCTGATGCCGTTTTCCTGGCCTCTTCCAAATCCATTGCCACCTTCAATGCAGCAAGCTTGTTCTTTTTCTTGTTCTCTTCATTTTGCTTAGAGCAGAAATCCACAAAATGCAAAAGACAGTATTGCATATCAATCCTTCCAAAACATGAAATACAATAGATAATTTATATTAAAAATAATGATTACAATCTCTCCAAGCCGACCTATGAGTGTGTACTTTGGACTGTACTGCCATCTGCTGGAGGACTCTGACATGTACAGCTACAGCATGGTGACGGCAATGATTTAAAAAGTAGAGGTGCATGGATACCAGAGGTGGGAGCAAGTCAGTGTTTTGCAAGTCTCGTGTAAGTCTCAAGTCTTTAATCTCAAGTCTCGTGTCAAGTCTCAAGTACATATGTGCCAAGTCTGACGTCCCAAGTCAAGGCAATACACATCGAGTCAAGTCCAAAGTCATGCTTGAAATTTTCGAGTCCTTACAAGTCATAAGCACATAGTGTCTCCCAAATAAAATGTCATTTTAACAATGTAACAATTTATTAAATGTGACAAATATAATGAATGCATTTTGAATTGCTATATTATTGAAATAACATAAAACCACTGTGACAAAACTCATAAGCGTGCTAACATAGCATTCAGGATTTGTGCAGTGCACAGAAGTGTAATCCACACATACATTGTTTGTTCTTAAACGTGATTGGAGGTTAATAGATGCATTCAATGAGGCAGATTCAAAGGGAAAATACAGTATGTTGGCAATGTTGGAAATGGCATAACGATCACGTTAGTTGAATACGTTGAATAGGGACACATTTTACTCAACACATTCACTGAAAATTTCAAGTATTTTGAAGGCATCAGACCAAAGCCTGAGTCAAGTCCTGAGGAGTCATTGATGACCAAATTTTGGTATCGATCCGATAGCAATGAAAACAGTTGTGTATAATTACTAAATAGACAGTGAGGTTAAAAAAAGTTGGAAAACCTATTTACCATCTGTAGTTTTTTCTTCAGTTCAATGTTTGCTTCTTTGTAGCTTTTGGAAGTGGACTGCAAGTAATAAATGCCCAGCCTGTAAGATAGACTGACTGATTATTCTGGCAAATGGTAAATAATATTCATACAGCACTTTTCTACATTAGGCATTGTTGCAATGTAGCCCAATTCACTAAACTCGTTCACAAGGCATTATGATCAGAAAAGCAATTAGGTTCTCTGCCAAATTATGAAGACACCAATGTCATGCACCATCTTTGTATATGTCAGAAACACTAGTACTGTACTCTATCACATTCTTACTCACATCATGAGCAACATGAAGGGCAGCACCAGTCCAGGATTCGAGGCATAACTAAACACTTTTCCAAACCAGGCTGGGAAATCTGATTCCAGGGTCTCATGGATCACATCAAACATGCGATTCTTGCCGCTAAAGGGAAAGAATGAGGGACATACGGTATAACGCCCAGGCCGGCTTTGTAAATAGTGAATTAATTACCTGAAGGGTCCACAATCGAAAGACGGAGGGATTGTGACAATGGTGTACATTGCAGGTAAGGTAGACAGGAAGAGGATCACCAGTAGCATGGCCATGTAGAAGTTGTTGGAGCCAGAAGCCTTGAAGACTCTTTCCTGCGGCACATTACAGCACATGACGGCCCAGCACTGAAGGTACATGGACACGTGGAGGCGGAGGACATTCAAGGCAGGCAGGCAAGGCGCATAGAAGGCACCCATCCTAAAAGAAAGAAGTGGGTACTGAAATGTAAATTTGTGAGGACAAGATAGGGTAGAATTATGGGACTGGATAAGATGTAGCATAGGATGTCACTGGCCGAAATAAGTTAGGACAGAATGAGAAACTATATAAACTGAATGTATCAAATAAGGTGAGATAGAATAGGATGGGACAGTGGATAAATATAGCATACATATATACATTTTGTAAAGGGAGGTTTGTGAAAGCGAGAAAAAAAATTATAATTTTCTTACCATATCATTCCTTGATTGAAGATCAAGCCAAGGACATTCCCACTAACATCAAACTCAGAGTACGACGGCTTTTACAAAACGCACATTAAAAAAAAATCTGTTTACTGACTCATATTTTCACAGCCTCTGTAGAAATTTCAGGAGACAGTTAGAAAAGGCTGACTCACAAAGCCAGCCTCCAGGTCCCAGCACCAGCAGTAGTTGAGAAAACGAACAAGCACAGCTCTCAGGAAATCACCAATAAGCAATGTGGTGTAGGTTGTCATGGTATCAGAAATGATGAGTCGCACAAACTCCTGCAAAGGATATAGCAACCATGTTTCTACTATGTATAGTTTAAATGTACTTTTTTTTTCGTTTTTTTCGGGGGGTTTTCGGCACAATTCAGATATGCTTAGGTTGAACTTACTTGCTAGTTAGACAATGATAGCAATGTGTTAAGTCATTTTCACTGGATAGTAAATACTACCATACAAGCTGTACACTGACTACTCTTAAGTTATATCCATACACTCCTGATCAAAATTTTAAGGCCAGTTGAAAAATTGCAAGAACTTGTCAACTGGTCTTCAAATTTTGAAGGGGAGTATATATAAAATGGTGGTTGAATTGTGAGAGGTTTTCCCATTTTTGTGAGATACTGTAATTGCATCGTATTCAATACATTATTACAGACTGACCTGTCCCACCATGGTCTCCCAGCATGGCCCGCGAGGCACATCAGCAGGATCAACAGCAGGTGACATAGTATTGTTTTCCGATAGGGTGCCATTGTAAAGATTTGCTTCCCACAGAGTTATATTGAACTTTACAATTTTCTCCTCCTCCCTCTGCAAAATACACGCACTCTTGAGCTCATGTGTTATTAAATTACAACGCATCTGCACACATTTGGTCTCACTTTGAGGTTGATCTCATCCATGAGTGCAATGATGAAGGTGTATAGGTTTCCCAAAAAGAGAGCAAAGATGCGCCCCAGTTGCCACTGCAGGGCGACTCGAGGGTGGTAGTTCTCCAAGGTGCTAATGATGTCAAACAGCATGGGACAAAACATCCCCAGTAATGACATGACCATATTTACCTGACAAAACACAACCATTTAGATTAAAAAATGCAATACAGTAAATGCCTGCACATTCGCAATGCAGCATTCAAGCCCCTGAATTTGTGACTTTTTGGTTAAAAAGACAAAACGGAAATGGGCAGTTTTTTTCTCAGAAAACATCTCGTCACCCTAAGTCTGTAATCATTTATAAATATGTGATAATACAGGTACAATGTCCACATACAGTACATGTAACAATTTTTACATGTTCCTTTTTATGCTTCACTGATGTTTTTTTCGTCAAGCATTGAGATTTCGTACTTTGTTTGATGATCCTTGAATGCACCATAGTTGGTCAACATAGTAAAAGTGAAACAAATAAAACTCAATAATATAACACACCATGCCTCAGATTCATCAACCGTCTTACTAATATCTGTCCATTCTCTACAGTTTACCCTGTTCAAAGATGAGGGAAGCTGGAGCCTATCCTAGCTGATTCCAGGCAAAAAGCGGACTACACCCTGGACTGGTCCACAGCCAATCACAAAGCACACACAACCATTTGGACTCAGGTTCACACTTTGCCTGAATCGGAACGAAACCCACACTGACTGCATGGAAGTCAGCCAAATGAACTAGTACACTATCAGCGACACATGTTAATGTCATTTCTAATAGTTTAATCGTTTTTTGTAACCTTAAAAACGGTAGATTTTTCAAATATGTACCCACAGGGCGCTACAGTACTTAATTCTCTGTTTCACTCTTTCATTTGTACCTCATTCCGTTCCCACCAGCTGTGGTTCTCCAGTCCATCCAAGGCAAACTTCTGAGAGCGCCGCACGACAAAGTAAATGAGGTATCCACTTCCTGCTAAGCAGCACAAGACCAGGAAGTTGGCCAGCACCCGCAGGAAGCGAGTCAAATGGATGTTGTCATCCTTTCGGCTCTCTTGCTCTTCTAAGATGGCCTCCTGGTGTGGCGGAAGTGATACACAAGGTAGTTGTTAATCTGCCACGACTATTACACGGAGACACAACGGTCAACTGCATTGACCTTGAAACTGGTGGTGATGGAGGCAAATTTATTATCGGCAGTTTCGGCGTTCCCAATCAGGTAGTCCCAGCTTGTGAACATTTTCCAGCTGAAATTAAAGCAGTTATCGTCTCCAACGCCGGTCTCGTTTGCATTACGGGCCATCCTTTCATCAGAAACAAGATACATTCAGTACTCATTGCATTTCATAGATTGATACAGTAAGAATATGCTCACGTTCTAATGACCACCATGTAGCTGTAGGCCACTGTGCCCACTCCAACCAAGAAATAAGACAGAGGCATACGGAACTTGAGCCAGCCAATGGAACGCTGGTCATTGTAGTAACCATAGAAGAGGACAGAGTACTGGGCATAACCCTGCAGGGGCATATTTAATCATAATGAGCAAGGAAAAGCACCATAACAATACACAAATATAAACTGACCCCAAAGTCCCACAAGACAGCAAAGTTCATTGCACTCCCTTCTTCAGCCCTCGGGACAGTCTTTCTTGGGATGCTGCCATAGGGCCTCCCCATCAACGCCTAATTAATAAAAATTGAAGCAACACAAGCAGAACTTAAGGACACAGAGGGAAATCAACCGGATTCTATTGGGGGCATAAAGCAACAAACCTCTGGCACCATGACCAGGCCAAAGGTCAGACCAAATAAGATCATGTTGATGCCATACATCCACCTCAAGAAGATGAAGTAGGAGGCAACAGAAGAGCCAAAGTGACCTGTCACATTGGGGACATGAGAATATGTTACTTACACGAATCCTCACTGAAAAACTGTTTGTATGTATGACACATTTTCAAGACTGCTTCTAACTTTAAGAGACTGAAAAGGATTTCAAACCCACTTTCAATCTCTTTGATTTTCATCTCCCATGGGATACATGCTGTTTTGAAGTTTTCAAAGTCCCGTTGAAATTTCATCCATTTCTAAAAGATTTTTTAGCAAAAGGCAAACGGTGGAGATCAGAGATCTGCCGAGGCTGAACAATCCAACTAAATGATACACATTCATAGAATATTTCAAGCATTTGCCAAATATGGTGGAGTAATTAAATTTGGCATCTTACCTTGGTCATCATGACCTTGTATGCGTAGAACTTCCTACCTTTCCCTTTGCCCAAAGCACCCTCATACTTCTCCACAAACTCCTGAGACTCCCTGGAAGGAAGAAGATGACTTGACTCCAGATGAACTACAGCTGACATGTTGACCTGTGACTCTTCCCATGAAGTTACCGTAGACTCGTCAGCTTCTTTTTCATCGCCCACGGCTTCCCACGAAGACTTTGGATCAGTTTCTTCCTCTCGTCCACTTCCTCTTTCAGCTCCTGTAGCTCCTCAGCCGTCAGAGACTCTGGACTAAACTCTTCCTCATCGCTATCGTCTTCCTCATTGGTGTCTTCCTCACTTGTCTCCTGCTCTGAACTGGGATGTGAAAGTGTTTTTTTAATATGTGTTCATTGTTTAAGTATGGGATTGGATTGGATTTACCTTGTTTCAATTATTTTCAAGTGCTTTTTCTTCTTTACATCCTGCGGTTTTTCATTTACTTTATGTTTATCTTTTCTCTCTTCTTTTTTGACACTTTCATCTTTGTTTTTCCTCTTTGCATTTTTGTCCTCAACTTCTTTCACCTCCTTTACCTTTTGCTTTATTTTGTCATTTTTCAGTTTCTTCTTTTTTGCAGTCTTTGCCTTGCTTTCTTCAACTTCCTCTTCCTTTCTTTCATTCATGCTTTTATGTTCATCATTCTTTGCGCTCCTCTTGCCTCTTTCTTTTTTCTCTGATCCATCATCCACTGACTCTTCAACCTCTCTTGGATGAGACTGTTTCTTCTTCTTTCCTTCTACCTTCTTTTTCTTCCTGTTGCTATCCTTCTTCTTTCTTCTGACCTTCACCCGCTCATGTTCCTCTGGATCACCTGCAGTTTAGATGTTGTAGTTGTGATATAAATGCAAGCTACATGGACTCAAGTTAATGACACTCATTGTGACTCCTTCTGCAATGCTAAAATCCCATAATTCCCATTATGCATAATATTGTTGACGTTTGGCCAGTGTGACTACTCTTTACACATTCATGAAATACTGTGAGGGGACTGGACTCATGCACTCACCAGTTTCCAGTCCAATGTCAACTATGGAGACACAGATCATAATTACAAAATAAAACAATTACATTCAAAAGAGGACCGTTCATATTTAAACTTTGCCGAATAGGTTCCACGTCATTATTTGATTTATTGATTATTACTTCAATTCAATCATTGGTAATATTTTATAATTTTATCTCTTTGGCCTCTTCTTTATAAAACAATTTTACAAATGAAAAAATAAATCCTTTAGAAAGTGTGATAGAATTTTAAAACATGTACAAAAAGTTATTGGCTTTATATGATTTTTTATTTTTATTTTCATTTGTAATAATATACAGAGGGGACTGAATTTGTTTAAATTAGTGCTTAAAATAGAGAGGAATCATTTTAGTCTCTATACTATATATTTTTGGTTCACTAATCTAAAGCAAAGGAGTTTTCTGTTTTTTCCATTGCATTACAGAATGTAAAGAAATAAGAAAAGAACTAAAGAAAGAAAAGGAAAAGGTTAACGTATGACCAAAGTCTCCTAAAACATGTAATTTTTTAATAACTACAATGCAGTACTGACTCCATTGTGTCCATTGTGTGCCTGACATTGTGTTCAAGGAGCATAAAGGGAAAACAGAGACAGCGTCTGACACATTGAAGAGATATTATAGTCTGCCTTTTGGCGTGCTTTCTTGGTAAAAACCAGAGTCATGGTTCACCACACATGTGCAACAGAGGGGCACAGACACAGACAGCCTAATGAAGGGAGATGAGGTGCCTAAAAGGGCAGCAGGACAGCACCCAAAAGTGCAAGAGACCACAGCTAACATAATTTAAAAAATGTAAAGGCAAATGAATTTAAGAATTATTTATTTTACTTTTTATTCAATATTTTGCATATGTGACAAAGAAAGGCCTTCTACAACCAGCCTTCTGTCAAAATAGTGTGAAAAATAAAACAAATGTTTAAAATAACAAAAAGCATGAACTTACTGTCTTCTTCAGTGGTTATCAGTTTGTCCCGAGGCATCTTCCTCTCATGGGCTGTCTCGATATCCAATGAGCTTAGTGAATATGAAAGCTGTGTGGTTTCTTATGCGATGAAGTCCACACACTTCCATGGAAACTAACTGTGTGTGTATATATACTATGTGCTTGTGGGTGCATGGAAGGGCAGGTACATGATGAGCAACTCGCATGAGAAGTTCACTTTTTCCTTGCCTCTCATTGACCCGAAACAAGGACAATGACATCCTGGAAACCCTAGAGCTACGCAATTTCACTGTCAATCAATTATTCAAAACAGTTATGACTGCCTTTATGGAGTGTGTGATATGTGTGTCCAGCAGAGTGTGTGCACCTTTGTATGTGTGTGTTACAATGTAAAAACATGAGCGCTGTGGGGAGCAAAAGGTCAATGCCGGTGTGTGGGAGTTAATGTTCTTTCAAAATAAAGGCTCTACTATGTACATTGTTGAAAGTTATCGCAACACGAAAAGTGCTTAATTAATTTCCTTTGCTCTAATATGGACCTTTGTTAGACATCCTGGTCAGACGAAAAGTTATCATTTTGACTTGCTAATTGGAGAAACATTGAATTTGTAGCTACTGAATCACCAACTTAATCCTACTGGTTGATGTATTTCTAGCAGGTATACTAGCAGATAACAAGCAAAAGGGCCTACATTTTGTCTGTCATAAAAGCAGGTTTAGACACACTCATATAGCACAATTACATGCAGTCATACTATAGACCTGGGGTGGGCAAACATTTTGGCTTCCGGGCCACTCTGGGTTAAAAACTTTCACGGGGGGGGGCAGGCTACTCCTGATCAAAATTGAAAAATTGCAAGAATTTTCATTTTGCACAGTTGGATCTTAAAGGTACCAGTCCATGGTGTACCCCACCTCTCACCCGTAGTCAGCTGGGATAGGCTCCAGCATACCCATGACCCTAGTGAAGTGGCATAGAAGATGGATGGATGGATCTTAAAGGTCATCCAAAATTCACGGATAAGGTGCTATAAAAAATTTGCATAAAATACTTAATAATAATACTTAATAAATTTCAGAGATGTAAGTCAATTAATTTTCAAGATAAGCAACTTTAAAGACAGCCCCTATGCTTTATAGCCCCTTGAGCTGTGATGTCATACCATCCTGCAAGGATGCCTGTCGGCATATTGTTTTCTGTGTAATGTTTTTTTTGTTGTTGTTGACTTTAAAGGAAGTACATGCTTTCCTGACTTCACTTCGGGGACACAACATCAGAACAGCTTGCTGACCACCTCAACTTGAACTCAATCAGGTGAAAGGTAGAGATTCTTTGAAATAAAGGAGTTACAAGTGCTGACAGCACTTGACAGCAGTGCTGACAGTCAAGCTAACTGGCTAACTGCTGAAGTTCAAAGCGGTTGCCAAGCAACAATGCCAAACAAAAAGCTAAATGATACCGATCCTGAAATTCCGGGTCCACAATCAGAAATAGGGCCAATCTGGAGTTGAATGATGAGGATTTTTATGTTATATGACACACCAAAGAAAGTATGTCGGCGTACACAATTGGAAGAGAATTGGAAGAGAAAGTTTGGATGTTATTTCATGCCCTGAAGGAGGAAATGAAAGAGCAACAGCAGGTAACTGTAGCACATATAAGGCAAGATCTAAGAGGCCTGAAAACACAGAACAACAGCCTTAAGAAGGGCTTCTCTGAGATCTTTGAAAAGGTCATAAACTTTAAGGAGGAAAAGGATACGAAGGCACTACAGGTAATATCAAGGTACTACAAGATGATAATGCTGCCTTGCGCGCTGCTCTTAAGGAGGCTAAAAACTTTATGGAGGAAAATCGAGCACTACGCAATGATATGATGTCAAGGTACTACAGGATATCAAGGTACTACTGGGTGATAATACTGGCTTGGAAGAGAAAGAGAAGAAGAGAAAGAACCAAAGGGAAAAAAACTGAGCAAATGAAAAATGCAATTGATGAGAAGACCTCAAACGATAAGGTTGGAGAATGGTTGGACAACAACAAAGGCAAAAGGAAAAAAAAAAATCTTTTTTTACTAACAGCTGCTTTTATATATGGAAGAATAATGTAAATAGTACATGTTGAATACAGGAAGTAAACAAATGTATTACCAATTAATGTGAAATGAAGAGGGGCTAGGATTAAATAAGCTCTGCTTCCTACTCCTTTTCGTACTTGTGGAATTGTTGATTGTAACATGAAGTATTCCAACATAACCTGAATGAATGTTCGAAATAAATTAAACCATAACCATATCGGGGTGTCATGAAATCCCCGTGCAATGCCAGGCGGGTCTGAAATCTGCATGAACCCCTCCACAATGCAACACAACCCATGATCACAGACAGAACCAAGAGGGCAGAGCTTGAACACTCGGTTGCCTGGCAGCACCTTTTGGACCATGTTGCATGTTCCCCTGATCTAAATCCAATTGAGAACAAATGGGGATGGATGGCAATGGAAGTTTACAAAAATCAGTTCCAGACAGTGGATGCACCCACCACCTGGAGCAACATTCCCACTAGCCTCCTGGAAACGCTGACATGAAGCATGCCCAAACCAATTTTTGAGGTGATTAACAAGAATTGCACAGCTACTCATTTCAGAGCCCTTTGTTGTACATTTGACATCTATTTTAGGGAGGTTTCAGGTTTATTTTAGCTATCTTAAACTTTTGATCAGTTGATGAACAGCCTATTTCAGTTTAATAGTTTTTACAATAAATTGCTTACTCAAAAAAAATGTCTCACTCCCATCTCTTCTTTTTTCATTTTAAAGCTCTACTTAGAACCTGCTTAAATCCAACAGTGCAAAATGTATATTCTTGGAATTTTTGGTCTTAAAATTTTCATCAGGAGTTTATATAATCCTATAATCTTATTTTAGATGTAAAAGACAATTTGCTGTATGTGCTTGGGTCATAATTTTCTGGAGCACTTCAAAAATCTGGAGGTTGCTTTGCATAATGTTAAAATGACACCGCCTCAAAAAATTTAATTCAGTTTTACAAGATATTACTGAAAAAAGACACCCAGAATGTTAATGGATAAAGGATGTGAGGTTTACAAAATTAACTATGAACCATAGTTACATATTATGTTATAGTTATATTATAGTTAACCATAGTTAGTATTACCAGCCGTAGTTGTAGTTGAATCCAATGGTAAGGAATCTGCAGGAGGCGCTATAGCACCATATTAAAGAACGAGATTTTGCATGAGGTATTTTTCATCCAGTCTACTCAAGTCGTATCTGTTTGCTCACGCATGTGTGAGGTCAACATGAAGTGTTGCAGGCATGCAATGTTGGGCAATGCAAATGAACGTGTGTGTTTGTGGTATGAAGGGAAAGCGTGTCGTGTGTCTATCCATTCCCTCTTGCTCAACATTTAGCCTCAACTACGACAGAATCTTGGTGAAGGAAGCCAGCCTGAGCAGACACTGTAAAATGAAAGACGACTGGTAATAGATACATCAATTACATTAATTTTATTCCGACAAACTGTAAGGTAAACAAAACTCAAAAAGGGGCAAATCCGCCAAAGTTTCTGTAATACTGTAAAACCAAAACACATTAGATTAGACTAGATTAGATTAATTGAGTCACAAAACAATGCAGGTGATATATATATATATATATATATATATATATATATATATATATATATATATGATGATACATAATTAATCACATTTTGTCCATAGTTAACTCAGTTAATCGCAGACAGTATTACAGAATGTTTTATCTATAATAAGTGTATATTGATAGATCGTTTTAAAGTTTTTAATACATCTATCAACATGAGACTGGATAATATGTTTGCTTTATGCACATTTTTGTTTATTAAACATTCTGGGGAGGAGGTGATAAACACCTCAAATGCAAAATGGAGCTCGATGTATAAAAAACAAACATAATGCACATCAAGTAGACACTGGTAGGGTAAACTGTCCATCACTGACATATCATTCTCTTCAAGAAAATCATCTCACTAAATACAATTGTGACTAACATACAAATAAAGGTTTGCAAAAACACCCAACAACTAAGGGAGATGATAGCAGGGTGTGGTCAAGTGCTCAAGAACAGTCAGTAGTTAACAGAACTAGGACTGCGCCCATATACTGTGGTGCAGTGCTTCCCAAACTTTTTACAGTTGCGTACCCCTTCAGACATTTGACCTGAAGCCATGTACCCCCTACTCCTGCACACTTAAAAAACATAAACCTTATATATCTTTATAAACTTGAAATATTTAACATAATTGGTTAATTAATTTTATAGTTCATTTTATATTTTGGTTTTCACGCTGGGCTGTGCGGGAATTTAAACACCAATATAAATAACATTTAAATAAATATAAATAACACTCTTTTGTGTAAAATAATCATCAAACTTATTTGTTCATATGATGCACACAGCAATTACCAACTTTGTGTTGTGTCTCCTCTCTGCTCTGTTCAGGCGCACTCATAATTGTGAGTGTTAGGCGCTAACTTTTTTTATTTTTATTCATGTACCCCCTATTTTTATTGGCATACCCATGGGGGTATGCATACCCTGCTTTGGGAACCTACGCTGTACTACAGTCAGGCTATAGCTTATTGTTACAGGGCAGGTCTAGCCTGAGTCTTCAAGATTGATTGCATTGTGGGATGTTGAGTATTGTAACTCTGTGCTTTAGCAGGAGGTGGCCGTCTCGCTTCTCTCTTCGGCCTCCACCGCTGCAGTGCAGCCATGCTCTCAGCGCTCTGGATTTTTTCGGGGCCACTAAAGTTTGTGCGACAAGACAACAACGTTGTATGCCTGTTCAGCCTTAGGAGATCACTGGATAGGCTTTTACACACACTTTATCACACTGTTCTTAGTCTGGCCACTTAAATGATGTGGAAGTATGACACCACGGGTCTTTCAACATCCGTCCATCTATTTTCTATGCCGCATATAATGTATATATCGCAATATTATTGTTTTTTAACAAGAACTCTCGTCACTTTTTAATCTCATGACACCCCTAGTTAGTAGTACCAATAGTTTAGCCTTTTCTCTTTACATTGTGCCCTTTTGCTTTATTTTTCCCATATTTACTGTTTTTTTTATCATTCATTTTTACATTACTTTAAATGAAAATTAATTTATCTTAAATAATAATAATAATTTTATTTTATACAGTGTGCACGGGACAATAAAAAAACTAACTGTGGGCCACAAATGGGCCCAGCGGTTCACTTCGGACACCCTTTGTGTATTATTACTCATTACCAATGTCAAACTTGTCATGATATAACTAATACAGTACTACATTTTCAAATAAATTCTTGGTCATATAATACAACCTGAACTCATCACAAATAGAAAAGGTCATCAGGAGTTGTGGCCTGCTTTCTTGTGAATGAGGTCAAAGGTCAAAATCCTCCTAATCCCAAAATTGACCTTTCCTCACAATTCAGGATTTATAATGACATCAGCATGAGACAAACACACTCAGTATCACTCATGCCATGCACTCATCCATTATTCTACGCTCATCTCTGCCTGGTCACAGGGACTGCAGTCGCCACACTTCCTGGTCTCCAAATACTAGGAAATTGTGTTTTCCTTGCTGAACTTGATGGACCAGTTTTTTACCAGACCTATTGGCATCACATCTTATCAAAATAATAATGTTTTTTCTTATTTGTTTTGGTAGGTATGACTGGCATTGTGTACCAAATAGGAACGGGAAGTGTCATTCCTGCATATCAGGTTTTGTAGGGAAAGTACAGACAACATTTGCACAGATAAGTGACTGACTCACAGTTCTTGTGATACGAGCTTATACTGAGCTCTAAAAACGGCCTGCATATGCCATGGATCAAACAGGAGATGATCTGTAATCCGGATCTGTTTGTATCACATCCTAGATCTAAATTAATGAAATATTCTTATTAAATATTTTGGTCTTTTCATTGTTTAATGTGCTGACAACAAATTCACACAAAAATTATCAACTGAAATCAAATTTATAAACCCATGTAGGTCTGGATTTGGAGTCACACCCAAAATTAAAGTGGAAAAAGACACCACCTGTGGTCTATTCCATTTGCTCAACAGCATGTGAAATTGATTGTCAATCTGTGTTGCTTCCAAAGTGGACAGTTTGAATAACGGCGCAGCAGTTTTGACGGAGGGTGAATTGAGTGTTCCCTTTATTTTTTAGAGCATTGTATATTTGATTATAAGGACGTGTATGAGTATAAAACAATTTCACTGCCAATGTGTAAATGTTGAAAAATATTATTCCAATATAGTCCCATGTCACCTACTTCCTCTGGTGTACCATAACAAGTCATAAAAACAAATGTCTGTCTTGTTTGAGGACAGCAATCAACCTGTGAACTTCAAACCCACTGTTGACGCTAAATGTAAGAGCAGGGAGTGTGGCCCAGAGAGTAAAACTCTGTTGTTTTCCCTACTGAGAAAGCTGAGGGGAGTCGTTTACAAGTGAATGAGGTGTGGCTCGTATCATAAATACATTTTTACAAGGGGGGATTCGAACATGACATACAGAAACTTGCCAGTATGCGAATTGTGTGATGCAAGTTTTTTACCTGTAAATTTGGGTGATGGACTGCTTCGGAGCAGAGGTTGGATCTGTCTATCACTTCACAGTACTGTATGAAAACACCTCTTCTTCATTATTACTGCTGTCATCGCCTCATGACTGATACACAAGACTGTTTTAACTGAAAATTGACCAGAACTGTAATTCTGGTCATTTATTTCCAAATTTGTATTCTGAAAATGCTTCTCAAGCTATTTTTACATGACAGCTATCTTGGAAAGTTTCCCATACACACTACAAGATCAAATACATTGTAATACACATGAGAGACCAGTAGTTGGTCATGACACTGTAAAGAAAAGAAAATATGTGTTTGGAATACCGTTCACTGACATACTGGGCAAGTTCGACTACTTCACAGTCACACAGTAATGGTGGCACACAGTGTGGTACATTTGCTGCAGCATTACTTTGTTCACGAGTCACATTACACACCAATTGCACATATCACATATACACAGACAAAGGGTCTTTAATGCTCAGGAGTCCATGACCTTGTATCTGTGGTCTATGTGAGCGCAGCATGATAGGTCAGCATGATAGGTAACAGACGCTCCCTTTCAACTTATTGCGAAAGTGCGAAAGTCTTCAAATGGTGCAAATCAGTCAAGTAAAATCAGATTTATGATCAGTAATGTTCAGCATGATTTTGTAATTGTGTCGTCACGTTTATTGGTCATTTGTATGCGCTTTCTTTGCAGAAAGGCACCGCCTGGAAACCAGAAGTAAAGTCGGCAATGAAACACGACACCACTTTCCTACTGGTGGAAAAAAGCTTATCAATCAGTCAAAGCATTTGCAGCCATTTGGTTGCAGACAGGGAGAGGTAAGCCAACACTGCCATCAAGTGGCCAACTGACGCTAAAACGTATGTTATGGTTTTGAAATTCCTACACGAGCGTGACACTTCAAGGATGCTATAATATTTTTGGAGTTGGAAACATTCTTTGTTGTGTACAGTACACTTTTCACTGAGGTTATGTTGCGGGTCCATCAGTGAATAGTGAAAATTCACAGTTAATTGAGATTCCCATAAATTTGATTTAGCTCCAGAATCCTTGTCTTTTGCATCTCACATCAGTGAAGCAATAAGACATAAACATGTAAAAATGGTGGGCTTTTTTAACATTGGTACATGTATTACTGACTTATTGCCGACTTAGGGTGAATGAGATGTGTTTTCATTAGAAAAAGCTGCCTATTTTCTGACGGGGAAAAAAATTGGCTTTGAAAGGGAATAATTATATCTATTTCACTACATTTATTATCATACATTTAACACGTTGTTTTCTAAATTTGTATATGAGTTTTTGAATTATACATTTTAGATTTGCATTCTAAGTTATTAGGGTTCATAACAACAGTCAATGTTTTTTACAACGTGCTATCGGCAACTACTGGCCTGGCATGCATATTACACCATTTTCAGTGAACACGAATCGTCGTGATACTGTAGTCAGTTGTGTTTAAAACTATCAAAATCACTATAAAAACTGTTCTGGTTTGTTTTTCAAAATCTGTATGCTAAATAAATAGTGTGATATTATATATTAGAGCATAATGCAAAAGTGCAGTTTTTGGTTGCTTTCTTTGCTAAGTTCCTTCTTCATGCTTGTAGGTGTTAAATGGCGAAGACTGACTTCTAGCTTTGTATGGGAGAACAAGAAGCTCTTTTGAGGATCAGCCTTTATCCCAAACATGTGGAGATTTGGTGAAAAAAAATACTAGAGAGAGAAAAAGTATTGCTCAATGTTCTTGTGTGTAATAGAGCCACAGATAGTCTGCGATAAGTGGGAGAGGGAAAAGCATGGTAAGTATGCGTGAGTAAAGCGGCGTCATCAAGCAGAAGGCGGAGTTGAGCTGCTTTTAGGGGTGGGGCTTGGCTGCTGTAATTGACAGATTATCGCGGAGGGGGCGTGGCCTGTCCTTGCAGACAGAGAAGCACGTGGCCAGGCCAGTCTGCACGAGGGAGCAGCAACAAAGAGCAACCAGTCTCAAAGAGTACACGGGACATCTGCTGCAGACACGCGCGCACATACACACGCACACACACTCACATGAGGGAGTTCACGTTAGCCACACACATGCATGTGGTCTAATATGATTTACAAACACCCACAGAGGATCTTGGAAAAGCAGACAAATAATTATTCTCCAACCACGTGAACACATCATTATATGCAAATTTCACCTTTCGGTCCTCACACACATATAGTTATATATATATATACACACTCACTTTCCACAAGAACCACACGTTCACGTACAAACACTCGCACTCTTGTTTTTCCAGCAGTCATTAAGAGAGCTATGCAAGGGAGAGGTTTTGTGTGTGAATACTGGAGGAGAAAGGAGGAATTTAGACAGGGAAAGTTGGGGGCACTCCACCCTGGGCAAGAAACAAGAAACACATTCATGATGCAAAAGAGCTGCCTAACAGTACAAGAGAGAAACTGAATCAGCAGATTATCCTCTTTTGATTCTTACTAGCTTTGCTTCACTTTCAGTATTTTTTTTAAACTTTTAGTCCAAGTCAAACTGGTAGTAATGCATGCATCACAGCCTTTCAATGTAAATGTAAGAAAGGATTTTCCAACAAAGTTCCTGATTGTCCCAAAAGCACATACAGACATCTTCTGTTAATGAATGCTAACCTGTTCCCCCTTCATACGGGCTCAATATGAGGTATGGTCAATGTGAAGAGAGCAGGGTGGGGATCAACTTTTGCAGAATGGTTTTACACACACAACCCCAGTGCACAGCTTATCGTGCCCCACACACAGCTTATGTAAATGGATAAGCCGTCATTTCCACTGCTAGCCCCTTTATCAACAGTGTTATGCTACGCAAACTGCATGGGTGTGTGTGTTTGTGTCTGGTGGGGCAATATCTGCCTAGTAACTAGACACGGGCTGTTCCAGATTCCCATAAGTAATCCTCACACCCACATACACCCAAGCAGAAACGCAACAAAAAGGGTAAGATGTATGTTTCTGTTGTCCTGACAACAGTGCCACTATCAGCTCCTCACGTGTATCCGTCATGGTTCTGGAAAGGAAGAACTCCCCAAAATAGCCACCAGCATCATAAAGGATACCCACCCACACAAATACACATACACACATAGTGGAACAGAAACCTCCAAACACATACAAACATAGAGGCAGAGCGATTACAGCATATACACGAGGGGGGGATGGGTGATGATACTCGACACCTCCCACTTTCTCCTCAGCCGCCCCCTCCCCACACTGAAACCCATGAACCTATACATGCTGAACAGACATACATTTCACATACACATGGTCCGTCTTTTCTTTTCTGTACAGAGCTGCATTAACACAACACACAGACACACAAAGACCTCAGTGTAGAGAACCCAGCAGCTTTACCCTCCCCCATCACTCCCTGTGCTTGCTTTACTGACATATGAAAAGCTCATGTCTGTAGAACAGGGGAACAGTGTGATCCCATAGGCTACTAGCATAAACACTCCACATTATGAGCCCTATTTACACCTGACTGATCCATCATTGTTTTCCCTCTAAACATTAAACATTAAATGCTGCCTTATCAGTTGATGCCAATAATACATTACCATCTAACTGTATTATCTCATTGAGTGCTCACTTTATTCACAGAATGGTGTTTGCGTTTTTAATGTTTGTAGTGTTGATGTAAATTAATTCCATCCCAAGAATGATAGAAACAAATAGAAATGCAGAGGGCATCATGTCCTATACAGAATAAAGCAAAGAAAATAGTTTGGCTCAAAATCCTTTAATTATTGCAGCTTCTTCACAAACTTGTGCTTTTGGGCCACATTTTAACCTACAATTAAGGACATTGCAAATGAATTACCAAAGGTTCCTATTTAACCGAGATTAAAAAGTCTGGCCAAAACTGACTGGCTGCCTGAGCATTAATATTGATCAGGCTTGGAAGCTTTTGAGCAAGGGGGTGTGATTATGTTATTGCTGAAAATAATTTTTCTAAAGTTGACATATCCTGTTCATATTTATACGGTATATACTGTATACAGGCAAACACAAAAGTGAAGTGACAATGAACAACATTTTGGAGCTACAGTGACTCTTGGAAACCAGAAGGTCTGAGTTTGAGTGCCACTGCGGACAAAAATATATTGCGATTAGATGTTTGACTAATCTGGTTCCTGACTACTGTCTAGGTACTCTTGAGCAAGGCATCTAATCAGCTTAGGAGTTAGGTTCACTCTCTCCTTACATGCCTGTACAGAATGTGTGTGGTCTGGTCCTGTGTTAATAGAGGCAATATTCTCAGGGCATTGATTCGATCGCAACTGGACTGTTCAGGTTGTCTTTGAAGACTTTTGACCTCTCAGCCGAGCAGGCTTTATCAGTTTATGCTCAAAGACTAAATGAGACTGTCCGATCAAGTCTTTGTCGAGTCGAGTAGCAATCAATTCAATGCCATGTGAATACAATGACCTGGATGAATGAGAATATTCACACGGTTGAGGCATTATAATCAGTATAATAAATATTAATCCAATGATGTCAGACCAAGTGCATTACAGAAGAAGGTTTGAGTGTCCATGTTGTTCATCATCAACTTAAACAGCTTTCACTCTGTTGTTTACATTATACTCTGTCATAACACAGGGCTGTGATGAAATATCTGTTATCTTAGCAAACGTATGTGTTTCTTGAGTCTATTATACCAAGATTACGCAACACTGTAGTTATGGAGAGCCCACCACCATGCCTCCTTGTTTACACAGAACCTGTCAATGCTGGCAAAATGCCACCTCAGCTTGTGAATTTATACACAGATCCAGTTTTTTGTAATGGAGGTATGTCAGCAGTTTCAGTGAGCTACTAACAGACACTGACCCATAGTGTTACAGAACTCTATAGCTGCCAATTGGCTTGATATTTTTTTTTCAGTTTCGGTGCAGAGAGAGACGGGACAGAGGAAGGCTGCTCTGGAATTGCTCTGAAACAGGCTACACCTTTTTTTCATTTTACATATCACATAAATACAGTTTTGAAGTGGTGCAAACAGTATCAGACTGTCCCCTGAGTTCCACGAACCCACCGCTACGCAGCACGTTCCGTCACATGGAGTGACACACACTGCCTAAAGAGTGTTTGTTTTCTACAGGGCTGTGCCTGGGGATCATGTTATGTTACTGACAAGGTGGAGGAATACGTTGAGACTTGTCAGACCTGCAGGGCCAACTGACACACTGAAAATGAATGGAATGAATGTTTTTATGTTTCCCCCAAACATGATGAATAGAAGAAATGTTGGAATGGCTTTTGAAAGCATGTAGATAGATAGAAGAAACCATATCAAGATAAAACACATGATTCGTTCAGTATAAGAATTCTTAAATCGTGTTTACCCCATATGTGGTTCTAACACAATTATGGTAAAGAAATACAATGTTTTTTGTTGAGCCCATTTCAGTTTACCCTAATTTCTGCTTAAAATTACGTTCTCAGAACCCTAAATTGCCTTGAAACCCGACCAAGCACAATTTGTAACTGGTTCTTGTAAATACTCCCAAATTCAATGCAGAGGACATTGACCTCAGAATTATAGCTGTTTATCAACTCCCACTACAACTTCTTCACATTACAGTACACTTTACAGTGTGATCACATTTTTCTGAATCTAGATTACATGTTGTACTTGAAGAAATGATGACTGATTTGACAAAAGTGGAAAAATGAATTTCCATTGCAATTTGTTGCCAGTTGAAAGTTGAAAACACCTTTCCTCATCTCTTTAACCTCAGAGAAAACAGGTTTACACTCTCAACGTCAACACAAGCGTGTGCATTTGCGTGTGTGTAAACATATGTAGATTTAAAATGTAGTCAGTCAGGCTTTAATTTTAGATTCTGGTTTAAAAGTTAGAACTTGGGCATAAGGTTAATTTTGGGTTTGTTATGGTATATTATGGTTTATGTGTTGCAGACATGCAGAACAAGTTACATTAGGGAACATCACATGGTCCAGTTCCTCGATGTCTTTGTGAGTTGTGTCTTTTCTTTCCTCGTAGTCGAGATGATGGGTTTTGGATAGCATTGAAACTGGAGCCTTGGATTCTGGTTTAACCACGAGTTAAATGACGTCAGTCGTAATACATGACCAGCCCTTACATGACATTGTGTATAACTTGGGTAATAATGGATAGAAGAGTTATGGGCTACTGTCAGAAACATACACTACTCAGGAATATTCGGCTTTTGGGTGAAATCTTATGTTGATTATGAAATGCACTATAACCTTTACAGGTGAACTTAATTTGACCTTTTGTAAGTGTGTACATGTCCAAATGTTCAGTGTTTCAGAAATTGTTGCACAACTTGCTGCTCTCTAACAAGGGGCTGAATGGCAAAATTCACAAACTGTGTGTGATCCATTTTCTCACAACGCCTATTCTTCCACTGTCAACGGAAAGTGTGCGCGTGTGTGAGAGAGAGAGAGCAAGAGAGAGAGAGAAAGGGGAAGCTTGTTTGTTGTCCTTGTAGGTGGATGACAAGTAGATGTGTAATAAAGGCAAGACGTGTTGTGCGCATGCGCCCGGCTAAACCGTAATAAAGGGGCTCCACGGGCAGCCAATGGCGACACGTTGTTTCACCCGTGACACCATCCGCCACTCCTCTTACTAAAGAAGGAAACAAACATCCACCCAGCAAGAGCTGGAGATCGCCACAGACAGAAGGGACGGGCCTGACGAAGGCGAGGACGGGAGAATTTAACCCATCCGAAGCAGTCTTTTCACGGACAACCAGGACACACTAAGACAGGAGGAGGTCGTGTGCGAGGAGCTGAAAAATACCCCCCCCCCCAACAAACGTCATCTTATTCCATTCGTCTCGAGAGAAACTCCCACCGTTTTTCATCAGGTGATTTTCTTTGATCGTTGTTGGTTGTGTTGCTGCGTTAAAAAGCTTTAAACTGAACGAATTGCGATTAAACGAAAGGGATGTTGCGATTGTACGATAATGGTTGGTCATAGCGACCTTTAACGGTGGATTGAAAGGTCAGGTGGTGTGTGCGTGACTGTCTCGTCAAGTAATGTTGATTCCCCCTTTATTTTCCATTTTTATGTCCACAGTCACTACGTCTTCACGCGGCTTTCAAACATTAGCAGCACTCGAACGTGACTTTGTCTGGTTTTAGGGGGAAAACATGGCAGGGAGATAGCTGGTGCTTGTTACTGTCTCTGCTTCTATATGGCCCAAGCTGGGGGATGGGAATCGAAGCCTGATAATTCCAGTTTACAAGTTGAACATTTGTAGGCCGAATAGTCAAACAGAACGAGATAGTCAAGATTGAATCACTATAATAAAAAAGGATTCTATATAGCCTTGCCAACTGTTTGTATTAGTTTATGCTATAGTAGAATTCGAGGTTTGATCGGCATGTAAGCTCCGAAGCTATTGTGACTGCTTTTAAGTGTGATTTTACAGTCGTTTGCATTTGTTATTCTGACACTCAGGATATGTAAAATGTTTGAAATAGTGAGGAATGGTAGACACTATGTCCAAACAGGAAACAAGGAGATTGTAGACAAAGGGAGAAACAAAGGCAGTAGAGATCTGTCTAGACTGACTAAACATTACTACTCTCCACTTCCTGTTTCTGTAATTGTTCAAATCTTGTCTGTTTTTTAAAGTATAGTCTTCCTTTTAACAAAACAACCCAGCTGGCTCTGTTCTGTCCTTTAGTGTGACTCAGTAGTTTTCAGCCTAGCATGGTCTGAAATATGAGTTGAGCTTGCAATTGATAATCGCTTTAGTCAACAAAAGAGGAAGACCAACCCCATATGATTTTAAAAGAATGGTTAATTTACAGGGGTACAAACACGGATACAAGATAGATTAACGTCCAGAGTGCTTCGAAAGGAATTTGAAGGGAGATGCTGGAAACTCCCCAATTTACCAACATACTGTATAAGTACACTTTCCGTAAATCTGTCATTTTGTCTGAAGTCCAGTCTTTAATTTCTGGTGGAAACATTAGTGTGTGGACATAAAATAGGACATGCTTGACGTCTTTAAGCTGTTTATGAAAGGTTTTGTCAGAAGGTGTGATTGCTAAAGCAATACCCAATGCTGACAGCTCAGTCCAACTGTTGTTCCTTTGTTGCAATAAGTCCTCACATGGTTTATCTGACAGTCATGCCTACTTATGAGTGAAAGCTGACATTTTTTGTGACTAGTGAATTTAACCTTGGTTGAAAGAGTCTGTAAAGAACGGAGCTCTACACGAGTGCTGAGAATTTTCACCAGTCAGCAGATGAACACGTGACACAAAGGGAGAGAAGGTCAAAGTGGGCTTTTCCGAGGAAACCCTTTGTTGACACGCGTAGCAAGCACGAGGATTGGAGGAAGGGTGGTTTAAGATTTAAAAGCACTTGATGAGGTCAGGATACCTCTGCTGTGCTGGCAAGATATTTTGAAACAACTGTTGGCCTCTTCTGGAATATAAAACTGTTCGACCCCGTTTGTGACCGTGACCAGAATATTGACTAGCCTCACAGCTACGCAAGTGAGCAGCTGCCATGTCACAGCATAACAGGGTGAAAGGTTATTTAGGAGAGAAATGTGATCCTTTTTCCACTGTAAGATGGTTGTTGTTTATCAGTCAGGAGGACGCCCTCTAACTTACACCTTCCTGTGTGCCCATATATCTGCATGCTCATTCATCAAGGGCTGTTCGAATTGTTGCGTTTCCCATTACACAACTTCCGTTTGTATTTCATCACAGCGGCGTGGTACATCTGCGTCACAGGAGGACTAAACGGTTAGCCAAGAGAACGCGTGTGCAAGGGAGGGGGTGAGTGGATGTTTTTGAAAGGCCTTGTGTAGTAAGAACATTGTAGAGTGAATTGTCACATGGATTTTAACATGACTATTATTATAAATCCAACCAAATTATTTCCTCCGATTTTCAAACTTGAAGTCGCTTAAATGCTTGGAGTGTTAATTCTGGTTGTGTGGTTATCACAGCACAGTGATGATGATTCATACATTGCATCTAGAATCACTTGATGTTCCATTATACAGAAACAACTCTTATGTTGTCATAGATGTGATGCGTCTTGAGGGTAATTTTTTCAGGATGACAAATGGTGCGTCAGATGGGGTTGGGGCGGGTGGGGTTTTGTCGTCTAAGACCGTTAACAATGCAGAGTCAATTTTCAGTTTGGTGGTGAACATTGTGCTTTCTTGGACCAAGTGTGGTCAAGCCCAGTATTATAGCCCTGGGTTAAGGACGAGTCAGGCGAAAGAATGTATTTTCTCACACTAAAACACTCAGTGTGTGTGTGTGTGTGGGGGGGTATTAATCCCACTCACCCGGTCTCTCATCTTTTCAGCAATGGCCCAAGAGACAAACCAGAGCCCGGTGCCCATGCTTTGCGCCACAGGCTGTGGTTTCTATGGCAACCCCAGAACCAACGGCATGTGCTCTGTATGCTACAAGGAACACCTGACACGACAGCAGAGCAGCGACCGGATGAGTCCACTCAGCCCCATGGGTATGTCAGCACGCATCAATATACCAAAAGGTGGACAGCAGTCTGATTTAGTTTAATTAGCTGCAAACACAACCTCTGCTTTTATAGCTCAAGTGTAAAGGAGGAAGGGGCATTGTTTTGAAATTCACACAGCTCTCCTTCAGCGTGTGTATTTTCCCAGCACCCTTTGCCCTCCCTCTGTTTTTCCAGTGTAATGAAAGACAGCTGTTTTTCTTCATGGCAGTGTTCAAGGTTATAGTCACTTGAAAGGTCAAACATGGGAGTCACCCTCAGTCATATCTTTTATATAGTTTTGAGTGGCAAAAGAGACCCAATACATGGATTAAATATCTAATACTAATTATTTCATATGTGAGTTATGTAATGAAGTCAACATTGTGCTCTGGCTCAGCTGCTAGTCCTACATCAGAGGCCTCCGCAATCCAGAGACTAGAAGCCAGCCTTGCTAAGGTCGATGCCTCCCCTGCCTCGTCACCAGACATGTCTAGGTCAGTTCCACTCGTGCAAATAGTTGACAGACTTTTTTTCTGTAAATTGACAAGTGAAGACACACCTGCTTGTCTGACTGGTTGCTGCTCTCCTGTTTTTGCCTCATGCTTTTCCCCATTTTACACTTCCAGAACTGTTCAAGGATCTCTGCCTGTGACTCAACAAATGACAGAGATGAGCATCTCGAGAGAGGACAAGTCAGAATCTCTAGAACCTGGTACATATTCAAACATTCAGACACACTCGTGAGCAGACATATGATGCACGTGCAGGTTACAGCTCACACGCAGTCTTCTTAGGAGCAGCCCCAATCTATTTGTGAGGCCATGTTGCTTTCCGTCAACTCAACTACAGGGTTTTCTTGTTACCTAGAAGGCGACACTGTCTAAAAATAGACCTGTTTTAAAATACCTCCACACCAGAAGACATTTTCAGATTTGCAACTGGCTAGCAGAAGTTCTCACAGAGCATGGCAGAATTTTTGTGCAAGGACAGCGGGAAGTAATTTAAAGAGAGCCCTACACTAATTACTATCTGAGTAACACGGAGTGCTGCTCAGGATAAAGGTATATTTAAAGGATAAACGTATATTTACTTTGCATAGTAAATTACATTCACATTTTCATGATGATGTTCGTAGAAGAAAACATCTTAAACCGTTACTAGTTGCGAAAATCAAGACATTCATATTTGTGACTTCTCTTTAATTGTAGTCGTAAACCAGCCAGCTGCCTCCAACCTGACGCCTGTAGCTTCTTCTAGCAGCGACGATAGCAAAGAGGACTTGTCCAAACCTAAGAAGAATAGGTGTTTCATGTGCCGCAAGAGGGTGGGCCTTACAGGTGAGTGTTGGGGAACCTGGGGTTGTTTTTTAATAGTCTCTTGTGGCAGTTATTGTTCTAAACAGTTTTCTACTTATTCCGCTTCTAGGATTTGACTGTCGCTGCGGGAATCTCTTCTGTGGTATCCACCGGTACTCTGACAAGCACAACTGCCCTTATGACTACAAGGCTGAGGCGGCCGCCAAAATCCGTAAAGAGAACCCCGTAGTGGTGGCTGACAAGATCCAGAGAATATAAATCTAGCAAGGCAGACAAATGCAAGTGGCAGTGACGAAGATAACACCTTTTTGAAAAAGACTCAAGTGTTTCACCTTTTGAATTGAGCACTGGCATGTGTGGCCAAGTGAAGATGGAAAGGACTTGATTTACAAAATGAAAACCTCAAAACATGAAAAAAATCTGAGGGAGATGCATGAATGATCACTTCTATCCTCTTTTGATTAATCCAGTTGTTTGTTCTATCTTATTTTCTGTGGTGTGTCTTTGCCGCCATTAAATCTTTTTTTTTCTTCTAAGAATACATATTGTCTTATGAAGAGCAGCCCAGAGTTGATGTCCGAGATATGCTGCACTCTTCTCACCTTAACCAGGCGCCATTCTGTGCCAAACTAGTAATTTGCTCAGACCCTGTCATGTGTCAGAAACCATCAAAGAATTGAGACCACGCTGGAGCAGCGTATAACTGTCCCCCAAGATGTTGCACAAGGGGCTCTGTTACTTGTCTCTTTCCCGGCTTTACCTACCTCACAGCTGCTCTGTTAGCCTCATCATCTTCCTTCTTTTTCCCTCTTTGTACTCGTCCACTGTGACCCCAGCAGAGCAGCAGGTCACGTCTTGTCCGCCTCAGTGACCCCTCTGATCAGCATTCTTATGTTGACTGATTGGTTTGATTGTGATGAGGCTTGTTCTTCAATTCTGGAGGTATAGTGCAGGACAGGGACAAATATTAGACTCCACATTTCACTGAAACCCTTAAAGTGGGCATGCTGGGTAATAGTGCAGTGGCGGGCTGGGAGGGTGGAGGCCTCAGCTTAATCTAGGCTGCAAAATCGAATGAGTGGAATTAATGCACGAGTTTCCTGTCACATAACAGTTTCCAAAAATTGGACTCAGTCTCGTTGTGTTTCAGGCATTTTTACTTGCTTGCTGAGACTTTTTTTTTTCCCCTTTCACATCAATCTCATACTGATGTTGGCGCATGTATTGAATGCATTTGTGGAATTAGGGTATGTGAACCATTTTTGTTTTTCCTTGTTTTTATTCATTTTAAGTGCGCTAACAACATGTGTGTGTGTGTGTGTGTGTGTGTGTGTTGTCGTCATCTGAGGAGACACGGTTTATCAGCACATGTTTACAGAGCTACAGGAGCATGCCAGAGCTAGATTTATGAAAAATATACTAGACAACCACAATTAGATGTAACTTCTCATCTGTCAAAGCTATTGGTCTGTCTCTGTGTGTGTGTGTGTGCGCGCGTGCGTGCGTGCATGAGCACATGCCTGTGCAAAGTGTTTCATGGCTGCCTGACATGTTGTACGTGTGTGACTTGTGTTTTCACCCTATGTGTTTTTCATTTAAGGCAACTGTATGTATCAGTTGAGTTTTTCCTTTCTGATTCTTAGTTATATGCAAATTTGTACAAAAATGAAAAAAACAACTATCTTGATATTTATGTATTGCATATAATCCTGCTATCCAGCATTACCACAGAATAGTATCATGTAAATAAAACTGTACAGAGACATTACCAAGCTATGTTGTGTGTTTAGTGTGTATCAGCATGTTAAAATCACTCATACATTATATATTTGAGCATATAAATGCAAAGCTGCAAGGAAGTATTTTCACCTGAGCCAGAAACAGATGACCGAATGACGGAGCACAGTGTTCTATCCTCAGTCAGGAAAGATAAAAAGCGGGAGAAGAACAGCTCCTGTGTACCCTGTCGCCTCTCAGCTAACCCGGTCACATTGAACGTCCTCAAGTTATTACAGGGACCTGGCAGCACACACTGAATAACATTGCCTGTGTCACACTGAAAGTATTAATCCCGTAACACGGGAAGATAAGAATTCGGTTGCAATCTATTTGTACTGAAGTCGTACAGTCAGGACTCCCATTGTACGTGTGCTTCAAAAACTACTTTGGCACTCATTTTGCGAGCTCAGAGTGCCTTCGCAGATTGCGTCACGGCAACAGCGCACAGACAGCTGAGGCGTGCTCATGTGGTGTTCCTGTGACGGAGAGCGTCAGAGATCACATTGTCTGGACATGCGCCGAGGCCGATGGAGGATTTACATGACATATTAGATAACAAAAGGCTCAAGGTGTTTGAACACAACATTTTTCCGTGGAAGGTGGCAGCATGATTCAGCACATTCAAATGCGACCTACGGTGAACAAGAGCAAAAGAGAACAATTAAACGCTTCACCGACTTCCACTAGCAAACATGCACTTTATTTTGTAATTGTCGCTGACGCGTGAATCCCAGTAATATGTGTCACACTCTGTGTGAGTGGCTGCCATTATAGGTGGTTGAGGTTAAAACGTAATTGAGAATAGCTAATAAGCAAACACTAGCCCTCATCTTGCATGCAGTGTCATAAATCGGCTTACATTAATTTTTTTTGTTCTGTTGATCAATGAATAGATGAAATCAAAGTCACATATCCAGTCACAGCACACAACTATGGTATGTTCAAGGACCGCCGAACAAAGTGTAAAAATCAACATTTCACCAAAAAACATCAGTGAAATAAAAAGACACAATCATGTAAAAATTGTGGCGTTTCTTACAGCGGTACATGTAAGCTGCACATTTTATCTGTTTCATCACATATTTATACACTATTACTGACTTCTGCGGAACGACGTGTTTTCTGTGGAAAAAATGGGTATTTTTGTAGAACAAATAAAAATACTGTTTTGTGAAAGCTGAATTACAAATGTGAGGGGAGCCACTGTATATCTGGTCATTAACAATTGTAGCATCAAGGCGATAGAGTATGTTTTCTATTTAGTATCACAATAAAAACTTTCCCTTAAGGTGAGTTTAATAACAGAATGTACGTTTTTCCAAAGGCGTGGTTGTGTTTGTTTGATAAATAAATACCTAGTGAACATGTTATCTAATCTGAATTATCTTAATAACAAAAGTACAATAAAGAGTGAGTTCATTAATGATATTGGAAAGTGATGAAGTATGGCGCCATCTCGCTACACGTACTTTGTACATTGACATTTAGAGGGCGCTACTTATTTTCGTGTTTTGAGTAGTCGTCCTCTCTCATGTGACCTCTGACACCGGAAATGGAAAATACCGGAAGTTACCAGTTCTTGGGCGCTCGTGCTAGTCGTGCTATTGTAACGTAAGGGGAACGTGTTTTGTGAATGAAACTTGGATATTAGATTCAACTCTAGTGATACGCAGCCGAGCCCTGCGCCGGTGATTCCTGCATCCACTTACAAAGACAGTGTGAAGCGAGTTTTGAGCCTGTATCACATTTGTTTTAAAGTGCGCTAAAGCTAAGACAAACGTCGCACCATGGCGGATGTTACCGCTCGTAGCCTTCAGTATGAGTACAAGGCGGTGAGTATTTATATTGAATACAATGTTCATAACGATTTTATAGTTGATCATATTTTTGTCTGACTTTAATACGCTGCAAAAATATTATTTTGATAGTATGGGTTTCTTAGCATGTTTATTAGCGGCTAGCCGCCGTTGCTGCACGGTGGCACTGGATTGAAATGTACATGTTTCGAACTATAGAACTCGAACTTGGTGCTGCAAGCTGATCGGTCCCTTATCGATCGCACACGGAGAGATGAACCTACGGGAGAAGTATTGTCGCTGGTGGGGAAGCTGGAGGGAACCAAAATGGGAGACAAAGCTCAGAGGACCAAACCTCAAAAACTGGAGGAGAGACGAGACAAGTTAGTTCTGTCCTACGACATGCCTTCACATTATTGTATTCCCATTACAGCTAAATATATTGTTGTAATTGACATATATTAATACTGTAGCTGTTGTTAATTTGTAGTAATTTGTTCTGTATGAGGTAATAAGTAATTTTTGTGGGAATACGATTTGTTTTATTTTGTATTATATCTACATGTTACATACATTGCTGGTAGCTGTTTGCTGTAAATTGTTATTGTACCTAAACTAGTTCCAATTTGATTTTTTTGTGACAATATTTTGTGTGACTGAGACAAACGTTTTTCTTTGTGGTTCTGTAAAATTCTGAAATTGTAATATACCAGTACAGTTGCCCCACTTTTAATTAGTTCCACAATAAGTGAATTCCCTTGAAGTAGGATTCAATATTAATAAACAGAATATTTTTGTAGTTACCGCATTTAAAAAATCTGTTTCTGACTTTCTAAGTACGTGTTTTAACATTATTAGAGCCCCGTAGACATGAAATAACACCCCAACAGTCACTTTTACACTCCTACTATTCTTTGTTTACATCACATTGTGCAGGCTACGGATAACAACAGACAGCCGCCAGTAGCATAATAAGCTACCGAGCAAACTAGTTCAAAATTGTTTATTCTAAACTTAAAGTGTTTCAAACGGGGAAGAAGGACAAAGAATCCCAAAACTTCCACGTGGAATGAGAGGGGAACCTCTTTTTTTTTTTTTTTTTTAACTCGATCTCAGCGATGGCATGTCTGCTCTGCTGGCTCAGTAGCCAGTCCCTATATAGTGTGAAAGATAATGTACATAATCTGTCATGTCTCATAACATTACTGATGCCAAGAGACCAGCATACTAAGTCTTACAATATTTTTTGACTAATAATATGCCATAGTCGACCACAAAACAGCAATCAATTTTTTATTATTTTTTGAAAAACTGCGATATAGTGAGGGAGCAATATTCAAAATGCCATATAGCGAGACTGTATACATTCATTATAAGTTGTAGGATTTGAGTGGCATCAAATTAATTTCTTTATTTTTCTGATTTAACAGGAGGCGGAAAAGAGATGAGGACAGACATGATATCAACAAAATGAAGGGCTTTACTCTTCTGTCAGAGGGCATTGATGAAATGGTGGGAATTGTATACAAGCCCAAAACCAAAGAAACCAGAGAGACTTATGAAATTTTGCTTAGCTTCATCCATGCTGCTCTGGGAGATCAGGTTGGTGAATGCTACTACAAGTTTTTACCTTGTTTGTTTGGAGTCATTCTCAGTCACTCAAATACATTGACATTATTGTTGTCTCCTTTTAGCCACGTGACATTCTGTGTGGCGCAGCAGATGAAGTCTTGGCAGTGTTAAAAAACGATAAGATGAGGGACAAGGAGCGGCGCCGTGAGGTTGAACAGCTTCTTGGACCTGCCGATGACACGCGCTACCATGTGCTGGTCAACCTGGGCAAGAAAATCACTGATTATGGGGGCGACAAGGATTTACAGAATATGGGTAACACAAAAGCAACTGTTCAGTAATGTTTGCTAACCAAAAAAACTGAACAAATCCTCACACTGGATTGACATTGTTTCTGATCAAATTGTCATTTTCTAACATCATTTTCTTTGTTAACAGATGATAACATTGACGAAACTTATGGTGTGAATGTCCAATTTGAATCTGATGAGGAGGTACACATTTCTTGTAGAGAATTTTGCAGATCTGCAGATTTGTAGCCTAATAGTTTCTTACATTGCTGCTTAGGAGGGTGATGAAGACCAGTTTGGTGAAGTACGTGATGAGCACTCAGATGAAGACAGCGAAGGAGAGGAAGCTGATGTGGGCTGCACACTTACAGCCAATGTAAGTGCATCATCAATTTGGGTACTGGAGGTGAAATGATCTGTGTTGTTGACTAATAAATGTAACTCTTCATTCACTGCACCCCCATTCAGCTCGGCGCCACAGGAGACGTGATGACTGTGAAGAAAAAGGATCTCCACCCTCGAGACATTGATGCC
Source organism: Dunckerocampus dactyliophorus (assembly GCF_027744805.1). Classification (NCBI taxonomy): domain Eukaryota; kingdom Metazoa; phylum Chordata; class Actinopteri; order Syngnathiformes; family Syngnathidae; genus Dunckerocampus; species Dunckerocampus dactyliophorus. The sequence continues at coordinate 18,932,823 of NC_072822.1, read as the reverse complement.
TTTTGGCTCCAGCGACAGCTCAGCCGCTTTTATGATGACGCTATCGTCTCTCAGAAGAAAGCTGACGAGGTCTTAGAAATCCTCAAGGTCAGTTAACCATCGTTGTAATACCTCAAATAGATTTTTATTTTGTATTATTTTTCAGCCAAACTGAGTTATCTCTCTGTGTTCCCCAGACTGCCAGTGATGATAGAGAGTGTGAGAACCAGCTCGTGTTGCTTCTTGGTTTTAACACCTTTGACTTCATCAAAATTCTTCGCCAGCATCGGCGCATGAGTAAGTCCATGTTGTTTTGTTTGAATTCTGACATGGAACAAGGATTTATTTATTATTTTTATTTAGAGCCCAACAATAATAATATAAAAGTATCCAAGATAATTCCAAACAAAATACAGTATGAGTACTAAAAACAAAAAGGTCACAAGTAGTGTGTCGGTAAATTAGCATGAAGAAGCAATGGCTCATGGTGTTCTGCCCCATCACTCAGATTAATTTTTTCTTAATACAAAACAAAGGCAAAGCTTCAGGGGTGGACGAGTTTCGCCCTGAATTCCTCAAGGCTCTGGATGTTGAGGGACTGTTTTGGCTGACACGTCTCTTCAGCATTGCATGGAAGTTGGGAACAATACCTCTGGATTGGCAGACCGGGGTGGTGGTCGTCCCCCTTTTCAAGAAGGGTGACTGGAGTGTGTGTTCCAACTATAAGATCACACTCCTCAGCCTACCTGGGAAAATGTATTCCGGGCTGCTGGAGAGAAAGATACGACCGTTAGTCGAACCTTGGCTACAGGAGATGCAATGTGGTTTTTGTCCTAGTTGTGGAACACTGGACCAGCTCTACACCCTTGCAAGGGTACCGGAGGGTACTTGGGAGTTTGCTGCCCAACCGTCTACATGTGCTTTGTGGACATGGAAAAGGCATTCAACCGTGTCCCTCGCGGTGACCTGTGGGGGGAGCTGCGGGAGTACAGGATTGGTTTCCTCTGTAGGGTGGCTGGACTCACCCTAAGAGAGGGTGTGGAGCTCAGTCATCCGGGAGGAGTTCAGAGTAGAGCCGATGCTCCTTCACATCGAGAGGAGCCAGTTGAAGTGGCTCGGGCATCTAGTCCGGACACCTGCCTGGTGAGGTGTTCCAGGCATGCCCAGCTGGGAGAAGGCCCCGGGGCAGACCTAGGACTTGCTGGAGGGATTATGTCTCACATCTGGCCTGGGAATGCCTTGGTGTCGTCCCGGTGGAACTGGAGGAGGTGGCCGGGGACCGGGAAGTCTGCGCTTCTCTACTGAGACTGCTGCCCCCGCGACTCGGACCTGGATAAGTGGAGGAAAGTGGATGGATGGATGGAATACATAATTACATCCTCACATGATCCATCCATCCATCCATTTTCTATGCCGTTTATCCTCAGGGGTCGTGGGGGTATGCTGGAGCCTATCCCAGCTGACTTTGGGCAAGAGACACGGTACACCGTGAACTGGTCGCCTGCCAATCGCAGGGCACATATAGACAAACAACCATTCACACTCACATTCATACCTATGGACAATTTAGAGTCGCCAATTAACCTAACATGCATGTTTTTGGAATGTGGGAGGAAACCGGCACACCCGCAGAAAACCCACACACGCATGGGGAGAACATGCAAACTCCACACAGAGATGCCCAAGTGGAGATTCCACCCCAGGTCTTCCCGATCTCCTGACTGCAGGGTTTCCGCTACATGTAATTGATTGTGGAGGCCCGCCACGACAAAATAAAAGCCGCCATACCTTTAAAAAAAAGTTAGTTTTTTTTTAAACTTGAAAACAATTTTATTGAAAAATTTTGAGAATGGATATATATGTTATGTAGATACATATATAGTTTATTATTTACGCACATATTGACCACAATTAGTTTGAAAACGGTTTAAAATGTCATACAAATATTTTGATTATTTTGATAAGCATGCACTGGAATCACCTGTCTTGCTGGAACTTGTGCATGTCTGACCAGATACGGGACACGTCTTGAGTTGACTTTCACTTTTTCTTATCATCGGGAGAATGAACAATAGCCCGTAAAATGTTTAGTCAGTTGACGACAGCTTGTTACATGCTAAGCCTATCAAAGCCAGCGTGTGTGATCGCTCATGTTTCAATATCATTTGACTTTCTGGCATTTTTGTATACCGTACATGCCTGGCTGGTGGCATCTAGCTAGCACGAGCTACAAGTGGCTATTACGTTCATGGGATACATCAATCATCGATCATTATCGCAACTTACTTTTTTTTAAGTATCACTTAACAATCTTGCTCTCTTGTTATCATTATAATACATATGGCTTGTCTTCAAAACACTAGTTGTGTGTCGAAGTTGTGCACCTGAAACACATAGTGTATACAGCTTTAGACAGTGACGCATAAGCTAGCAGTAGCTCACCAGCTGATGTTGAGTAGTTCACCAAATAATATTTGCTTCACCAAGTATTTTAAAAAAAGTGTTCTATTCAAACATGACACCTGTATTTAATGACAAAGGAGCACACTGAGTGGAGATGTGCTTTGTAAATATTTTTTTTTTTATGTTGGCAGTCACATAAAACAAATAGAACACCCCTACTTTCTTTTTGTCAAAGCAATTTTAATAGTGCTGCAAGTTGGATACAACTGTGCTATCATAACCCAATACTGTCAATTTATACTCTTTATACAGGACAGATTTCTATAAAAAAATATTTAAATTGTTTTTTGTGTCTGCGATTGGCTGGCGACCAGTCCAGGGTATACCCTGCCTCTCGCTCGAAGTCAGTTGGGATAGGCTCCAGTATACCCCACGACCCTAATGAGGATAGGCGGCATAGAAAATTGACGGATGGATATATTCGTATTACACTAAAACAGGCATCAAATTAAATTTAGGTTTGTGTCAAATAGTACAAAATGTTGTACTTTTGTACTAGTCGTAGTAATATTGAACTAAATGGGTCAGGTAACCAAAGGAGGCTCAACATTTTAGACTTTCATGTGAAGTGCGCTTAGCAATTTTGCCATTAAATTAAAAGTTTTGCAATGTTCTCGTTTCATGTCCTGCTGGTTGTTGAAAAACGTTCAATAAGTTAATAAATAAATTTGCAATAAAAAAAATATCTATTTGTTATTTAAAAAAAAAATGCAGATGCGGCACAACAGAACGGTGGCAATCCGCCCTCCCATGCAGCCCATCACCACAGGTTCAAAAAATCATTGGGGAAGCCCTGGACTGTGTGGCCAACATCCTCACATGATCATAAGACCATATTTAGATACTGTAGTCATTTCAGTAATTAAAGAAAGACGAACAAATTACACCATCAATACATTTTATGTTTCCTCATTTGAATATAAAAAATGTGTTCAGTTGCATAGTCAACAACACTGTAATGTAGACATTGTCATTCTTCTGAGTTCAATTTTGTTGCTTGTTTTTTGCACCTTACAGTTCAGTATTGTACAATGCTGGCAAGTGCTCAGAGTGAGGCAGAAAAGGAACGGATCATTGGAAAGATGGAGTCTGATCAGGAACTGTCAAAGATTTTGTACCAGCTGCAAGAGACAGAGAAGGAGGATATTATTCGGGTAGGGTGTATGTCTTTGCATTTATTAGTATACCGTTTTTTTAAGTCATGAAACCTCAATGATCACATCTGATCAATGATCACATCTGCAGGAGGAGCGATCTCGCAGGGAGAGGGTAAGGAAATCTCGTGTGGATGACATGGAAGCAATGGACGTAGAACATGGCGAGGTAAATATTTAACAGGGTTTATATAGCTGCAATTCATCATGTAAGCAGATTGATTATTTAGAGTGTTTGTTACTATGAGTGAAACATAGACTGCTAGTATGTGTACATGAAAGTTGCTAAGTTGTTTATGATATCCGTCCTTGCCCTACAGGCAGTTGCCCCACGACAACTGTTGGATCTTGAGGACTTGACCTTCACTCAGGGAAGCCATTTCATGGCCAACAAGCGGTGCCAGCTGCCTGATGGGTCTTTCCGCAAACAAAGGAAAGGTTATGAAGAGGTGCATGTGCCAGCACTCAAACCCAAGCCCTTTGGTGAAGATGAGGTTTGTTTTCCTCCTCCAGACTATTGTAGCAATTGTTACACATGAGAAGCACTGGGAGGATGGCTGGATCTCAACCTAATGTTTGCTCATTGTTGCATTAGGTGCTTGTTGCGATTGAGAAGCTGCCCAAGTATGCACAGGAAGGATTTAAAGATTTCAAAAACCTGAATCGCATCCAGAGCAAGCTGTTTAAGACCGCCATGGAGACTGATGAGAACTTGCTCGTGTGTGCACCAACGGTATGCAATTGATTGTATTCATCTACAACCATACATTTTTTGGTATTTGTTGTGCAATAGTGTGTCACATGTCTGCTTTCTCTATAACTATATTTCCATTGTTTATACAGGGAGCCGGTAAGACAAATGTTGCTCTGATGGCAATGCTGAGGGAAATTGGTAAACACATAAACATGGATGGAAGCATCAATGTAAATGACTTCAAAATCATTTACATTGCACCCATGCGCTCTCTAGTACAGGAGATGGTTGGAAGCTTTAGTAAGGTAAGTCTCACCCACTATTGTCAATAGATGAACAGTGACTATTTGCAATGAAAAGACCCTTTTGTCTTCTCGAAATACACTTCCAGCGATTGGAGAAGTACCGCATCAAGGTATCTGAGCTGACAGGAGACCACCAACTCTGCAAAGAGGAGATTAATGCCACTCAAATTATTGTCTGCACTCCTGAAAAATGGGACATCATTACACGTAAAGGTGGCGAGCGTACCTACACCCAGCTAGTGCGCCTCATCATCATTGTAAGTGCTATTTTTTTTCATGACAAAAACGATGTGTAATACAAAATAGCTGTAGTTGTAAATGACATAAATCAAAGCACCAGGTTCATTATGAGGTTTACAAAGAAAAGCTACCTGTTTTCAACCAGACCTTGCAGAGAACAAGGGGTAGATATTTTTCTGAAATAATCAACTGTAGTAATAACTCTACTATACCGGTAGTTAACAAATTAGAAAACCCTCCAGTTTCAACTCATTTCTACATCTAAGTGCAATGAGTTTGCAAAATTCTTTCATATCAATGTTTAAGGTATAATGCAATCATTTTCACAATACAAATAATTACTCTGCAGCCAGGTGGACACCTAGAGCTGACACATTTCACCCCTGTCATTGACAAAAAAGTTGAAGAGATCATCTGCAGCCTGTGTCCGTCACCGAGCTGCCTTGATGAGTTTCCCAATAGATTTCTAAAGTCTGTGCTGAGGAGTTTGCTACCACAACTTACTCATCTTGTTAACATCTCACTTCAGACTGGAACATTTCCAAAGGCTCTAAAAACTGCTGTCATTAAGTCTTTTCTGAAGAACAGTCTTGATGCCACAGTACTGAACAACTATCAGCCCATATCAGACCTGCCATCCTTGGGAAAAGTATTAGAAAAGGTTGTATACCAACAGCTTACTGACCTTCTCCTGTTTAACAATGCATTTGATACTTTTCAATCAGGCTTTGGGCTCCACCACAGCACTGAGACAGCTCTGATCAAGGTGACAAATTATGTCCACCTGAACACAGATGCAGGCAAATCTCAGTTTTAGTTCTGCTAGACCTGAGCGCTGCCTTTGACACATTTGACCATGTGATCTTATTACAGAGGTTAGAAAACTGGGTGGCACTCTCTGGTACTGCTCTGAACTCTTTCAAGTCCTTTGTTGGAATTGGTAACTGTGTCTCGGACCAAATGGCCATGACCTGTGGGGTTGCACAGGGATCAATCCTGAGACACCAGTTGTTCAATCTGTGCATGCTTCCTTTAGGCCAGCTAGTACGCAGCTGCAATCTTCCTACCACAACTATGCAGATGACACTCAGATCTACTTGTCACTGGCAGCAGGTGACCATGGTCCTGCAGATTTACTTTGTCACTACATCAAACAGATCAGTCTGGCGATGCAAAACAATTTTCTCCAGCTAAAGTCAGACAAAACTGATATTGTTGTCTGTGGCCCACAGAAACAAAGGGGAAGTGTTAGTAGTCACCTTGAGACTCTCTCTCTCAAACCTCATCATCAGGTTAGAAATCTAGGGGTAATAATGGACGCAGACCTGAACTTTAACAGCCACATGAAATTAATAACAGGAGCTTTTTACCACCTAAAAAACATTGCCAAAATAGTGTCTAAGCCAGACATGGAGAGACTAATCCATGACAAGGTAAAGCAAGGCAAGTTTATTGATAGAGCACAATGCATACACAAGGTAATTCAAAGTGCTTTACAGAAAAGAAGTGTAAAATCACTTCATAAAATCATTCCATAAAACAAAAAATTTAAATGAATAAAAGTTCAGATAAAATACTTTCAGTTGTCATATGCTGAGGATTGTTGCACATCTTGTGGAAGATTGTTCCAGATTTTGGCAGCAAAAAACTGAAACACAGCATCACCGTGTTGAGTCGAGACTCTGGGCACCCGGAGGAGACCACTTTCTGAGCTTCTCAGAACTTGAGATGGTTTATGTGGTTTATTATGGTTGTCAGAGATGTACTTTGGCTCAAGACCATGAAAAGAATTGTACACAAGCAGTACAATTACCTTGTACGAATTGTGCTCTATAAATAAATTAAATAAATAAATAAATAAATAAATAATAACAAAAGTGAGTGCTTGTGTAGGATGAAATCCACCTGCTGCATGATGATCGTGGGCCCGTACTGGAGTCTCTGGTGGCAAGGACCATCCGCAATGTGGAGCTGACTCAGGAAGACGTGCGCCTGCTCGGCCTTAGCGCAACACTGCCTAACTACGAAGATGTTGCTACCTGCCTGCGTGTTGATCCTGCCAAAGGACTCTTCTACTTCGACAACAGGTGTGCTATGTAGAGATTAAATGTTTAGTTAAAAAATAGAAATAAATATTTAGTTACACTTTTGAGGGTTGGGCCTTAAACCCACCTACAGTGAACGGTGATAATGTTTTCTGTCCAGTTTCCGACCAGTTCCCCTGGAGCAGACGTATGTGGGCATCACAGAGAAGAAGGCTATTAAACGTTTCCAGATCATGAATGAAATTGTCTATGAGAAGATAATGGAGCATGCTGGGAAAAACCAGGTGAGTTTTGTGTATATATTACTGTTTGAGCAAAATATTTTGACCTCTGATCACCTTTACTTTTCCACATGCACCCAGCTAAAATTAAACAGTATGCACTGCCATAATGTTAAATCACATTAAGGAGACTTCTAACTTGTACTGTATGTCTCTACCAGGTGCTCGTATTTGTCCACTCTAGGAAAGAGACTGGAAAGACAGCTAGGGCCATAAGAGACATGTGTTTGGAGAAGGACACACTGGGTCTTTTCCTGCGAGAAGGCTCAGCCTCTACTGAAGTCTTGCGCACTGAAGCAGAACAATGCAAGGTGATGAGCCTGACGAGTACAACTAAATACAAAGAAATAACACATGCAGAATTTGGATGGCCTTCAACCTCAATTGTCTTTCACAGAACCTGGAGCTCAAGGATTTGCTACCTTACGGCTTCGCAATCCACCACGCCGGAATGACCAGAGTGGATCGTACGCTGGTGGAAGATCTGTTTGCTGATCGGCACATTCAGGTTCTGGTGTCCACAGCAACTTTGGCTTGGGGTGTCAACCTGCCAGCACACACAGTCATCATCAAAGGTACACAAGTGTACAGTCCTGAGAAAGGCAGATGGACTGAACTCGGAGCCCTGGACATTTTGCAGGTCAGTGTCAGGAGCATGAAAACCTGTAAAGTCTGTTCTCAATTGCAAATTGACTGATTGTAACCCATTTCAGATGCTTGGTCGAGCTGGACGTCCTCAGTATGACACAAAGGGAGAGGGAATCCTGATCACGTCCCATGGAGAGCTGCAGTATTACCTGTCCCTGCTCAACCAGCAGCTGCCCATAGAGAGCCAGATGGTGGGCAAGCTTCCTGACATGCTCAATGCTGAGATTGTGCTGGGAAATGTTCAGAATGTGAAGGTAAGCTGCTCTCATTTACAGGTGGCCCATAAACCTGACTGTTTGAACAATAGGGTGCAACTTTTAAATGTTTTTTGTACTATATTTCAGGATGCAGTGAATTGGCTTGGTTACACCTACCTTTACGTGCGCATGCTTCGCAACCCAACGCTGTATGGTGTCTCCCACGATGATCGGTCTTCAGACCCCTTGCTAGAGCGACGACGAACCGACCTAGTGCACACAGCTGCCAATGTATTAGACAAGAACAGCCTCATCAAATATGACAAGAGGACGGGCAGTTTCCAGGTATGTAGCTCGGTGTGTTTGTCTCATTTCATAATTATACGTCTCTAAATTGGTCTCATTTTGTCTTCGCAGGTGACTGATCTGGGCCGCATTGCCAGTCACTTTTACATAACACATGACTCCGTTCAAACTTACAACCAACTCCTGAAACCAACCCTCAGTGAGATTGAGCTCTTCCGTGTCTTTTCACTTTCCTCTGAGTTCAGGAACATCACAGTAAGAGAGGTATGATGGACGCTAGGAAGTCAGGCTTATCATTTGGCATGCAAACATGCGTGTTTTCTCATAGTTCTGTGGATTTCTTGTTAGGAGGAGAAGTTGGAACTTCAGAAACTTTTGGAGAGAGTCCCGATTCCAGTGAAGGAAAGTATTGAGGAGCCAAGCGCCAAGGTAGCTGTTGTAACAATAACACTACTTTTACAAGAGAAATGTCTATGCAGTCCAAGGTGACCAGAATGTCCGAAAAGCAGACTGCACTACATCGCACCAAAGTGCATTGTAATTATATAATCTTATTTAAGCTCTTAGATAACAATTGTCGCTTGAGAGAAATGTCCAAGAAGCAAAAGAAAAGCAATCAGCCATGGATGACAAAAGGACTGAAAATTGCCTGTCAGAAGAAAAATACATTATGTAGGAAATTTATCATTCAACATACTAAAGAAGCAGAAAAAATGTAGACACATAAAAATAAGTTGACAACAATCTCAAGTGTGTAAGACATTTCAACCTCCATGGCACTCATCAAAATTACAGAGGAAATTACCAACGCTATAGACCACAGAAAGTGTGCAGCTGCAGTATTTATGGATCTGACAAAAGCTTTCTAAACAATCACAACACTCTAATTACAAAATTAGAAATGTACGGAATCAGAGGGTTTGCTAGGTCAAAAGCTACCTAGCAAACAGGAAGCAATATATGAAGCTAGGAGCATACACACCTGCGAGTTTAAATACAGTATCATGTGTGGAGTACCCCAGGGGTCAATATTGGGACCAAAACTGTTATATCATATAACTGTATATCAACGACATTTGTAAAGTGACAAAGGACTTAAAGTTGGTATTATTTGCGGATGATACCAATGCCTTTTGTTCTTGGGGAAAGCACACAAGAACTAATGAAAACAGTCACAGGGGAAATGACTATACTAAAAAAGGTGGTTTGAAGAGTTTTGAACCACTGTGTACAAAATGCTATGCCTAATCACTACAACACTCATTATTCTTTGTTCTTGTGAGTCCATTGTCAGTACTCACCCATTATTACAGCTAAGTTCAGTTTTTTTCTTTAAACTGATTATTATTTTCTATTGTACTTATTATGTAATTATTATTTATTATGATTGATGAAAAAACCTGACAATTATGTTACTACACTGTTACATTATCTTATTATTTTCCAATGTATCAACTGGTAAAGACTACATTGGAATACAGGAAGTGAATAAATGTATTGCAATTGATGTGAAATGTACGAGTGGTACGATTAAATAAGCTTTGCTTCTTCCTACTACTTCTTTTGGACATGTGGAATTGCAAATTTAACTATGTGTTGTAAATAAAATTAAACCATTACCTTTTTTTTTTTTTACATGCAATCTTGTCTTTTTCTAACAGATCAATGTGCTGCTTCAGGCATTCATTTCTCAGCTAAAACTGGAAGGCTTTGCCCTCATGGCAGACATGGTGTATGTGACACAGGTATAGTCCAAACTTTAGCGTTTGTTATTTTGGAACAGTTTTATAATTATAATTTTCCTTGGATTTACCTGGTAAATGTTAACCCCAAGATAATATAATTTAATAATATTATAACCTGTTCTGATGTAGTGCCCTCATAAAGTTTCTACAAGACCCCCTCCCCCCTCCCCCCCCCCCCCCCCCCCCCCCCCCCCCCCCAAAAAAAAAAAAAAAAAAACAAAAACAAAACAAAAAACCATGCTTGTTGACCTTTTCCTATAGAGTGCTGGAAGGTTGATGCGAGCTATATTTGAGATTGTCCTCAGCAGAGGCTGGGCTCAACTATCAGACAAGACCATGAATCTTTGCAAGATGATTGACAAAAGAATGTAAGTTTACCACTGTCACCTTATTTTTTTTAAGATTGGTTTTCAAAGATGACATGCTTTTGGTTTTCAAAGATGACATGCTGATGTAGTGAATTTTGGTTTCTTTCAGGTGGCAGTCAATGTCACCATTGCGACAGTTTAAAAAGTTGCCAGAGGAAGTCATCAAGAAGATTGAGAAGAAGAACTTTCCCTTTGAACGTCTTTATGACCTCAACCACAATGAGATTGGTAAATTCCCCTCCTTCCAAACATTCTGTTTATAATTGGAACAGTAATAATCCTTGCTTTCCTTATTCCAGGGGAGCTTATTCGAATGCCAAAAATGGGGAAAACCATCCACAAATTTGTCCACCAGTTCCCCAAATTGGACTTGGCTGTCCATCTGCAGCCCATCACCCGCTCCACTCTGAAAGTGGAGCTCACCATCACACCTGACTTCCAGTGGGAGGACAAGGTCAGTAATTAGAAGCTAAGCAGTAAAGAATGCACAGCACTGTCAACTTGCCGAATACATTTTCTTGTGTGGTTTAGATTCATGGCTCATCAGAGGCTTTCTGGATCCTGGTAGAGGATGTGGATAGTGAGGTCATCCTCCATCACGAGTACTTCCTGCTCAAAGCCAAGTATGCTCAGGATGAGCACCTTGTGACTTTCTTTGTCCCTGTGTTCGAGCCTCTGCCCCCACAGTACTTCATTCGCGTGGTTTCTGATCGTTGGCTTTGTAAGTGAATACCTTTTGTATAAACCTCTGTTCACGTTGACATGGCAAACATTTGAAGTAACTTTGTTAATTGACATATTTTTGATGGTTTCAGCTTGTGAGACCCAGCTTCCAGTGTCGTTTCGTCACCTGATCCTCCCTGAGAAGTATCCCCCACCCACCGAGTTGCTGGACCTGCAGCCCCTGCCTGTCACTGCTCTCAGGAACTCAGCCTTTGAGGCCCTCTACCAGAACAAGTTCCCCTTCTTCAACCCAATTCAAACTCAAGGTACAGTACCTGAGGAATGAAAAAAATTAACTGTTTCCTCCCAAGTATATACACTATAAGGTACCAAAGTGAGCATTTTTATGGCATCTCTGTCCTTCCAGTGTTCAATGCCTTGTACAACAGTGATGACAATGTGTTTGTGGGAGCGCCCACTGGCAGTGGAAAGACCATCTGTGCTGAGTTTGCCATTCTGAGGATGCTGCTTCACAATGCAGAAGGTCGCTGTGTCTACATCACCCCCATGGAGGCACTTGCAGAACAAGTATGATGTCACTGGAAGCCCACTGGTTTATCAAATCCATCTCTTTAAGTTCTTTGAACATAAGAATTCTTACATCTTCCTCTCATCAGGTGTTTGTCGACTGGCACCAAAAGTTTCAGGACATCCTCAACAAAAAGGTGGTGCTTCTGACGGGAGAAACCAGTACAGATCTGAAGTTATTAGGAAAAGGAGACATTATTGTCAGCACTCCTGATAAATGGGACATCCTGTCTCGTCGCTGGAAACAGAGGAAGAATGTCCAGAATGTCAGTCTTTTCATCGTGGATGAGACACACCTCATTGGTGGCGAAAATGGGGTAAGAATAAACTAAAATAAGTAAAGACGTTTAGTATAACGTTCATCCTGATTTTGAGCCTTTTCTTCTCACTAGCCTGTGCTGGAGGTCATCTGCTCAAGGATGAGGTACATCTCCTCTCAGATTGAGCGGCCCATCCGCATTGTGGCCCTCAGTTCATCTTTGTCAAACGCCAAAGACGTGGCCCACTGGCTGGGGTGCAGCACCACAGCCACGTTCAACTTCCATCCCAACGTTAGGCCCGTGCCTCTGGAGTTACACATCCAGGTGTGTAAATGTTTGTACAGCATCTGTTCATATTGTTACACTGTCAGATTTCCCAAGACAGTGGGTAGTACATTAAATGTGTCTGGCTGAAAAGTCTCCTTTTGTGTGTTTTAGGGCTTTAATGTGAGTCACACGCAGACTCGCCTGCTCTCCATGGCCAAGCCAGTGTATCACGCCATCATGAAACACTCTCCCTCCAAACCAGCTGTGGTGTTTGTGCCATCCCGCAGACAGACTCGCCTCACAGCCATTGACATTCTCACATTCTGTGCTGCTGATGTGGTTCCTCAAAGGTCAGGCTCCACTCCTGCTGCCGATGCCCAGTCACACCACAGTGGAGAGTAAATGTTTGTGTCCCTTCAGGTTTCTGCATTGCAGCGAGACAGATATTGCTCCTTTCCTGGATAAAATAACCGATGCCACTCTAAAAGAGACTCTAGCCAATGGTGTGGGGTACATCCACGAGGGCTTGTCTGCAGCTGAACGCAAAATAGTGGAGCAGCTCTTCAATTCGGGTATGACCACTGATGCTCTGCTTTTACAGCAATGGATTTGACTATGCAGGTATAGTGGTAGAGAATTTTTGTTCTTTTTCCAGGCGCTGTTCAGGTGGTGGTGTCGTCTCGCTCCCTCTGCTGGGGCGTTAACATCTCTGCACACCTTGTCATTGTCATGGACACGCAGTACTACAATGGCATTATCCATTCGTAAGTAGATGTGTTTGTTCATTGTGTCATCTGTCAAGATTTGTGGAGAAGACGGGTTCATTTGGAGAGTTGTGAAATCTCCTGCCATTTTGATGGGTTTATGAAAATCTTGTAAAAGGATTTAAGGATAAATAGATTCAAGATGTTTGTCATTGCAACAGTAGAAACACAGTGGTAACACTGAGCAATGAAATTCTAGCTTTGTGATTAATTGAAACTAATTCAGCATGAGAAAATCCAGTAGATATCTTGTGGTAGCTTCCGCATGTCTTTCTGCACATTAGTGTTTTCCTTCAATGGTTATTTATAGGCAATCATTTCCATCATTCTTCCAGCTATGTGGACTATCCCATATATGACGTCCTTCAGATGGTAGGCAAAGCCAACAGACCAATTCTAGATGACGAGGGACGCTGTGTCATCATGTGTCAGGGTTCCAAGAAGGTAGAGCATCTTTTGTTCTATATTTTAAAGAAATGAGAGAATGGCAATAAAAACATGTGTATCCCCTCTCCTCTTCTTAGGATTTCTTCAAGAAGTTCCTGTATGAGCCGCTGCCAGTGGAGTCCCACTTGGACCACTGTCTCCATGACCACTTCAATGCAGAGATTGTCACCAAGACGGTGGAGAACAAGCAGGATGCAGTGGACTACTTGACCTGGACATTCCTGTACCGGCGTATGACCCAGAACCCCAACTACTACAATCTTCAAGGTGAAATTTGTCTTTTTTTTTTCAAGATGACAAGCTTGTTGAGTCAACCCAATGAGGAGCACACTAACTCAGAGTGGTCTGCTGACCTTGTCACAGGCATGTCCCATCGCCACTTGTCTGATCACCTGTCTGAGCTGGTGGAGCACACGCTACATGACCTGGAGCAGTCCAAGTGCATCAGCATTGAGGATGAAATGGATGTGGCGCCTCTCAACTTGGGCATGATTGCGGCCTACTACTACATCAACTACACCACCATTGGTTTGTGACAACATATTTAAATGTTTTGTTCCTGCATGAAATGTTTATCTTTTCTGAAGTGTTTGTTTCTTTTGGTCGGCAGAGCTGTTCAGCATGTCGCTCAATGCCAAGACCAAGATTCGTGGGTTAATTGAGATTATTTCCAATGCGGCGGAGTATAAGAACATTCCCATCAGGCATCATGAGGACATGCTTCTCCGACAAGTAAACACATCACACTAGCAACTGTCAAATAGTCTGCAAGAGTGGTCACCAGTCTCACAATGTGAAAATGTCTCATTTTCCAGCTGGCCCAAAAGGTGCCCCACAAACTCAACAACCCCAAGTTCAACGACCCCCACGTGAAGACCAACCTGCTGCTCCAGGCTCACCTCTCCAGGATGCAGCTGAGTGCTGAGCTGCAGTCGGACACTGAGGACATCCTAAGCAAGGTGTGGATGGGACGTTAAAAAATTGCTCCCTTTTTATATTTACATTGGCGAACAACATGAGTAACCCCCTCTTGTGGTCGTCAGGCCATCCGTCTGATTCAGGCCTGTGTTGACGTTCTGTCAAGTAACGGCTGGCTGAGTCCTGCCCTTGCAGCTATGGAGCTGGCCCAGATGGTCACACAGGCCATGTGGTCCAAAGACTCCTACCTCAAACAGCTCCCATTCTTCACTTCGGAGCATATCAAACGGTGCACAGACAAGGTATTTATCACTGTTTTTTTTTTTTCACTCACACTGCAATCATCAGACTGCTCTAAGTAGTAATGATAATCTTATTTCTTATCCTCAGGGTGTGGAGAGCATCTTTGACATCATGGAAATGGAAGATGAAGACAGAACTGCTTTGCTACAGCTCTCTGACGCTCAAATGGCCGACGTTGCACGCTTCTGTAACCGCTATCCCAACATCGAGTTGTCCTATGAGGTGTCTGAAAAGGACAACATCAAGAGGTTGGCATTCAGATTTGTTTGCACTGTAAATATGAATTTATGTGTGCATAAACAATAAAAGCTAGATTTATCGTTGCTGCAAGATCAATGATGGCATGAAACCACACATTTTGATCCTCATTAACAAAGGATTATATTGTTATGACCCATTATTGTAGAACACTGTGGATATGTTTATCTGAAAATCCACAGCAATCATCTGTACTTGACTGTAAGGCACTGTTTTCTTTATTCTCAGTGGCAGTCCAGTTCTTGTTCAGGTTCAGCTGGAGCGAGAGGAGGAGGTGACTGGGCCTGTCATTGCTCCACTCTTCCCTCAGGTAGCTGTTGTTGTTTTGTTTTTTTTTTTTAATTGTTCTTTGCAAACTAATGACATCCAATGTCAGAGTTGTGTCCATTTGCATTTATAGTGAGCAATTAAATTAGCCATGTATTGTTGTTGTTTGCTGTGGTGTAGAATGACACTGCATCAAAATGATTAGTCCTAATATTTGAGTTTACCAAAACCTTGTTAAAATACCTATTTTATAATTCTCTGACAGCCTCAAAAATCAAGTAAATGGAACTCATTGGATTGTGCATTTTCCTAATATGGATCGTCAGTGTGAATTACCGTAGCATTTTAACATCTAATAATGAATACAATTGTCCAGAATCGCGAGGAAGGCTGGTGGGTTGTGATTGGAGACCCGAAGTCCAACAGCCTCATCTCCATCAAGAGACTGACCCTCCAGCAGAAAGCAAAGGTCAGTGGGCTGTACTGTGCATATAGAAAGGGTGAGTGTACACAACACACACTTGATGCTAATCACCTTCCATTCCACCCGACAGGTCAAATTGGACTTTGTTGCACCAGCGATGGGTGTTCACAACTACACGCTGTACTTCATGAGCGATGCATACATGGGCTGTGACCAGGAGTACAAGTTCAGTGTGGATGTGAAAGAGGCGGATAGTGACGCAGACAGCGACTCGGACTGATCCAAAACGTTTTGACACCACCGGGCGAGGCTTTGTGTCTGCTTTTATGTACATATTACATCTCCTACTTAAATGTACATCTATTTGCTCTCAAATCAAGTTGTCTTGTGACTTTTTATTTTCAGCTGTTTAGATGAGCTGCATTATGATGTACACTGATCCAGAACAAAACATTTTGTTTAGAAACTGATGACACAGACGACTCAGGCACTTTTTGTCATTGCCCCTCAATATTCAAGTTTGTACGACCAACCACGACAAGTCAAATGTGGTCCAGTTGTTGAGACTAAACTTTATAACTTTTAGATTTAAGTCCTTTGAACATGTGAGACGTTATGTCCTAATTTACTTTTGCAATAAAGAGAAACCATGTAGTTGTGTGTGACTTTTATTTTTTCATAAACATCAGATTGATTAAACTTTTTTTTTTTTTACACCATTATAAGCACAATCATGTTGAAGCTTTGATTAATGGTTCAGTCCTGCTCTTGGTAAGTCCAGATGGCAATATCCCCACTGTCGCTGCAGGAAGCCAACATTCCGGCTTCCTTGGGGTTCCATGCCACACAGTTCACGTCCTGACTGTGAGCTTTGGGCACCTGTGCGGCCAGGGAGAACACTGGCTGGTCTGGGTCAAGTGACGCGTCCTCCTTAAACACTCTGACTGCGTCGTCACCGCAAGCAGTTGCCAGGGCCCCAGTCAGACGACACCTGGCAAGAAGATGCACAGAAGCGGATGCAGTCAGGAACTTTTGGATGCATTCGTGTCCCACACATTCAGAACTCTCATAGTATAGTAAATAGAATTGGAGAGAGGCTGGTAAGTCTGATATTTGAAAAATTATACAAACACATACACATATATTTGGTGATTAATTGAGGCACTGTCTCTTAAAGATGACATTAAATGAGTAAATATGGAGTACAAATAAGAAAAAAGGACATCTTACCAGTCAATATCATACACAGTTCGTCCATGATATCCAGAGAGTGTGCAGACACACTTCCACGACAAGTCACCTGATCCAAGCACACACAAGGTCAATTGCATTATCAAGCAAGAAGACATTCATTTGCCCGCCTGCCAAAGTCAGCTCACCTTGGCCGCTTTCAGCTGGACACTCCTTCCAAATCTTGACAGTGCGATCATCACTGCATGACGCCAGCCTGTCTCCGGTGGCGCTGAAGGACAAACTCCACACAGTGGATGTGTGGCCCTGCAGAGTGGCCCTGCACTCCCAGTCGTCATCCTCCTCCTTGTAAATGCAGATGTTGTTGTCGTAGCTCGCTGAGGCTAGAAGCTAAAGAAAAAGATGGTTAAAAAAGCCAGCAGAACTCAAGTCACGTGTGTGTGTGTGTGTATGTGAGACTCACGTCTTGTGTCGGGTGCCACGCAACATGTTTGACATCTTGTGTGTGAGAATTGACAACTGTGACACACTCGTAATCATCTTCCTCGTCCACTGTGGCACACCAAGTCAAAGAAAATCATGATTTGTAACTTCTTATGTGAATCCAATGTGGCATTTAACACAAACCTTCCCAAACCCAAACGCTCTTGTCCCGGCTGCAGGTCGCTAGCAGATTGCCTGAAGGAGCCCAAGCCACACATTTCACCTCATTTTCATGTCCCTCCAACACGGTCAAGCTCTAAAGGAACACAATGAGAGAGTCTCCTTCATTAAGACAAAAACATTTAAGTCAACGCATTAAACAAACCTCAAATTTGTCATTTTTCTTTTTCCAGATGCATGTCGTGGCATCAAAGCTAGCAGAGGCTAGATAATTCCCACAGGGAGACCACGCCACCTTCCTTACAGTGCGCTGATGACTGTCCTCCAGCACGCTCTTACATACCCACGACTCGCCTGAAAGCATAGATGGTTATTAACATACAAGCCCGTTGAAATACGTACACGTCCATTGAAATGCATAAATATAAAGGAACATGTTCCTTATGTACCCATAGGTACATATTCATATTAAATACTTTACTGTGGTGCGCTCATTTTTGACAGGTAAAACATTAAAATAAATTTTATAAAAATAACAACAAAATAATGACATAAAATTTCTAAAAAATTACATTTAAATTGTGTTTTATAAGTATTTGCTTTTTTTTAATACACTAACTTATCAGTGGTAAGCCCACAGAATCGTAAAAATACATGTATTGCACACACACCAGACCCTACATTAGATTCATCTCCATCAGGGGTGCCCATTACATCGATCGCAAGCTACCGGTAGATCGCCGCGGTAGTTTGGGTCGACCGCGTAAATGTCACTTTGTAGATGTCATATGACATCTGTCAGCCGACATTAAGCTCCCCTCCTGATTCGCTCTTGCTCTCCCGCTGCGTTTCAAGCTTCACACAGAGATGCAACTTTCATCTTTATGAATCTGATTACGAATAAACTAACTCTGAGGTAAGATGCTTATATCTATACCATAAGTTATCTGTTCACTTGTTGCGGCTAGTTATGTAGAAATGACCTGATGGCTTTGCTTGGCGTCATGAACTCCAGTACGGAAATCGGTGTTTTCTACATGTCCGCTTCTTAAACTATTATTTCATGATGAAATGGAAAATATGCCCATTGCTGAAACCTTTTTAATATGTTGCCTTGACTTCGGCCGCATTGTCTTTTGCATAATCATTTTCAATTCTTGTATATCAGTAATGTTTGATAGCAAATGCTACCTGCATGTAACACATGAACAGTGTGTCCGAATGAACGTTATGTTCACATTACCAGTACTCAGGTTATGTACACAACTATTGAGGAATTATGTGTAATTATCTTTATTGCCATATTGAATATAATTATATCAACTACGTTGATTACCTGTAAACAAAGTTTACCAGTTAGATTTTATATGTTATGTTTTATAGAACGAGGTAGATCATTTTGACCTTGCATGCGGAAAAAGCGTGTGCACCCTTGATATACATGTATAACGTACATAATAAATACGTACTCGTTTTTTTTTTTTTTTTTTTTTTTTTTTTTAGAAATATAGTAAATATTTATATTTGCATATGATTGTTTTGTGTGTTTCATTAGCATGATTAGCGTTGACACATGCTCACCCTCTCGTCCCCAGATCCGGATGGCCTTGTCGCCCCCACATGAGGCCAGAAGTGCTCCGTTTGGACTCCAGCAGACGAACCAGCACCTCGAGTCTGGATGTGCGTTCAGTCTGTGGACCAGGGTCAAAGCCTCCTTCATCGCTAAAGGTCAAATGTTTGAAATTATAAACTTTTTACTTACGACTACGTGATAGCTACTTAACTAGTTAGCTAACAACGTCTACAACGAATGAATGAATGAAGCAGCAATGAATTAGCTTGTAAAATATGTCGACCTTGTCTATTAAATGGAACGTTTCAACCATTTGGCGACGACACGTTAGATAATTAGGAATTCATACTACCGAAAGTACGACAGTTATGCCGGAAGTGGCGCCATGTTTGTTATGTTGTTTAACGCATTGCATTGTGGGCGACCAAAGTAGTGACCTGTCATGCGCAAAAGACCCGGGGTTGCCCTGTCATCAAAAATTGCCAAATATTGCATTGAAATGATTTCAAATGTTCCAAGTTAAGAAAGGTACACATTGTTGTCTAAGTCATTATACTATAAATGTATAAAAGTCCAAGTGTTTTCTTCGAATCATGTTTCTTTGTCAAAAGTGAAGAGAAACAAATTTGAGTGAGAATGATGAAATTATTAGGATGTTGTTTGTTTTGTGTCTTGGACAAATAATAAGTATACTCTCAGTTAATGCATGCTATGAGTTGTATTGCTTAGTGAAGAGTAAATATGTATCATATATTCATTATATACAGTAGTTTAGAACACATGTGTCAAACTCAAAGCCCGGGGGCCAAATAACCTGGGAATAATGTGTGTCAAGCATGCACTTCACCTTTGTCTTTCTAAATGTATTTGTTCTTTCATTTTGATAGAAAAATAGCAAAACAAATTGATAAATTTAATATTATCTGATCATGCAACAAGAGATTCCAAGTTGGCAATTTTTTACCGTAAAAAAATACTCTAATGTCTGTTTGTCACCATGACATTCTCATTTCAATTCCATCTATTTCAAATCAAATCAAATGCATGGGTAATTGCGTAACAATATCGTGAGGTTGTATTCATATTTCTATTCATATATAATGACATTTACAAGTGGCCCTCTCAGGACAGCCATAACTGTGATGTGGCCCTCAGTGAAACGAGTTTGACACCCCTGGTTGAGAAAGAATCATCCGCGATATAGACAGACAGAACAGTGAGAAGCAATACAGAAGTTACACTTGCTATTTTATAAGTCACCAGTAGAGTGCAGCACTGACCACCGCTGCCTAAAATGTAATGACATTGAAACGGCGAAGAAGAATATTGTTCAACAAGGAAGTCGATAAATCGACAGGAAACCTTCGCTGGCTTCCTTTTGTTTTGTTTGTATTTTGTTTCTTTTTATTGCTACCGTTATTGTTTTTACCAAGACGGCCATTTGGATTAAGTAACAATCGGTGGGTAGTTTTGTTGTTCGTCTTTACTTAGTTTTTGTGTAACTACCGACACGGTTTGACGTTAGCTTCGTAGGCTAATAACAGAGCTAACAGGCCTGAAGGCCATCTGTCCGTTGTTTGTCGGCCTATCAGCAGCCTGTTATCCCTTTAAACTCAAATGTTATTAGTACATTTTACACATCTAAATATTGACGTTGCTGCTTACAAGCTACTTATTTGGTTTCGTTGAGGTGTCCCTAGCAACGAAGCGTTGACGCCGCTTGGAATTAGTAAAAATAATCCAACTTTCTAAAAGGACTGGAAGACGAGCATGTATGCCCCGCCGGGTTCTGCAGCTCCTGGAAGCCGGAGAAGAAGAGGAGGCACCCCTTTACCCAAGCAACCAGAGCGGAGTCTGGTCTCAGCTCTGCCCGGAGCCCTGTCAATTACCGCCTTGTGCACGGCTCTGGCTGAACCAGCCTGGCTCAGGGTTCATGGAGGCACCTGTCCCAGACAAGAACTGGGGGTGGCGGATGTCTTAGGCTACATCGACCCCAAGCTTCTGGACGGTAAGGACTTTGATTCAACAGGCAGTCATACACAGTGTTTACCCCCTTCCTGGTTTCTTTTTTTTTTGTGTGCATATTTGTCACACGTTTGAGATTGTGTTTGTACGTATGTATGTTTGAGATCCATCCATCCATTTTCTATACCGCTTCATCCTCATTAGGGTCGCGGGGGCATGCTGGAGCCTATCCCAGCTGACTTCGGGCAACAGGCGGGGTACGCCCTGGACTGGTCGCCAGCCAATCGCAGGGCACATACAGACAAACAACCATTCACACTCACAGTCATACCTATGGGCAATTTAGAGTCGCCAATCAACCTCACCTGCATGTTTTTTTTTGGGGGAATGTGGGAGGAAACCGGAGCGCCCGGAGAAAACCCACGCGCCCACGGGGAGAACATGCAAACTCCACACAGAAATGCCCAGGGGAGAATCGAACCCGATCTCCAGGCTGCTCCTGTATTGGCCAACGTTCTAGACCACTAGACCACCGTGCGGCCATGTTTGAGATTGTGAAACAAATTTAAATATTAGTCAATGCCAACACAACTGAACATAAACTGCAGTTTTTAAATTAAATTTTATTATTAAGGAAGAAAAACACCCCAAACTACATGGCCCCGTGTGGGAAAAAGTGATTGCCCCCTGTTAAAAACACTTGTTCTCAATTAAGAAATCACTTAAATAGGACCTGCCTGACAAAGTCAAGTAGACCAAAAGATCCTCAAAAGATAGATGTCATGCTAAGAGCTAAAGAAAGTCAGGAACAAATGAGAAATAAATTGAGACCTTTCAGTCTGGAAAAGGTTATAAAGGCATTTCTAAAGCTTTGGGACTCCAGCGAAATACAGTGAGAGCCATTATCCACAAATGATGAAAACATGGAACAGTGGTGAACCTCCCCAGGAGTACCCGGACAACCAAAATCACCCCAAGAGCGCAGCGACCACTCATCTAAGAGGTCACAAAAGACCTCACAACAACATCCAAAGAACTGCAGGCCTCACTTGCCTCAGTTAAGGTCAGTGTTCATGAGTCCACCATAAGAAAGACACTGGGCAAAAACGGCCTGAATGCCAGAGTTCCAAGACAAAAACCACTGCTGAACAAAAAGAACATTAAGGCTAGTCTAAATTTTGCCCGAAAACATCTTGGTCATCATACCAGCAGTAAAATATGGTGGTGGTAGTGTGAGGGTCTCAGGTTGTTTTGCTGCTTCAGGACTTGGAAGACTTGCTGTGATAAATGGAATCATGAATTCTTCTGTCTACCAAAAAATCCTGAAGGAGAATGTCCAGCCACATGTTTGTGACCTCAAGCTGAAAACAACTTGGGTTCTGCAGCAGGACAATGATCCAAAACACACTAACAAGTCCATTAATTGTGGTCAATATGTAAATAATTGGCTATAGATGTATACATGTATCTATATAGCACAGGGGTGCTCACACTTGTTCAGCCTGTGGGCTACTTTGTCTCAAAGATCTACCTTAACTTATAAACATAGAGAATAAATATTTATTTAAAAATGAGTATTTATGTACATTGTACGTGTGTATCAGGGGTGCACACAATCAAAATGATCTACCGCTTACTATAAATCATATAGCATATATAAAATGTAACCAGTAAACTTTGCAACTACTATACTAAATATTAATGATTAGTATTTCGCTTTCACAGTTTCAAAGTTTACAGGACATCAAAATAGTTTATCATTCAGTAATTTACAGTTCAAATCAATATGACAATAAAGATAAATACACATCCACGATCCATTACATGTAGCGGAAACACTGGATACTTTATCTCCAAGAGAAATGTGAAAATTGGAAATAATTCATTGAGTTATATTTGTAAATAAATTATTTTGATGTAAAACAACCCCTTTTTTTGTGTTGTCTATGTTAAATCTTTTTTCTGATGAAAGACAAGAGGCTTTTGTTTCTTTTGGTAGGTTCCATGTTGGCACAATATTCTGTGTGCTTTGAAAGATCAGTCAAAATCGTCTAAAATAGCCGGTAATCATGGGGCTGTCTTTTGAAAAAAGGCTTGGATGAATGAGTTAATAACTAAAGTTTCAAAACTGTAAAAACTGTATTCCGGGTTCAGTTGTGTTGTTATTGACTAATAATTAAATTTTGTTTGATTTGAAACATTTACGTGTGACAAACATGCAAAAGAATAAGAAGGGGCAAACACTTTTTCACACCACTGTATGGATGTTTGTAAAGCTTTGTGTTGTGACATTGTCTTGCAGATTACTGTGTGAACCCGCAGACCATCTTGTTGCTCAGAGTGATCGCAGCCTTCTGTTTCCTGGGCATCTTCTGTAGCCTGACAGCGTTTCTCCTGGATGTGTTTGGACCTAAGTACCCTGCCCTCAAGATCACACGAAGATATGCCTTTGCACACATCCTCACGGGTCAGTCTTCCTGTGTTTTATTGTCACCGCTGTCTATTTCCAGCTTCAGATCGGCACATAAGGGGAAATTTAAAGGTATAGTTTGGATTTTTTGGACATGAAGTTGTAAGACATCCTCATCAGCAGTGTAGTGCATCGATGGTGACTTACCCCCACTTGGTCCCGTGAGCCCACTTCTGTTGGGATTTTGGTGAAGAGGAACATAGTTCCAGTTAGTTGCTGTGGTCAAGTAAAGAGTTTGGCTTCTCAAAAGAGTAATATGCATCACAAAAATGCCTCTTTGAAAAAAATCTGACCTCACAAATCGCTCGGCATTACTTTCACTCCTTTCGTATCAATGCGCGCTATCGCATGTCCACTATTGTGTGTGTGTGATGAAGATGGCTGCGACGCTTGCATCTTCATCCGCTGTGGAACACATAAGTAAACGTTTGCGTCGCAGCCATCTTCTAATGTGCAGTGCAACTGTTTGTCCTGATTGACTGTGTGTTTTGTGACACTTCTTGATGGGAAAACATTTTAAACATGTAAGGTAAGACATTACATTTGCCTGAAACACACGCTTGTATTTGTGAAACCTTTATTCTAGTTGTGGAAATGCAATCAAGGTACATTTCTTTTTTTATCAGCACCTACAGACTGTGAAAGTTTATTAAAACACAGTTTCTGATTTGGGAAAATGTACTAAAGGCACATTTTCTGTTTTTTCAGCATCTAGACCCAATTAGACTAGGTCCAGTACATGTACACTTTACATGAAATCTGGTCTGCAACAGACCCCGAAAGCTCATAAAAACACAGTTTCTGATTTGCGAAACTTTTATTCTATTTGTGAAAATGAATGCAATGTGTAAAATGCAGTTTTTCACAGAGGTTTCTAACATGTCTAAGGTGGTCTCATGTGGTGTAGTTGCTGAAAAAATGGAGAAATGTGCCTTCATTGCATTTTCACAATTAAAATCAAAGTTGAACAAATTTTCAGGGAAAGTAATGTCTTACCTAAAATGGCTGAAATGTTTTCACATTAAGGAGTGTCACAATAAACCAGCATTCCGTGGGCAGTAATTGAGTAAAATCCACCTTAAATCAAATAAGAAGGTAACTTAAGTGTCATTAAGACTTAAACCTGTTCTTCCTCCACAGTGCTGCAGTGTGCCACCGTCATAGGTTTCTGCTACTGGGCCTCAGAGCTGGTCTTGTCCCTGCAGCAGCAACACAAGAAGTATCACGGCTCCCTTGTGTACGTCACCTTCGCCATCAGCTTCTACCTGGTGGCGGGGGCCGGCGGAGCCTCCATTCTCGCCACAGCCGCCAACCTCCTGCGACACTACCCCACCGAGGAAGAGGAGCAGGCTTTAGAACTGCTCTCTGAGATGGAGGACAGCAGCGAAACATTTCCTGCCGATTATGACATTGCGAACCAGTTTCAGCCGCCGCCCGCCTACACACCCTGACAGGCCTCGCTGGCATCACTGTGCTAGAGGAGCAAACATGCTCACAGTCAAATGGATATCTTTGCAAATACTCTCCATAGTTGAACACGGCGTGCACCGCAAGTGCACACGCGCCATGACTGACAAGCGCTTCAGTGCATGAGAGAAATGTGGGTCACTGATGGTGTTGATTTGCATGTAAATGGCTTGTAGGAATTGCTTCTCTATCTAAAGCAAAAATGCTCAACATGGCTGATGACGTAATTGATTAAGCAGCCTGATCGATGGTGATTCTTATTGAAAGCGTGGCTAGATTTGGGTTCCAGTAGGCCATGGGCGGAGCTTTGCAATGTTTTTAAAAAAGATGTGCTTATGTTGCTGATACATCAAAAGTGCAGAAAAATACTGAGATTTCTTTTATAAATAATATCAAACAGCCCTTTATTTATTGATTAGTTCATTTGTCCTGGTTTGAATACTGTTGCTGATTTAGTCTTACGTGATGACATCAGTGGGTGAGAAAATGGAACCTGCACCACATAGAAGATAAAGAATGTGTTTGGCAGTAAAAGTAAGATTCAGATTCAACAGAAACCTCACTTCTTGAGTTGGTCTTGTCATGTTTGTATAGCATATTTCAAAACAACTTTATTTGTACCTTGTGACCCGGTAGTGTTTCTATGCATGTGAAATATTTTGCAAGACGGATTCAAGTTGTGATTAGCGTGGTGATTGTAGTTTGTTGTGTGCTCTTATGTTTACACAATTTCTGCTTTTTATTCCTGGATTTTGGTTTATATGTTTATCATTATGTAAATATTGTTTATACATTTAAAAGGTGTTCAAAATAAAACAAATGCCATTTGTCTTTTGTGTTTGTCTTTTCACATACTGTATAGTTAATACTGAGGCAAAAGTGAATTTTAATTTTGCAAATGGGTATCCTGCAAATGAGATATGAATGAAAAATATTGTCTGTTTTTCACATTGGTTACAAATGTTCAAAAGCTATCGTAGAATGAATGTTGAGAATATTAGTTCTTTGACACCTTTTTTTGTCATTGCAGCTAAGAGATACCAACTCAGAAAATATGAATTAACTTTTGCTGAAAACATGACAGGCTATTAATCATTTATGGCTTTATGTTACTTAATTTATCTCAAAATAAAAAATAGATCAGTGTTGGACCATGGCAGGTTTTATGCAATGTGAATTTAATGTAACTAACTGTAGCACATAAATGAGGTGATATCAGGTTTTTTATGCGGTGCTAATTTAATGTGATACATTTTGGTCAGGTCTGTATTTAAGACCAGCTGAAAAATTGCTAGAATTTGCATTTTGCACATTTGGATCTTAATGAGGTTTTAAGTACAGCTACAATATGCAAAAGCAAGAATGGGGAGTGAGACAAAAACAATTGGATTTATTTGTATATTGTAATAAAAAATTTTAAAAAAATGAAATAGGTTGTTTATCAGCTGATCAAAAGTTTAAGCCCACAGGCTATAAAAGCCAAAATCTGCTCAAAATTATCATTTTCTGTCAAGCATTCACACTGTCATGCCCTCCTGATGGCTAAAGCTAAGAAGCTTTCTCTTTTTGAACGTGGTTGAATTGTCGAGCTGCATAAGCAAGGCCTCTCGCAGCGTGCCACTGCTGCTGAGGTTGGCAGCAGTAAGACAGTCATTCTACGTTTTTTTAAAGATTCTGAGCATTATGGAACAAAACATTAAAGTGGTAGACCCAAATAAATCACACCTGCTCTGATCCAGAGGATCCAATTGGCTGTCCATCAAGACACAGGGTGGTCTTCCACCCACACGAAGGCCCTTACTGGTGCCGACTGCAGAGCAATAACCATCAGACGGCATCTGCGGGAAAAATGAATTCAAAGACCTAGTCTCCTTCAACGCCACAAAACTGTCAGTTTAGACTTTGCCAGGGAGCATCAAACATGGGACATTGAAAGGTGGAAAAAAAGTTTTATTCTCTGATGAGAAAAAATGTAACCTTGACAGTCCAGATGGCTTCCAACATTACTGGCATAACAAGGAGATCCCACCTGAGATGTTTTCTACCCGGCACAGTGGAGGGGGGGTCCATCATAATCTGGAGTGCTTTTTCATTCAGTGGAACACTGGAGCTTCAGGTGGTGCAGGGTCGTCAAACGGATGCAGATGTTGCAGCGGGCATCCCTCATTACCGAGGGCCCTCGTCTGTGTGGTAACAGCTGGGTTTTTCAACAGGACAACGCTGCAGTTCACAATGCTCGCTTGACCAAGGACTTCTTCAGGGAGAATAACATCACTCTTTTGGACCATCCTGCATGTTTCCCTCATTTAAATCCATAGAGAACATTTGGGATGGATGGCAAGGGACATTTATAAAAAATGGCCATCAGTTCCAGATACTGTCTGTCTTACAGTAGAGGTTAAGGTGATGCAACCACTGGTGTTAATGCAACACTAACCTGGGATACGCTCCAGCTTACCCAAGACCCTAATGAGGACAAGTGGTATAGAAAACGGATGGAATAATAAACTATAATGCTTGATCCAGTAGTAGAGTGAAGGCATCAAGGCCCACAAATGAGCAGCCAGTGAAGGCCTCTCCAAGGTTTGATTATGACCGTGAGCTCCAGACCTCACACAGTCATTAACTGCAGAGGGTTTTTACATGTCATTACAATAATGTCACTTTGTCCAAATACTTTGCGATCCCCTGAAAACTGAGGCACTCTGCTTAAAAAAATGGCTGCAATTCCTAAAAGTCTGTAGAAAGTGGTTATTGATTTGTTTCAAACGTGTAAAGACACAATCATGAAAACTCTATCGCTGTGCAAACGCTGCACTGAGGTGGGAACTGAACAATATATTGAGTGTGACACTTGCGACTCACTGAGATATTTCTGGGTTTGCCAGTCTAGACGTTGTCGATTCAGCACGGTGTTACTGCCAGTAAGAGCCTTACAACTTAATAGTCTTAAAAGGACATACAACTTCCTATGCTATGCGGAGAGAAATCCAATTTATTAGCAGTGGAATAAGCATTGGCCTAAACTTCCTGCAGATCAAAAGTACTAGTCATATCTTTTCTGGCATTAAAGATCTTTGATGTTGTCTATGATACGAAGCCAATCAAGCGTTAGTGGGGAGCGTTTATTCAAAGCTGACAAGCCGCGCTGTGGCCAAGTGACTTAAGTTGATGAGACAAATAAACAAGGTATTAAAAAGGGAGGATGCTCGGCTGGGAAAGGTGAAACAGTGCTGGCTCTTCTAAGAAAATGCAGCTTACGTGATGACGTCCCACTGTGCACTCAGGAGGTGGTATATACGCCGCCGCACGTAGGACCTTTCATGATTTGACACACTCTGAAGATCAACCATGCTGGCATCCAGGGCTCTGCTATCCAAACAGACACTGGCGGTTCTCGCTCAACAACCAGCCGCCTTTGTCCATCATGGCACCCAAGGCACCTGGGGGAACACCAACGTGGCCGTGGTAAGTCACGCCAAACCGTCACAGCGTTAAGTTTTTTTTGCACGGCGAGTGCATGAGAGCTGATGTTTTGCAGGTGTTCTCCGGATGTGGCTGGTGGGACGGGACTGATGTCCACGAGGGCGTCTAGTGAGTACCACAGCTTTCACATTTCACCAAACAAACATGTCCTGTAACTCGCACCTCCATCCTCAGCACCATGTACCACCTGAGCCGCAACGGTGCCCGCTTCCAGATGTTTGCTCCGAACCAGCAGCAGACTGAAGTGATGGACCACATGAAGAAGCAGGCCTCCTCCGGAGACCGGTACAACACGTCCTCACACGGTCTACTTTTGATGTTCCTGGCGTTATGGCGTGATGGCGTTTGGCCTTTCCGCAGGAACACGATGGTGGAGTCTGCTCGCTTCAGTCACAACCAAGGAATGATGCAAATGCACGATCTGTCCAAGCTGGACGTCAACACCTTTGACGCTGTCATCTTTCCTGGAGGCCACGGGGTCATCAAGAACTTGTGAGGAGCATTGATGGAACTTGGTGGAGGAGTTGGCGTTCATGTGTCACCTTCTATTCTTTAGGTCGTCTTTCATGAAGGATGGTAAAGACTGCAAGCTGCACGGTGATGTGGAAAGGGTGCTGAAAGAGTTCCATCGCTCACGTAAGCCCATTGGGTGAGTGTCTTCTTTTGAAGTCGTCAAACTACATTGAAAATGACATTTATTTGCATTTATTTATATAATAGGAGGCCAATTTCAATAAATATCAATAGTTGTGTTGAGGTACAGTATAATACATTTTGCAAATTAATACATTTAAATGGGCTCTGAATCATTTTTTAGAATCGCATCTATTCATGTAGTGGACTACAGCGCAATAATGCTTTTTAAAAACCCTGCAATTACATTTAAAAATAATAATAATAATAATAACACTACTACTGTGATAACAAGTTATAACCATACCGATTAAAATGTGTCATTATAGCAATCAACATAAACATCTACACAGATGACAATAACTAATAATAATAAAAATAAATAATAAATTAAAGCACTATTAACATGCAAAGATAGATGTATGATCTTGTCCCATAATTGTTTTTCTAACATGTATTATTTATTGCGCCAGATAAACTCATTCTCATTAAAACAGTACATCTAATAAAGCATGGACATATACTGGGATGGTCAAAGTAGGGCCCGGGGGCCATTTTTGCAGCGGGTCATTTGTTTATTGGCCCACGGCACCTTCTAAAACGACAAGTGAACAAGAAAACAACCTCAAAAATGAAAAAAGGTGTCATTTAACCAGAAAAAGTTGAAATATTGTGACTAATAATGCAATACATTAGACACTTTGACATGTGTAACATCGCTATGTCTTTAAATAGAAATAATATAAGACTTCTGTTTGGTTGGTTGGTGTTGTAAATATGCATTTACCATGTATTGCATATGCATGTAGAATATATAGTACAAATGTCATAAAATATACTCTACATCTCATGAATTCCAATCCAAAAAGTGTATGCTGTCACGCTCCGTTTTTGATTTACTTTGAGAGTCAGACGCTATGTGTGTGTAGTTCCACGCAAAATAAATGATACGCTATCGATAACAGCTTTAATATCGCTGTGGAGGATCAGTGTAAATCTCTTCTTTTGGATTTCAGTAGATTCAGTAGGTGTACCTAATGTTGTGTCCACTCAGGATGTACTGTAAGTCACCTGTTGCTTCCTGACATGATACACTCTTATACACTCTTATACACTCTAATGCACTCTTATGCTTAAAGCAAACACATCCAAAGGTCTAAATGCAGCAGCACAGTTGACACTAATAAATCAGCATAGACAAATGAGTCTTCTTGAGGCTGATGAGGTTAAGTTGAAGGAAGATTGCCTTACGAGTAGGGTCACCTCAAGACACGGGGTGAGGTGAGGGGACACCTGGTGGTCAAATCTGAGAACGACAGGATTTAAGAGCGAAGAGGATGAACCATCTGTCGCAGGGATTTTAAAAGGAGGCGGCACCTTTTCGGTGACTAGGTGTGGCTGTGACTGTGAATGGTTGTTTGTTTATATGTGACCTGTGATTGGCTGGCGACCAATCCAGGGTCAGCTGGGATAGACTCCACCTCTTCCGTGACCTGAATGAGGACGGAGGACGGAGTACTATAGAAAATGAATGGATGGACGACCTTTTCTTTCGGCAGGAGAACAATTTCAGCCCCTAAATAATGTGTAATATGCAAATAACATGTATTTATACTTAATACATTTTTTAAATGTTATTTAACATTATTTCTTTGGGAATGAAAAGGGGACGTAGACAGAGTGATGCAATCTTGACACACTCAAACTACCGTATTGACGTGAACCCAAGAAAAATATAACTAAAAACCACAAAAAACAAAAATAAAAAAAATCCAACAAAAATAATGTTCCCTAATTTTTTTCTTACAGAGCCTTTACCGTTACCAACAGTGGAACGTGGCGTGTTACGCTAGCTAAATAGCTAACTGACGTGTTATGCATGCTAAATAGCTAGAGCAGGGGTCACCAACGTGGTGCCCGCGTGCACCAGGTAGCCCCCCACGACCACATGAGGTGCCCGCAAGGTCATTCAGGTTTTCAGTTAATAATGAAAGAACAGTAGAAAGAAATGCATTCTGAAATACAAAATGTGAGTTGTGGACACCAGCATTTTGTTCATGTTCTGGGAAAACAAGCATATTCGCTTTGTTTGGGTTTAAAATAAGCTCTGAAAAGAAATGTTACAAAAATGAGTAGCTCTTGGCCATTTTCATTTTGTAAAAGTAGCTCTCACAAGGAAAAACGTTGGTGACCCCTGAGCTAGAGCAACCAGAGTTGTGGTTGCTCACCCTCAGTAAAACACTGCCCTCTAGAGTTGTGGTAGTGAATTGCAAGTCACAAGTCAGCCTTCAGCCCATCAACGGCATCCACCTCTACAAAGCTAAATACAAATTCTTTTACATATTTGAAGGCTTTTCAAAAAAAGTAATGAAATATTACTTTCCTTGGTCACTAATTACATTTATGAAGGATTCAATACATTTTTGAAAAGGCAACCATCATATTTCTTAGATGCTCAGCTGTGTGATGATATTGCTTCATTGATCAGCATTATTGTAAAATTACCATCATAACTCTTCCTCTGCGTTTGTTAACATGCTAACAACATTGCAGACACTTTTTTCCATCAGGTCTCTGTGATGTGGCTGCTGTGCGTGAGTGACAGGAAGAAAAGCTCGTCAGTTAGTGCCACCTAGTTTGTATAAATCTGTATAAATCAAATATAAGACGGCCCATCTTTTTGTTGTGGGAAAACATCATTTTATATTTGGGTCAATAGTGTATACTGTATCGGGGGTGTCCAAACTTTTTCCACAGAGGGCCACATACTGAAAAATGAAAGGAAGCAAGGGCCACTTTGATATTTTGTGAATATGACTTAAAAAAAAATATTTAAAAAAAATATTCTTTTCTCGTAATATTTTGACTTTATTCTAGTAACATTCTAACTTTCTCCCGAACCTAATTTTACAAAAATTACAACTTTATTTTGCTTTGTTTATTGTCATAATATTACAATGTCTTTTTTCTTTAATATTTCTATTTTTTGCTCCTAAAATTACATTAATTTTCCTCATAATATTATGAGTTTATTCTCGTAAATTTGTGACTTTTTTAAAATATATTTTGATTATATTCTCATAAAATGACTTCATAATTTTTTCTATTTTTGCTATTGTTTTTTTTTTACTATTATTTTGCTGTCTTCTTGTAATTTTTTTTCTCGTAATGGTGACTTTACTCTCATAATATTTTGACTTTATTCTTGTAACATTCTAACTTTCTCCCCAACCTAATTTTACAAAAATCACAACTGTATTTTGCTTTGTTTATTTGTCATAATACTGCGACATCTTTTTTCTTCAATATTTAAATTTTATGCTCCCAAAATGACAATATTTTTCCTTGTAATATTATAACATTATTCTCGTAAAATTCCAACTTTTTCTTGTTAGATTGCAACTTTTTCTCTTAATATTTTTGACTTGCTGTTGTTTTCTTGCAAAATTCTATTTTACAATTTCAAAAAACGCCGTGTGCCACAAACAGCCCCCGGGCCTCACTTTGGACACCCCTCATGTGTATCCCGAAAGACGTGGGCATGTGTCTAAAAACGATACTCCCAATGCAGTTTGTCCAGCATGGCGCCTGTGCTAGCTTGCCGGGTGCTGCCCAGCCTGGAGGTGACCATGGGCTACGAACGAGAAGACACCAGCCGCTGGGGGAAGTGGCCTCACACCAACATGGTGCAGGTTGTTAAGAGCATGGGGGCACGTCACAATGTCCGCGAGCCATACATATCCTTCCAAAGACGGCTGTTTCATTTCAGCTCATAAAAGCTCCTCTTTTTGTGTGTTTAAAAACAATTCTTTTGTGTTGTCACCTTGACCTTTTTCCTTGCACGAGGCCCACGTGGACGAGAAGAACAAAGTGGTCAGCACTCCGTCCTTCATGTGGGAGACGGACTTCCACTATCATTATATATTTGATGGCATTGGAAATATGGTCAAGCATGTCATGCGCATGTCAAGCAAGTGATGGAAAAGATACAGCTAGCGTGATAACAATGACCTCTGAATCACATGCACGCACCAACCACAACATTAGGTACACCTGCACAATCTAATCCAGTGGTCCCCAACCTTTTTTGACCCACGGACCGGCTTGTGTTCCCACAAAATCTCCCGCGGACGGGTGGGGGTTCACAAAATGAATGCCGACCCACCATCCACCAGTTCAAGTTCCAGCCAAGTTTTTCCAGAGAGATTATTACATTGCTGTTTGACGTGTGTGGGAAAAGGCAGTGCTCTAGCATGAATTAACTTGAGACAAATGTGCACATTAGCACTTAATAAGTCATCAAAACTTACCTTTATGCATTCCTGCATAGTATCAGCATTTGACACCAAATATGAGGTGAAAGAAAAAATGGTAAAAATACAGTAGTAGTCTATCTGTGCGGCATGAGATAAAGTTAGCACACGCACGATGGACATGCGTCAAGTGAGATGGATGTAACAGAGAGAATCCGGCCACTTTTCAAAATAAAACATTAAAAAATGAAATAATGGAAATTAATTTTTCTTTCTGTGCGGTCCGGTACCAAATGACCGGGGGTTGGGGACCACTGATCTAATCCACTACAAAGCTGTATCACAAATTCTGCCTTTACGAAGACCATCATTCTCAGTTTTGAGTGACGCTGTTGAAAGGTATTTATTTAACACTATTGTATTGTAGTTTGTAGTGATGCACAAATAAAGGGAACACCCATCCCGGATGGCAATCGATGAAATATTCCAATATTATGTAGCGGAATTCGAGGAAAGAACCCCAATATTACACTGGATGTCAGATGTACCTTATGAAATGGCTAGTGTGTGTAGAAGCTTTAGTCAAAGCAGGTGCTCTGTGTATTTGTGAGTGACGTGTGTATCACGTAAGATGTTGGTGAGGGTCATTCGAACTGAACAACAGCACAATGACAGGCATTATTCATCATACATTCAAATATTTGCACCACTCTGCAATAAACTATAGAGACTTGTCACTCAGCGGTACTACACACGCCACACATTGAAGTACACACAAAAAAATGACATTAGCTTTATAGCTTGTATGCAGGTATAAAAAAATGCCCTCATATTTCTAAAATAAAAAGAAATAATGAGCAAAAGTGTGCAACATTTTCTCTAGATAAGTCTCAGTAGTCAGCATCTGGAACTTACTTGATTATTCACCTATTTTACGATATTACTGGCCGCCCCTGGCCAAATTGGGGCCCTAAGCAGAATTTAATGACGGTATCATACCTAGGGGCAACAATCACCCTAATTGGACCCCTACTTGACCCATTAGAAGCAATTTTTATGTTATTTTAACTTGAGCCTGACTTTAGTTAGAAGCATGTTTTGGAGTAGGATAATATGAATACATGGGAAACAAATTGTTCAATAAATTATTTTAGTGCACTATAAGAAATTACCATAATGACAAGAAAATAGAAAGCATCCATGGATGGGATCAAACCAACACCCTCTGCCTTAAAAGGCAACGGCTGTGCCATTACATCACCGGGGACTGAAACATAAGTAGATGAATTCTGCTATTTTATTCTCTTATTCTGCTTCGTGCACCATCTCTTGTATTCCTCTTCTGCCTCGGGCTGGGAAGCAATGCGCATCCTTTGCACATTTGCAGAGAATGCACCCCCTTGTGCAAAATGGGGATGGTGGGGCCCTAAGTACAGCGCATGTTCGGCGGCTCTGGCTGTACATCATGTACCCAGGGAATGAAAGAAATGGAACGAAATAGAACAAAAAACTATCACATTCTATAGACCAGTCAATTAAAAAGAACACCTGCACTTTTGTGGAATAAAACAATTTATTCATTACAAACGACCAAATATAAAACTTTCACTTTTGTACAAATCTTCCAAATTTGTCAGCAGAAATGCACACTCCCTCCACATGTGGTAATTACTGGGAGTAAAAACAGTACTTCTCAAAGTACTTTACAATGTCACAGCTGGTCATGTGACACACCAACTCAGTATTTGTCATTCATCAGTAAAAAAAAAAAACAAAACAAGGGCACAGAATTCATAAAAGACTGAACCACTCACAGTGTTGTCTTCACATCAGTGAATTGTAAACATATTGCATATTAGAACTCATGTCCTGTGAGTACAAAACAAAAGAAAAAGTACAATATCAAAATGTGAAGCTTGCTAGCGCAACCCTGTCCAAGTCAATCAACTACACTTTTAAAGAATGAAAATAAGGCATATGCTTTTTTGTGTGTGTGTGTGTGTGTGTGTGTGTGTGTGTGTGTGTGTGTGTGTCATTGAACTATAAAAGATGACCAGTCCCATTTGAACAGCAATACAAATAAACATCTGCACATTTCATCAGGTAACATGCTGGGGTCAAATCATTTCAGGCAAACAGGAGGGGAAAGTGGCAAATAAAACAATCATTTCTCTATTCAGAAGAAGAATTCATATCGTCAACTGCCCCTGAGGTTGTTGCACTAAGGGATAGGAACGATAATTCTATTAGAATGTGAATATAGAGACGGTGGGAAATAAGATGGGACCGCATTTCCATTTTGGAACAAAATAATTGTCATCAGCATTCTTTTTTTTTTAATGCAAAGAAATTTGAACATGAAAATAACACCTTCACTGTGTTGCAAGCTGCTTTTACACCAAAGTAGTTTGTTCCCAGTTGTGTTCCAAAGGGGTGCCTGTGTCAGATTGTCAACAAAAAAAGCAACACAGATGCACAAGCTTCTTAAAAAAATAAATAATCCCTTCTCAGCAACATAATCCAAAGTACAGTGAAACATAAACCGGAGAATGCCACCAGATGACAAATACGGGCAAACCACTCGGATTATCAGTCGGTCTGCTAGAACAGATGACGGATGCTACTTCCACATGTCAAAGCTCAAAGTTCATGCAGTTGTCTGCTACTCGCTGTCCGTCTCAGACACATCTGTAGACAGAAAGAACATGGCAGCGTTACAGAATAGCGCTAAAGAGCAACACAGAGAAGAGAAAGCTTTCTGAAGACATTTGCATGCAAGCAAGCACAAGTTCGCTGCATGTGAAGGTAAAAGTGACAAGAGGCAGGTAGGCGAGCAATGAGCGGGAGGAAAAAAGGTAGAGAGGGCAGGCAGGAGAGTGACGGACCGAGTTTAGCTTCTAGAGCAGTGCTGAGTTGGCATCAGAGTCTGAATCGTTGCCATGGGCGAGGCAGGGCTCACGGGAACAGATGGACTCCTGAGCCTGTCTGTACTGTTGGTACTCCTGCCGGAGAGCGTTGAAACGCGCCTCACTAAGGGAGTGGCGAGACTGGCTGCGAGGTGGGTTGGAGACTGGTAGGCAGGCAGAGGGAGACGGGCCTGGGGGAGGGCATGGCGGACAGGAAATGCATGGATGGACATTATGGGACAAGCGCACAATAAACACAAGCACGTGCAGCGCTATCACATCCAATGTTACCAACAGCACATGCAACGTCATGATGGCTGCAAACACAATACCAACCTTGGCGTGTCTGGTCCTGGAGGCCAGCAGGTGGATCGCACACAAGCCCTCCTCCGCTTGTCGGATAATCTGCTTTAGAGCGATCAAACCTCAAGGCCTCCAGGACCTCCGTGTCCACACACGGGTCAGCAGAGTCCCACTCATAACTCTCATCTACTGACGTGTTCCTTCTACTGGAATAAAAAAAAAAAGTCAGAGAGTTGTACAGCGTCATGAACAAAAACAGACAAACCACAGTGTTATTTTGGCAACATGAAGAAACCCCTCCACCAACAGTAAAGTCCCGCTTCTTGTCTATTTCCCGGTGAGGTAATATTTCACCTTTTCGATCTCCTCTCAGGTAGCTCCAGCTCAGCTCTGTGGCGCTCACTCTCTTCAGTGGTTTCAGGGGAGCTGAGCAAGGTGGGCGTGATGGACAGTGACTGGCGGAAGAGACCAGCACTACCCCTCCCGCTGCTCTGACTGGCATAGCTGGCCCTCCCACCCTCTCTGACCTCCCGAGGGTCTGTGTCACACCCCCTCCCCATCAGTCTCTCTGCCGGTCTATAACTGTCCCCTTCCCTCTGAGGGAAAGGCATGCAGTAGGGTGAGGGCCAGCTGATGCCTCTGGGAAGGTAGGACCTCGGGGGACCCCTCCTGGGATCCATCGGTCTCATGCCTTCTGCGGGTCTGTGTCCTGGCCACAATTGAGGATGGTGGGGAACAGATGAGGGCATGGGGACATACCTGTACTGAGTAGACCTCAGTGTATATGGGTAAGAAGGGGACCACCGTGAGGAATCAGGGAAAACAGCAGCCTGCCGTCGTGGATCACCGGGTTCCGACATTGGGGACAGTGATCTCTCTCTGTGTGGGTACATTACAGGAGTGAGGTAGGAGGGACTGGATCTTTGTGCACATTGGGGCCTCTCTAAACTGCCCATGCTGGGACGTCTTAATGGGACATACTCCCTCCAGGAAGGACCTGGCCTGAGAAAGGAAGATGGAGTGTGACCCAAACTGTAAGATTTCACCCTGACATCAGGGTTTGGGAACTCGTCCCAGTGACATCTCTCAGAGATATATGTCCTTGGGCTCTCAAAGTGCTCCCATCTTTGGGAGCCAAAGCTGATTGATTTCTTAAGGAAAGGTCTGGGTGGTCCCATACCTGAGAGTGTCCGACAAGGGCCAACGCTTAAGGATTTCTTGAGAAATGGCACAGGGGCTTGACATATTCGTGATGCAATGTTATTGGTCCTGTTGCCCTGAGAACCTTGTCTTTGGGGTTGCTCTGATAAAGACTCACTGCTGTCTACAAAGCTCTGAGAATGTTTGGACACTATATCTACCATGCCTTTAGCGGCACTAAGCAAAGTATGAGCTGGCCTAGAACCTAGTCTTGACTCAGTGCTTTTAGTCTCAGCTCTAATCTGTGTTTTCTCATTGTACAGCTGCTTGCTAGTTTTTTCTGGAGCTGGCAATAGTGGTCGTATGCTGTCTGGAAACCTTACACGAGGTAAAGACTCCTTTTCATTGTGATGCCTATAGCCGTGTTTTTCTCTAGAAAGTGAAGGTTCAAAACAACCCTCCCTTTTATTTGATTTACCTTCTGGATTTTCCTGGACATGAACCTCCCAGTTTTCAGGGACTACATCTGGCTTAGCCACCATGGATTCTACGGATTTCCGGTCCGAACTTTGTCCAGCAGTGCCTGAAACTTCAGCTTCTTCTACAGGCTCGTCTACGCTCATCTCAATAAACCCCGGAAGGCTCAAATATTCGAGAATTGCACTCGTCTGCAATGATGACATTTTAGGTGATGCAGCGGGCTTGGTCTTGAAAGACCCTGACATTCTGGGGACAGAAAATTGGGACTGGTCACTTTCAGCTTCTTCTACCAGAGTCAACATTGACACAGGGCTGGGACTATCAGAGAAAAGACATTTGTCACTCCTCCGGGACCGTGCTCGGACACTTTCTCTTTCTAATCCCAAGCTTTGGCGATCATCACAGCCTCCCGTGTCTTTGGCCTTTGACTTAACGTGATGCTCATAGGGTAAGGTAGGAAAACCCGAAGGACTGGGATCCCTTGTGGTTGTGTATGATGTTGA
The DNA here is from genome assembly GCF_027744805.1 of Dunckerocampus dactyliophorus. NCBI lineage: Eukaryota > Metazoa > Chordata > Actinopteri > Syngnathiformes > Syngnathidae > Dunckerocampus > Dunckerocampus dactyliophorus. The sequence goes on along the minus strand of NC_072822.1, from coordinate 18,894,266 downwards.
AGGCTGAGCTGGACTTTCAGGCCTCTCACTGTAAACTAAAGGACTTCTAGAAGCCGAATCCCAATTCTGTGTTCCATAAGCATATGAATTTCTGGACCGAGAGGGAGCACCTCCATTACTAATATTGTGCCTTAGGCCTTCAGTCATAGGCTTACCACACATATCTGAATTTCTCAGAGGACTCAATGATCTGGCTCTGAGGGGTGTCTCTAAACATCGAGCAGGTTTTTTTTCAAAGGTCGCATCAATGGAAGGCATAGGAAGGGACGTGTGTTCAGTGACTGGAGAATCAGCCACAGAATCCTCTGCAGTTCTTTCACAAGTACGAGACTGCTGTAACTTGGCCGATGCAGACTCCCAGTTGCTCTTTGCTGGAACGAGGTTTGTAACCGATGTAACAGGGCTAATGTCCCACTGTATGTGAGATGCGGGAAGTCGGTCCGTAGGACTACTGGTGTTCCCAAAGTAGCATGCCCTTCTATAGTCTGCTACTCGACTTGTGTGGCCTGAGGGCCTGTGCTTTTGACGGAGAGTGACATCTTGTGGTTTCCATACAGGTTCCTCATCAGGTTGTGATATGCTACAATGACGGCTCTGTGACTTGGTAACATTTACATCTTTCCCCTGATCTTGGTTTTTGTGAGTGGTTGTATAGCGTTCGAGTTCCCGCTCCATTTCCTCCCTCTCCTTGGCTAGTTGTATACACTTTTGGATGCTATTGTTTTCCGCTTCGCTGTCAAGCTGGGTGACTAGTGTGCTATCATCAGTCAGGTGACTGGTCATTGGATGATAGCCTGAAGACTGTGGCCTATCTTCTTTATCTAAAATATAGGTCCTCCTGGCCAACACGGGGAATAGGTCTTCAGTGCGGGCTGGCATGCGATGCCTTCTCAGAGGATCACTGGGCTTTTTCTCACTATTGTCTGAATAGAAGCTTGCTCTTTCCAGTAGGTTCTCTGAGCCATGTTCATCATCAGAGTAAAAGCAGCCATGACGGGAGAAGTTCCGAGCAATGGCCCGAACCCTTCCAGGGGAGGATGGAGGCCTGATAAGTTCAGGGACATCCACAGTAAGTGGAGAATCTTGCCTCTCGTCTTTGTCGGAACTCAAGATGCTTGATTTTGGGGAGTCCCTGAATGAGGTCCGGTTGCTTCCTGAGCCACTTGCACCACCATTGCTAAGCAAAATGTCCTTTAGATTTTTCTTACTGGAGGGACTGCAACCCTCTATCAGCGGTTGGATTATGAAACGTCCATCTGGGCCTCTTGAAATAGACTCCAAGGCTGTTGGGGAGGGGGCCTGGGACCCCAGGTGACTCTCAAAAAGTGTGTAATGTGGTGGCGGAGATGAGTTAGCCAGGAGTTGTTTGCGCTGGTCTTGGTATTCTCCTCGACTGCCTTTGCCAAAAGAGGAGCGATCATACTGTGAGGAAGAGGTTGGGAAGAAAGGAAGGGGTGGGCAGAGCTTGAGCTTCAAGACACTATCTGGGCTGCGAGGAGGAGGTCGAGCTCTAAGGGAAAAAAAGACATGCAACAATCAAAAATAAGAAGTACAAAAATAATTAAAACATACATTAGGTGATATTACTAAATTATCATTACACATTATAGTAAGTTACAACAACATTATTGTAACTCAAAATTTTTTTGAATTTGGATACTTACGCTGAAGATGGGCTCTTCTGGAAAGCAGATGGGAGATCTAAGATAAAGAGGAAAGCATACATGAAAACATTTACACACATACAGAATGTTGTCCAATCATGACAGTGTGTATATTGCACATACATTAAGCTATTATTTATTTTTTACACGGCAAAGCCATAAGCAAGGTATCTGTAAATATGACGTTTTACCTTGCTGTCTCTTTCTGCGCCGACGTTCTCTCCAGGTACTCATATAGCAAGCTGTGATCAAAGATAGCACAATAGCCATGAACAGGAAGCACACCCCTGCAATCACACCTGCCAGCAGAGGCTCAGGGACAAGCTCCAAGAAATGTGGGCGTAAGGGGTAAATCTCCATCCCTGTAATCCAATCAGTCAGATCGTGGTCAATGATGTTGTCATTCATATTTTTCAATACACTGTAAATCTGGATAGACAATGTTTGCTAAAACATTATATAATAAGTAAACCTATTACCTGTGGTAGATATATTGACAAAATCACTAGGTTCACTGAGCAGTTTGTTGCTGCAGGACAACAACCTCAGATCATAACTGGAGTCCTGAAAGACAGCAAGATATGATTACATCATCTTTAAGTGAAAAAACAGAGCATAAATGTTCACATTTCAAGAAACTAAGCTAAGAAATAAGCCTTACACGAAGCAGTCCTTGTACAAGGACTTCACTCTGATTGGCACTGATGTTCCTGCTGAGGGTGACCCACTGGCCCTGATTCCGGCGAGCCTGCAGGACATAACCTGTCAGTGGAGAGGATGGCGTCTCAGGAGGTGACCACTGGAGGAGAACACCTTGTCTGGTGCGGTTGGCAGACAAGAAAATAGGTGGTTCCAGTATTGGTAGAGTGGTGATGACAGTTGGGGCTTCTGTTGGCAGAGCTAAAAGGAAAACACAGGTTTAAAAGTCAAGTTTATGCACGCAGCAATACAAAAGTTGTTAAAATATTCACAGACCTTCAGTTGTAACAGTAACAATTTCACTGAAAGGCCCAGAGCCCAGTTTATTCTGAGGTAGGACACTGAACTGATAACTGGTCCCAGCCAGAAGACCAGTAACCAGTAGGTAGTTCTTGGATGTGGGCACAGGTAAAGACGCCCATTCATGTTTCCCTCTGGATGACTGCTTGACCCTGACGTAATAGAAGCCAAATTTAAATCAAGAAATATGCTTGCAACATGCTTGCATGTCGAGAGCTGACAAGTATGACAGTTCTTATCGTATGTTATTTACCACACAGTGAATTTTTGCGTGTAGCCGCCATCAAATCCAGGCACCCAGGACACATTAGCTTGGTTCATCTCTGTGTTTACAGACACTGAAGATGCAACGTGAGGACTGGTGCCTGAGAAAGACAAGCAGTTTTATGAGATTAGCATATTGACATATTACATATGTTCCAACAAGGCATGGGCCAGTTACCAGTTTCAAGGTATACCACGGTATGAAAAAGTCAGTTTCAAAACCACTAAAATTGTTCATCATACTGTTCCTGCGATATGAAAGAAAGTGGAGGTCCAGCGCGGCCATTATGTGGAAATACTTTGTCACATCCTGTGTTATTCCTCACAGTCAGAACTGGGCTTCGATGTGTTGAAACCATTGGTGTGTGCTGCGTTGCCAAAAGATATAGGCATAGATAGCTGCCCCGTTAGCATTGAGGTACGTCCGCACTGTTGTCGCCGTTGTAGGTCGACATATCACTCAGGTCGAGGGTCACCAAATGTGGAGATGCAATTCAGAACGAGACAGGAGTGGAGAATAAGTGGTATAAACTGTTTACTCTCCACTGAACAACATGCAACCACTTAACATCTCAATCACATGACCCGGAAACGGAAGTTTGTGGAAAAGTGTGACCTACACATTCACTACTATGAAATAATAACATAACATTACGAGTTTTAAAAAAAATATTCATGTTGTGACGTTCTTGAGCCACTTGTATTCATTTGCATATTGCTTTGTTTTTTTTTTTTACTAAGATGGTGTTGCGACTTGAGTTGCAGGATTTGCAACTACATTTTATTTAATTATTATTTATTTAGAAGGAATTCAGTTATTTTTTATTTATTTTTTTATTATTATTTATTTTAAACACATATCTTCCACTTTCATTGCGTTCTATGATAGGGTTTAAAAATGCCTGTTTTGACACATTTTTTCTCTTTTCAATACAGATATTTCAGAATAACATAATTTTAGAGCTGTAATTATAATATAATGTGAAATTGTGATATTTTTGCCCAAGGAAATTATGCCGTGAGACTCTCATACCGGCCCATGCCTAATTCCAACTACTTATTTCGACAGCAACCCACTTACCCAACACCGTGACCACAGTGCCTGCACTGACAGTTGCTACACGGTTAGAGGCCAAGCATTCCCAGCCTCCATGGTGGTCTTTACTGAGAGGCTGCAGCAGGAGGGAACCATTAGCCACCACGTAGTACTGAGAACGAGGAGTCGGGCCAATCTGGTAAAGAAGATGTGTTTGGTTTAAAAAAAGAATGGCAGACACACTCGTACAGCCACTCTCTGTTTTTAAGCAAAAATTGTGTACCTTGCTCCACGTTATGTTCGGGGCGGGATCTCCACTGGCTTCACAGGGGATGAGCAACTCTCTTCCCACCTCCTGAAGATACTCCGGCCGAGGAGGCACTTGGAATGTGGGTGGATCCTGGAACATAGAGCCAGCCTTTGTCACATTGCGCCATGCAAGAAGAAAAGGCTTCTCTGTGACAAAACACAGCAAACGTACCTGCAGAATGACCTGGGTGGGCTCAGACTGACCCATGGTTCCGTAGCTGTTATATGCAGTGCAAGTGTACATGCCCACAGCATTGTCATTTGCTGTCGTGATAAAAACCGAGCCCTCAGAGTTCACCATCCACCCTGGAAACTGGATAGGTCAAAGACGTAAAATAATATACCTCTACAACCAATTCAAAAGGTGGGAACCTGAGTTGAAAGAGAGATGCTATTGCTACATCTTATAACTTACTTGGTCGAGATTTAAATTATTCCCATCTTTGGTCCAGTTCACATACAGCACAGGGGGATCAGCCTGGATAGGACACACAATGACACCCTCCATACCTGAGGGCAAGTAGGTTTCCCTGGACATTCGTCCAACTCGAGCAGGGTCTGCATTGGAAAGGAGGAATTAGCTACAAATGCATCGTGGCACTCATCAAGGGCTTCCTTTTCTAGCAGATGCAATCCCTACGTTTCACTTTGAGATGTGCTGAGGCTGAGGGTGGATTCAATATCCCATTGGTTGGGATGCAGGTGTAGTTGCCGGCATCTTCTGGGATTAGATTAGGGATTAGAAGTGTTCCATCCACCAAAACCTTCACTCTGGACCTTAGAGATCTGCAGTCCAACATGACAAGAGTTAATTAAACTGACAGGGAAAGAAATGTATGATTACATGTTAGTTCAGTGATAACAAGAATTAATGGAAATTGTGTCAATGCGCTTTGTATCAATGATCTTATGCAGTACAGTAGATCCCTGTGTATCAAAATAAAGGCCCACACACAAATATATATATATATATATATATATATATATATAACATAAATAATATAAACATAAATACCAATAACATAAATAATATTTTATACCAAATTATAACCCAATGCATTATGGGTAACTTCCTGTTGGGGAGTGTGCACACGGGCTTCCCAGCAAGCCTTGCGGGGTATACAGTGGTGTGAAAAAGTGCTTGCCCCCTTCATGATTGGTCATGAACAGATGGCCGGACATTCTCCTTCAGGATTTTTTGGTAGACAGAAGAATTCATGGTTCCATGTACCACAGCAAGTGTTCCAGGTCGTGAAGCAGCAAAACAGCCCCAGACCATCACACTACCACCACCATATTTTCCTGTTGATATGATGTTCTTTTCTGAAATGCAGCGTTACTTTTATGTCAGATGTACAGTAATGGAACACACACAGGAAAAAAAAGTGAACTTTTGTCTCATCACACCGTATTTTCCCAAAGGTGTTGGGGATCATCAAGACGTTTTCTGGCAAAATTGAGAACAGCCTTAATGTTCTTTTTGTTCAGCAGTGGTTTTCGTCTTGGTACTCTGCCATGCAGGCCGTTTTTGCCCAGTGTCTTTCTTATGGTGGACTCATGAACACTGACTTTAACTGAGGACAAGTGAGGCCTGCAGTTCTTTGCATGTTGTTGTGGGGTCTTTTGTGACCTCTTAAATGAGTCGTCGCTGCGCTCTTCGGGTAATATTGGATGGCTGGCCACTGGCCTTTTCCAGACTGATACTGTATCTCTCAATTAATCTCAGTTAAGTTATGTTTTAACAGAGGGAGCAAGCACTTTTTTATACAGGGCCATGTAGGTTTGGATTTTTTTCTCCCTTAAGAATGAAAAGTTTCATTTAAAACTGCATTTTGTGTTCAGTTGTGGTGTCATTGACTAATATTTCATTTTGTTTGATTATCTGAAACATTTATGTGTGACAAATATAAAATAAGAAATCAGGAAGGGGGCAAACACTTTTGTAAATTAGACATTATGTAAATTAGACATAAAATAGTATTGTTTTATATGTACAGGTATGTCATTGAGAAGGAATCTATATTTCGATACCGGCATAGTCCATGTGGCACATTTACATTGTGTGTTCGACATGTGCTGCTTGTTGTGTTATTTTTGGTTGCACCGTGAGTGAGGTAGGCATTTCGCTTGATAAGCTCCTGTTGGCTTGTGATGTATAAGTAAAGGTGTAAATATCAAGAATACCTTCACAAGCAAGTTGAAGTTTGACTCTGACTGCTTTACTGTATATGCCACTCAGGCTTTACCAATGTAGAGCACATGAGATGGGTTTTCTACCAATAAACAGCATAGTTATGGAGATGATGAGCACAAAATGGCGGATGTACCAACTACTACTACTATGAATGATGATACTTTCAAGACTCACTCAATATGGTAAACATTCTGCCCCTGTTTCAGCCACTCATATGTGAGGTTGGAAGGGTAAGCGTCAGCCTGGCACTGCAGAACTGCATCCTGGGACATGTTGAGAGTGGTGTCCTCTGGTGATATGATGATGATTGGGGGACCTTTATAGGAAAAGTGAAAGAAACCTAGATATCACGATGTTGTGAATGCACCGAGTCAATAGCGTTGCTTGTCCACAATTGGTGCAATAACAAAAAACAGACTGCAGGTGTCACTATAGACTGTGTGACCTTGACTGTCAAACAGGAGGCTACAGCAATACCCATGATAATGTACAGGTAGACCTATATCTAGCGCAGCTAATGCTTGGATGTTACTTTCAAATAATGCGATATCTGATGACAATGTTTCTTGACCATCATAGCTTAACATCATACAGAAAGTGTGGCTTGCTGCCTGTTCCTTAGAACTCACCTTTGACCTGCAGCTGTGTTGAGTGGGTCAGGTTGCCCTCTGAATTGGAAACGTGACATTTGTATACTCCTGAGATGTTTCTTGTGACTGAGGCCAAAGACAAGCTACCATTGAGGACCTGACAAAGTGGTCAGAAAGAGCACAAAGTTAAAAGAGGAGATGACAAGGTAGTCATTGAGTAGTACTGTACAAAAATGGCTACAACTATGACAGATAGTTTTTAAGTGTTTAATTATCACTGAATGCGGTCAAGCCATCTTTCTCACTTTGATTTTTTCATGTTTCTCAACTGGGCTCTCATCTTTGTGCCAGACCACAGTTGGGCGAGGGTTTCCATGAGCGCCACAGCTGAGTGTCAGTGAATCGCCAAGAAGAACTTCCACAAAAGTTGGCGGCGTCTTGATAAACACCGGTGGAGCTGAAACAGAGGCAGCATAGATTAAATAGATATTCCTTTATTTCTACATTCTAACGGTTGTGACTCTGTCCCTCATACAGTGCTGGCAGCAGGTTTGATAAGGAAAAAAAAAAACTAAGACTAACAGACTGTTTACTTTCGATTGTGTCACTGCAATCACTTGAACTATTCACCTAAAAATAAATGTATATCAGATGTTCACACTTGTTTTGGAATGGCCTCACCTATTCTTATGTGACATGTATTCAAACGAAATATGATACATGCACTGATGCACCACTATTGTGTACAAGAATGAATACCGCAACTTGATGCACCACATGTAGGCATTTCATTTACTGAAGGAACAGTCAAATCAAATCTGCTTTTCACATTCACTCAGAGTTACATCTATCTCTGGGTGAAGTGTAACAATGACAGTAAAAATGGATGAAACGTATTTTTGTCTCTCATATTTGATCATTTAACCAAAAATATTGAGCGGCAAATTTACTGTCTACTTTCTACAATTCTCATTACAAGAAAGACACAAAAATGCGCTCATCATTGCATAGCACAGTGAGAATGTGGTTTGCCAGCACCTTTTCACCAACAAGCTGTGAACACTCTAAACAAATAAAGCGCCAATGATGAACCAGCGAAATGAGCACCGCTTGCGTGTCCAAAACCCTGCAGTTCTGCACCTGTAATGGAGAGGAAGGTCCAAGTGCCGTTTTGGAAGTCGTCAGTTTTGCTATCCAGGAGCAGGATGCGGCATTCAAACCAGCCCTCATCTTCCAGGGTCAGCCGCTCCACCAGCAGGGAGGCGCCCCGTGACAGAGAGACACGCCCTGTGGGAGGAGGGGAGAAGGGACAGAGAGGGGTCAGTGCACTCAGGCAGCCAAAAGCCTCAGTCAGCACATGCAGTAGCAGATATTACAGTGTGGACGACACAAAGGCCACAGCCAGTCATAAACTTTATGTCTGCAAACAAAACAGCTGTGGCCCTAATATGTGTAGCAAATATTAAGATGGGACATCAGGAGAGACAAGAAACTGTTTAGGGCATGCACTGAATTTGAGTGCATTGTTAAATTGCGTGATGACTATAAGCCAAGACTATTTTAAATCCTGCGAGGTCTATGAATGCATGAATGTACATGCTCACAACAAACAGGTACCTAAGCATGCCTACACACTTTCACATACTGCACATGTCATCATCATAACTCCCAGTATCCACTCACTCTCTCCTCTGTACTTTTTATATTTCCCTTTTAGACTCTCAAACTTGATGTTGGTTGCCTGGTGACTGCAGCCTGAAGTCCCCCCCCTTTTGCTTTCTTTCCTTTTATTCTGTCTTTCAATGAACTCTTTTTTACCCCCTTCAATCTTGGGCCTTTTAACGACAGGCGGGTGTGTGCAGGAGGGGGAAACACACACGTTGTTCATACCACTCCTCGGTCAAAGCAGTTTGAAAGTAAACACGGCAAATATGGGGAAGTTCCCAGCATTCCATCACTCTTGTTTGCAGCAAACAATTTTGTTAGGTTGCGTAGTCTCACAGTAAGATCGCTTCATTCTTTGGTGCAAGGTGTTCCACTAACACCAATGTGCAAATTATCCTGTTAGCTGGGCACCTCACATGAATTTCACAGCAGAAGCATTGAATAAAAGAGGAAAGAAATACAAAATAGCTAGGAACCTTGAAGCAGGCGCAGAACACAAAGAACACAATATCCTCTCTATTGACTTCCCTTCACAAAGGAGTGTCTGGATCCGAGCCTCAAAGCTTTGAAATTCATTTAACTTTATATGTGGCCTCAAAACAGGGTGAGACGCACACTGCGAGTATAAACAAGCAACAATAGCTTATAATTAACCCTGCATTCCTGACTGGGGCTATCGCTGTGCTTAATAGTCAGGTTTAATGATTGACTGAACTCTGTTTGATGGGCAGTACTCTCCTATGAGATGCTCCATAAAATGAATACCTCGGATCTCAGGTCAGCATCAGGCAAGCAAGGGGGCGGATCATGGAGAGAAAAAATGTGGATGGAAACAGGTGAGGGAGGGATAACTTCAGGCATTTTGTGATTATCTATATGGAGGATCCGCTGTAAAATGCTTATTTCCCAAGTAGCCTTTTTCCCTCCACTTGGATGTGGAATTAAATGCAGTTTGCAGTCTAAGAGGCAAAACACTTTCACGTGCAAAACTACACAAACAAATTACAGCTAATCCTTATGCGGCCAACTGCACCGCTTTACGTGCATTAAAAAAAATCCCACCTTTGGGCCACGTGTGCTGATCTTGTGGTTTCAGCAGCACGTGAGTGTGTGTTGATTTTCAAAAATTGGTGCTCGCCTACTGGCTCACGACCAGGGAATTCTGGCTTGTCTGTTGGACATTTAACCCTTTCCCGCCGCCTCCCTCTTGTCCGTCACTACAAAGAAACGACAGCCCCCCACTCTGCATTCTCACAGGTTACCATAGCAACGAGGCAGTGGGTTTTCATTTGAATTCAGTTGCTGTAGAAACATGAATGCGTGGATAGGAGACAGTCGATCATGTAGGGACCAGATTTGAAAAATTACAAGAAGAGAAAGCACATGTTTAGGTTTGACAAGCCAAGTCTTGCACGGCATTGCTTGAGCCACAAGGGACTGGCGAGAGAACGGGAGAGGACTTCATTTTGCATTCTGCCGGTAGACAAACAAAAGGCTGCTGCTGAGTGATAAATGTTGCTTTTTTATTCGAAAGCTTATATGAACTTGAACTCAAACTGGCTTTCGGCAGGCGCTCTGCTGTAAAGCTCCATCATGTACTGTATGAACTGATGCGCACACATCATGGAAATACTTCAACACATGAACTAATCACCAATCACAGCCAACAGCCAAGGAAGTGGAAGAGAGGTTGTGGAAAGGTTACTCAAATTGTGAGCATCCATAATCCACTGACAGCCAATAAGAGGCTGACCCTTTGACCTGTATGTGCCGTAACTCCCCCCTCAGACACATCTATCACTCCCCTCTGCTTGAAGGGGCAAACATCATTAGACTATATGGTGGACAACAGAGAGAATGGTCCACACAATAGCCGCTGCGTCTCCTTCGTGCTCACCCTCCTCCTCCTGCTCCTCTTCCTGTGGTCTAGTTTCCTCCAGCAGATATCACATGACAGTTCGAGTTTAACTTCAAATGAACCCTTGTTACAACAGGTCAGGCTTCAGTGCACTGAAGTGGAGAAAATGGAAATGCTAATCCACTAGTGCGGTGTGAGGCTCTACCAACTTCTCACCCTTTGGGTGACATATTGGTGAAGAACTCCCATATCAGAGTGTTCAACTACTCATATCCTCCCATTTGATTCCTGTTTACAGGTCTCCCAATACATGACTTACGTACAGCTGTATTATGATCTGTTAGGACACTGTTGTCAAAAAGCATAATAGCATTAGTGTGCCACTTAAATACATCCTTCAATTTTCTACATCGCTTGTCCTCATTTGGGTCACGGGTAAACTGGAGCCTAGCCCAGCTGACTTCAAGCAAGACGCGGTGTACATCCTGGACTGGTCGCCATTAGGGATGTTTCGACAGTATCGGCCGACCGTGGCATAAAAATTAAAAATCAGTATCGCGTTTTTCTGCCCATAATGATATCGGCGCATTAGTGATGATGTCATACGCCACACAGCAACGGGCTTGCTCGCTCAGTATATCCTCTGTCTGGAAATATTTCCATGTTTTGCTATCGGATTGGAAATATGTAATTTATTTATTTTATTTCATTTTTAACATCGGATATCGGCAAAAAAAACAGCAACATCGAGCATTGTGGGTCGCCACTTAAGGACAATTCAGAGCCCGCGGGCCACAATGGCACTGCCAAAGCGTTAAAAATATATAATGTAAAGCACTCAGCCTAAGTAGAGAAGTGCTCGTTCAAGCAGTACTTCCTCCGCTCTGTAGGGGGGCAATGTCAAGGTGTATGCATCACAATGAAGCAGCAGTAGCAGAAGGCGGCTCGCATTTAAACAAATGTGGCGCTATCAACTCTACCAGAAAAGTAGACACAGAAAATGTGACTTTTCTATTGACACTGACAAAGGCTATAAAATACTACATTGATGTATACAGTATACCCATATATCTCCATATAAATATGTATTATTATTATTATTCTCATGGTTATTATTTTAAACTTTTAATTTAATGCCAGCTGGCCTTTACAGTGTCTGCCGAGAAAAAACTTGGCCCTTGTACAGTACTATTAATTGAGGACCCCTGACTTAGAGTCTGCAATAACGCCACTTAAATCAAGTTGTGAATTTGTCTTGGTCATTTCCACTCAAACATGCTGACTGCTTCCACAGGCTTCCATGAGATAGTTCCACGAGGTACAGAAGCAATAGTAACAATGAAGGAAAGATGATCTAGTTTTCATTGCACGAGCACTGCTTTTCTTTGTCAAGCCGTATGTGCATAACAGAGTGGGGCAGAGGTGCATTGTGGGATATGTTTTGATTTGAATACAATCATATGTCTAGGACCGGGCCCCATGTTTCTGACAGCCCCCCCATCCCGTTCCCCCAAATTTCCCTCTTCAATCCTCCGGTCTCTCTAATCAGTTTAAGCCTCTTATGAATAGCTCTTTGTCGTGAGATAGATTACAGTTAACTCTGCCCCTCTCACTCTGTCCAGCTCTGTTCACCCCTGCACCAGCAAGCACACCCGCCTCACGTGCCAAATTTCACCACAGGCGTTGACACTCTGACATGATCACAGAGAAAAGTATCAAATGGATTACCCTTAAATGAAAAGGTTCATGGCTCTGACTCATCTGAATGTGATTGGTGACATAGAACAGGCATGGATGGGTACCCGCAGGCTGCTGATCAAAGCTAAAGAACACATTTTTGCCAAAGCATCATACTGTACTAGCTGCAGCAGAAAGAGGTCCTTGTTGAATAGAGATCAGTTTTCACATTTCTACTGGGTTTTATTTTGAATGACCTATTTGCAAAGGCTTTTCAATTATTAGCTTCTGATAGCACATGTTACTTAGAGTCCTAGTTTTATGAAGACCCAATTCACAACAAGTTATCTCATCCCATATGGAGCAGGTCCAGGGGCACACTCCTTACACAAGAAAACCAACTGAAGCCCAACAGGCGCCACTTTCCACAATAGAAATAATCACAACAACTCGAAATAAGACTTGAAATAATCCATAGTCAGGGAAATTTCAGTAATACATCAGTATAGGGGTGGGACAAAGCGTCCAAGTCGAGCATGGTATGAATGGCCTAGTGTGAGTGCGCCTTTAGTGCAAGGCGGCTGTGAGGCAGACAGAAACACAAAGATTTCCTGAGTTTTGATTGCTCACTTGCAGTGTTCTTCAGAGTGGTCACGTGATGTATGAATGATAGACCAAATGAACCTCATTGGACTAGAAACACACAGAAATGAAGAAAATAATGTGTATCTATATCAATAACATTAATAATAATAACAGTGATGAACAATAGTAGTAGAGGACTATTTTCAACTATTAATGGTATTACGATTGCAAACATAACTATAGCGGCTTTAATGGCCTTGTTGTTATTGTCTGGAAGCAGTCATAAACTTATTGTTTTATGTAACATGCGATACAGACTTAGAAAACGTCAATCAAGCAAGCTCAATAATGACACAGCCAAGACAACATTGACAATAACATTGCTGTCTATCCTTAACACATCTTGGCTGGTAGATCTACAGCCCACTGTTTGCGCTAAGCATTAAGTCCTGTACTGTATGTTTGATTTTCCTGCTTGTGTAATTGCCTCTCCCACCTTTACGAGTTTAATCTGTGCCAAATTACTGATAAGTTCAGTCATTTATGACCTGCATTGCCAGTCTTTGTCAATTAAAAAAAAAAGTAAATTCATCTTTAATGAGCTGAAACGTTTGCCTACTATGTTTCATCCATTTTCTTATCCTCATTAGGGGCACAGGAGTGCTGAAACCTATCCCAGCTGACATTGGGTGAGAGGGGTGGTTACACGCCAGTCAATCACAGGGCATTTGGACAAGCAACCACTCACACCCACGTTCACATCTATGGACGGTTTACAGTCACCAATTAGTCAAACATGTTTTTAGGGTATGGGAGGAAGCTGGAGTACACACAGAAAACCCATGAAAGCGCCGGGAGAACCCCCACAGAGAGGTGCTCCAACAGATATTCGAACACTCAATCTATTGACTTTGAGGCTGGCATGCTAACCACTAATCCACCAAGCAGCCCCCTGCTCAGTTTTACCTCTATTAAAATTCCATCTCATACTTTTGCAATGTCCTTTTGGAGTATTTGGACTTTTCCTATGATAACATCTTCTTGATTTTGATCCTGATACTGAAAATTGATACCTTATACTGAAAATGCTGAGCAAACTACCTTGTTATAGCTAAGTGCAACGTTTTGGTTGTGGGATCTACTGCTCTAAATGTGGCATTCTGACAAAAGTGAACAGTCCAAGTTACATAGCGCGATCTTAGGCATGACACAGATACCACACTTAATTTTTACACAGTCAAAAGAAAAAGGTGTCTCTAATTTGTGTATGTGTGTGTGTGTGTTGGGGGCGGGGGGGTGCAAATACCAGAACATCTCCCATGCTCAGAGGACCTACTGAGAGTATAATGAAGGCCCACCGAGACTTGGGGGTTTGCCCATTGTTGGCCTCAGGTCAAACTCTCCCGCTCACACTCTCTGAAGCTTTTCCTCAGTACACGGGAGCCATTTGATCTCGCCCTGCAACAGTAAACCTCCCTGACACCGCCAGACCTCAACACATTTTTTCAACAAATTCACCTCAAACAGACTATAATAGCACGTCAGTCAGAGTTTATCTGGCTGTTTCCTCTTTGTGATGTGTTCACTGATGTTCAGCCCTGCAGGGCATGCGTGGTGTGAAACAAGAGAAGACCGAGCGATGCACAGTCCTTTTGGATTCACTCGAAGCAGACAACTAAGGCCGGTGTCTTAAAAGGGTCAAAAGAAGGACGCCATTATTTCATCGTGATACATACAGAGTGAAATACTCCTGATACCATATCAAAAACATTCTTTTAATGGTCTAAAATAGTCTTGTTAGATATCGTGGAGGTCATTCTTTCATCTTATGTTCTAAAAGTGCCTACTGGCAATGGTGTCATTGAGACAAGGCAGCAGACATACAGTATAATGCTTGTATACTTCAGTGTGTCTGACGTGTAAGTACTGTATGCAGAGCACTTGCATTGCATTGAGTATTCCAAAGGTGGGACAGAAAACTATATAGTCAGTATGGCGCCTAAGAACTGCTATAAACAGCCAATATACTGGTACAGTACAATAAGTCTACGTATGAATAGCAGGAACTGGTTACAATTTAATTTTTTTCAAGACTTTAAGAAACGTGATACTGATTTTTAAGGAACATGCTGGCTTGCATTTCTGATCTCAGACATGCAGGGACAAAGATCTGGAAGATCTGGAAACTGTCACCACCTCAACAGTCTTAGATCTAAAATCCACCAACACTGTAATTTCAGGGTAAGATACATTAGACCAGCAACGCTGACACGCTTCACATGCTGCCATCTGCCCCCAGTGGGAGGGGAGACGGGAGGATCTGAAGCAGACGGGGCAAATCACACCAGACAGCAACACACATGGGATGGATATGCCAAAATACTGGGACATCCCAAACAGTGTTGCATACTGAGAGCAGCAACTCTGCAAGGTTATTTACTCTATTGGGGCTGGATGTCCATCAGATGACTGCTCAGAAACAATGGCATAGTTAATGGCCTAACATGCCATACACATGTAGCCCAATTGCTCAGTGGAAGCAGTCTGTTTGTAGCTGTCCCTGCAAACAATCAATGTAGTGTTATTAAATCCCTCAGAGGTGCATGTCACGATACAGCACAGGCTTTTATTCTTAACTGGAGCGGGTTTTAAAAGTTCTAATACAACAAATGTAGTGCACATGTACGTGAGGGTCCCTACACTTTTCAACAACCTGCAGTATCTGGGACAGTATGGGATTTTGGGTGTCCTAGTGTTTCTGTTGGTTTTTGCAAAGCAAAGGGAGGTTGTGATACCCCTCTTTGTCTTTTGTTCAATAGTAGACAATGACAGGATTATAGGGCTCCAGCAAGAAAACTCCCATTATTCCCCGTGCTTCATCCTTCCTCACGATCTCTTACTGGGTCACCCCTGGGCATACTAATAAAAAAACACTGTCATCAGACCACCAAGCCCCCACCTGCACTTAATCCCACCATGCACAGTGCTTCACGTACCCTCCCCCTCGATCCTTGCAGAGCTGCCCCACCTCCTTTAGCTGCCTCCATTAAAACGTTCTCGCCCCTTTTCCAATAGGCTGAGTATATTATGGCAGACTGTAGTGTGATTGTGTGATATCTTTGGACTGTTGTTTAATCTAAATTCCCAATCTTCAAGTTGTCATACTTTCACCTGTCATGCAGATTTCTTACCACTCAGGGCAGAATCTGACAAAAAAAAGCACAATTTTCTCCCAAGAAATGCCAAAGGTTTGAAAAGCTAATGTCACTTAACATTTATTCAAATAAATCAGTATTACTACAGAATGGTTCTTACCCTTGTAGTTGGGATGAACTCTAGGCGCATACACTCCAAATTTGATGAGGATTGGAACGTTGTAACCGAGCCGCACCCACTCCACCACATGCAGTGGGAAGAGGTTAGGGCTGGTGGCGTCATTAAATTTAGGAGTGAGATTGCAACCCAACTCTGCAGAGCTCCCCTCTCTGCCACGAACCACTGATGAGAAACCTTGAGACACACCTGTAAACATAAGAGCATGACACCAAGATAAAGCACTTGTTCTGGAATAATAACAACAAAACACACAACTCAGGATCATTGAGAGACTAAAGTCTGTGACCCATTTAAACACCGTGATGACCTACAGAGAAGCTGGTTTAACCTTTGTACAATTTATTTTGGTATGAGCTCGTTATTTAAATGTGCATCAATACATTTGGTGTGAGAGAAGGAGATAAGCAAAAGGAGAGGTCAAAACATAAAGGTTGAAGTGGAGCTTGGATGAACCCTTGAATGACAACACTTCCCCAGAGTGACCCCTGTGAACAACCAGGGGCATGTAGAGAGGGCATGTAAAACAACAATGTGCCATTTGGTGACAAGATCGTATGGCGGCAAAGCCTGCAAACACACTGCAATCCCATTAGTGACACCTGGAGTAGCCTCTCCTCTCTTTAACATACTCCGGTTTCCTGCCATGTGCTCACATGGGCGTGTGGGCTACTGGCTGCCAGTGTTTGCGCTGCTGCTCATCTGGCCTGGTCAGTGCTTTAATCTCACAAGGGGGTGGGGTTTGGGAGGCGGGGTGATACTCTGATGAAGGGCAGCAGGCCTCTCTACGCTCTCTCCAACCGAGCTACCACCACCCCCTGGGGTACACACATGGCTTGCAGACCAGCACAAATCAATCCCCCCACACGCCCCCCCTTACACACACGCATGCACTCAAAGAAGCGTGCCTGCGGTCGGGTGCAGCATAAATCCCAGATTGATCTAATTCCACACACCAGAGATGTTATTTAAGTTGGATTTTGGCCTTCATTCTCTGTCACACAAGCAAATTGCTGTGCGATAACCCTTCCTCTTCACTTTACAATGGGAGCTCTGCCAGAGCTCCCATCATCCTGCTGCTTACACTGTGTGTAGATAGTTGAACAACATGTGTGCCAACTGTTAAACAATGCTTTGACATGGCAGGCGAAATGGAAGAGCAATGAAGCAACGTTGACCGACCAATGGAAGAAACATTGGCCTTTTAACCCAGTGCAAAAAAACACAGAGAGATTTGCTTTGTCATGCACCATTCCTAAATCCCCCAAATTTTTATTAGTATTACACTAAAACAGGTGTGCTCAAAGTCCGGCCTGGGGGCCATTTGCAGCCATCAGTTCATTTTATTTTATTGACCCACGGCATATTCTAAAAGCAAAATTAAACACGACCTCCCATGTTTATTGCTTAGTACATTTTCACCTACATTGGATTGGTTTTAGCATCTTTGATGCACAAAATGTATGAAAGTGGACACCGCATCCTTCAATTTTTCTGTATGTGACGCTTGGTGGAAGAAATTTAGACACCTGCATTAAAACATCTGCTTCTTTTTAAATAATACTTCTTTAAAAATATATTTAATCTGTTATAAAATTATTCTGTCATTATAATCCTTCCTTCTTTATTTATCATATACTGTAGTAGATAATCGAATCTAGTACTTTTGTCGTATATGTCTTACAAATGAACATTGTACTATCCTTTGTAAATCAATCAATAATGACAAGGAGAAATGAGGAGAGCAAAATACATACAACTATTTGAATCTCATCGTAAACATATGCCCTAAAACCATATTGCATTAGTATACTCACTTAGCAGACAGATGGCTAAAGCAGTGGTGACAGCCTGAAGCCACCGTCTCTCCAGACCCATGGCCGTCCGTCACACTCCTTCACACATCTCCCGACCTGAAAGAAAAATCGTTGGATTTCGTTGGATGATGGTAAATACGTTATTTTTAGCATGAGCGTTAGAAATAGATACATCAGTTTTGGTAATATACAGTACATACGATAGTGGGATTTTTGGAATTTGCAAGAGTCTTTTAATCCATCCAAATGGACGCAACATAGGCCAATTTGCACATGATTTCAAATGTTGAGAAGACTTGGAAAACAGTTCCAAATACATGGGAAAAAAATACAGTATACATGCGAGCATAGCAACATTGCCCAACTGTTTTCATTTGCTAATGTGTATAACAAGCAAGAATTGAACAAATTATTAACCTACTTAAGAGACAAGAGATCATCAAGAGGAGGTGCAGCCACTCTTAAGGCCCCCTGCATCAAATTGGATTTGGGGCAGGCGTTCAAGTTGCTTTTCAAACACAAAGAGGGAGTTCCCTACCGACCCTCAAGTCAGTCCATTAAGTAACGCTTAATACATTCTTATCACATTAGTCTTTTAAAGCAGGTACACTAGACGTATGATATATACTGAGTGGCAATGTTTCAGCTTGAAGAAATTGGCCGAAACAGAACAGCTTATGGATGCAGCGAACCCCCCTTGCACTTGACTGTAACATGAGTAAGATCTGTCCACAGCCCCTACTGGCTGGCTGCCTTTTTTCTGCCTTTCTTCTGTGTCACCAAACAGAACAGTGCCACAAAAATGTTCTGCCACTTGAGTTAGTATCTGGGCCGTAACAGAAGTAGGATGCCGCCTGCATGTAAGGTTATTCCACAATGCCAGAGTATGACATTTGACACCGGAAACTCGCTTCTCCCACCCTGTTGTGTTAGAAGCAATTTTTGCCGTAAAACAAGTAGGGATTTCACGAGACACCCAACTCACAAGACAAGACGATAGACGAGATTGGGCCCATGAGAACGGGACAAGACGAGATTTTAACATTAATTTTAAGATAAGTACAATGAAAAATATGTCTGGACAAACAAACTTACATTGTCTACATACACAAATATAAACCACCATTATATGATAATATATAATAATAAGGAATAATCCTTTAGATGTTATTAAATATATTATATAATAATACAAAAAAATAGTACTGTAATGCAATATTTCCTTTAATATATCATCTTTCACTCTGTAAAGTTGCGGAATTGCCGTTTATGACGTATTTTCTCACGGGCAATTCATGTAAATTCTTTGTGTTTTTATGAGTTATTAGTATCGACATGTTACCCTTTTCTAGTTACATTATGCCTTTTTGCTCTATTTTTTTTACTTTTGTTGGGTTTTGGTTATTTTATTTCTGCAATGGACTACGTTCCACAGATGGCCCCTGCAGCGAGACTGTCTTGGTTTTGCCAGGAAGGCAAGTCTTTGCCAGGCGAGGGTGTACTGTGTCCAAACCCTGCCTTCTTGGGTCTGTCGAGCTGCATTATGGAGGGGTTTCTGCAGCTTTTGGACTAGCATCAAACCGGCAGAACACGGCAGTACTTCTGTACAATTGTAAGTGCCACGCAGCGGATACTTCAAGCAAGAAACACTTCCTTCCTATTCGGGAATCAAATCCATGCCCTCTGTCATGATAGTCAGAAGTGTCTACTTTTGCACCACCGGGGGCTAAAAAGGGGATGATAATAATAATAATGGAATAAAATAAGTCAGCTAATTGATATGCCTTTTTGGACAAGCAAAACAACAGAACATCATTGCAGTATGTATACAGTATAATATTAATCATCCAACCACACAAATGTATTAATAAACAACAAACAAACTGTGGGGAAAAAAAGGCCTTCAACAACCACATAGTGAGACGTTACATGTCTCGCCTTCAGGTCACCACATAAGGTAGTGTGGGAACAGAAAGGTAGGCCCTGCAGGCTCTGTCTGCACGTGCAAAAGGAGGAAGAAGACAAGCAGGTTATTTCCCCGCACAGTTGAACAGGGGGCTACTTAAATGACTTACTTACAGAGGTGGGTTTGAAAAGGGGCCAAACCTTTACATCAGTCAGCTTGATATGTTTCTAATTTAAAGCTAGCAAATGTGAAAAGCATTCACAGGGCCACCAAAAGTCCAAAACTCAATGTAAATAAATCCCAAAGAAGTCCCATAGCTCAACAGCTAATACACTTGCTGGGTGTCTGCAGCACGTGCTGAATGTACTCCCATGTTCCACTGGATTTCACTGACACAAATTGCTTTGGACCTAGTCATGACTTAGCCTTCTGGATGGTACATTTGTGGCACCTCGAGTAATCCTACCCTGCTGCTCTGAGTGTTAATAGTCTAATCGAATTAGAGATAAATGGTGAGACACATCAAGGACATCTGGCTCTGTGGTCATCCATCACTTGCTCATTAAGTCACAAAATATCCATCCGTTTTGAGGGTTGCGGGGAGTTGAAACCTAACCAAGTTAATTACGAGCAAAAGTATCCAACCTGGACAGATCACCAGTCAAACACAGGGCACATGCTGACAAACAGCCAATCACACTTACATTCACACAGTGAGTGGGAAGTGAACCCATGTTGCCAGCACGTAAGTAAGGCAATTGTACCACTCAGGGAGGTGTGGGAAGTGTGGGAAACGTGAGTATGTTGCACCAGTGCCCCAAGCAAGCTCCCCACCCCACCATCTCACGGGGCTTTTTGTAAAGTTTTGAAGATTTTCTCCTTTCGGGAACAAAAAAAAATGTCATCACTGTTGATGTGTGATCTGATGATAACTGATCAAATACATTTTGCTGCGAAAGTCTAATAATGAAGTTGCTTTAATCAAATTAACGCATTGTCTGAGTCTACCTAAACTCACCTTGCAAAAATGCAAAATGATTCATTCCACCTGGTAGGGGCGATCGGTAAGTGCAGCCAGCAAACGCACTCAACACAGACACAGACATCATAGCATCATCAAAGCTCACCTTTATGCATTCACACACATGTAGGAAGGTGATAAAGAAAGGGAAAAATGTATGTCTATTTGTAGCAGCGTAGGGGAAAGCTATGTATAAGTGTCACTTTTGCATCTCATAGCACACAACTGTGGTGTGTTCATGAACTGTCAAAGTGTGAAATAGTAGTAGTTGTATTAAAAAGCTAGTTTCAACCAAATTCATGCAATAATTCATTTTAGTGCATGTAGACATACTGAGTGTGTGTGTGTGGTTTTAGGAAGATGTGGGAGGCTTATGTGTGGGGGGGCCCAGAATTGGTGCTACGTCCCTGGTACCACTACACGATCAGTCACGAAACACTTATGTTTTATTGTGCTTACTATCTAATCCAATCTAAGATTCTATGAAAGCTAGTGACTACTGTGTATATTTATGGCAATCCTGAATATTGTGGCATGCTCTATATCTGCAGATGCTTGTTTTCTCAAGTCTAACGCTTGGTTATTTCAGCCTTGCTACCAAACTCAAAGAAACAAACTCAAACCATACACATCAGAGTGCATCAGACACTCTCCAGCAAAGTGTAATCTCATTACAAATAAAGGATGGATAAAAATGACCTTATTTGTGTTCATATCAAGTGTGACAGTGCAGTGATTCTGGCAGTCACAGCAGCTGGTGTGGTGTCCCTCCATATGTATTACTGCACACTTGAATAAACTCATTAATAATGCAAAAGGTTATGTTAGACGAAGTACTGGGTAACTTGTGGAGTTGTCATGGCTCTAAACTTGTCTTAGGCCTAATACTGTATGTGACACATTGCATTGTCTGTACTTCCCATGTTATGTGTGTGCCCAAGGCAGAGCCATGATTGATATTAGTGACAGATACTGGCCTGTTAAGCAGCAGCGTTACTCTGTTGTTAATCCTTGTTAATCCTGACAGAGACTGCAGTCTTAGTGTAAACCAGCCTGGAGGGGGAAATGCAAGTGTCATTTCAATAAACACTTTCACAGGTGAATAAAAGATGTAAAAGAAAGAAGTATCGACAACGCACAGTGCCTACCCTCCTGCTTTGGTAAAATACCTTAAAGGGATAGTTTGCATTTTTTTACATGAAGTTGTATGACATCCCCATCAGCAGTGTAGTACATCAACAGCGACTTACCCCCTCACCCACTTGGTCCGTTGAGTCCAGTTCTGGTCGGATTTCCGTGACGAGGAACGTAGTTCCACTTAGTTGCTGGGGCCACTTAAGTAAAGAGTTTGGCATTTCAAAACAATATTGGTTCAAAGGTTAAAAAACGCCTCCTCGAAAAAAATCAGACCTCACATATCGCTTGCCGTTATACTGTTTTGTCTCCTGCTGTATCCCTGCGCACTGTCGCCTCTTCATTCTTGTTTATGTGAAGATGTTCGCATCTTTTTCCTTGACGGAGCGCCGCGGCCATCTTGTTTACGTCTGTGTTCCACAGCGGGACAAAGATGCATGACTAAAGAAGTGTCTTCATTACATACACAAGAATGGAGAGGTGAGTGTGTAGGGATACGGCGGGAGACAAATATAACGCTGAGCGATTTGTGAGGTCTGATTTTTTTTTGAGGAGACATTTTTATGACGCAAATCTATTAGTCTTTTGAACGCATATTATTTTGAGAAGCCAAACTCTTTACTTAAATAGCCACAGCAACTAAGCGCAACTACATTCCTCGTCACGGAAATCTGACCAGAACTGGACTTGCGGGACCACGTGGGGGAGTAAGTCACTGTTGATGTACTGCACTGCTGATGGGAATGTCATTCAACTTCATGTCAAAAAATCCGAACTACCCCTTTAAGTAACTCAGCTGTGAGTCTATAAAAGAAGTAGAGGTACATTGCGGACTTTCCTAAATTATTTTATTCTATACTGTAAGCCAGAAGGGCTGAATTCCGCAACAATTTCCAACCTAAAGCAAGGAAATGTACACTGAAATGCCATGCACAGAATTAAAAATATCTGATTTAGGGGAATATGAAAATTATGTCAGGGTAGCATGGCTGAGCAGTCTAATGTGCTGGATTAAGGCTCCAGTCTCTTCGGGGGCGTGGGTTCGAAGCCCACTGCTGCCAAATTACTACTATGGGGTGAAATAACTGCTCAATTTAGTGGCACTCATAGGAATGTCTTTATCGAGAACATAAAGTTATTTTTTAGGGATGAGCCTGACAGTCATTTTAGACGAGTATTGTAAATTGTTTCATGGCTACGCTTCGTGTCATGAAATCCACTGTAGAAATGTGTTTTCTCCAAGTTTGTTTGTTAAACTACTATTTCACGATGAATTGGAAAATGTGCCTATTGCTGAAAGCTTTTTAATATGTTGCTTTGACTACAGCTGCATTGCTGCATTGTAATTTCTTGAAAACAACAATTAAACTGAAATAGGTTGTTTATCACCTGATCAAAAGCTTAAGACCACAAGCTATAAAAGCCAAAATCTGCTCAAAATTGTCATTTTCTGTCAGGCATTCACACTGTCATGTCCTCCTGATGGCTAAAGCTAAGAAGCTTTCTCTTTTTGAACGTGGTGGGATTGTCGAGCTGCATAAGCAAGGCCTCTCGCAGCGTGCCATTGCTGCTGAGGTTGGCAGCAGTAAGACAGTCATTCTACGTTTTTTGAAAGATCCTGAGGATTATGGAACAAAACATTCAAGCGGTAGACCCAAAAAAATCACACCTGCGCTGAGTCGGAGGATCCAATTGGCTGTCCATCAAGACACAGGGTGGTCTTCCACCCACATGAAGGCCCTTACTGGTGCCGACTGCAGCGCAATAACCATCAGACGGCATCTGCGGGAAAAATGAATTCAAAGACCTAGTCTCCTTCAACGCCACAAAACTGCCCGTTTAGACTTTGCCAGGGAGCATCAAACATGGGACATTGAAAGGTGGAAAAAAAGTTTTATTCTCTGATGAGAAAAAATGTAACCTTGACGGTCCAGATGGCTTCCAATGTTACTAGCATGACAAGGAGATCCCACCTGAGATGTTTTCTACCCGGCACAGTGGAGGGGGTCCATCATGTTCTGGGGTGCTTTTTCATTCAGTGGAACACTGGAGCTTCAGGTGGTGCAGGGTCGTCAAACGGCGGCTACAAGAACGATGGAGCTACTCATTACTGAGAACATTTTTTGTTCTTGTTTGGAGGTTTTTTTATTTTTATTTTTTGAGCGATGGTCTTAAACTTTTCATCAGTTGATAAACAACCTATTTCAGTTGAACTGTTGTTTTTCGAAGCACATTTTGTCTCACTCCCCTTTCTTGTTTTTGCATATTGTAGCTCTACTTAAAACCTCAGTAAGATTCAAATGTGCAAAATGCAAATTCTGAATGACAAATAGATGGAACTTATTGTTGATGCAGACTTCCCGTGTATCTTGGTGAGACAGAATTCAATGGTGTTTCTCATCTTTTTTATCAAACTGCTGGTACTCGCAACTTCCTTTGGCCCCATGGTGGGTTATTTAGCAGTTGCACTCAAAAAAAAAGCATGGATAGTGAGTCACCAATGCGTAGGGTGCTTTGTTTGGGCATTCAGTTTTGTGGAACAATATTGTACAGAGCAAACGGACTAGTTAGTTATGCGTACAAAATCCAAGACAGTGTACAACATTTTGGCAAACATTTTTGATGAAAACTGAAGCATACAAAAACTGGGGCGTACAAAAACCGAGGTTTGACTGATCCATAATAGTCATACTCAAGGTAAACTAGATGATTAAACCTCGCCAGTGGATGCCATGCTCCTCCACCATAACAGAATATAAAACCTGTCATCCCAGTCTTTTTGTCCCTGGCACTGCAAAAGTGCCTTGACCCTTGCGGAACCAACTCTAATTATACAAAACATAATGTGTGCAACTTGTGAGTCACAAGCTTGTGCCATCGTCCTTCACCATTTTATCATCAAAAAGTTAAAATAATGACAAGTAAAATGTAAATTTTGAGTTCACAATTGGTGTATTCATTCTTTGACTGTAAACAATCAATCAAAACATGACTGGTTGGACCAGCATACACACCAATCAATTCATGGGTTCTGTTGCCTGGCACAGAAACCCACTTAAATAACTGCATTGATTTTTTTGTTGAACGAAAGGAAATGAACGCACATAGAGTCCTGGTCTCGTGAGCAGGAAAGCCTGCTGTTTATGGATTAACATAGCGATTTCTGCTCGTCTCATACATGAACCCTGAGGGTCGATCAATTGGGGCTAATGAGAAATTATTGAATATTTTTAATATTAAGTTCACTCATAGCAATTGAGCCTACTATTAAAAAAATACACAAATAGGCTGCTTGGTGTTTTACCATCCTATTTTGTGGCTTTTCTGTAAGTCGAGCAGTTAGAAGAGAGTACAGACTTCCACTCATTGTAACTCCTTGTCCCCACCTGCTCCCAAACCCCTGGGGTCAGCTCAGGCCCATTAAGCTACTTTACAGAGACGATAATGAGAACTTAGGGGCAAAAGCTAGAGATAACACATTTCTGAGCAGCAGACATGACTAAACTGCTCTTTAGCTGATTTTAAACATATGAGGCACTGTACAAACTACAATATATAAAGAACATATGGGCATGACTTCATGTGTATTCCTCCTTTTGCTGCTGTTCACTCATCACAAAAAGCACAAACCTGAGGGACATTAAAAATATGTGGCTTCTGAATGTTGGTGTTCAATCAGTATGTCAGAGCTCAACTATGTCAGACAGCATCCCCCATAAAACCCTCTGGTAGAACACAAAGGATTACAGGCATCCGGAGTGATGGGAGCCTCTACCACTGTCACACACTCACAAGCTGGACAAAAGCAAACAGGGAAAAAATATCTGTGTATTAAATATTAAATATAAAAGCAGAACGGCACTTGACACCCTGTGCTGCAGCAGGCACACCAACTACACCGTCCGTGTGAAAAGGACAGCAAGCAACAAGCCCCTTGTATCTTCACCCCTACAGTCTATTGTGCAGCTCAGTGCTTCATGCCACCACCCAGACAGACCTGCCGTAAATCAAAACAGGCCCATCTTTTGTCTGATGCAGTCAAGCGGAAAAGATGGAGCAATAACAGCAACATATATATACATTTCAATCTTATTTCTAACTATTTCTATGGAGATGGTGACGACAAAGTATTCAACTACTACACTGGTATTACAACATGAAACACGTGGAGATTACAAGTAGATCATATGAGTAAATGAGTAAACATAAACAAAGATGCTGTAAGATCTAATATCTAAAATAATTCTCATTATTATGACATTTATGTCTGCCCATGAAAAAAATACAAAAATACGGCATAAACGTGATAAAACGCGATGGAAACAAGAATGCTGGAACTGCAGTTTAAATTGCAACAACGTGTAATATGAAATATACAGTAGATACGGTGCTCCTTACCTATGAAATATTAACGGAAGTTGAGTTGTTTTGCAATAATAATAATGATAATAATAATAATGTATTATGTCTGCAGAAGATCCTGACTTCTGCTTATATGTTTCCTTACCTTGCTTGAGGCACTTTTGCACTTGAAGCTTAAAAGTTGAATGTTTCAATCCATGGATGTTCTCATCTTGTTGATTCAGTTTAAGATTTTTGTGAAATAACTTTGAAAACCTTTACAATTAGAACTAGTTTAAAAAAAAGTCACATTTTCAAGCAAAAAAAAAAAAAAATCAAAGCATCCTTTCAAATTCAGAAATTCAAAAATTCACCACCATTAGTCTTGTCCTGGTCCTTTTAAAGTCCATTTAAACTTCACGCCAGTCTATTTCCGCATTTTCCTTCATTCAAACTTGGTCAAAGTAGCTTAAACCATGAGTGAATCCCTACAAATACGATTTCTGATAAGAAAAAAATCACGACACGGTGCACCTTGCCTGCAAATAGCTGCATGTTTGAACGGAGAAAAAGCACGCAGCACGTTTGGTCAATGCTTGATGTTGATACTTGAGTGCCTTCTCACATTAGCATGCGTCCCTCCTCCTGCTCCCACTTCAGTCATACCAATTTCGTTTATACCACTTCCGCTTGGAAATTTCAAAATACTGCTTTGGCCGTAATAATATACTATATATATTTGTGGTATTTGCTATGATACAATTCATTTATTTTCATGTTTTTCTATATAATATGAAGACCGTAATAACGACGGTATTTAGTATGTACGTATGTTTAAGAGTCACACTGTACCTCGACTTGAATGCTTTTATGTCAAAGGGATGAAAATGCTTCCGTTCCCTGGCCGACATTCAAAGTGAGCTTGATGCGGCACCGTTTGGGCGCCTCAAACAAAAGCGCCGTTTGGTGGGAAAGACCCAGTCTGCAATCAGTGCAAGAAAATAACAAAAGTGGGCGACAAATTCAAGTGATCCGCTTTAGTTCGTGTGTTATTTTACAAATCTACTGCTCCTACACATACACACCGCGCCTATAAGCACCTAACTAGCTGTTAAGAGGAAAGCAACCTAGTATTTAATACAGTAAACATTTTAAATTTAACGCAAGGAAACATCGCTCTTAATTAATAAAGTCCAAAATTGCTCAACATCTGCGTGAAAATTTAAACAAAATTGCACAGTGGACCAATTTAAAACGTTAACTGTGTACCGTGGCACTGATTTCCATGGCTGAACTTTTACGAAATGTTAGTCTTACAACCACCCACATTAATTAAATATTAATTTAAGCAGACAGTCTTAAATATTCACACTCCCTAATAATTGAGGTTTCCATCGTTAATCACTACTTGGCTCGAACGTAACAGGTTTCTAATGTACGCCACTTTTCTAGCACTTATGTCTTCTCAGTTCAACCCAAGATTAATTGCATGTCAAATAACTTTTTTTAGTCCTCTCTATATGACTTAATTGTTAAGTTGTTTAGTCAAATGGGGGCAAATTACTGTACTTTTTCTTTGACATGTTGCCCTCCACGCCAAACAAGACTGGTGTGTAGTACTCCGCCTGACCACTAGGGGGCAGTAATTCCACTGGACAAAGGCTCCACACCCTTCTGCCTTCACAGTTACAATGAAGAAATTAATTCCACAAAATGTATTAAGTAATAGGGCCGCACGGTTAGCATGTAGGCCAACACAGTAACAGTCTGGGAATCGGGAAGACCTGGGTTCGATTACCCATTGGGCATTTCTGTGTGGAGTTTGCATGTTCTCCCTGTGTGTGCGTGGGTTTTCTCCGGGTACTCCGGTTTCCTCCCACATCCAAAAACATGCATGTTAGGTTAATTGGAGACTCTAAATTGTCCATAGGTATGAATGTGAGTGTGAATGGTTGTTTGTCTATATGTGCCCTGCAATTGGCTGGCGACCAGTCCAGGGTGTACCTAGCCTGTCTCCCGAAGTCAGCTGGGCTCCAGCATACCCCCACGACCCTAATGAGGAGAAGCGGTATAGAAAATGGATGGATGGTATTAAGTAATACTAAGGTAGTCCATATAATGTCAATGAATAAAGAATCATGTGCAATTGTCTGGCGACCAGTCACCTAGGGTAGGCACCAGCTCACCAGTGACCCTAATGAGACAAGCAGTATAGAAAATGGATGGATGGAGTGGTGGATTAATAAATAATCATACATCTAAAATTGTAGCTGTCTGAATTTACTAGGTACCAACATAAATACACAAATCAGGCAATATTTACGTTTGTTTCATACCAGCAAGGGTACAATATGAGTACTGTGATAAAAATAAAAAAAAAAAGAAAAGAAAAGAAAAAGCTGTATCTGTAAAAGAGGGATTCATGTCAGAAAACTGAGGATTTCATCACGCTTCAAGATGCCCTCAAAGAAAGCATCATGCATTTTAGTCATCAAAGTTTGGGATATCATCATATGAGTATCCCGGATATCCTTTCGATGCATAGTAAGCTATTCGCAGGTGGTAAATTCCAGGAAGAAAAACAAGGATCCCTATAATCAGGACGGGAATGGTACGATCCGAGTGCTGAAAGACAGAGGGAAACATTTCAAGAAGAAGTCAATGCAACAATATACAATATAACATCTGTAATATTATCATGGGGCACACTGTGACAATTCTTTTACTCACAGTGAATCCAAAGTATCCAGCCAACAGAAGAGCACCAATGATGATTAACAGAGAGCCGATCAAGAACAGGACTGCGGCGAGTGCTATGGCTTTGTATGGGACTTTGGGTGGGCTTCTTTTGAACTGGAAACAAGGAGAACACGGAATGAAGACATTGTACGGCTACTTTTTCCACTCACACTCAACTGCTTGTCTCAGGACATCCTGATAATATTGGATTACGGTAGTTCAAATATGCTTAATGAGGGGATGGTTATTTTGAAATTGAATGCGTCTAAATGATGCGTCTGTGACAATGTCAATCAAAACTACCTTTGTAAAATTAGAATATTTGATAGCGTTTCTCGTTAGATTGTGTAGATGTATCCCAATGTGGCCAGTCAACATGTCAAAGATGTCCACAATGCAGTTCTAAAACGAGCCGCTAGATGGAAGAAATAATTTAAAAATAACAGCTAGAATTTCCTGACCTACTTGAAAATGCAAACGCTGAGGTATTGATCAGTGACCAATATTCCGACATTATCCTTCTCTTCTTAATGGTATCTAAAATCAAACAATAAATAGCAGTGATTTTTAACACGAAACGCGTCAATTCAAACAAACTTGACAGCATGAAAGAAAGGATTTCATGCCAGTGTATACAGTCATTATGCCGTGATAAATACAAGCAAATTATAAACTTCTGCAAGCCTTTTACCTGTAAATCAATATAGCCGTCGTCATGAGTGGACAACCTGGAGTACTTCACTTTACTAGCAGGAATCCCGTTGGACACAAAGCTACGAGCTGGCATCTTTCGTGAAGAGGTTTGTTGACAGCTTATTTAAATGGCGTCAGATACTACAACATTGACAACATAATTCGGAGTAGTCACGAATTGTAATTAAAAACAAAGCACACAGCTAAACACGTTCAGATGAGAGATTACAGAGTTCGACTTCGTTCTTCCGAACACGGCGCTTCCGTGTTTTCCTTACGCATGCGCAGACTGCTGTCTTAAATTATTTGGGATATTTTAAATTATTTGTTAAAATTACAATGGTGGTAGTATTTAAAATAAAATATTTCATAAGCCCAGCGTAATTTTAAAATGTCTATGTTTTTTCAGTCGGTTAATTAGACGGTTCCAATTCAACCACAAGAGGGCCCTACTGAGTGTCAGTAATGATGACCAGCGGCCACAATGAGCTGCAGACTTCAAAAGCTGCTGTCAGGATTTATATGTGTGCACGCTCATTTCCTGAGGGCTCTCTCAGGTCACTTTTGTTATCACAATGTGCTCAGTCTCACAAGATAACGTTTCTGTCCAAGCTGCGGCTTTGCTGATCAATCATATGACAGATGATTTTAAGCCAGAGATTTTTGCCTGTCTGAATGCCAGTCTGAATGCTTTTTTTAGATACACGGATGCAAAATGAGAGAACGTCTTAAGTTTAATGATTTGTAAATTGTATTATTTGATTTTCAATTTCATAAATGATTTGTTTTCAAATTGTTTTTATTAAATCACGATGAAATGCAGAATGTTAAAGGGACTGTTTTCAACTAGCTGAAGATTACTTTTGTCAACCAAAAAATATAAGAACAGCACTACCGGCTAGCATATTTAACCAATAGTGGTTTAGATGAACAGACTGAACTAAAAAACACAATTACTAATTCACAATTACAAATTAAACTGCATTAAGATGACTGGTGTTCATGGCTGTCACTCACGGCTGTCTCGACGCTATACATTTCTGTCGCGCGTGCACACACAATGGCAGTCTCAGAGAAGAGAGCAACAATTTGCAGTCATTCTGTTGTTTTTATAGGTTATACATTCAATGATTAGTAGCTAAACTTTGCCAAATTGATATTATTAGCTTAGAACAAACAGAACTAATGTGCCTGCGTATGTGTTACATGGGACATGGCTTACATGCTTTGCGCAAGAAGAGGGCGGGATATAATGCTTATAGCACGTTCAAAAGTCAGTGCCCTCTAGGCAGCTGCATAATCGTTGCAAACAGTCACTTTAAATAACAATCAGGATAGTGTATAGCCCATGCGGCAGCAGATAATGTCTGAAAAGCTGATTTGAAAGACAATCACCCTTGAAATGTATGTCACACTAGGCCCCCAAGTATTGTCCCCATCGTGCATTGGTATATAAAGAGCACGAAATCCACAAAACAGCATTTGAAGACAAATTAATAATTAAAGCTGTTATGGTCGGAGTAATGTTGACCCTGCTGGCCTCCCCTCCCACCTTCGCCTTGCTTGTGTGTTAGAAAATTGGACTGTCACACAGACAGATATAGAGACTCCTATAGGCTGAATTCAGATTGCTGCCTGGCCCTACAGGGGCCACCATTATGATCCAAGCTCTCTGGCAGGTCTACGTTCAATGATGAATGTCCACTGGTTGGAAATAGAGGCCCACCACTTTTTCTTGAGCAGCGATAATGCTCAAAATGCATATTCGTATTAGACGTGCTTGCAGCATCAATAACAAACTCTCAAAGTACTCCTTTGTGGCGGTCGTGAGTATGATGGGTGACCTTCACTGCCAGTCGCAATGCTGCGCTTTTACAGCCACACTGTTGCTCTTGTGGCAGAACTTGGGCCTGGGACACATAGTACTGAGCGTAAACGACTTCCTGAAATGTGTAAAGATGAAAGAGATTGTTTGCCATTTCCCTGAAGAGACATGACCAAGACGGGTGCGGCAGGATCATTGGGGTCGTGCCTAATGACCAATCACTGAAACGTATAATACGATGTTGGGGAAAAGAGGTCCACAAACAGCCGTAAACAAGGCTGTAAACAAGGTTATAAAGAAGGCGATCTGTTTTTCCCACTAAACTCAAGGGGATTTTAAGCCTCAAAATCACCCATTTACAGTATGTTTCATGCACTATTCTCGTGGTGCTGCAGTGCTTAGTGGTAGTAGTATGAATCACCCAAATCCATGTGCATCATGCAGGTCTATATACACTCCTGATCAAAATTTTAAGACCAGTTGAAAAATTGCAAGAATTTACATTTTGCACTATTGGATCTTAAGGAGGTTCTAAGTAGAGCTTCAAAAATAAATAAGTAATGGGAGTGAGACAAAACATTTAGGAAGCAATGTATTGCCAACAAGCATTAAACTGAAGGCTGTTCATCAGCTGATCAAAAGTTTAAGACCATAGCTCAACAAAAGCTGACCCTCCTCCCCAAAATACAAATAAAATGCTCAAAAAAAGGACTCAGTAATAAGTAGCCGTGCCATTCTTGTTAATCACCTCAAAAATTTGTTTCGGCATGCTTGATGCCAGTGTTTCCAGGAGGCTAGTGGGAATGTTGCTCCAGGGGATCACGCAGGATGGTCCAAAAGAATGACGATCTTTGGATGAAGAAGTCTTTTGATAAGCGGGCATTGTGAACTGCAGCATACCTGTTGAAAAACCCAGTTGTTACCACAAAGACATTTCAGCCTTCAGTCATGAAGGATGCCCCCTGCAACATCTCCACATAGCCAGCTGCCGTTCGACGCCCCTGCACAACCTGAAGCTCCATTGTTCCATTGATGGCAAAAGCACTCCACAGTTCATGATGGCGACCCCTCCACTGTGCTCAGGCGGGATCTCCATGTCATGCCAATGACGTCGGAAGCCATCAAGACCGCCAAGGTTATATTTTTTCCCATCAGAGAATAAAACTTACTTCGACCTTTCAATGTCCCATGTTTGGTGCTCACATGCAAATTCCAATGGGGCAAGTTTGTGGTGTTCAGGCCTTTGAGGGCATTTTTTCTTCTTAAAACTCTTCTCGCGCAGAGGGCGTCGAATGGTTATTAGACTGCACTCAGCACCAGTAACAACCTTGCATGTCTTGACGGACAGCCAATCGGATCCTCCGGCTCAAGGCCAGTGAAATTTTTTTGGGTCTACCACTTGACTTTTTTTGTCATAACCTTCAGGATCTTTGAATAACCTTAAAATGACCAACCTCAGCACAATGGAGCGCTGCTAGAGTCCTTGTTTATGCAGCTCAACAATCCGAACGTGTTCAAAGAGAAAGCATATTTTTCCTTTGCCATCCAGAGGCCATTTGAATGCCTGACAGAAAATGACATTGAATCCACATTTCTGCCAAGATTTTGGCTTTTAAAGGCTGTGGTCTTAAACTTTTGATCAGTAGATGAACAGCCTATTTCACTTTAATGGTTGTTTGCAATAAATTGCTTATTCAGAAAATGTTTTGTCTCACTCCCATTTCTTCTTTTTGCATTTGAAGCTCTACATAGAACCTCCTTAAAGGAAAACTGCAGTTTTTTTTTTATTTTGCCCATGATCCACAATCCTTACATGAACACAGATATCTTTCTCTTTTCTGTGTGTTCCAAAGATATACAAACTAGGTCTGTCAAATGATAAAAAAATTGAATCAGACTAATCACAGTTTTAAAATTAATTAATCATGATTAATCACCATGAGCAACTATGTCTGAAATACCGAATTGACTGTATTTAATGAACAGAAAGATAAATGTCAGGACAGGATTATATGTATTTGTATGTATTAACAGCTCTAGATGACCTGAATATGTCAGTGAAGCTAAAAGATACCACACTAGTCTAAAAGTCTATTTGTCTAACACTAGTCTCTTTAATAGTAGCAGAACATTTGAATCACACTTTAAACCGTCTTACTATGAGCAATGGGGAGTTGTGTTCAAAGACATCACGTATTTTAAGGTAAATGTACTTGTTGTCAGTGTATTTTCCAGCATACTTAAATGTTGCAAACTGCAAATACGAATTAAGAGTTACGAAGTGAGTGATAAGAATATCCACTTCACGTTTTCCTTTTTCTTCTTGTTTATTTACACACGCACGCACACACACACAAACACGCATTATAAAGCCGGTTTTGTGATGTTGGGAGTGTCCCTGAATGCATCTTGTGTTCTTATGTCAGTGTTGGCAACTTGGCAATTTTGTCGCTAGATCTGGCGACAGTCCAACCTCCCTTGACGACATATTTTCTCAAAAGCGACTAGCGGCAAATCGAGCGACTTTTTCTGATGTCGTCGGGAGTTTTCTAATATGGTGAAAGCACGTATTGTTCTGCATTTTGTGTTCTCACTGAGCAGCGGCGGGTGCTGCTGACAGTACTATGTGTCCCCGCCCCCCAAAGACAGTCACAAGCCATGATGTGGAGCTCTACGCATCGAAAGCGCAAATGAATTGCTATTACATGTATTCACCAGAAGACTGTGCTAGTCACGGGCCACATCTGTCATGTTAATGTGAGCTATAGAAAAAACACAGCATAATCTGTTATTCGCTGTTCAGCTGTGCTAATTTAAAAAGACTCTCAATTGCCAGCGTGTGATGGGAGAACTTTGAGAGACGCTGGCCAGCATAAAATATTAGTTATTTTATGTTGATGAAATTATGGACAATTTTAAATGAGCAAACCAAGAATCAAGTTTATTTGTAGTTCTAAACGTAATTAAGGTGTTTTTACTCACTTTTTTTTGTCTCTCCTACAGGATTATGCTTTTTTTCCCCACAACATTTTACAACAGCCCTAATACAAACAGATAAACAGAGACAGCCTATTACTGCACATAATGGGATACACCTATACCGCCTACAAAGACCGCTATTAAAACGCCTCCAAAAACATCCAACAAGGTTTTATGGTTTTATATACATGCTGTGACCATGTAGTAACAGGTACATTTACGATAACATGTAATACTTAGAGTATTTTGCCGCATTTTGGTCCTTTTAAACATTAAGGGAACTTCCTTCCTTGGTGCATTGATTTCACATAGCAACATACAGTAGAAATGAATGCCTACACCTAACCTAAGTGTTAACTTTTCCAAACTCAAATATAGAAACACAGCAGTAGTGGCGACAGATCCAATATGTAGTCTTACCTTTTAGTAGTGGTCTGAGGCATGGAGAGTGCGGCGCTGAAGCACTGCGGTGAAGCTCGTCGTTAGCCGGCTAGTAGCTAGCTGTTATGGTGTGGCGAAGTGTCAAAGCGCCAGTAATGTAGTTCAATGTTAATAAAAAACAATGTTGATAATAATAATAATAACAATGTCGCTGTAGCTTGGTTAATATGCACGATGGTTAATAAGCCTTTTCAGAAGGCTTTATAGGCGGAATATGTGTTTCTCATTATGTGCAGTAATGAGCTGTCTCTTTTTATCTGTTTTAATATCTTCAGAAAGCACAGAGAAGAGAAATACATGTGTTCATGTCTCATGTAAGCATTGTGGATGATTAAAAAAAAAAGTGGTGCAAAATGTAAATTCTTGCAATTTTTGACACAATGGCCTTAAAATTTTGATCAGGAGTGTATTTTCTCTCTCTTCTCAAATTTCCATGTCAATCCATAACCTCTGAACTTGCTTTTTGTTTTTGACTGACCACTTTAACTCATGCACAAATGCAATGCAATATACGGTATTCAACGCTATTTAAATAAGCTTTCCCCGTCTTCATGTTGTCCATTTTTCATCCAGCATTAATCTAGTCACCGTCACACCCTTCTTTGTATGCCAACCTTATCTGTCCCATCTTTTCATTTATAAATTTAATTCCTTCATTTTAGATCATTTACGTCAGAGAGCTTAATCTCCCTTTGAAATATTGTCTTCCATTTAGCTGATGTTTTGCGAGACAAATTTGCATACACTCACTGACCGCAACATTAGGACCACTTGCACAAAATAATGAGATCCAGTACAGGAGATGTACCAACAATTGTGCCTTGACAAAAATAATGAGGCCCAGTTTTGAGTGACACTTTCAGAAATACATTCAAGCCAATTTTATTTATATGCCAAATCACAAGGCGCTCTACAAGCTTAAAGAAAACCAATTAGCAAACAATGTGTATGACAATAGCTGTATCAATAACACAAAATAGTTAGCAATAATAATGATTTTAACATTCCCATTAATGGTATTACTACCACTAAAAATAATGCTAAGAAATGTAATTACGTTGATTTTGGCTGCACCTCTGGAAGGAGGAGCGCCTTCCACAGGGAAAGAAAGGGAAATAGGCTAGTAACATACTGCATCTTCCTCAGTCATGACTGCTAATTGTCAATAGCTTCTCTGAGACTATGTGTATGTGCACGCATGCAACTGACACGTGTCTGTGCATGAGCAGTGAGGTAGTGACAGCCATTAATGCCACTCCCCCTTTTCGAGCAAAATGACAAATGTCATTGTGAAAAATGTAGACATTTTTTGTACAAGCTGTTTTCTGAAAACCACTAATGGTAACATATGCTATGGTGTGCTTATATTTTTGGATGGAAAACGTGTGATGTGGAACCTAGGAGGGATAGCACCTTTAACTTTCAAAGAATAAAAAATATCACAGTTCTCGTTATAATTAATTACATTTCAACACCACTGCAATTGCAACGTTCCCATATTTATTTGTGGTGGCCCGCCACAAATACTTTTGGACGGCCACAAGGTAGATTAGCCGCTACCTATTCGCCCTCACTCACAAAGATATAATGGGAGGGCGCATTTCTTATGACACAAACCAAAAAGTTCACTTTTAATTGTGCACACACAAACATTGAGTGTTTGAAAATCTTTACTCCACTCTTGTGGAGTGCGAAAATGTGCGAAATGATGTATAAAGGCCTTCATGTAATTTAAACTGCAGCCTTTTGCTTTTGTTTCCTCTTGGCATCATATTGTTAACATATCCTTCAGTGAGATTGGTCTGCACATATCGATGCTGTGTACAGTATGTAGCATAACGACTGCTAGAGTTCCATCTGGAGATGTGATTAATTAATCAAATGATAGACATGATTGTCATCTTCGGTCAGAGGGGAGTAAAGTATGTTGCCATGTTAGCTAATCTCCGCCACTACAACAGCTGAGCACACAGAGCCCCCCTGCATGTGTGTGTATATGTGCGTGGCACTGGAAAGAAGCCAGCCACCTCTGGGTGACTCTGCGCAGTGAGAGAGCAGCATTTAGGCCATAATTAGAGTCCTGTTCTGAGTGGATTTCTGTCGGCAGAGATAATGAGGTCTGTCTTCATTACAGCAATTGCTCATAGCCCCCCAATGAAAAGCCAAAACCATTGTATCACATGAACATTGTGAAAAATCCCAGTGTCCCTACTTTGTCACCCACCAGGAGTCAGATCTGATAAAATGTGGCAAGTGGGCGGTTCACAGGTGCTGCTGAGCAATACGTCTTTGAGAATTTAAAATAGACATGCAAATACAGGTATAATGTCTTTCTTCCTGGGCTCACACAGCAGCATGCAGAGCAGATAAATCATTTGGCAGGTATGTGTGCTTTTTTTATTGAACATAATGTAATTCACCCTGGATGTTTTAAGATGTATAAAGAGAGCAACAAAAAAAAATCCAATGGTTTTCAAATATTTACAAAACAAAAGGATTTATCACCTTGTGTTAAATCACATTACATTGTCGCATTGGTTGCAGAACATGTAAAGAGAGGCAGATTTTATATACTGCATATGCAAATTCATTAATTATTGAATCAGGTGTGTGGCAGCGAGGTTACGTTGTAATTTGTTTTTAATAAATTCATCATATGAGCCATATAAGATAGGACTCAGGTAGTTTCGCTGCCTCTCTTTCAGGTGCAAGCCTCCGTGTTTAAGTGTGTGGGT
Organism: Dunckerocampus dactyliophorus; assembly: GCF_027744805.1. Lineage (NCBI taxonomy): Eukaryota > Metazoa > Chordata > Actinopteri > Syngnathiformes > Syngnathidae > Dunckerocampus > Dunckerocampus dactyliophorus. The sequence goes on along the minus strand of NC_072822.1, from coordinate 18,856,461 downwards.
GGACAGCCGACATGTACCAAGAGCTTCATGAACAAGCCAAGCACCTTTTTTCCCCAATGTCAAGGCACACTCCAAAAATGTCACACAACAGTTGGGCAGTGGTTTCTAAAATAAGATTATCACACGTAGGAGCTCTTCAGTTTTTTGGCTGAAATGAGATGTATAGAATGCATCGAATATTGTTGTTGTCTGTAAGCAATGCTCTTCCATATATTATTAATTGTACGCCTGTGATTGAAACCATTCATCTTGCAGGTGTCTTGTAGGGGTCAAACTCATAGGAAATCCCTTGATGCAATTAAGGCGAATGTCACTGTAAATGCCAATGTAAATGTGTGAACACTCCACTCAGATTGTTGCCCCAATGATGGCAAACGTTTCCAGTGCAGAGATATTGATTCCGGTATCTTTTCAAAGTCGCCCCCCCCACCCAGGGGGCGGCTCGCACAGGTAATTGCTTTTTCAACAGGTTTTAGATACTACGATAAAACCTTAAGATGCAAAGAACCAGTTACTGACTGATGAGCACGGATGCAATGAGCTTGTGTTGTTATTTTCAAGGCTCCCAACTACTGCTTTTTCATTTGCCTTGTTTTACAATTTCATATTATTTCAACAAAACATCACTTGATTAATGACTATTAAATGTAGTACACGTTTTGAGGCAGTCTGTGTGTGTTGGTGCAAAGCAATCATGCATGCGCAATAATGATCCAATCTGCATAAATGGACTAAAATGCCTCACTCAGTAATGGAAAGACTGAGCATTGCTCCACACAGTGATCATCGTGTGGTTCATTGTGTGTACCAGTTACTGCACGCTGAAGTGACGGCGCCTTTGAAGCGTTCTGAGGTGCTTGTGTTATTGTGTTAAAATAATGAAGTGAAGCTTGTGTCAATTGTGTATGCACTGTGAGGTTAAAGTCGTTTGTAAGTCACAAGAGCTCTATTACTGCAAGACACAATGCAAGAGCTCTTTAACAGCAAACGCCAAAATCAACTGTTTCATCTTGATTTCTTCATTAAACCCTGATTGGGAAAAACATATGCAAAAGACAAGGGTGTCGGGTTCAAGAAAGGTATTGAATAATGTAATGCCCTTCATGTATAACTGCACCAGCAGATATGACTTTCACCTTGAGCAATTTCAAATGTGTGACTGAATGGTGAACCAAAACTGACAGTTTTGATGAATATGAAGCTAAACGTATATATCCTGGTACTTTTAGTGGCCGGTATGGGTAAATGCACGGCAACATCCAAACACTCCACACACAGAAATGATCCAAAACCAACGCCATAAAACAAATGTAACTGCAAAATGCTGCAAATGCTAAAAACACGCACAAAAGAAAACTGATGTTTGCCAGGATTCTATGGGAGCCAGAACTGAGGGACGTAATATTTTACAATATTGCAGAGAAACCAATTTATGCAGCTAATGTTAACGTTACAATGAGTTCAATAAGACCAAGTGTTTAACAAAGACATAAAGGAAAATGTACCTTTCAACATTCTTCTGGGCATCCCGTTCATGTCTTTAAAGACAGACATCCCTCAGATGGCTCCCCCAGCATTCTGACAAACTTCAGTTTTTTTTGTGTGTGTGTTTTTAGCATTTGCAGCATTTTGCAGTTGCATTTGTGAACTATGAACTTTCTCTCATGCAGTTGTTTTTGGGGTTTGTGTTCGTTTTTTGGCGAAAATCCGCAAGTATTGAAATGTCCTACCCCTCCAAACCCTCTTGCTCACTTGATGTTGACGTTCACCCCTGATTTTGGATCAACATTTGCAATAAAGTGAGTGTTGTAATTATTAGATTAGTTTCAGCTCCAGGACTCTCTCTCTTCAACTGCCATTGTTCACTAGACACGGAAGCTAAGAAGCTCAATACTAAATGTACAATAAAGGATTAAAGTCCTAACTATGCCTCACACACTTATTAAACACATTACATCAAGTCAAATGTATACTGTAGGTCGCCTACTCACCACTAATTATTGATGATGTGTGATGGATGAACAGATGGAATCGGAGTCAAGGTAAGCTTTTTGCTTCTTCTTTGCTTCTTCCTACTCCTTTTGGACATGTGGAACTGTGAATTGAATTATGTGATGTATTCCATTGTAACTTGCATGCATGTTCAAATAAAATTAAACCAAAACCAAAACCAAAGGTGTTTTGGCTTGGTGCAATTCTGGACCCCAGATGCAGAGGCGAGAGGCAGGTGAGTAGAACACAGTCTTTATTGGTTCCACTCTAAACAGAAAGCGATGGTGACAAAAGATAACACCATGAAAAAGTACAAAAATGGCCTGGCAGAAGCCAGTGGCTACTGAACACACTGTCACTACGCAATACGTACCGGAAAAGCAATCTGTTCTACGCATGTGCAGAATGCGTCTCCATCCGGTCATCCTATTTTTTTGCAGTCATGTTAAGCATGTGTAATCTACACCACCTGTCGATCTATTTTACGGCAGCAATATACACCCCCCCTCCCCACTCTCAAAAACGTTATTAAGATTTGAGAAATTACAACATAATCAATCTTTCTTTTCTTATGCCATATCCATGATGCAAGTGGATAATTTATAAGTCCTTTTTTCTTGGTTCCATAAATAAAAGTTATTTGTCGCCACTGAAAAAATACACACAAAAACATTTGCCAGGAAGATTTGTTTGGATGGATGGTGTTTCTCCGTTGAGAAAAAAAACTGAATCCTCTGTCGAGATTAATCCATAATTGCACTCTGCTTACACCATAAAAATTGCTGGGTTATTTTCTCTACACAACCGCTGGGTTATGAAATGTTTAACCCATTATGAGTTAGTTATATGGGATTTAGGTTATGACAATACAGCAGCTGTGTTATTGTTACTCTGGTTTCCTCCCACATTCCAAAATCATGCATGTTAGGTTAATTGGAGACTCTAAATTGTCCATAGGTATGAATGTGAGTGTGAATGGTTGTTTGTCTATATGTGCCCTGCGATTGGCTGGCGACCAGTCCAGGGTGTACCCCGCCTGTCACCTGAAGTCAGCTGGGATAGGCTCCAGCGTGCCTATCCCAGCGGTATATATGAGGAGAAGCGGTATAGAAAATGGATGGATGGATGGATAGTTCGGATTTTTTAACTTGTAGTTGTATGACATATCCCCATCATCAGCGATGACTTACCCCCCCACTTGGTTTGTGAGCACAGTTTTGGTCTAATTTCTGGGATGAGGAAAGTAGTTCTGGTTAGTTCTGGGGCCACTTCAGTAGACAGTTTGGCTTCTCAAAACAATATGCGTTCAAAAGAGTAGTGACTTTCCCCCACTTCGTCCCGTGAGCCAAGTTGTGGTCTGTTTTCATTGTGGAACAAAGTAGTTCCGCCTATTTGCTGGGGTCTCTTAACTTAAGCGTTTTGCTTCTCAAATCAATATGCGTTCAAAAGAGTAATACATTCGCATCACCAAACCGTAATTTTTTTATTTAAATTCTACTGAACTTGATTCAGTCTTTCTTCATTCATATGCTCACGCTTGTCTCTTCACATTTTTGCTTTGTCTCTTTTTTTTAGCCTGGAACAAACATGGTGAAGGAGCTCCATGAGGCCAAAGCATCCAGAACATCCCCATACGTTCTGATACTGGCAAATCACCATTGTCAAACATCTCAGGTCTTTGTCACCATTGCTGGACAGGTTTTAGAGCACATCCCTCTGCTTCAATCGTCCATGTCTGCTTCAAGAACATGTGTGTCAATTCCAACAGACTGCAATTTTTGAAATTTCAGTAGGGAAGTCCCAACGGGTCAATTCTTTTTTTTTCATAGTAGAATGCCTGCTTGCAAGGGAAGCAAGCGACATTAAGGACAGTTTGACACTAAGGGCATGTTAACTGTTGCCAATTGTTTTCCATTCACTGTTTATATTACTTTATTCTAATATATTTTTCTAAGACTCCAGTACTGTTTAAATGCATGTTTATTGCCTAATACAAGCTTTGCATGACCAAATCTGGCATATATTCTGTTCTACGTTTGTAAGTGAACAGTTTAATACATATGGGTAAAGATTGCATTTTGCTTTTAATAAATTGTACTGTAACGTGTTACAATTAATCTGGTCTACCGTATTTGTTCATTTGACCCAGCATGTGTACAGTACTAATATACTATATACTATACTACAGTACTAATATATGTAGTTAAAACAACCCAGCATTGTGATTATTTTGACCAGGCATTTGGGTAGAATATTTTTACTCCCTTTTAACTGCAGCTTTAAAATGGACTAACCCAACGTGCTGTGTCGAAACAACTAACGCTGGGCTGGTGCTGTAGTAACCCAGCTGCTGGTTTGGGTTATTTTCAACCCATCATTTTTTTGTGTGTATGGTGTCCTTGCCATCACAGTGTGGATCTCTTTTGTTCAGCCAACGAGCCATTGTGAGGACAAGAGGCTTCTTAAGTCTAAAAGTTTCAGAAGAACATTTCTCATGGATGCCGACCTTTGCAGGTGGACACGAAGGAGGTGACGGACTGAGGAGAGTGATAGGTTGCCATGGCGCACAGTGAGATGCAGGCATGGGTGGAGCGTGAGGAATGAGAAGGTGGAGGTTTCGGAGGGGTGCACTATGCAAGGATGTGAATGGTTGGCTGGGTGGTGGAGATTGGCTTGGGTGGGGGAGGGTGTTTGGGGGAGGGAGGCATGGTGTCCAAGTAGATAGAGGAGAGAAAGGAGTGAGTCGTGAAGTGCTCGTGCTCATTTGGAGGAGCACGTGAAGGAGGCTCCGTGCATCCTGTCGGCTCGTGAGTGGTGAATGCACATGTTGCTCGCCTATTAACGTAGACACTCCGTGGGCACCGATGTGACAACCACAGTAAGACTTAGGTGAGTACGATTTGTTTGTTTTGTTCTTTAAAAAAAAACAGTCTCATGCTGGAGAGTTCCGCTGCTTTTTGAATGTTTCAATCAATTGCTGCAATTTCTGCGCGCTCCATAATGACGAGCTAAATTCATGTTTTGATAGCATCACTTAAGAAAGAATTAACTACAAATAAAGCTCCACTCTAATATTTAACCTTGGCTACAAAGTATGTATACTGTACCTTTGGCAATAACGTCAGATACATACCACCATACGACCATTTCTGTGCATCCCATCTTCCTACAGAGTCCTTTTGTAGACTTTCAGATTGAGAATTTCACTCACCATAGCCTCACCATTAGGTACACTTACATCTCTACACAACAGACCATCAGTGAAAAATACATTTTATACATTACGGCCAATTGTATGATGCTTAGTATTTAGCACTGTATTTAATTTGCACTTGTAACTGGTGTATCATACGGAGATGTTTGATCATATTTTGGTTGCTTAATTTAGAGTCAGTAGATTACAAACAGCTCTCAATATGATGCAGTGCAGCCCTACACCACTCATTTAAACTGAACAATCAAATGGGATCCAGTACAAGAGGAAATATTGCCCTAGCAAAGATAATAATGCTCAGTTTTGAGAAGCATAAAGTCAAAACTGTTGCTGTTGCACAAAAGTACTGCATCATGTGGGGGTGCTTTCTGCCCTAGCCAAAATATTAGAAACACCCCTCACTATGATGCAATGCAGCTGTACACCACTGCAAACCTACAACCACAATGATCATTTTTAAATGAATACCTCTCTGACAGTGCCCATCAAAACTGAGCATTATTGTCTTCATAATATAAGAATATTTGATATTGTTAACATATCCAGTCATAACCAATGTTGAGTGTACATAATTTGGTGAAATTTGAGTGCTCTATGAGATGGGTTGCACAGACATGGAGCTATTCTGGTTGTTTTGAGATAGAGTTAATGAAGTAGCATTCAGTGTCTCTCAAAGGAAACAATTTTTAATCCCAAAAATGTACTGCATGGATCAGTGCCCAGTGAGGTGTAATGATGGGCATGAGTCCCTTGTTCTGTCATTTTGAAGGAGGAGTCTACACTGAGTGACACACACACACACAGTGGCCACTGCTTACCCTGTGTGACGATGTGGAGATCGCATCTGAGCCAGAGTGGATGTTTACGCTTTCACTTAAAAATAACTACAGCCATGGAGCGACCATATGTCTCAAAGTGTCCTCGACGTTATTGTGAATTCCAGTTCGAGCTCGGCAGCCGCTCCACTTCCACACATGGTTGTGTGTCTGCCAAGTTCACAAATTCTGTATTTCCACCAGAACGTTGTGCGCTTGTAAACTGGCAGACCTTCATTCAAAAACACACAGGGGATAGTAGACGGTAAATATGACATACCATAAAGCTCAACACATATGCACCATAGCCTTGGATGTGATCTGCTAGGGAATATGCAGAGTGCAATGTCTCATCTTCAAGCACATACCAGAACTGGTGAAATCAACAGGTCTTTCATCATGGATCAATAAAATTCATTTTGTCCAATCTTCTCAGAAAGAGCAAGCTGGATGAAAGAGGCTCATTTAAAATGTGTACCTCAAGAAGTACAGTAGGTCGTTTTTGCAAAATGGAGCACTGGACTCCAAGGAAAGCAATCATGGTTGTATAAAATGACTTCCCTCTGTACAGGCGTGTTGTATAAAACATTTTATAGCAGTACTGATGTATATTAATATGTATACAGTCCAAAATGATGGCAAAATGAGCCTCTGTAATGCCTGAGTGGATAAACATGTATATATCACTTTTATAATCCTCGCTAAAGGCAATAAGTGCGCAGACATTCTTCTAGTTGAGTGGGTGGAAGAAGCTCTGAGGTGCTGCTTTCCGATGACCGCTGGATGCAAGCTTTGCCACACCTCGAATGAGGCGAGCATGCAGCAGAACTTATCAGCGGCGTGGAGTCCATCAAATACTCTAAAGAGCCTTCTGTGCAGTATTGAGCAGAGATTTGCGGCAAAATGTCAGCCGGTGGTTAATAGTGCAGCGAGGAGAGGAGGGGGGGAGAGACACGAGGGGACTGCATGATGCTTTCACCTCTCACTATATATAGATTGTCTGATTACACCAAACTGATTTGAACACATAGAGACCACTGTATTGATTTGTGTGGAGATTATATATGGCATGGAGATTATATATGGCATGGTGAAGATTGTATTAGCATTACAACTAATTCAAAATTTCCTCTATGTGTATGTGACATTTTTGGCATTCTGTTTTTATTTTGTTATCTGGGAAGTTTCACTTATAGGATGTTGTCTAGAAAAGCTTAAAAAAGCAAAGACACTGTTCGGTTCTGACACTGGTTTCTTTGATCTGCAACCATGCATGGTGTTTTGTCGATATGAGCAAAATGAAGCTGTAGTCCCATTGATCTGCCAGCTACTGAGCCTCAAACAATGTCTCTCCCCGCGCGGCCGTGAAGGATCTGACTCACAGAAACACAGAAAAGGAAAACAATGCAAAATAAATAGACTAAACAAGGACGGGTGCTTTTGTTTTCCAATGGATGTCACTTTTAATTTCCTCTCTCGTCTCAAAGGTTCTGGATGCTGTACGCTGCCTGCTGTATTCACACCGCAGGAGCAAGAATCTGGAATATGACTATGCACACCGACCACTTTGTCACGGACTTCAGTTTTGTCTCTCTGGAGTCAATCACACAGGGGTCACCTGTCCCAAGGCTCCTTTCAAGTGGACACTCATCAGATGGCGTTGTGTCCCTTTTCTGACACTAATACCACAAAACATTGTAGCACCTTCACCAGGATTTGAACCCAGGTTTACTGGATTGAAAAGCCTGTACACTGACAACAAGCCAGGGTCATGGGACTCTATCACACGTGGATCACCTGTCCTAAGAGTCCTTCCAACTAAGCACTCAACAGATGGCCTTGTGTTTAACCACTCCTCTTTTGACACCAATTATCACAGAACTCAGAGTAGTACCTTGAACACAGATTTGAACCCAGGTTTATTGTGTTGAAACAGCTGTACACTAACCATGAGTCAGATTATTTGTGAGTCCATCGTACATCGTTCAGGTGCCCTAAGGGTCCTTCCAACTGGGCACTCAACAGACGTCCACCTGTCTTTCGTCTGACACCAATTATCACAGAACTCTGAGAAGTATCACCTTCAACTCAGATGATTTGAATCCAGGCGTATTGGGTAGAAAAAGCTGTACACCGATTTACAAGCCAGGCACTTTGGGAGTTTTTTGTACAGGGGTCACCTGCTGTCCGGTGGCAGGCCCATGTCACTTAGAGGTGCCCCATTCCAATCATCCTCGCGCCTCACCCATCTCCAGGGTCTCTCGCACCAGTTCCAAGGGTCCCAAGGAGCATCCTATATATGACATTTGTCACAGAATTCTTAGGAGTACCGTCAACTTTCATGTGACCCAAGGTTAAGTAGGTTTAAAAACATGTACATTGAGCACGACAACCAAAGAATCAGGTTCTTTGACATGGTAATCAGATTGGACGTATGGCACGCATACACAGTAGTAACAGCGTGTTCAGTCAGACAAACTCTTCTGTCCAGTATCAGGCCCATGTTGCTCACAGGTGCTCCAATGCGCAAACCATAATTTCCAAGCAGCCATGCAACTGGGCCATCCCACTTCTGACACCATGTGTCATGGAATTCTAAAACTCCAGTTTTTAGAGTCATGCAAAAATGTGTTTATGTGTTTATCCAAGAGAAGTGTGATGTAATTATAGATTAAAGACAAAAATGCAGAAAAGCAGCCACTTTTCAAAATGGATTATAACTATACACCTTGGTAAGGTATTAACGACACTGATCATATTTCTCCTCTGTGTTCCTGCAGTTGTTTTTGGCGCATTGCCAACATAATGGTAATTTTAGTAGAGGCACCATCTTTCAAATTATGCTATGACAAGGCTGATTAATGTGTTCATTACTGTAATGGCCTTTATGACAATGTCGTGATATCACCTTCTACCTGTGGTGAAACCTAGAAAAAGGTGTGCACTTTGGTCTGACACAGCACAGGACAGAGTCCAGCATCATTGTGGTACTGGCACAGTTGGTTCCTTTGCTTCACAATATGATGTTAGCTCCTCTGACTCAAAACTGCTCCAACTGCAGCCAGGTGTTGGCCCCAGAACTCAGCATTGTCAAGGCTGTTGTTCTGGGCTTGGTGCTCGGTGTTTTTATTGTGTTTGGTGTAGTTGGAAACATTCTGGTTATCCTCTCAGTAGTTTGCCACAGACACCTGCGGACAGTGACTCATTATTTCATCGTTAATCTAGCAGTGGCAGACCTGCTACTCAGCTCCACAGTGCTACCCTTCTCCGCCATATTTGAGATCCTGGATCGTTGGGTGTTTGGAAGAGCTTTTTGCAATGTTTGGGCAGCTGTAGATGTGCTCTGCTGCACCGCCTCAATCATGAGCCTGTGTGTGATCTCTGTGGACCGCTACATTGGGGTCAGTTATCCCTTGCGTTATCCAGCTATAATGACAAAGCGCAGGGCCCTATTGGCTGTCTTGCTGCTGTGGGTGCTGTCTGTCACCATATCCATCGGACCTCTCTTTGGCTGGAAAGAGCCGGCGCCTGAGGATGATTCCATTTGCAAGATCACAGAAGAGCCGGGCTATGCCATCTTCTCTGCTGTGGGCTCCTTCTACCTCCCCCTGGCCATCATCCTGTCGATGTACTGTAGGGTGTATGTGGTGGCCCGCAGAGAGAGCCAGGGCCTGAGGGAAGGCCACAAAACAGAGAAATCGGATTCAGAGTTTGTTATACTGAGGATCCATAGAGGCAACACGGCTGTAAGCGAGGATGAGGCTCTTCGTAGCCGCACACATTTTGCTCTTCGATTGCTCAAGTTCTCTCGGGAGAAGAAGGCCGCCAAGACTTTGGGCATTGTCGTGGGCTGCTTTGTACTGTGCTGGATGCCTTTCTTCCTGGTCCTTCCCATCGGTGAGTACCAGCCTCTCTGTCTTTTTCTACATTTCTTAAGGTGTATTCACTTATATACTTCAGCTAAACCATTTTTTGTGTTCTACTATATGTTCATCTGCTGTGTCCACCAATTGGATGTACAGTTAAGTACACCTGCACAAACATTACAAACATGCATTGCCAACTGCCCCACACATCAGCTGCATCAAGTGGGTGACTGCTCCCGTATAGTTTGGCTTGTATACTTGCAGTGTAACAAGCATTGTTCAATTGTTGAACTCCCCTTGTTCTAAGCTTTATGTGTTGCTCTATTTCACAAGTAGTAGTTGGTTGTATGTACATGCAATTTGCATGTAATAACCCATTTAACAAATCCATACGCTCCCTACACAAGTAGTTGACATTCAGGTTGTGCTCTGAATACACGATGAGAAAGAAAAACATGTTGCAGATGTTCTCCAACACAAACATGAAGGCCTTCTGCTGGCCTTTATGGAGCGCCTTGGTCCATTCACAGGAAATCTTTGGGATAAGCATCTGTAGGGTACACTAAAATGTAATTTTGGTTCGGTTCAGTTTCTTGAAGTGCTCGGTTTGGTTCATTTTCGGTACAAAAAAGGAAGAACAAATGCTTTATTTTTTTAAAAAATGCAAACAAAACTTCTTTTTTAATAAATAAAAGCTACCCATTTGGGTGATATTTCCAAAAATTAGACTCTGAGTTTTTTAAAATAGAAAAATAAAAAAAAAAAATAAACAGTTGTATTTAAACAATTGTTTAAACATTGTGGCGAAATGTAATGGACAGTTACAGTTAAATAGCTCTCTCTTGCGTGTGAAGTCCAACAATCTGTCATAAGTGAAAAAGCGGACACGTGATAGCTCGTTGACGACATCACGTTTAGCTTTTTCATAAAGTGCTGGTATAACTTCCTGGCTAAAGTGAGGACGTGATGGTATTTCGTAGCGAGGTTCAAGAACTTTAATCATATACAGTCATGGAAAAAATGATTAGACCACCCTTATTTCTTCAGTTTATTGATCCATTGTAATGCCTGGTACAACTAAAGGTACATTTGTTTGGACAAATATAATGATCAAAACAAATATAGCTCATAAGAGTTGAATTTAAGAGCTGATATGTAGCAACTTCCATGGTTTTCTTGATAATAACCAAAATCACTTAAGTTCTTACATGTATAGCTATAGCATTGTACTGCCAAAAAATGTAACTCTTATGAGCTATTTTTGTTGTCATGGTTATATTTGTCCAAACAAAGGTACATTTAGTTGTATGAGGCATTAAAACCAACAAGAAATTGAAGAAACAAGGTTGGTCTAATAATTTTTTCCATAACTGTACTTAAAGCCAGCGCTGTCAACAACTGAATACGGATGTAATATCGTGGTTATAAAAACTCCAATACCATGTGTTACTGCTTTGTCCCAGTCAGAGTTGCTTGCTAGAGGTTGTTTATATGCTGAAGTTATCGGTGTTTGCACTAATCTGGTTTTCTTTCCTGTCGATGTAACATTCACTGCCAGATGATGCCGTTTTAAGTGCGCTAACATGTTAGACGTGTTTCCTGCAGCATACCTGGTATCTGAGGAACAATGCCGACACACACCTTTGGATTTATCCAGTTGCCTTTGTCCATCCGTAATTTTAATAGGGAAGCCAAAGTGTTCCCAAACAGGAGGCCGTAGTGAGATGGGAGGGTCTTCCAGCTCAGACTTCTCGCTTGCATTTGCCATGGTGCCATTTGTCACGCCTGCGAGCTACTAGCGTTCTTCGCCCTCAGTCAGTGGTGTCCGACACTCAGAGGCGTCGGTGCGGAAACTCGCACAGGGCTGTAGTTCCGCGTGAAGCCCTTAGAGCACTCTAGTAATAAATTTAATAAGAAAAATACAGCATAATAGCGTAAAATATAACTGAAACGGTGCGCAAGTGGACCGAACCGAACATGCAGAACCGAAACGGTTCAATACATCCATGTGAACTGTTACACCCTTGAGCATCTGAGACTGATGTTTTTCCCGGTGAATAAGTTTGCGTGAGATTAAGCTTGGTAGAATGTCTCCAGAAGATTTAGACCAATTTGTGTTATTGTTATCCTTGCTATATAAAGCAAATTAAAACAATTAAGATGTTCATGTCTTGTTTTGAGAAAGGCATTTTTTGGAAGATCTTAACATAAACTTTGCAAGTTCATATCATTACACCATGTCCAAGATAGTTGGACAGACATATACTGCTCAAAAAAATTAGAGGAACACTTCAAAGACACATCAGATCTAAACTGGGGGGAAAATGATCTTGAATATCTTTCCTGATAATAAGTGGGTGATGTATTAGTAACAAAATGATGCCACATAATTTGATAGAAATGGAAATGATCACCCAATAGAGGGGGGAAATCAAAGACACCCTGAAAATGAAAGTGAAAAAATGATGCAGCACACTGGTCCATTTTGCCAAAATGTCATTGTAGCAACTCAAAATGATTCTCAGTAGTTTGTGTGGCCCCCACGTGCTTGTACGCATGCCTGACAACGTCGGGGCATGCTCCTAATGAGACTATGGATGGTGTCCTGGGGGATCTCCTCCCAGATCTGGACCAGGGCATCCATGAGCTCCTGGACAGTCTGAGGAGCAACCAGGCGGTGCCGGATGGACCTAAACATAACGTCCCAGAGGTGTTCTATTGGGTTTAGGTCAGGTGGACGTGGGGGCCAGTCAATGGTATCAATTCCTTCATCCTCCAGGAACTACCTGCATACACTAGCCACATGAGGTCGGGCATTGTCGTGGACCAGGAGGAACCCAGGTCCCACTGCACCAGCGTAGGTTCTGACAATGGGTCCAAGGATTTCATCCCGATACCTAATAGCAGTCAGGGTGCCGTTATCTAACCTGTAGAGGTCTGTGCATCCTTCCAGGGATATGCCTCCCCAGACCATCACTGACCCACCACCAAACCGGTCATGCTGAATGATGTTGCAGGCAGCATAACGTTCTCCACGGCATCTCCAGACCCTTTCACGTCTGTCGCATGTGCTCAGGTTGAACTCGCTCTCATCAGGGAAGAGCACAGGGCACCAGTGGTGTAGTTGCCAATTCTGGTGGTCTATGGCAAATGCCAATCGAGCTCTACGATGCTGGGCAGTGAGCACAGGGCCCACTACAGGACGTCGGGCCCTCAGGCCACCCTCATGGAGCCTGTTTCTGATTGTTTGGTCAGAAACATTCACACCAGTGGCCTGCTGGAGGTTATTTTGTAGGGCTCTGGCAGTGCTCATCCTGTTCCTCCTTGCACAAAGGAGCCGATACCGATCCTGCTGGGGATTGAAGGACCTTCTACGGCCCTGTCCAGCTCTCCTAGAGTAACTACCTGTCTCCTGGAATCTCCTCCATGCGTCCAGGTACTGCAGTGATGCCCTGGTCCAGATCTGGGAGGAGATCCCCCAGGACACCATCCGTAGTGTCATTAGGAGCATGCCCCGACGTTGTCAGGCATGCGTACAAGCACGTGGGGGCCACACAAACTACTGAGAATCATTTTGAGTTGCTACAATGACATTTTAGCAAAATGGACCAGTGTGCTGCATCATTTTTTCACTTTCATTTTTGGGGTGTCTTTGATTTCCCCCCTCTATAGGGTGATCATTTTCATTTCTATCAAATTATGTGGCATCATTTTGTTACTAATACATCACCCACTTATTATCAGGAAAGATATTCAAGATCATTTTTCCCCCGGTTTAGATCTGATGGGTTTTCGAAGTGTTCCTTTAATTTTTTTGAGCAGTGTACTTGAACTTTTCAAAGGGAACTTGCAACTTTGAAAAAAAATCCATCCTGCACAAATGCATAAATTCAACCCTTGTTCATTATTGCTGGGTATTGACCACACATGCAAGAGAGTGGTATTGATTCACAACTGTACACATAAGTGATTTCCTCATGTAGTATGCAATTGACCATCCATGTGCTCAATTTTGGATGTTAATCAATGCGGTTTCATTCAAAACAACCTGGTACAGAGTACACTTCAGCAGAAGATGGAGGTCAGTCAACTTTTAGAAAGCTATTTAATTTCTGCATTCATTTATTTTACTGAACCATTTATTGATTTACAACCCTGGCAGAATTTTAAGTGCTGGCAGATTTAATAGTTGAATGACGTCAATTAAAATGTCCCCTCTACGGGACACTGAAGTTTCCATTCATAGAAATTGTATATCTTCAGCAGCATCTTTTGGTTCATAAATGTTTTGAGCTGGCCAGATAAACTCATCGTAAATAGGCTTTATAAATCTTTGAGATAGCTTACAGCCTGCAGTGTTCACCTGCCTGTAAACAACAGCGCAAACATCAGCGCAATGCCTCTCTCACACAGTGAATAAAGTGTCAATCCCCCGTCCTCTGACCCTTGGGTCTGTAGCTCATTTAATCACAATGCCATCTAAGGAACAGACAGACACAGCCGTCACACCTTTGTCAGCCTTGATGATGTTCTTTTCAAAAACACCTTACAGGATGAAGACAAGACTGAGGCACAATCACACAGATCACCAACCATGCGTGACACTTTCAGTGGTGTGACCAATGAAAGAAAGATTTGCAAATTAATTAGTAAAGGAACAGGATGATTGATGTAAACTATTACGAGTGACCAAACCTTGTGACAAATGTCATGAATCATGTGTTTTTCCATTTGCAAGAAGGAGCAATTACGGGACATTTTGGGCTTATTGGACCTCACTTCCCACCACCATTGTTCATGCTCGAAATAAGAGAAAAATAAAATAATATATAGATACAGTAAAATAATAGAATTTTTAGATACCGTTGAAACCAGAAGTTTCCGTACACCGTATACAAACTAGGGCTGTCATTTGGTTAAAATATTTAATCGTGATTAATCTCATTTTGTCCATAGTTAACTCGTGATTAATTGAAATTAAGTGCAGATAGAATTAAGTTTTTGTCTATAATAAGTGTACCTTTGAAAGATAATTTTAAAGTTTTTAATACACCTATTAACAGGAGACTGGATAATATGCTTTGGATAATATGGGGGGGGGGAAATCACTTAATTTCACTCCTATTTCATAGCTGTTTATGACAGCAGTATGACAAAAATGTTTTAAGGGAGTACTTTTATTACTTTTGTTTTTCTCAAACTTTTTTTGGCGGCACTTTAAAGGCAAAGCTACCAAATACTAAGGAAATTTATGTAAATTTTGAAGAAAGTAGATAGTAAAAAACTCTCAAAAAATATTCTCACTCTGGTAATTGCAGCATTTAGCAAATATAAATCATTTTGGTAATCCTAACTGACCTAAAACAGGAAAGGTTTAGTGTGATTTAATTTCAGATAGTGAGGGAAAAAAAGTATGCAAAATTCCGGTTTCAACTGTATCTCACCTGTATCTGTATCTCATCAACTCAACTTTAGGAAGCTTTCCCGTTGTTGTACTCCATCAACATACAGTATAAAGAATCTATTACCTTCTGAGGGCAACATTTTATTTTCAATTACTGACAATGGCAGTCATAATAGGACATTATTATCTTTATTAGGGCAAATTATGAATACAGCTTTTGAATTGGATTGTGCTGCTGTACTGTATGTTAGGACGAGAATAATCACGTGTCCTGTTGGGCCTTGCTCATCTCTCAAGGATTTTAAGAAAACATAGCAAGCCATCTATTTAGAATTTCAAGAGCAACTAATGTCCTGCCAAATGTGATGCTCTTTTCAATGGTCCTTTTCACACTAGTAATGCAACAATCACATTACTGTGGTGCACCGCCACTTCGCAGCACAATGCACGCGAGTGAACCACATAGAAGAAAATATTTTCAACTGGATATGGTTTTGTTTTGCTCAATATGTCAATTTCTGTTCAATTTGAACATGCCAGCAACTGGCTTCACATTCGAGTGTCTCACAAAAGTGAGGAGACCCCTCACATTTTAGCAACCATTTTTATTAAATCTTCTCAATTAGCAATATTATAGAAATGACACTTGGAAATATCTTAGAGTAGTCAGTGTACAGCTTATATAGCAGTGTGCTATATAAGAGGTCAGGTCAGGGTTCAGGTCAGCCAATCCATCACCTTCACCTTCCTCAGCAAGGCTCTTTAACATCATGGAGGTGTGCTTGGACTCTTTATCATGAGCTCCGCAGTGCTGGCAGCACTCATGCAGCATCAGACTATGACACTGCTACCACCATGTTAGACTGTTAGCAAGACACAATTATACACACGTCAATTCAATTCTTTAATAACAATTGAGGCTGAATTTGTATCAAAATAGGCTACGTGAAACAAAACCAAAGACATTTTGTGTAAAAAATGCATATTTTTCCATGGGCACCCCCATATAGTCAGAATGGTACAATCTTCAACACGAGACATTTTCATATGATTCGACGGCCGGATTGACAGTTGAATCGCACTCCTCCAAATCGAAGCGTTGAATAGTTGACTATTCTAAGACACCCCAAGTTGAAATAGTTGGAAAAAAAATTTCAAAAACAGCAGAAATGGAAAAAACAGCTGTCAAAGTAAAAGAAAATTAACAAAAAAAGTCAGATTTTAACGAGAAAAAAGATTTTCACAAGATTAATTTCACAATATTATGAGGAAAAATAATGGGATTTTAGTAGTATAGTGTTGAAATATAAAAGAAACATGTTATTATTTTTAAGTTGTAATATTATGAGAAACTAATAAAACAAAATAAAATAATTTTTGGAAAATTATGTTATTGAAAAGTGAAAAGTTATATTATGGGAATAAAGTCATAATATTAAGATAATTTACAAAGATTATTTTAGAAGAATGTTGAAATATTTGGAAATTAAAAAAAAAAAAGGGATAAAAAGGGCAATGACTGAAGTTCATGCCAATAATACGCTTTTTGACATATATCAAAGCTGAAATGCATTTTTTTCTAGAAATAAAAAAGCCTAGTCTTTGCATATCTACAGTATATGTGTTGGTTCACAAAATATCAAAGTGGCCCTTGCATCCTTTCATTTTTCACTAAGCGGTGTAGTCACTATACAGAAACGTAATCCAGGCTTAGGAACAATACCTGCTATCACATCGGTCTCCAAAAGTCTCCAGCACCTCAAGAAAAAATTGGAAGATTTGTCGATAGAAGCTTTTTTTGAGAAAGAGTCAGTAAATTTAGCAACAAAGTTGCTAAATTGGCAGCACTGCTGTGGTGCACTGCTAAAACATTTTTTACATGTTTTGCCAAAACCTAACAATGTCAATTTTTTTTGGACATCAGCAGCAGGCTTGATGTTCAGATATACTTTTACTCTTTTCAAAGTGCTGGTAAATGAACAAACCACAAGTGAGGCTATCCGGCAGGAACGTACTGAAAATAAGAAGCTGAACCCCCTCACAGGATACAGGTGGGAGACAAGTCACTGATTGGCTGACACATGAGGACACGACAGGTCAGGCCTAATGAGACACAGGTGTGACTAATCACATGACAGGAGGGAAGAAAATGCACAGCCTAAAAAGGAAAGCACACTGTCCGTACACAAGTTAGAAACTAATCCATGAATCAGCCAAGCGTGAGGCTGAAAAACAGAAAATAGGCATTCAGCTGAACAGTTGGGTGAGGAAGCAACAAAAGCAGATAGTCAGAGGCCTGTTTTGCGAAAGGGACTCAACATACCCGTGCTTTCTGCTCAACGAAACCTAAATTAACGGTGTGATTAACTTACTTTGTCAAGCCTTGTGCTCGGTGCGCGTTTAGATAAAAGGGGGTGGTTAACGTCATATTAGGGCTGGGCGATATGGACCAAAACTTATATCCCGATATATTTAGGTTGAATATCGATATATCCTGATATTTTTTAAGCAAAGCGAGTTTAGACAAAATCAAAGCCAAATATGCGTGTCAAGTTGTTTTAATTAAAATAAATACTGTTGATGTTTTTTGAAAGGTTAAAGCTTCATGCAAGAAGCACATAAAAAAAAAACGTATCTTAAAATAACCTCTAAAATAAAGTAGGCCATACTCTTTTTGAAATAAATATATAAAAAAATCAAATATAATGTTTTTTATAACAATACTCAGCAACTCAACAATACTATAATACTCAGCTAATAACAAAAGAAGTAAATGTGAAGGAGTGCCCGGTTTAAGAGGAAATTTTAAAATGTCAGCAAATTAAAAAACACCTAAAATTGAACAGTAGTATTTTTTTAGGTAAGCATGTTTAGAAAACACAAGCATGTCTTTATTTTGTGCCAGGAACACCAACCTGTCAACTGCATCAGGCTTAGCAACTGTCTAACTTCCTTGTACTGTATTTGTCGTAGAGCTTGTTGTGCTAAATAATTGTGACTGCGAAGCTCGCTGGACGTCGCGATTCGTTTTCAGCAGGTTTTTAAAGCTGTTTTTTCCACTGTTGCAACAGGGACCACATCTTAGCAATGTGATAGGACACCTCTTTATCATAGCGGCAGACAGCGCGTAGCTTCACACATTCCTCGTATTGGAGTTTGTGCCAAGTTTTAAGGTGGCGAAAAAGATTTTTTTATGCTCTGAATTTGAAGTAAATATTTCATATTTCATTTTTTTTTCCAAAAAGGGAGCAAATGTACAGTAGTGTGGGCCTCTTCCCTTGGCTGGAAGTCTATGTCTATTACAGAGAATTTCATCAGAGATCAATGTGATCTCGAAGAAGCCACTCCCGCTGTGGTCCCCAAATGATTCTTGCACCGTGGTCCACCGGGTTCTCAATATCTCATCTCTGAATGAGTTGTACACTGAAACCGTGTTGCTTTCATAGCCGATTTTAAGCTGAAACTCTGGACATATGAGATAAGCCTAAGTGACCACGGTGATCTAGCCGTTAAAAGACAGCCGCCTTTGTAGTACAGGCAAGCCTGGCTTTAGACTCAACAGACCTCGCTAACCCACTAAACTCTCTGGTCTGCACACAATAATAACAATTATTTTTCGTAGCAGTCATTTTAACAGAGTAAAGCAGTATTAGAAGGTGTTAGCAATGATGCTGTGACAATTGTGGATCAATTCCGTTAAGAATAGTTACCTGTTATTGGTTAAATGTAATGAGAGTCTACAGTAAAACATATACTAAAATGTTAAAATATGTGGTATGTATACGTACAGTAAAAGGAAATGACTTTATGGCTGAAGGAGGTGGGGGTTTATTGCACATACAGACTTTGATGAAGGTTTATTTCACTTCAGTCAGTACATGGGTGATGAGGATGTGCACTTTATTGCTCAACAGTAGGAAAAACCAGTAGATGTTAGGCAGCAGGAAGTATAAAAAGGTGACTTTAAAGGGTCCCTGACATGATTCATCAACTTTGCTTAAATATGTTATTTATTTGTCATTATGTTCTACATTGTTTGATTTCTGAAAGCGAATGGTAAATTTGCAAAAATTACATTTATAGTTCATGGCACCAGAACCAGCTCACAGCTCAGCCTCATTTCCGGACGTGATGTATGCGGGCTAACACCTCTCAGCTAAAGCAGAGTAAACAAACGCTTCTCAAGGTAGCTTGTCAAACTGGTTCTGTATATTTTTCATCACAATAGTAGTCATGCCAAAATGTTGTGTTGCTGCTGGATGTTCATAGTATCCGGGTGATATTGTAAATTTCTTTTCTTTTCCAAAAGATGAAGGTTTAAGACAACAATGAACGAAGCAAGCGCAGAGAACAAGAGACAGATGGACACCCACCTCGAGTTTTGTCCTTTGCAGTGATCATTTTACTGGTGACTGCTTC
The DNA here is from genome assembly GCF_027744805.1 of Dunckerocampus dactyliophorus. NCBI lineage: Eukaryota > Metazoa > Chordata > Actinopteri > Syngnathiformes > Syngnathidae > Dunckerocampus > Dunckerocampus dactyliophorus. Next base: position 18,836,751 of record NC_072822.1, on the reverse strand, counting down.
GAAGGAACACCTTTACAAGAAGCATTTGGCTTGAAAGTACAGTATAAATACGTTTTGAAAAAGGATGCTATTCCGCCGATAAACAGGAAAAAAAACAAGACGACAAAAAATGACCACTATGTCAAAGTTGGCACAAGAAAGTAAGTCATGTCTTGTTTACATGATGTCTTCTAAACACTATTCCACAATAGCGACAAGCCTGCAAGCATTATACTGTACATTCCATTTAGATATCTTTTGACAGGGATATGTTTACTGTGGCGGGCGGTGACTGCGAACATTAACTGTCGACGTGAGGCTATAAAAACCCCTTTACGCTCATTAAGAAGCCGATTTAAAACAATAATTAACTCCAGAGTAATTCACACGTAGCAATCTTTGTTTTGAAGGCAACCCATCTTCATCTCCACATCTTAAGGCTTAAGTCTGCAAGTTCTCCATTTAATCTCCAAATCTTTCTTTCTTTCGTCTTCACACCACTCAAATCTTCACTATAATCACTGTCAACATCCTCTATCTCGTGCACCGCCATGTTTGTTTGAGCTGTATTACCCCGATGATGTCACTTCCGGAAATGATGCCCAGCTGCGAGCTAGTTCGTCATGGCTGGCGCCACGCGCTATAAATGTAATTTTTGCGAATTTACGGTTCGCTTTCAAAAACAAGAACATAATTACACATATTTAAGCAAAGTTGATGTCAATGAAAATGTACTATACTGTATTCTATCTGTACACACATCAGCAAGACTTGCTGACATCAGCATCATTTGGTCATATTGCACAATGGAAATGGTACAGTAATGCTTCAGAAACATTTTTTTAACATTCCTCCTCAACCCTAACATATTGTTCCAGAGTCGAAGCTCAAGTGTGACCAACTGGTTGCGCACATTTTGACAAGCCTGTAATGCTTTATGACTCCTTTCACTCCAAAAAGGCAACTATCAAGGGTGCAGACAATAATGGAGCTGCTGTGTTTTGGCCCAGCTGGGGGATAAAATGATGGAGCTATACTGTGAGGCACAAAGTTATTTGCTCCCAAGCTCAATCCCCCCCCCCCCCTTCTTTCCATCTATCTCTGTATCCCAATCTCATTTTTCACAAGCCGGCGTTTGACATGTTCAGCAGCCCGTCCAATAAAGCTTTTCACAAGGAAGCTTCTCCCTAAAGACCTGGATAGCTGAGAGGTGGACGGACAGGCAGACACACTGATAGATAGATGTGTAGCATATTCTCTTTTTCATGGCCAATTCTAATGGATTTTCCCAGCGGAAATTGTGTGAAAACATTAAAAAGACATTGTCGTTGTCTGTACAGGGTAATGAACCTTACCAGTCAACATTTGCGCTTGGAAATAAGGGAAATGTTTCAGAAAATATGGGAAATTCTGGTCTTCCACCAGTATCAGTATTATTTCCACCATTGATTTGAAGGACACTTGTGTGGGCCAATGGAGATGCTTGTTACAAGCATGGTGTCATAAAACCTGTTTTCATTGGTTGTTGGGCTACACACACCTTCCTGTGCTAGTACTTGGACTTTCTGATTGACTGAAACTTTGCGAAACTTGTTTCATGTTTTGTAAATGTGTACAGTCATCCCTCGCCGCTTCACGGTTGAAATCTTGCGGCTTCGCTCTATCACAGTTTTTCCTAAATACATAAATTAATGAATCATGTTGATTTGTGGTTGAATATGGCCTATTATTAGTCAAAACATATGCATGTTTAAGCTAATGTTACGTTGTTTTTTTTGCTTAAATTAAGCATTTACACGAGCATTTATACACACAAGAGCATAAGTCTTATTTATGTCAAATGTATTTATCTTAAATGGCCTTATCTTAAATTATTTACTCTTATTATGTCTGCTATATCGGGTAATACGAGTGTAAAGGTGACTATAGGGAGATCTGCTGCCAAGAGGACTATAATGATGTTAAAAAACATATTTAGAAGGTCGTAAACAGGTTTTCTATAGTCTAACTGCAAAAAAGTTCCTTTTATAGATAGGGAATTCTTCTTTGTGGAAATTCACTTATCACTATCAGTTGTGGAACTAATTAATCGCGATAGACAGCGGATTACCGTATTTTTGCGACCATAAGGCGCACCGTATTATTGGGCGCAGGCATGGTCAAACATACGCTAGCTTAAAACATACGCTAGCATACACGCACCCTTTTGCGGGAACAAAACTGAGTTTGGTTGTAGTTTTATTGAAGTATTTAACAATGTACTCACGTTATTTTTAGATCAATCCTCATCCACAAATCCATCAGAGTCCTCATCTTCTGTATCCGAAATGAACAGCTGGGCAAGTTCTCCATCAAACACGCCAGGTTCCCTCTCGTCTTTGTCAGAGTCAGTCTCGTTGCCGTGCGGCTCCTCAGAAATGATGCCAGCTTCTGCGGAAGCTCGAACAACAGTGCTAACTGCCATTCAGTGAAGCACAAATAAGCTGCACTCCCTGAATGTCTTCACGTTCTTGCCAGCTTGTCGATCTTGCTCGGTAGTGAACTCACATTTCCCATGATAAAAGAAGGTACCGAAGGCTTGAATCTTGAATCTTGAATCTCCCCTTTCTTGCATGCCGCTTGAATTTGATCTTAGCCCCGGTTCTGCCGCCTTGATATCAATGGGTAGACAGGGAATGACACCGATGCCTGACGTCGCACATCATGGCACGTAAAAAATTGAGAGTTGGACAATATCGGCATATCAGTTATCGGCAAAAAAAAAATATCGGACATCCCTGAACACATAACCAGCATATACTGTATATGTGGGAATGACACTTCCTCATTGTCACTAGACGACAAGTCGTCTCCGGAAATCACAACAACGCCTCTGTTATGCATGTATCCATCCATCCATTTTCTATGGTGCATATCCTAATTAGGTTCACGGGGTTATGCTGGAGCCTATCCCAGCTGACTTTGGGCGACAAGCGGGGTACACCCTGGACTGGTCACCAGCCACTCGCAGGGCACATATAGACAAACAACCATTCACACTCACATTCATACCTAACATGAATGTTTTTGGAATGTGGGAGGAAACCGGAGTACCCGGAGAAAACCCACGCACGCACGGGGAGAACATGCAAACTCCACACAGAGATGCCCAATCCCCCGCAGCAAATTTACATGTTATAGACCCTGTGTATAGCAGTCACCTGTCCAACGCGGCCAGCGGCCACCCATTTTGTCTCCCTTGGTCAATATCTGACCGCATATAGCGGCCAAATTACCGACTCAAGTAGAAGCTTCATGCATAATCAATGAAGCCGTCGTGTGTAGACTTTGATTACTGAGTCCTAGCTCAGTCACAATCATTCACAAGATCCACACAAACTGTCAGTTGTTCAACATAAAAAAGCCGTCTTCTTTTGAGCTTGCTATTTCCTGGTCAAACATGTAACTTTAAGAGCATTTGGACCAAAACATTACCGCAAAGTAGGCTGGGAACAGGAGAACACTGCAGGACTTTACATCCACGCCAACATAAACACACTTCCCAACTCTCTCGAAACTCACAGCTAGCACTGAGCCTAGCTCTCCTGCTCGGGACGCCCACCGTCACTTCCCGTTACTTCCCGATGAACTAAAGCTGTAATGACACTCTGCCGTATAAAAAGTAAAATATTAAAAACAAGCGTAAGACATTACGAGCACAGCTTTGTTCTGTGGGTCGTGGATAATAAGAAGCCTAGTAGTGCTGTACAACTTTTATCCGCATTTACACAGTGCCCTCTACTGGTCAACATTAATTTTTCATTTTTTCCCCTTTTTTTTCTTTTTTTTTCCTCTACTGGTCAACATTCAAACTGGACACCAACCTGTCTATAGAGGCCACCTGTCTATAGCAGCCACTTTGGCAGACTCCCTCTAGTGGCCGCTATAGACAAGTTTGACTGTATATATATGTCCTGTCATTTATCTTTCTGTTCATAAAATGGCCATATTTCACACATATGATTAATAATGATTAATTAATTTGAAACCAATTAATCCAACAACCTCCCTGTCTCCATAAATTTCTTGTTGAAATTAACAGACTTGAGTGTGTATGTCTTCCATTAATACATAGGATGTTTTTGTTTCAATAAACAAAACACATTGTGCCTTTTCTTGAGGAGCAGCCATTTATTTTTTAGAAAATGTTATTTGGAGCGAGTTGCATACAGTCCCTTTAAAAATATGTTGAAACAATCAAATTGGAGCTGGGAAGTTTGTGAAAGGCTTTTCAAGTATGTTTGGTGACGCTGTAACTGTGTTCCTACAGGCTCCATCTTCCCTGCTTACAGACCACCAGACACAGTCTTCAAGATCACCTTCTGGTTGGGCTACTTTAACAGCTGCATCAACCCCATCATCTACCCGTGCTCCAACCAGGAGTTTAAGAAGGCCTTCCAGAGTTTACTGGGAGTTAAATGTCTGCGAGCCGCTCCCAGACAGCATCATCATCATCTGGGTGCAAGCCAGAGTCAAACACAAGGCCACAACCAGCCCCTGACTCTGAACCTTGCCGACGGGGGGGCATCCTGTCGGCTCAGTCCCTCCTCCCCCGTTGCCCTGTCCAGAACCCCATCCTCCCGGGACAGTAGGGATTGGAGAGTTTTCTCGGATGGTCCCACCGGTGGAAACGGACCGGCAGAGACGAGTAGAAAAGTGGCCAAACTGTGCAGTAAAAGTGTCCAGCGCACCTGCTGCTGCATCCGCAGTGGAGGGAGTCCCCCACAGGAGGCAAATTGTGCCCAGACCCCACCAGTCCTTCCCACTATTAAAATCCATCAACTGTCCTTGTCGGATAACGGGGAGTCTGTATAAGCACGGTAGTCCATCAGCTGAGTCGAGCCAGCAGTTTAAAAGTGAAAACATCACAGTCGATATGCTGTATGTGATCCCGTGGAGAGGATGCTTGGTGGTACAGCTTGAAGGATGTCTCAGCAAAAGTTACTTAGGTGGTGCAAGGCGTCATGTTCACATACTGGGCCAGTCCACCGAATCAATGCCATTTGTTTGTTGTAACGCACTCATAATAAACTTACATTTCTGTCTTTTTTTCAACTCAAAAGTGTATTAGCCCATTTCAGGCAACCTTATTTAATTGTTTTTTAAGTTTCCTAAACCGACGATGTCTCATTTGACTAAAAGCACTTCAAGCAACAGGAATTGAAAGGAGATTGGTTCGAATCTTCGCTCGGGCATCTGTGTGGTAGTTTGTCAAATGATTAAAAATTAAACTGTGGGGGGGGACACTACACTATGCCTCCGTTTTGCCGTCATAACAGCGAGGCGTGGCTTGAAATGACGCGCATGCGTTAATTACGCGGAAATTAACGTAATTTCTTACCGCCATTAAGGCAGTCTTTTTGACAGCCCTCATTTTTAATCATTTCACAACCCCAGCATGTTTTATTTCCTCCAGCGGACCCATATGGCACAGATTCAGTGGATCGGTCCGATTGCATTCTACTGTTGAATAGCATGATAAATAATGCAGGTCATTGTTGCTTGCATACTTATATGTCCCATGACAGTAAAGATGTGTTTGCCCAGCCAGATATTCATGGGGATATTTGTGGTCTCCATCCCCTTGGTATGAAAAACTCAAAATATAACCCATCTAAACTTGAGGTCCGTATCTCTGCATCTTCCCACAAATTCATGCACCTCCTTGGCTGCATGGGCCAGATGGAGGTCTTAATATACTTCTGTGGAATTTTAGTTGACCTTGTGGTTGCTGACCTCAATCCTGCCCCAGCAGACGTAGATGCACACATACAACATGTCACGTCCGTGGAGGGTGATTTTCATGGCTGCGGCATTGCTTTATTCCCTCAGGGTGCTTCTTCTGTGGTGGAGTATGAGGCCGTCTGCATTGTCACGCCAGTGTCACCTTCCGCGCATTAAGCTTGCTTGAACAAGCGTGAGCCGACAGCTTTCTCACCAGGGAGCAACCATAGTGCTTGTCACTGGCTGGCACGTCCGCCATCTTTGCACAGATGCCGTTAGCAGAGGCACTAACAGCGGCCATAAAGCACAGATGATACCGCTGACCTATTTCTCACCTCCCTCTGTTGTCTCCTGCAGTAGGACCATCAGCCCTGCCGGCAGATACCTGTGTCGTGATATGGCGATTTCCGTACGAGGTAGCTGCTAATGAATACCATGATTAGACATGGCGCTCTGCAAGAGTCGCATGTGAACTACAGAGTAGGGTTGCCATGTTGCGATTAAACCACCAGTTCCACCTCTTCTTGAGGGTATTTAACGCAATCAGGAGCTGACAATTGAGTTCTTAATTAGCGATGTAACAACGGCTGATCCATACTGGAAGACATTCTCTGGTCGAGTAAGACTCGCAAGATGTGAATGATAACCGACACACTATTATAGAAGTAAAATACAAAGACTCAAAATAATCCTAAAGTCACGATCCGCAGCACACACAACTACATCCGTGCGCGGATGCCATTTAATGAATGCGATCGCTCCTCTCGCAGTAATAGCAGCCGCCACCTTGCGCAGAAGAAATAGTCAACGACTTGAAATAAATAATCCACAAAGTCAGGGAAATTGCGGCAATGCAGCAGAATAGAAGCGACGGGACAAGCGAAAGGTCCAAAGCACGCATGCTCAGTGTGAGCGTGAGAGGGAATCACACCAAAATGGCCTGGTGAGAAGTGTGCCATCTCATAAATAGACTTGCTAGAAGGAAATATTCAGTGGATTGAATATACGCCCCAATTTTAGTATTGTTTGGTTTTTGCCGAAATTTTGCCCGGCTTCTTGTACGCCGTCTCCGTTATTGTACAGTATTGAAGTAACAAACTGGCCCATTTGTTTATCATTCCGCAGGATCGAGTGCCCAAAGCCTCTGACGCCTTGCTGACTCAGTGTTCGTGCATTTTTTTTTAAATTGAGTGTGACTGCTAAATAACCCGCCATGGGGCCAAAGAGAGTTGCGAGTGCCAGCAATTTCATAAAGAAGGTGAAAAAAGCTAGGGAATTCAAGAAAGAACTCAACACAAAATACGAAGGTGTCCCTCACCGCTTCTCGCCGTATTCGCCAACAAGATTCTTGATGATGTTAAATGTTCATTTGTCCATTGTCAGTATTTTGCATTGTTTTCGAAGTAATAACGAAAACTGAGATTCAACAACAGTGCCTAAAATGAGACACCAGGCTGTTACGCCAGCACAAACGTAAAATAGTCTAAAATATGGCCTCTCCCCTTTTCATGGTATCCTCTCTTCGGAAGTCTTTCCACAAGATTTTAAAGCGCATCTGTGTAAATATTTTTCCTTCCACCCAGGATAACATTGCTGAGGTAAGAGGTCACCGATCTTTGAGCTCACTTTCTGCTCTAGTTCATCCCGAAGGTGTTTTATGGGTTGATGTCAGGGCTTGCAAGTACTAAAGTAATCTAAGCGTGCCTTTGTGGACGTCACTTTGTGCACTGGTGAACAAAAGAGGGCCATCCCTAAGCATCCCTAACTGGGTGATTCAGAGATGTGTCCCAATACTTTTGTGCCTATATTGTTTCTATTTCAGTGTACTGCCGAGCACTGTCTGTGACTCATGGAGCTCGGTGCAGGTCCCAAGGGGGATCAGCTTTGTGACGTCTTCCTGAGGCTTTTTCTGTCCTTGCAAAGCTCCCGTCAGTGGGTGGAGACGTTGACAGTAGTATCCCTCGTTTCCAGTTTAATCAAAGTGCCGAGCTTTAATGGGACAACAGCCAGGGGCTCCCAGTCGGTGACGTGCGGTGAGGTTCATGGCTGGTGAGACACAAAAACTGCGTTGTAGTTTTTTTTTTATGTTGAGAAAGGTTGCTCATAAAAATGGTAAAAAAAAGAAGAAGATAATAATTCACTTTCATTAAAAATGTATGGTTATGGTTGTGGTTTAATTTATTTGAACATGCATACACGTTACATTGGAGTGCATCACACATTACACTTCACAGTTCCACATGTCCAAAAGGAACAGGAAGAAGCAAAGCTTATTTAACCCTACCCCCCATCCGTTTTACATCAATTGCAACACATTTGTTCACATCCTGTGTTCCAAATGCACTCTTGCTGGTTCAAAATAATTGGGAAAATTGTAAGGTAATTTGATAATGTGGTAAAATTGTTCACAGTAAGTATAAAATAGACATAACAGAACATAGTTGGACAATGGGTGAGTGCTGTCAATGAACTCACAAGACTGAAGAGTTAGTAATAAGTATAGTTGTGATTAGAGCAGCACATTTTAATAATTGGGATTTTAGAAATAATAAATAATAAAATGTGTATGTTCTCCATACGCATCTTTATGGATTACCCTCATTGATCTTTTTGTAGTAATTTTAGCGAGTGGAGTATGCTTTTTATAGTTATTTCCCCATATCTCCACGCAATATGGTAATACCAGAGAGCAATAGAGAGTATGGAGTGATTTTTGATCGAGGACGAATTTTGTTTTATTCAATTTTGATGTGTTTCTCACCACTTTGTGTTGTATATTTTTAACGTGAGATTTCCAGCTTACCTTTTCATCGATTATGACCCCCATAAATGTATTTTCTTTCACCCTTTTGATGTCAATTTGTATTTGCGCGTAAGTATCCTTTCTGCTATTACCAAAAAGCATTATTTTAGTTTTACTTAGGTTCAGGGATAATCTGTTTTTATCAAACCATCTTTTTTAGTATAGTCTTTTCATTTGTGACTTTTTGTTATTAGCTTGTGTATTTTCTCCAGAACAAAAGGCAAGAGTATCGTCTGCAAATAGTACTAGCTTTAGGTCTTTTGTGACTTTACAGATGTCATTTATGTATAGGTTGAACAGTGTTGGTCCCAGTATTGACTCCTGGGGTACGCCGCACGATATATTTAAACATGTTGAAGTGTATTCTCTTAGCTTTGCATATTGCTTCCTGTTTGCTGGTTAGCTTTTAACCCAATTCAGCACTAACCCCCGATTCCATACCTTTCTAATTTTGTAATTAAGATGTTGTGATTAATTGTGGCGAAAGCTTTTATCAAATCCATAAATAGCTGCGCACTTTCTGCAGTCTATAGCGTTGGTAATTTCCTCAGTAATTCGGCTTTCAAATACTTCTTAGTCCCATTTATTTATTTTTTATTAACTGAAAAACATGCGGTCTTACCTTTTATTTGTATATGAAGTACATGCACCCTGTCCCTTAAAGTTCTGAGACTTGGTGAGTTTGGATATTATAATCCTCTATCTTGACAATGAAATTCATTCATTCAGCAAAGCCTAAAATGATCTTTAATTGACTTTCTGCTCTCCAGCTGGTGCTGCTGTAAAAAAAACACAAAAACGCTGGCTTTTCCTCTCTATGAAAGGACACCAGTGACACCCTCCCCTTGAGGATGAGGGGAGTATTGCAGCGCCTCTCGCATGACATTTCTCTGGATTTTATTGTCCGATTAGCCAGAATAATGATGTCACACATTAAAGACATTATACATAAAGTCATGGCGTATAATACATGTTTTGGCGACATGCCGACAAACAGAAACATGATCCAACTCAGTGCACTCACTGGCTGCATTCCAGTGGTAGTTTGAGTTGCCCTTGTTGACTTCCCATAGGCCAGGGGTGTCCAGACTTTTTCCAGCGAGGGCCACATATGGAAACGTTAAAAGATGCGCTTGTTTTCTAGCCTTATTTTTTAAAGAGGCTAAACCAAACTTTTTATATGTATTTAAGACAAAACTGTGTGTTATATGTGACAGCGTATTATTTTTAACACCAATTGTTACAGCTTTTTCCATTGTTACTGTTGTTGTTTTTTTGTTTGCTTCATTTCATTTCTAGTCTGTGCCATGGGCCAGTAAAAAAATTGCTGCAGGCCGCAAATGACCCCCAGGCCATAGTTTGGACACCCCACTTGCCCTCGGGAGAATTCTCGCTGCTGTCATAAGTGTCGTTCCATTTCTTCAAAAAGAGAAGTAAACTTGATGAGATCTAGCCTTGGAGGGCCGAGGGAGTGAGTCAACATCGATGGTCACTGGAGAGTATATTTGCAAGGAAAATACAACCATGGGATTGCAGTGATGGTCATCAAACAGCTGTTGTTTACCACCGAGGAAAAAGATGCCTAAAATGAGCCCGTTAATTATTATATTTGACTACTTTTGCAGTGGCAACATGTCGCGCAAGCTATTTGCAAACAAAAAAAAGACTCTTGAAGCGAATTACTACAGTATATTCTTAAACAATTCAATTGAAAATGTTAAAAAAAAATGTTAAAAAATTATTTAAAAAAAACAAAAATCGATTGGAGACAAACAGTACAGAAAATAAATGTATAATACAGTTCAAGTGACAAATATTACTATTTAATGATTTTACTTGCAGGTGGAACAATCTGAGCAGCTGGAATGAAAGTTATCTTCTCCTCTTTGCCTCCACCCAGTGTCTGCATACAGAACGCTGCACAATGAAGTACTGGAATTCTACATTTTACGGAACTTTATTAATTAATTTCTATATTATATGATAATAATAATATAACATATTTCAAATATAATGAGCATTGTATTAATTATAATATATTTATGTATTTTTTATATAAATAATTTATTCTGGTTGGACACATCACTGTTCTGCTCTACCATTGTGTCATGCTGTAACATTTCAAAATTCTATCATGAACACTGGCATTAAACTGTACTTTGAACTCGTAAATAGCAACACTTCTGCAGCAATCAGTGCATTTGTGCCAAGACTCAACACAAGGCATAATTGTACCACTAGATCAATAACTAACAGACTCTTGACATTACCAGTTTTTACAAATTCTAATGCACTGAGACCTTTTTTGATTTTACAAAAGCCTGGAATGAGATTCCACAGCACCTAAAGATTATTCAAATACTGAGACACATTTAAAAAGTCCCATGCTCACCGCCTGATGGACAACTACTGCTGCACTCAATGCGATGTTTCAGTAGCCTCCTTCTGTTGCCGCTTCTTTCAGTTTCTGGGTTGCATGTGTTTGTCCTATGCTGGTTTATGGACTAACGGTATTGTTCCGTGTATGTCTACGTTCTGCAGCGCAGGGACCTGCTGAAAAACATGTATGCTTAGTCGGTCCCGATGACTTTTAATATTTTCCTGTTTAAAATCAAAGTTAAAACATTACAATTTTCATTATGCTTTCAACAATTTGGAGACAAAAGAAAATGCCTGACAATTCTTGACGAATCGTACAATCATTTTATTGATGGAGAAATTGGACATTAGGCTTACGCATAATGGACATTATCAATTGTTGCATTCCGGGACAAAACTATTCAACACAAACACGTTCAACATTGAAATTCCGTCTGCAATGATGAAAATGAAGTGCGTACTTTTTGGCAATTTGGGCCAATTGCAAGAATAATTGCGACAGATAAATTACGCCATACGCTCTCATACCTTTACATCATACAAAAGCAGTCAAACGCTCGGACACACTTGCTCGTGTTATAAATGACAAAGTATGTCCAAACTGGTAGTGCACAGTAGATTCAGAAAGGAGTTACTGTAAGGTGTTATCAAAGGTGTTATTTGTATGATTTTACTCCACTGAGGTCAACACAGGTGGTGTGAAACGCTGACAGGATTATTGATTTGTGCCGGTCAAACCCTGGTATCCTATAAAATATACATGAACGAGTATCACACCAGGTGGGACAACAACAGCGGTATACAATAACCACTACCGAGAAACCCTCATACATATAATCCATTTCACATTATAGCCTGGCATGAGAGGCGTACACTTGACACGGCAATAGAGGGATGCATCATCTATCACCTACTCACCATTTGCTGGGATCAGGTTCAAACTGGTGGGATTAAAAAGGTAAGATACAGGAGAACTGATTTTCTGGAACTTGGTTCACAACACTAACACAAAGAGAAGTGGACACATCACCCTATACATAGCAATGCATTGTCCATCAGGTCTGAAAGATCCTTCATAGATACAGTGTGCTATCAATATCTTACACAACACGCAGGACTATCTCAAGTCAACATATAAACATACCTTACACAAACCTTGCAAGCTGACGTGTGTATCATTTGGATTATTGCAGGTGCAAAAAAAAAAAAAAACAACCTAAATTTTGTGTCACAAAGTTTGAAGACACTACAAAGCATACACAACTGCAATTTGGATGCAGGCAAGATTAACATTGTCTGTCACATAAACACTATCGCATTGCTCACATAGCACCAGAAGCAGGGAGGCTCTCAGCTAGTCTCCCTTTTCAATTTGCAGAGTCTGTATCTACGACAGTATACAGCAGCCCCATTCCTATTACAAGTTTGAGGAGGCAAAGGAATAAGGAAAAACCATGTCTCAAACTGTGTACATAATACAATGTGAAGTTGAAGTTTAACCATAAAATACGCTTATTTTTTCCTTTCAGTGCAGTCAAAGCATTAAGAAATGACATGTGATTGAAAGAGAACAAAAAAAACATTTAAAATACAGAAAGTGCAACTATAACACAATAGGAAGACCAAGGTGAATTGTTGAGCTATAATATGCAACACAAACACAAAACTAAACTTAAAAAATAGTGTTGTTTTTGTAATTAAAAATTGACTTTTGTACAGTGTAACATGTTTTACCAAAACAGCAATGTTACAACAATAAAAGAGAATTGACTTTTGGTTAAATCGTTGTGCCACCAGCATTTTCCCGCACATGTTTCTTGAGGGAAAAATTGCTAACTGCTACTAAAATGTCCAATGCTGTAACAACTGAATCCTTCAATGTAGTAGTGCCTTACTTTTTGTGTAATATACCATACTCGTGTAAAAATGGAAGAGTGGAGTGCAAGACAAATCAGGTGTGACGGAACTTCTGGTCTGCACTTGGATGCACCTCCAAACACAGCTTAGCCAAGGCTGGTGATATTGGCTTTCCCTCCCGGGGGAGCCACAATGCGCTGAGTGGTACGGCGGGGAATGTTGTCATCAATTTGTGCCCCTAACAATAAAAACATTTAATAATACTGTTTTACAACTGCAAGAAGATGCTTTCTTGTGCAGAAGGTGTGCTTCCACTCACCAGAGAGACTGAAGCCAGACTGGTGGAGGTTGCGCACCGGCTGCTGAATAAATTGTTGTTGCTCCTGCTGCTTGGTAGGAGAAGTCTTCACAGAAGAGACAGAGGACAGAACCTTGGGAGTAATGGTCACCTCACACACCGGCCCATCATACTGACCCCGGGGGACTCCTCGCAACTCTGTCAGCTGAACACACAATTAAATCTATCAGTCAGATGGCCAGTCATTTTAAATGATTTCTCCACGTGGACACACCCTGCTTCGGGCCTTTATCCTCTTGTAGACATGGTCTGGAAAGGCTTTGCGGCTGATGTAACGCCCACAGCCTTCCGTGGTGTGAAGGCTGCCTTCCTCCAGCACAACTTTACCTTGGCTGATCACCACCAGAGGACCTCCACGCACCTCAGTGCCCTCAAAGATGTTGTACTCCACAGTCTATGAGGAGGAGAGAGAGCCAGAGACGGGTCAAATGCAGTGTTGATGAACACATACTAATAATTCTAAACATTCTAAAAATAGAAATTAAATATAAAGTAGTTTGATGGCGCTATCTGCAGGGTGAAGAGTGCTGCAGCTATGAATCCAACAGAGGGCGCTGTCTCACAAGTCAATTCATTCAATGTTTTCCAGCAGGAAGATGCTTTGACAAGACGTGATGTTTCATAACTTCACGTTTTGTAAGTACAATACTGTATAATTTACAGGGGGGGAGGGCGGTAATCTTTCAAGAAAAAAAGTCAATTTTACAACAATCAAGTCGTACTATTATGAGGAAAAAGTAGCATCAATTTGAAATATTAAAGAAAAAAGTTTGTAAAAGATGTTTTTAATGTCGTAGTATTATGACAAACAAAACAAAGAATAAAAATGCAACTTTGGAAAATTTGGTTGGGAAAAGGCTGAGCATGAAGAAGCGAATAAAATCTAAATATTTTGGGATAAAGTCATAATATGAGAAAAAAGATTCACAAAAATATTGTTAAAATATATTTAACTTTTATATGGAAAAATGAGAAAGAATGCAATGTAATTTTCTTTTACCAACCTATAAATAAAAAGGTTCTAGGTAACTTATGACATCGTGGACTTTCAAAGCAAAGTGTCCCACCAGGTTGTGGTTTTTGGCTGAGATGATCTTGGTGATGTCTGGGTCCCACAGCACAAGGTCAGCATCAGAACCCACAGCAATGCGGCCCTTGCGGGGAAAAAGGTTGAAGATCTTTGCCGCGTTTGTGCTGGTTACTGCCACAAACTGATTCTCATCCATCTTTCCAGTCACCTGTTGGGATGAGGCAGCACGTCATGTGAACAAACAACACATGCTTACAGGAGGTTTCTTGTGCAGAGAGAACAGTGGTTCTGATCTTGCTCACCACACATTTGTCCCAGATCAGGGACATCCTCTCCTCAGTACCGTTGGTGCCCTCTGGGATTAGGGTGAAGTTATCTTTGCCTACCGCACGCTGAGATGTCAGAAAAGTGCAGTGAGCGCTGCCGGTCACCTGCAGGTCCCCACTTAAGACAGAACACAAAAAAATGAGTGCATAACACATAATTCATCCCCATGCCATGATACCTTTAGGCACAAAAAAGTAGTATGGCAGTGAAAGATGTAAAAGAAAACCAAACAAACAAACAAAAAAAAGTGCTACTTTGATACCAACCATGACAACAGAGAACTGAGGTAATCAGGGGTGGTGGGATCAGGACTCAGTGGTGGGGAGGTGACATAGGCCGCAGCCTTGGCCCAGTTCTTGCTCCAGTAATGGGTTCCGTCTGTGCCTAAGCTGGCTGAGATGGGCTCTCCGAAAACCACAGAACCTACAAGAACGGACAGGACGGGTCAGTGTAAAACTTAAGAAATAGTAATAATAATAGAATAACGGATAACGTACCCTTTTTCCTTGCCAGAGCGATGACATCAGCAGCACTCTTACTCATCACCTTAGTGATATAGACGGGACAATTTGTCTGATTGGCTATGGTGATAGAGCGATTGACCGCTTCTGCCTCCACCTGCCAAACACACACAGACAAAGAAGAATGTTTTTCTTTCTTCTTATTCTCTGCTGTCTGATCAAATTTCACACCATCTCACCTCTTCTGGACGGCTAAGTACGTGACCCTCAGGACCAGTGATACCCAGCTCTAGAATACGTCTCTGCTCCTATTCAATATACACAAGAACATCATGTTCCAAATGACAAAAAACTGCCAAAACTTGACAGGCTGGTTTAATTTACCTCAGCAATGATGTCTCCATTCTCAGCATGCACTTGAGCAATGGCACCAAGGTCTCTGATGACGCTCAACACCTCGTAAATCTAAAATACCACAATAACGCCCAGTGAGCTCATAAGCGTAATACACGCATTTATCGCACAGACATGCACCGTGATAGCCATTTCACAGATGAGAGAATGCCCTGCTACGATCGTCCAGGAACTATTCGTACCTGAGAGTCAGAAAGTTGGAAAACATCCTTATAGGCCAAATAGACCAGGAAAGAGTTGACACCTGAAGATAGAAAACTTATGAGAGCCAAAAGGTGGAAAAAATAGAGCAAAAGAGGGAAAACTCAGAGCAAAGGAGGAAGGGTAAAACCAAAAGAATAATAATTACAAAAAGGCACGTGAGAATCTGTGGAAATGGTTCCTTTTAATGATGACATTTATTGACACAGATTCCCAACTGGTGATTTGTGACAGCACTTTCCAACACAGTTCCAGTATCTCAAACACAGACCTAATGTGTGAATGCTGACTGCATACATACCGTGCTCCTTCGCCAATGTCTCCATCTCCTCCTGAGTGCCTTTGTTCCAGTCCGTGAGGTCCACATGGAGAGAATAGTCGCAGCAAGATTTACTGTCAGCCCATTCTCTCCATTGCTTGAAAGCTGCAACCAAGCTGCCGCCAGGCTCCGGCACCACGTGGTCGACTAGAAAACGGCAACAAACAGGCTGGATTTATTGGGCAGAAGCAAGTGTTGTAATAAGATCAAACGCCTGATGACATGCACACACATGAAATGCTTTAATCTTTGCAACAGGATTAGTGTGCTTTAGCGGACAACACACACACACACACACACACACAGACACACACACACACACAACTCTGTCTGGTGGACAACATACTAATCATGGTGGTGCCGCCCGCCAGAGCTGCCCTGGTGCCCTGGTAGAAGTCATCTGCTGCCACCATGCCTCGATCAGGCATCTGGAATCGGGTGTGCACATCAATGCCTCCAGGCATCACCATTCTCCCCTGAGCCTCTATGATCTTAACTCCACCAGGAACTATTAGGTTGTCACCTATTTGCCTGCAGGTAAGCAAGAAGAGTTCAGGAATCCAAATGTGAAATAGTCAAAAATTTAAGTGATATCACCATGGAGATTCCTGTCTTTATCATATGACTGAATATTGCCCAAGACAAGAAAAACAGGCACTTTTGACTTACTTGATGACTCCATCCTCCATGTAGATATCAGCCATGAAGGACTGATCATCATTCACTATCTTTGCCCCTTTAATGAGGAGACGATCACTCTGGAAGGCAGAGACAGATTTATTTTTTCCTGTTAAGACTGGTTTAGACCACAGTTTTCAAAAGCCAAAATCTTGGCAAAAATGTGGATTCAATGCCATTTTCTCTCTGGTATTCACACCGTCATGATTTCTTGAGAGCAAATGCAAAAAAGATTTCTTTCTTTGAAGGTGTTGGGCTTGTTGAGCTGCATAAGCAAGGCCTCTCGCAGCGCACCGTTGTTGCTGAGGTTGAACACAGTAAGACAGTCTTTTCAAACTTCATCAAACATCTTGAGTGTTAAGGAACAAAAAAGTCAAGTGGTAGACCCAAAAAAATGTCACCGGCTCTAAGCCCTGCCTTTTTCAACAGGACAACACTGCAGTTCACAATGCCCCCCTGACAAAGGACTTCTTCCAGAGGAAGAGGGAAGTTTACAAAAATGGACATCAGTTCCAGACAGTGGATGCCCTCCATTAAGCCATCTTCACCACCTGGAGCAACATTCCCACTGGCCTCCTGGAAACAATGGCATTAAGCATGGCCAAACCAGTTTTCAAGGTGATCAACATTTTTATTCATTACTGAGTCCTTTTTTGGAACATTTTATTTCTATTTTAGGGGGGTTTCAGCTAATGAATAGCATTATATAGCAAAATGAATAACATTTTTCAATACCTATTGAAACATTTTTCAATTTCATACTACAGAATAAGCAACAAAAATATGAATGGTTTGTACTGATATCGGATTAATATTGATATCGGTATCTGATCGGAAGTGAAAAAGTTCTATAGGAACACCCCTATTGCGTCTTGTTAACCTTGGCGATAAATAAAGTATCTTTCTATCTATCTAGAATCTCTTTAAGATTCAACAGTGCAAAATGTAAATTCTTGCAATTTTTTTTAGCTGGTTTTAAAATTTTGATCAAGAGTGTAGCTACAACACTGAAAATGCAAACCGAAACCACTGTGCGAGCGGTTAGCATGTTGGCCTCAAGAATCAGGGGATCGAGGGTTGGAATTTCCGTTTGTGCATCTCTGTGTGGAGTTTGCATGTTCTCCCTGTGCGTGGGTTTTCTCCAGGTACTCCGACTTCCTCCCACATAACCCAAACCATGTTAACTGGAGACTCTAAATTGCCCATGAGTGTGAATGCTGTCTATCGTGCTCTGCAATTGGCTGCCAACCAGTCCAGGGTGTACCCCACGCATCTTGCCTGAGGACAGGTGGAAAATGAATGGATGGCCAAAACCAATACTTAGAAGACAGTCGAACCTGACATGTATATTATAAGTAAATGACAGTATTTAATTAAAATAGAAGAAAAAAAAGAGCACCAAACCCCTTGGTCCCTCCCTGTATTTCCACACTGAAGAGGACACGTGGGAGACCTTATCAAGACTAAATTAATTTACAGCATTCTCACAGCATTAAATGTCACATAGATCATTGTGGCTGTGAATGTTTGATAGGCGTGTGCATAGATTGTATATTCTGGTCACGATTCCGACTTGCTGTCAAATACTAATCACTGCATCTAAAATAGTTAATCCTAATAGACTGTGTAGATTGTCACTTTTATTCAAAGTATTTCAGACCCATTTTCTCTGCAGCTGGTCTGTTTTCAACACATGTTTGTTGTTTGACTAGAATGACAATAAAAGAGCCTATGTCTCTGTGGACAAAAGTATCCACTTCATTCATGAACACCACAAAGGCCTCGGTGTGAGGCGGTTAAAGCTACGCTATTCACACTGCTCAGAGTTATAGCCTTAGAAGACAAACACAACGAAACATTATTCCCATTGTTTAATAATGTGTGAAAAAATCTGCCCAGAAGCCTAACTCTAACCTCAGACTTCATACAAACTGATTTATATTAAACTAAGGCTGAACTGCATTTTGTAATAGTACAATAGTCATGTACGGAAAAGGTGGGCCAGAAGAGGAAATCAAGTGCTACCTGTTGAGATTAATAGACGCAATGCACGTCTGTTTGTGGAAAAAGCATACCAATACAATACAATACAAAACAATACCGTACACATCGCCATCATTTGCTGCCGATATGCTTTTAGCTGGCCAGAAGTGCTGCATGATTAGAGATTTGGATGGGTGAGGATGACCTACTTTGCAGAGGAGATTTTATTTCTTTCGACATCCCTGCAGCATGCCCATAATACTACGCAGTGTGATTGAAAATCTGCACCACGAAGAAGAAAATGCACATGTATTTCCTCACATTAAGCATACATGCACTGACACGCGCTGCACCTCAACCCTTCTGTCAATTAGCCAACTGAGGATGCTTATACGAGAGTTATAGGTGACTGCGATTGAGGTCAGTTTTCACCTTTTGTATGAAAAAGACACAGCTGAGCGTAAAAAAAACAGTGCTGGCTGCCCATATGTAAAACTAAAGAAGGGAAAACGAGATGCTGAAGCTGGATGATACAGTAGCTCGCTAACTAACCGCGGAGGGCAAACAAACACCCACACACGCAAGTACAGTCGTGAGGTCTAAAATGAAAGGGTCAGATAAAACGAAATACTCACAGTGATTCGAGGAATGTTCTTTTTTCCTTGATAACCAGACATTTTCTGTAACCCTCCAGCGGTCCCCCGTCTCTTGGCTAACGCTAGCTAGCAAGACTGGTGAAAGGATGACTGGATGCTCACTGCTCAGTCGACGCCCTGGGCAATTTCCACCTGTCTCACTATTTCTGTCGATAGCAAACAAGGTTTACGTGGTTCTGCCCAGTGCACTAATTTAAAATGCGTGTCACTATCTGAGAGTATTTGTCAAATTATTTAATTTATGGCAGGAACAGGTCCCAGAAGACAAGCACCAAGAATAGAAGGGCTAAGGCGCACTGCGCATGCGCAATACCCCACCCTGCAAAGCCATGACTCCATGACTCAATTTTTCTTTATTTTCCTCTTTGTTTCTTTAACTTTACGTGGATGTGTAATTTTCATATATTTCATTGTTATCATCTAGCAGTATTATCTTTTTACTTGTATTTTATTGTAATGTTCAGCATCACTGTGGGCTTAGTCTAGTACTTCTCAAATAGTGGGGCGGGTCCCCATGGGGGGTCTGGTGAACTGTCGGGGGGAACGTAAGAGGCAGGGAGGAGTGCGGAACTGCCAACATTTGTGAATTTGTCGTACACAGCATGCAATGTGACACCTCCAGATATTATCAGTTTCTCAATAGTATTTCAAATTGGGGGGCGTGAAAACATTTCTGTCCTCCAGTAGGGACATGGCAGAATATAATTGAGAACCACTGGCTTAGTCTGATGTTTGCTGATGCTGGCTGATGTGGCACCACATACAGTAACTTGTCATATACAGAGTGTATCAAAAAAAGTAGACTCTCCTAAAAGTAGCCACTAAAGTTACAACTGAATATTGTTGTGAAATGTCTTTATTTGCATATGTTGGTATGGACTGGAATATGGTATGGAATTTATTGCATAATTGCATGCATGACTGAACACATGCCCGTTTTCTGGTGGGCAAAAAAAAAATTCTCTAAAAAATTAAAGGGTTAAAATTGAAGGAAAAGTCATGTGTATGATAGTTGTTTCATGGAAAACTGCCATGCAAACCAGTTTCCCAAAGCAGGGGATTATTTTCTGCTTCACAATGCTACAGTACATGTTCGAATTTCCCGGTTCATTAGCCTCCCAGTACCGGCAGCACTCATGCAGCCCCAGACCATGACACATTTGACACAATTATATTGGTACTGACTTGTCTTGTCAGCTATTTACACAATGGCTAATCTATGTGGCTACAAGAGCTGTACGCTGACTAATCAAAAGAATAAGAAGTTTCATTACTATACTCTTGTCCCTTAAGAAGATACACTGTAATAATAATTGTCCCCAAAATGTGAGCGGTGTGCTCACTTTTGTTACTGTATTTCTTTACTATTTGTAACATTTCTTCTGTTGGCCTTTGGAACATTAAAAAAAACAAAAACTACTGTATTTGTTTCAGCTTTATTCAGTACAAAGTCAGTCCCAGGTTTCCATTATTTTCTACTCATTGCTTACCAGCTGTGCAGAAGCCTATGTCAATGATGACATACATGTTTGACTCCTAATGACTATACATTTCCTCATGGCACTTTATACTTTAAATGCAAGTCACTGCCTTAACTGTACACGAGCCCATACTGATATTGAAGATGCGTGAGTTAGTATGTGTTTCAAAACCAAATCTATCACAGCAGCCAAAACATTTTGCCATTTTCATGTGATTATAATGTCAACAACGTTAAAACACTGACAGATGAGTCACCCAGTCATCCATCTTCATCAATTGGCATCAATATACAGAAATTACATGCACTTACATTAGGAAATGCTTATCTACTTATTGTATATTTTCTATAGAAGTACAATGTACATCTTATTAAAACACACTAATGGAAATAATTAGACTGCGAAATCTAGATGCTTATGGAAACATCTTATTTAGTGGTGGTTTCTGCCTCAAGCAATGACGCAAGTAGATGACAGCAAAAACACATCACTGACACTACATATATGCAGATATCATTTGCAATAATATCAATGTATTATTAAAACAATGTCAGGAGGTTTCTACAAGTTGGAGCAGAGCACAGCTTAAAGTATTTCCACATCTACATATTTAAATATCTAAACATGTCAGGGAAATTCAAAAACAGTCGAATGACATATCACCAATGTGCAGTGGTGGAAGATATGAATTTGACACTCTGCAATTGTTGCTGCAATAAGTGTTAAAGAAATATAATGTAGAAATAAAAACAGCATATGGCCTGGTAGATTGCCACGTGGCCCATGTTCCACTCTTACAACATACTCAAAACACCACAAAATGCAAAACTCATTCGCTACATGGTAGATCAAGATTTAAGATGTAAAACTTCAAAACATAAAGCTTTAAAAATCAAAACCACTAAAATGTAAAAATGATAAAAGCTTACGTTTTGAAAAAAAAATGAGATTCAGCAGTTGTTTCTATCTGACAACCGCACCTGGCAAGTTAAGTTGAAAAAGTTAAGGCGGTACAAACTCCTTCTTTTCATTCATTCATTTCATTTTCATTGCATGGTATAACTGCTGTTTTACCATGCACATGACAATAAAACTCTCTTGAATCTTCTGTCCTCAGAGATAACTCCCTGTACTTTTGTTCATACTGAAGATATGGCGCACATTTTTGGTTCACAGACTGTGGTAACTGAAAGGGCAGCTAGAAGGCCAGATGTCTGGTGACAAAACAACAAAAAGAAAAAAACAAAAGTGCGAAATATCAGAGACTGATGTCAAACTCTTGTCACATTTGTGTTTGAACATGGTATTTCCCATCTTGAACAGGAATTAGTATCGACTAGATACAAGTCAACTGGGATGCCCCGGGTCAAGATGTGAAGGAGTGCAACCACATTACAACATGTGTGTGAATACACTTACAATGTGACAGAATCTAACGCTGTTTGGGGGGCGGGGGAAATGTGGGTGCACAATGACTGCAGAGGGACACGGGATAGCAGGGTGCTTGAAAGACAGGACGACATCCAGGCACCGCTTCATTTTCGACTCAGAAGGAACTGGCGGAGGCTGTGGCAATTCTTTTACCGATGTACACCCTTGAAAGGCAAAACAAACAGGACGTAAAAAAAGGATTATAAACTAATAATCTTACATAGAGAATAAATCTAACATGTAACATGCAAGCTGTACTAGACAGCATTTTATTTTCTTATTACATTTCAGTGTGCAGGGAAAAGGTAACTCATACTTGGCATCTTTTGACACTATGAAAAACATTGATGAACAAGGGATGGTAATGGATTGGTTCGACAATGGCCAAATGTACTGGATCGGACATCCAGGGAAAAAATA
Organism: Dunckerocampus dactyliophorus; assembly: GCF_027744805.1. Lineage (NCBI taxonomy): Eukaryota > Metazoa > Chordata > Actinopteri > Syngnathiformes > Syngnathidae > Dunckerocampus > Dunckerocampus dactyliophorus. The sequence goes on along the minus strand of NC_072822.1, from coordinate 18,814,211 downwards.
TAACTCCCTGATACGATCCAAAAAGCACAAACTATCACTTAATAATGCTATTATTTGTAAGTTAAGTAACAATTATTAAAGTTATGGTTAACTTTGCAACTCATTTTTGTCACTTTGTCACTATCTCGGAGCACACTGGAATTAAAGTTCCTATTTCATTTGTTTTAAGACTCAGATTTCAGCTTTTGCACAAAGTTTCACTTTATTCAATTTTATTTGGAATCCTTGAAAGGTGCTGCTGGGTCTAGTGACCTTTCAAAAATGCCATTACAAGCTACGTGCGTTTAACATTTCAATAAAAAGTAGCAACAGAAGTACTGCATAACTTGAGTCTTGCTGTGGCAAGTTCATTCAAGGCAGCAGAATATTTGTTGCACAGTGTATTTTTCATGTCTACAATAAACAGAGTACATGCATACAAATCTTTTACTATAACAAGAAAAGAGAAAAGAAGGCTGGTATCGGTATTGGCTTGGTATGTGTATCGGACATGAAAAAGTGGCATTGGACAGACAATACACAGACAATAATAAAACATATCTTTTGTCAATTATAAAGGATATCGGTGGCATCCAGGGTCTGGCCCGGGAACAATTTGTGTATCACAGCTTATGTCAGAGTATATTAACTACATTGATCAACATGGAATGGGTTTACTATGTTCAACAATCAAACAATCACATTTGTAATAAAAGTGACTGTTGAAATTATTAGATTCAATTCAGCTCTTAACCCTCCCCTTCTCTCTTCTATTGCCATTGTTTACTCGCAACACAAACAAAGCACTTATTAAACACATTTAAAGTATTACATTTATTCATACTCACAACTGATGAATGATAATTTAAGATGATCAGTGGACAAATGGAATCGGAGTCACAGCACACTATGGTGCATTCAAGGACATGTGATATTGCAACACTTGACGGAAAAACATTATCAGTAAACATGTAAAAATTGGGGGCTTTCTAACAGTGGTACATGTATGCTGTACATTTTACCTGTATTATCACATATTTATAAATGATTACCAACTTATGGTGAATGAGATGTGTTTTTTGTGGGAAAAAAATGCCTATTTTTGGAGATTTTTGCTCAAATATCTGTGAATGATGAATCGTTAATGTGCTGTGAGCAACTATAGATGCTTCTGGGTATGCAGGCCTCAGTGTAAAAAAAAAAAAAAGGAAAAAGTTTGAACATCCCTCCTCCTGTACATACAGTGAATCACTAAAGCTTAAACATAAAACCTCTTACCCGATTCCAAGAGCAAGGATGTGTGAAATGAGAAGAGACGGGATGAAAACTTTGAGGAATTCAGCAGAGAAGACGCCGCCTTTCTTCATGACGCCACTCTTTCTCATACTAAGTGAAACTGTACGCCGAGGGTGCCTGAAGTGGAACTCCCTGGAGAGAAAACACACAATCAGCACTGTACAGGGACAGACAATAAAGTCGTTGTCCCCATCAAGATAGAAATCATGTTAGAAGTGAGACCCTACTCACTTTGGCGGAATATTTTCAGGCCTGCTGGACCAATCAGCAACCCAATCTACTTCTTTGTTCATGAGGATGTCATCCTCTCTGTCTTTGTCTGTGCCTTCTTCTTCTGACTGCAAACGTGAAGAAAAAATAGACTTAACAGTTGAAATGAGAACAGTACGGTCAAGTATGCCATTACATGATTTTGCTTTGCTTTTTTTCTTTGGCTTTTTGTGTTTCTGAGATGCCACTACAGAAGGGAACCGGCAATGGCAAGAGGAATCATGTGACAACGACCATAGAATCAGGAACTTATTGCCAAGTGAAAAGAAAAATATGTGTCAATACGGCTTAGCACAATAAGGCTACGTTGACAGTAATAATAAAAGATGATTGTGTTTAGCATTTGTGATCTTAAGAGACACCTCCCAAGCACAAGCAGTGCTCTCTCTTTTTGTTGACTCTTCATCAAGGTTACCCGTTAATATATAGTTTATTGTTTTACAGTTTACTGATCACATCAGTTAACTTCTTTTATTGTAAACTGTTAACTATTTTATAGTTTTTACAGTTACGCTTGTATGACAGCTATGACCAGTACTTATTCATGATGATACTAGGGGTTGGGCGATATGGACCTTAGCCTGTATCACGCTATTTTTGGGATGTATCACGATACGACGGCATAATTAAATTCAGTGGAGTCTTGCATAAAAAGCTACAAACCATAAACCATATATTTAAACGTAAGCTTACTATGGCACTGTGTAGAGAGTGTCCAAAGCACAAAGGTACCTCCCGTTTACAAACAATTTCTTCGTCTATAGTCTATGCTGCTTCGTCACCTTCAGCCATGCTCATTTTCTCTCTTTTGGTTGTTTTGTTATTTGCTCTGCTTTCTCCACCATCGCTGGACCATGCCGGTGCTAGACGGGAAGCGCCAATGCGTCAATACAGTGCACCGCGGCGCGCAGTCGCAGGGAAAACACGTCATCAACTATGTTTGAAAATATCATTTCTACCTGTATACGTCATGTTCTTATCATTGGAAGGATTTATACCGGTATATAAAAATTATCCCCCAACCCTAGATGATACAATATTCTTTTACGACTGAATAAGCTATCTACAAACTTTATTAACTTTTGCCTGTTTGTTGTCCCTCTTGACAATTAGAAAACAGTAACCTGGTGCATGTTAAACACAGGAAGTACACAAACTATCAGTAACTGCTAAGACAGGGAGTAGAAGATTGGTTGTATCATACCTGACTACCTCTTGGACTAGACATGTCCACATCAAAGGTGATCTGACCCTCATCTTGGTCAGGGCTTCTTGGCCTGTGTGGACTGAGTCAACACAGTGAGGTTAATATAAATGCTTGTTCACCAATTGACACACTATAGGACATGACTTTACCATCACCTGTCACAAGAGGAGTTACTCGGGCTGGATTCGTGCTGTGCATCAAGGAGGATCTTCTCCATGTCTCCATTGTGAATGGAGGAGGATGACGGAACATGTTCTAGTCCTCCAATCAGGGTTTCATCAATCTCAGGCACCACTTCCAAGGTCTGACTTATGCCAGTATTTGCATTTATTTGGTCCACAGTAGGTGTCATCTGCAAGCTCGTGTGCACGCCCTGAGCGCCAGTATTTCCATTCAACTCCAACTCTACCCAAGATCCTGTGAGACACAAGAGGTTAACAGAAGAGGATTTGGGTACATTTGACGGGAGTCCATTTGCTTGTATCCGCGGTTGATTAAGGTGCAGCATGAGGGGTGGCACGGCCTGATAATGCAGCCACACAGACACTCCATTTCAACTCACGTCAAAAGTGCAGACTTCACACTGCATAAGAGTCTTTCAATCAGGGGTGGGCAAACTACGGCCCGGGGGCTACATCCGACCCACAAAGCATTTGAATCGGGCCCGTCTGTTGTATTTAATTTACATTTTTAACATACAAGCTGGCAACATGACTTGCAAGTAGTCAGAGTCAGTCAATCTGAGACAACCTTTTGATGGTCTAAGTAGCTTTTCACATGCGGTGGTCCATACAAGTACCTCAGCCATGGTGCCAAACAAACAAAGTCAACAAATGTATGAAACACAAATTGAACCTACCCTCTGTCTGTAAAGTAAAAAAAGAGGGACGTTCATATACTCTTTACTAGTCAAAGCTTTATTGTTTATAGTTCATATTGTATATAACACATCCTTTATTTATGTACATGCATTCTGGGTGGCTTATTCAGTTAAAAAGAACTGGAAAATTCAATGTCATTATTTGATGTGGTCTGATGTTTAAAGCGTTCCTGAAAAAAGGGACTCAAGCACATATAGCAGATTGTATGACACTTTTACAGATAAAATAAGACAAATAATTCCAGGTGGACTGTTAGAATTATAAGTTTAAACTACTGTGCGTGTATCAAATATATAGTCTGGTCCCCCCGGCCAACTTTGTGAACTCAATGCGGCCCGCAAGCCAAAAAGTTTGCCCATCCCTGCTTTGAATGGTGTAAATCGTTCAAGTAAAACCAACAATATGTGCCGTGACTTTGTCATTGTGTTGTCCTGGTATTTCTCAATTGTTGAGCTGTAACAAATAATTGATGAATCAATGATCCAATTAATCCGCAACTATTTTGGTATTCAATTAATGTTTTTTTTTAATGTAAAATCTGATTTTCAATCTGATTTCAACCTCTCACATGTGAACATTTTTTAATTTCCTCAGACATTCATGAAAGCAGACCTATTATATTTGTGTTTAGGCAAAACAACATTTTCACAAACATCAGCTTTGACTTTGGAAAACAGTGATCAACATTTGTGCCTCTTTTCTGATGCGTTTGGTTCATATTGATTAGGTCCGTCTGGGTCGAAAGGCCCGACCCTATATGCTTCTGATTAATGGACTAAGAGTTAGTGTGATTTCAGGCCCAAAGTGTTAATACAAGATATCAAAATGAAAAAAAATAACGGTACAGTCACACTAGTAAGGACAACAAAATGAAACCAAACGAGGCGACATCAACTGTTTTTAATGTAACTGTGAAGGTAAAAACCCATACGTACGTAAATCCCACCCTGGACTCTGAAGGGTTAAGTACGTGTGACGTTGTAGTCATAACATCTGCACTGCATCACTAATAGCGTTCATGTTTGTGCCACTGCCCCACTAACAGTGAGACCATTTTTCTGCGTATGATGTAATCCATTACAGTCATCTTGGTCGAACACACAATCAACATTAATTTCACCAAACGTCCCTTTAGTCAGACTAAAAATAGAACATCATCACGATGCGTGACGTTTCCGCGACGTGTCCAAGCATGACAAATGTAATTTTTCACAGCCCTACAGGCAACAATGCAGGTCGCTGTTGCATAACAGACAGCCTGTCCGGGCATGTTGGTTAACCAACTGTGGTCCCATCACATGATTTCACAGTAATACTTCGCGACAGACTCCGGGCCAGTTAAAAGGTGTTTTTATTTCGCAGTGGTAATGCAATAACGGCCGCCGTTAATGTCCTACTCCCACCTGTTATAGTGTGTTTACTTTTGAAATACCCTGCCGTGCCAACATGTAAAACCTCACAGTACAGTATTCGCAAATGCAAGAATATCTTTCACAAAAAAGCAGAGCAACGTTCGTTCGCCTTTTTGTCTCGAGTTGTTTTCATTTTCCTCAGAGCCCGCCCAGCACAGACTTGGCTTCGTGATTGGCTACAATCTCCATCAGTCAAACAGTCAGCGAAACCTACTGGTTATCTCGTAGCAACGTCATTCTACATCATCCTCCAACCCTCCAAGAGGATGAGGAAACGCTTTCACCCCATATAACTTTTAACAAAACACTGTTAGGGCATTCTTGTGGTCAAAATCCAGTTCATCCGCAAAGAAAATGTAAAATACAGTGAGGTTAACTAAAGCGCATGAACAAATACGCTGTTACTTACCGTGCAGTCCGGGCTCTTCGTTATTGTTTTGTTGAGCAGCAGAGGTGGACATGTTGACTAGTACCCTGTTTCAGCATTCATCAACATGACCGAGAGGTGCGCATGCGCAGAGTCTGTAGCCAAGACGCCAAAGATGGTGTTGAAATAGGTCACTGTAGTTTATCTTTCATGTCAAATACGCCTATTGTGATGTAAATAGCCAAACAAATTTTCACAAAAGCACAAGGCTTACGTATTGCGGGGGATCCCAAATTGCGTATCTAAAGGTGGACCCAACAAAGTCATGGTAGTTAATTTGTAAAAATGCGTAGGTGAGTAAAATAAGTTAATCGTGATATTACCTTATTTTTGTACTCCATAAAAGTATATTAATTAGAAATCAAGTTTTGAAACTCTTATTACTTTACACCTAAACTTAACTTTAATGACAAATACATTAAAATTGCCAAAACTCCCCATCTTTATTCAAGAACTCCTTGAAAGAAATAATTTTAAAAAACACAAATTCAAAAAACCCGGAAAATAACATTTTGCATTTTAACCCATGTGAGGTACAGTATAAGATGCTACTGACAGAAAAAAACTCCACTGATGACATTTAACCTTTCAGTAGTTCTGTACAGGCATCTGAAAAGGAGTTGCAACAATCAAAATTAAATTCCAAAGACTTTCAATTAAGGCATTTTTTTAATGTAGTACTGACAAGCTGCTTTCTTGAACATAAAACAGCAGTTAATTCCCCTGAGAGTTTGGCATACTATAAAGTTTTAAAAAATGCATCTGTCAGGTTATCTTAATTTTTTAAAGCAAGGCAAATATAATTATTTTGAAAATTTGTAGTTTGCAACATATCCAGTGCACCAGCTATGAACACAACAAATACATTGAACGACAAAGTGAAACCAATTTTTTTCCCCCCTTAGAAATGACAGTGAATGTTTTCGAACAAGGTTCTCAACTCAAAATAGTACAGATCATATCTGCTGTAAGTTGTGACAGTGAGCTGATGATTGATATATACTTTAACAATCCCCTTAAGGAAATTGAGGACCTTGTCCCTCAAAAGTAATATCTTTGTGACCATTCGTGTCTGTGATCAAACAGAAGAGTCGGTATAAAGCCGCCTTTGCTTTTCAGCAGAGGTCGGCTATAGCTGCAACAGGGTACGCTTTTTATGACACAAGGACAAACTGTGTTTGACAGAATCAAACTATGATACCTCTGGATTTCCCTGGGAGGCCGCAAATCATTCTTGGTATCATACAAACTAACAAATACATTGCGAACATGATGCATTGCTGAAGGACATTCAAAATCCTGAGGATGCAACATCATCACCACCCTATTCTGTTGGAATTGCAGTCATTGTAAAAGTTGGACTGATTAAAAATAGGATCTCTGGGACTCAGAATCCCAATACAATGGCTTGATCAGTCACTAAAACAATAACAGAAAAATAAAGAAAAAAGTGGAGAAAATCTACCCGTTTGCTGGATAAGACTGGCAATCTATAACAGGGAAACAGCAGCGCAGACAGCAGTAGTAGACTATAAGTGGTTTCTCCATTTGCAAACCAAGTACTTCACAAAGTCTCCCTTGGAATAATTTGTAAATAGAGAAACCCCTTCCAGAAAGTATATGGTAGTCTTTTGAGTGCTTTCACACAAAAAAGTCAACAGTCGGCTAAACGTTGAAAATATTGTTCTTTGGACATCCCACTTTAGAAATGACATGCTTCAGATCAACTTCAATCTACAATCAGCCAGACAGCTCAATAAACATCAGTGATCAGACTGTAACTATTGCCATAATTTATACAAAAATAAATCAGCTAGTGGTTATTGATCACTTTTAGGAAGTACAGTACAAGACATCTTTAAAAAAAAAAAAAAAAAAAAAAAAAAAAAAGACAAAGAAACTAGATCCAAAGGGTAAAGCTCTCAGTCTGCAACAAAACAAGTGGAAGTTGGCGGCAGCAACGCACAACTTTGACATCACAGAACAGGAGAGATTTAGGCCACATTTTGCCCTTTCACGTTCAGAACACCAGCCTTTTTTCCTGAGTAGTTAATGATGGTCCAGTCATTGGTAAGATCTGACCAGGGGACTAAATCTAAGGATTATAATTTATAGGAGTAAAGTACTGGTTATTTTGGCATGACTCATTCCCTATAACCACAATAGCCTGCTGCACTTATGTATGCTATCCTGTCAAAGCCAACAATTATTTTTATTGTTGTTCCTCAACAGAATAGCATCCACTATTTCTCACCATTTTCCAAAATAATTTCTATATACACTATTAAATGTCTGAATGATTTTGGTAATGCAGCTGAGGGGGAAATGTTTTAAACACAACATGCACTTTTGTCTCATGAAAACTTTGCATTCATGATGAAATAAATTAAGTCAGAAGACATTGGCCAAGTAAAGAATGCCCCGTGCATGCAATTATTGTCAGTGACTCAAAAATGTATGTGCTAGAAGTCATTTTCGAGTGTCTGCTAGTTACCTGACAGATAAAAATCTATGTAAACCTCTGTCAGCCCTCAGGTAACAATTTAAGCAAGTACATATTAGTATGCAGCAGAAAAGGGTTGACAGTAATGTTTCTGATATACATCTGCTGTATCTGATGATACATCTTTGGGAATGAGTTTATCTGTTAAATGTTAGAATGGCCCCTTCAGAACATACCGATTCATTATGGGAGGAGTGAGGAGTGAATTTGCCAACTTGAAAAATACTTTCGGGCAAATAAGGACTGTTAACCACTTGGATCAGTAGTGCTTCATGCCAGTGCAAACAAGATGTCTTAACAATTGAAAATATTTTCTGTTAAAACTAATAAAACATGACAGCTACACAAATGCATCAACAATCGGTAGCTACAATAAACAAAAAATAAATCATGTCACAATGGCACCAAAGAATACATAAAAAATGTGTTTTTAACACATCTTCCCTTTGGTCGTAGTAGTGGAGTTGCAACAAGTAGCTGGAGGAACAAGTGCTTCTATTAGAGGGAAACCAAAGCCCCTGAATCCCAAAGTCTGCAACGAGACCTACAAAGTCTGTAGGTTGTTGTATTACACATGGAAAATGTGCTTCTGATAATTTGTCACACTCAAGGTCTAAGACACAATTGAGCAATTAGACACATTTAGTTTTTTTCTGTGTAAATGGGGCAGAAATGCTTCATCAAATGCTAGTCTAGTTTGTCCTGGAATATGTACAGATTATTGGTGGTGGCAACGGCAATGATGTTGTCCATGGGATGCCAGGCAGTGTGGAGGATCTTCTTGTTAAAGTCCAGACTATCGACACTGATCTCATCCTTTTTGCGCTTCCCACCCGAGCTTACTTTGCGAGGTTTAAGGACGGACTGCAGTTTGTTGTTCTCCCGTGACGCTTCCAGGGTCACATCCTGCCTGTAGCCTCGGTCAAACATCCTGAAGAAGTTGTTGTAGGACCCCGTCATGACAACGCTGCAGACACACACGGATTTAAACAAAAGTAAAGTAAATGCTGAATACGGCTGCAGCTAGTGAACTATTGAGTAATCGAGTATTCTACTGAAAATTATTTCAATTAATTGAGTAATCGGAAAAAACATTTTTGCTTGGTTAAAGAGCAATTATAAATACACAAGAGAAAGTAAAACATTTCCCTAAATAATGAGCAACCAATTTGTTAAATTTTTTAGATAATTATTTTATTTCTTAAATTCACATTGTGCATAGGAGGAAAGTGTATTTTCTTGGGTCTGATGGACTACATAATGGTGCTTTTGCAGATGAATGTATTCATCCCAGTCTGTAATGATTTACTGGAAAAGGAGAGAAATAATAATTAGCTAATTCACAATACTAAGACTAAAACTACATTATGTTGATGGCTGTGCAATTTTAAATCCTAAACTTAGGCTTCTCGCTTGCATTTGCCATGATGCCATTTGTCACGCATGCAAGCTACTGGCGTTCTTCCCCCTCAGTCAGTAGTGTCCGACACTCAGAGGCAGAAACTCGCCCAGGAATTTAGGTCCACGTGAAGCGCTTAGATCACTCTAGTAATAAATTTTATGAGAAAAATAAGATAAAATATAACCGAAACGGTGCGAAAGTTGACAGAACATGCAGAACAGAAACGGTTCAATACATCCATGTGAACCGTTACACCCATATTTAAAACAGACGGGGAAAGGTTCTCCTCACCTGTCGTTCCCATTCCAACAGCACTCAAATTTGTCAAAGATGCAATCGTTCTCGTAGAGTGAACACAGCTTGCTCCTGAGATATTCATGCACCTGTAAGAAGACAACAATGAGGAGAAGATACAATATGAACATTAAAAGCATGCAAGATGCAACACTACATACATAAATATTTTAGCTTTGTGAGCGTTACACACCTGATAAGTTTCCACTGGACGAGTCTCCATATTGAGGTCCCAGATTTTAACAGACAGGTAGTCGCGGGTCATCATGTATCGTCCGCTGTGGCTGAACTTCACATCAGAGATAGAAGAAGTGATTTCCGAGAAAAAGGAACGATTGTTTGGATCCTCTGGCTCTTCAAATACTTGGAAAGATAAATACAAAAAACCCTTTAGACGATTTAGAACCAAAATTTAGCCCACCAGCTCTCCATCAATGACCTCTCCTTACGTTTTGCATGGTTGTCGCACAGTGCTGACGCCCTCATGTCGCACATGCGGATGGTTCCTTTACTGCTACTGTACACAAATGTGTTGCATTGGTTTGGATGAAACTCTGCTGCTGTGATCACCTCGGTCAATTCCTCCATGTTAGCTGGCTTAATGTCAACAATGTCTTGGAAGGGGAAGTTCAGGTCCAATAGCAAGTACACAGCATCAAATTAAAGCAGGAAACTTAATGTGCATTTATCTAATTATTGCTGTAAATTTAAGGTATGTTCTTGTGCTTACCTTGGCATCACTTCATGAGAACTATAAGACAGAGTAAATGATGGAATAAATTCAATTAAATGATGGTCAGACATTAACGTCGGCCCGCTAGACAGCATTTCCCTCTTTACAATGTCTCTAAAGCCACTCCTCTCCCACAATGGAAAGGATGTAATCAGTTATTGGTATGGAAAAGGTCATCAGTTTCCACCAATGATGATGTCAGCGAAAAGCTAGAAGGAAAAGGATACTAAAGCTGCGATCAGTGATCTCCAAGTGCCACAGGTTGATGCGAAGGTCATCTGAGGACAGGTACGTTTCACAATCACTGTTGACCGAGATGGAGTTGATGTGGTAGGTATGAGCATTGGCAAACACTCTCCGGGGGCTGGCCTCCACCATCAGGTCCATTGGCAAGAATACCGGCACCTAGAGGACAAGATCAGCTACATTTGCTCAATGGGATCTTTTTTTTTTTTAGTAGATGAACAAATGTGACAAACAGATTGCCCCACCCGTAATGTTGTCACTGTATTTGGATCTCTGTATCGACCATCATCTTCCTTCAAATTGTAACCTTCAGGTCTTTTGTCTCGCTCGCTAATTTTCCACAGCTTGATGGTTTTATCTAAAAGAGGAAGCGGTGACAACAAAAAAAACAGATGAGACAAAATAAATTTTTATTAATTAAGGGTCAGACACAAGTCAGCTTACCATTTGTGGATAACAGGAAGTGAGCAGCATTTTTCTGGGGCAACCATCGAATCTTGTTGATCTTTTCCTCAATCTCAAGGCTCTTCAGGTAGTCAAACTCAGGCTCATGGCTCTGAAACGTGCTGTAAACATTGTATTCTCCACGACACTGCGGCTGATTCTTACTCTATGAAACCAAAGAACAAAGGCCATGTCACGTCCAACAACCTGTCACTGAGATTATGGAGCATCTTTATGGAACTCATGTACCTCTGGCTCCTGTTGAAAGATGACAACACGACCTCCTTTGTCTCCAGTAGCTAGCAGCTCCCCAGAGTGGTTGAACTCAACAGTTGATATGATATCCGCTGTCAATGAGGTACTCTCATTAGGATATTTTTCAGAATATTTCATCCATCAACATTGTATCCTCTGTTCAAGATAACATTCAACTACAATGTCAAAGTTCAGTTGTACATGTTTTTTCAGTCAATGAGCCGTGAGAACAAAGTCAAGCATGGTGAAGACACAACAGACCAGTGACGCAAAACTGTATGTACACAGACCACATGACCCCAAGTGCTAGGGTCCAGTAACATTATGCAGGGGAAACTAACAATAGGCACCTAGAACAGCATTCACATCAAATCCTACACTACAACAATGAATCCTCGTTTACTGCCTGGCACTATTGTGAGTGAGCGCTACACTTAACACACTCAAACATAAGAGGGCCTGATATGACTTCTCTCCACACAAGCTCATACGACCAAAAAAAGAGCAGACTATTTTATAGGAGTCCATTGAAGTTTCCACATTCTAATTCAAATTCTGTACTGAAAAGAATAGAGTTCAGTGAAGTGAAAGTGTTTTTGGAACCTTACAAGGAACTGAATTGCATGGATCCAGAATAAAAAACAATAAATGTATGACATAGTCTGGCCTTTTCATTTCAACAACGCTTAAATATTTCTCTATTTAAGTTTTTCCTCTGTTACGCGTGCATTTGATCATTGTGATTCAGCTGTACTCAAAACTATTCAACCTTCATTGTAAATTATATTTATTTGCAAAGTTTATAAACTTGCAGTAGGCTGCAATAAACCAAAGCAAAAATAATTGAACACATCTAATTATAAAAGGGTCATTATTTGCATTGGCCAGCTATCAAACATTTGTAAATTTTAAAAATAAATGTAATTTAAAACAAAGGTTGAATAACTTCAAGTTGACCTGTAAATTTAAAACTCACTAGTACAGTACATCCTTGCTTTTCGCCGTAGGTTACATTCAAGGACCACCAGCGAATGGCAAAAAAACATGAGTAATTGGTACGCCCATAAAAATGTCAATTTCTGACATGTCGTTTTTTGCCCACACCCACTACACCCTCCTGCTAGCTTGACGTGAACATTCTCCTCCGATTTTGGTCAACATCTGCAATAAAAGCGACTGCTGTAATTATTAGATTCAGCTCGAGAACCCTCAACTTTTCTCTCCAATTGCCACTGTTCACTTGCGACACATTCCAAGTTTAAGCCATAAATATGCCTCGCATACATACTAAATACATTTTAAGTATATGCACTCACCACTAATGAATAATAATGTAACAAATGGAATCGGTGTCAACTTTACCTGATCGTATGTCTATGTCTACATAATCCACACCACTTGCCTGTTGTAATGATTTACAATAATTTATGAATTTGTGTTCACCTAGCTGCAAGTTTTGAGGCCGGATTGACTGCCAAAGCTAGTGCTTCCCGAGCCAAACAAACTTTTACGTCTTAGCACACAGAAACACTTGTGCGAACGCTTGACAAAAAAAAAAATCTGTGAAACACATAGACAAACATTTTACCTGTACATTTATCACATATTCATACATTATTACCGACTTATGGTGAATGAGATGTTTCCCGCAGAAAAAGTGGGCTATTATCAGAGAATAAAAAATACATTTTGAGACCAAAAACTGGCAAATTTGCAGGGATGCTCAATCACAAATGTGCGGCGATCCACTGTACATGCTAATAAAAAAACCCAGGTACATTTTCATCAATATAAAAAGTCTGCAGGTCACTATGTTATTGTGCAACTGCACAAAAAAACATTCAGATTCAAGAACCCATCAGAAAGAATTCACCAGCCTTGTGTGTTTTAGTGTGGCAGTGTATCTGTCCAGTTTAACACTTTAAATTAGGTTACCTTTGCAAGAGCAGGTGCTCTATGGAAAGACTACTGAAACATTATGAGAGCGAAAAGGAAATCATATTTCAATACGCAAATCTTACATGTCCTAAGTTTTGTTGATGTCAGTTGGCTATGCTTAGATGTCAAGTGATACAACAGCACTACTGAAGGCATTACAATATTTAAACAGACAGCAAAAAGCGCAGGCAAACAAACTGACTGACAATGTTTTTCCCCATGTAACATGCAAAGCAAACAAATAACAAGAGACTGAATGCAAGTTGAATGCAGGACAGGATGTAGCCACGATGACCTTTGCTACTTTCTCTTCTCCTAAAATAATCTAATTATTTCACACAGCTGGAACTCTTTAATTCTGAGGAAAAAATCTGGCAAACCCAAATCACAAGAGAATCACAAGTGATGGCTCCGGGAGTCAACAGCTGTGAGGCAGCTCAGTTAACATCAATTCAGGCATTAATTCAGATATCCTTGGCTTTTTGCTGCATAATTGACAGGTCATGAAGCAGTGAATGAGATGTTGATTAAAAAAAAAAAAAAAAAAGGATAGGCTTGAAGGAAGAGCTTATTGTAAATGACATGTAATCCTTCCGTCCATAGCCAACTATAACCGTTCAATTAGAACGTGACAAAGAAATATTCCCTGTCGAACTGAACTTGCATATCATGACCACCAATGTGTCAGTTAGCCCTCAAGTGCAAAGCTTTAACACAAAGGAACAAAAATGCTTTAGACGTAGAATGTAGCATCCATTTGCCTCCTTATTGGTGTAAACAGCCCCCCTTCCTCCATCTTAGTCTTCTTCTCTTGCTTGTGAATTTAATGTTGTTAAGGGCTGCGGCATTTGTCCTCCACAGACCACACCGATGACTGATGGAAAGTTCATACAGTAGATCCCCGCTATTCATGGGTTACGTTTCAAGTCCCCCAGCAAATGGCAAAAAAAAAAAAACAATTAAAAAAAGGCATACGGTACACAGTATCGAACTTACAAAATGTGCAGTTTCACAACATTACATTCTGTCAAAGCATCTTCCTGCTGGAAAATGTTAAGTGACGAATTAATTACAACGTAAAGCAGAGGGGGGAAAAAAATCAAAGAATATGCTGGGGAGTGAATACCGAACCACAAATAGGTGGGATACTGTAGATGCAAGAGGAATCTGGTTTCCAATAGAATAAACTTGTCATACCGACTTTCAAAAAGTCTAATACGATCCGGATTAAGATGTTTTTACGTTCCAACCAAACAAATGCAATAACTCGTTTTGTGCGTATAACAGTACTGGGCGATCACCTGTACTCACCTTCGGCGACGTCGTCATCTATCGCTCCCTTGACTTGGGAAAAGCACCACTGCACATCACCGCTCTCACCACCGACCCCTGCAGGAGACATAAACCCCCGTTTCACAACACCACAAGCAGGAGCAACTTTACGCTCAGTTTATTTTGCGAATGACCGAAATGAACACTAACACTTTTGTCATAGCACCGCCTGTGCTAGCATCTGGAAGTAACGTAACACGCTAGCTAGCATATGCTAGTTAAAAATTACAGACTACATAAACTTGTTTAATTCTTGACTCACTCACCAACGACCAGTGGCTCGCTTTGTGGCTCAAGTATTACCTGCCATGGTGAGCGACTCTGGGAGAGAGGGTTTCTCCGAAGCGGCTTCGGGCCCTGGACTGGAGCAGTACTCTACTGACCCTGTTCGGATGGCTGGTTCTGGGCGATGAGATGTGGAGGAATGAAGCTGAGAGTGCTGACAAAATTATGCAGGGTCATGCGCGTCTTTGGCGCAACGGATATAAAAAGTAAGAACACCTATGCTAACCAAAAAATGTTAAGAACAGCCCTCAGCACAGGTGTTTAGACTTTGCACTCTACTTCAAGAATTCCCTCGTCTCTGCCTCTCCCCACATTACACTTTCAAAATGGCGCAACGCGGGTGGCGTTGACGAGCGTTGTCGGAGTCACACCGGGAGAGGGGCGAGGGTGCGCCAAGAAATTAATCCATCACGTACGATGAATCGCCCGACGCGGTTTATGAATCTAATCTCTAACGAGAAAACGTGACAATTGTGTGCTTTTTTTTTTTTACCAATGAAAAGTGCCGATTACTTGTCTTTACCAATAACCGGAAACGCCAAATCCCGCCCGTGTGGATTGGGACGCTAAACAAAATCAAACGCAACGACGCTCAGAGGTTGGATTTTTCCCCCCAGCAAAATACGAGTTCTACATGAGAACTTTCAATACATGCCCATAAGAATTCATTTAAACCAAAGCAGATTCACAGCATATAGTCATGTTATTATATATACTGTACTTTGTAAGCTAATTTACATGAAAGTGTTCTGCAGCTGAACACCTGTTACATAAAACATGTTATCGGTAGCAATTGAAAGGTAAGGCTAGTACATATTGATATTAATGGGTATAATGAGTATAATGGCACCTGTGGCGGTGCAGGAGAGTACCTGGACAGAAATGTGACATACAATTGCTAAGGCTGGTCTTGCACCCAGTGGCTATGCCAGACGTGTCTAAAGTGCGGCCAGGGGCCATTTGTGGAAATTGCAAAATTGCACAGTGTAAAGAGAAAAAGCTGAAATGTTCATACCAATAACTAAATAACTAATCACAACACAATAGCACAATGCTTTGTCTTTAAATAACTTTTGTAATCCCCTTACATCCATTCATCCATTTTCTATGCGGGTTATCCTCATTAGGTTCGGGGTGTACTGGAGCCTATCCCAGCTGACTTCGGGTACACCCTGAACTGGTCGCCCCATATACTGTAGACAAACAATCATTCACACCTATGGACAATTTAGAGTCGCCAATTAAGCTAACATGCATGTTTTTGGAATGTGGGAGGAAACCGGAATACCCAGAGAAAGCCAACGCATGCATGGGGGGAACATGCAAACTTCACACAGAAATGCCCAAGTGGAGATTCGAACCCAGATCTTCCCGATCTCCTGACTGTGTGGCCAACGTGCTCACCACTCGGCAACCGTGCAGCCCCAAATAAATACATTTCATACAATATGTAAAATTATCAAAGTGCCCTCCCTCATCCTTTGACTTTTCAGTATACGGGCCTTGGTGGGAAACAATGTGCACACCCCTGATCTAAGCAGTGAAAACAGTGGGTAAATGCAGTCAGAATTAAGACACATCTATATCCTTATCATTGGGTTCCCCAATAACTTAACCCCAATATTAATGTTAAGTAAATTATAACAAAATATTCACAAGCAGTAGCATTTCCTTTTTTTGTTTTGTTTTTGGGGGTCACATACATCTATTGGAAGCACGGTGATCGCTTTGCAATGCAGCGTAGAGGTTCTAGAATGGACATCTAACACACTAACAGATCAGAAACAAAGTAATAAATGGTTCACTGTAAATGTCATTCCTTTATCTGCCACACCTTGTGAATTTATTGTAAAGGTTAATGTAGAGACACCACACATTTGAATTATGACGGATAGTGCTATAGGTCACAGCATGAGTTAACAGGGAAAAATACATTAACACTGAAGTTACTGTTCTGTAGACCATACTACTAAACTCATTGTCACCAAAGAGCTCCAAGTGCAAGTCTAAGTCCACTTTCTCAATGTCTTTTTACTTTCCCACCATGTAGTAAGTGGTCCATCGGGCAAGAAGCAAGGCACCAAACAGCACGGTGTAGCTGAAGAGGACAAATTTGAGTATTTCCTTGAATGTTCGCAGGAAGCGGATAAACAATGGCTCAGAATCCAGATGCACCTGCTGTATCTTGTGCCTGGGAGCAGCAAAAGTTGGGTGCCCCATGTTCCCACCTCGTCCCATTCTGCAAACAAACATTTCAAGATAGACCATAACCTTTACTGTTATACCACACAATCATTGCATTATAATTAATCATGCAACTGAAGAGAAAACACTAAAAACCATATATATATTTTTGATTTTATACTTTAACAGCCATGGACTTTGGTTGTAAAATAATAATTCAAACCATTGTGACTGTTGTGGTGACAGCTGCTAAATAAATTATCTGCAAGTTGCACTAAAAGGTTTCTGTATTGATGTATGCCACCAACACAGCCTCTTCAGTCATCTGCTTACCTCTTAAAATGCGCACATTATGAGGTTCTCTCTACAAACATGCTCACATTAAATTATTTTTCTTATTGAAAAAGTGGAACCGAAGGCCATGTTAACTTTCATTTGATGAATGCGCTGTGGAATTGTTTTAAAAGAGCCAAACAAATATAATACTAATAATAAAAGCGTACAAAACTCAGCAAGAAGCAGTCCTAATGATGCCTATTCTATCAAATAAAGGCTGTAAAAGCACCCATACCTTGTCGTTGCAGCAGGACAGGCACTGTTTTCGCAGGTCAGGCTGGTAACACTTCTGGCCGTGAAGTTGGTGGGTGCAGCCTGGAGCCTTTCAACTCCCTACAGCTGAGGAGGAGCCAAAGACAAGAACGGATCACAGGGATCTTATTCCCCAGGGATTGATCTAATGGTAGTTATGGCTCCTGTGCACCTGCTCCTCAAACAAACAAAGCTCTAATTTAATATGCAACCTATCAAGCAAGTCTCACACATGAAAATGTTTTTTGTCAATCGGATTAAATAGAAGTCTTGAATTTGAAAGAAATTCACATGGATTTACCCATGAAGAGTACACTGACTAGGTCCTGTCAGCAGGTAGCTTGGTGTTTATACTGTAAGACGGGGAGAAGGTATTGACTGAAGACTAAAACCCTGCTGCTGCGCAGTTATTCTCTGCCGGAACATGGAACAAATGGCCTCCTAATTCAATCAGTGCCCTGTGCTGTCAAATGATAGGCTGCTGTGGGCTGAGCTCTCCAGACGGCACAGGAACATTATCGGCTGATCGGTAGGCCTGTTTCTGCACTAATTGCTCCTTCCAAGGGCTGGACCGACGCTGACAGCTGCACTCATTCCACATCTTCTGCTTTATCAAAATCATCTTTCCAAAACAGTCTGCAATCACAGTGGTGTTGCACACAGTACCGAATAATATAGGGACACATTTCACTTTCTAATTTATGTAATGATGTATTTGGTCTGAGGCGGGGAAGCCATACATACAAATGAGGAGGAGGAGGGCGGGGAACACTGTAAATGACATTGTGCCAAACCAGCAGTATATACACCAGCTCCATAACAAAACAAATGACTTCGGTAATGGACGCGCTAACATGGACATCAGCGAGACACCTGCAGCATGCTGATACTGCAAGAAGACAGCCGTCAGTCTATGCTGTTTGATGTATCCAGGTGTGGGCACAAGTGACTCAGTGCATCTGTGCTTCAGGTCGGTCCATAAGGGATTTGATCCAAGATGTACCATTGATGAGTTTGGTTGTGGCGATAACATACTCCATCCCGCTGTCTTCCATTTGAGAGAGGAAACGAAGCGCGGCTATTTCAGCATATGTTACTCCTCCCAGGAAAAACACCAGCGTTGTTCGATTCTCCCCCTGCTGGCCTGCAAGGTCGATAAAGACGATATTACATCACATGTGCGAGGAAGAACTAAAATGTGATTGCTAACAATTTCTCTACGACAGGTACACCCTTTGTTTGATTAAGCAGCTTTGCAAGATACAATTCAATGCACACAAACCTCTTCTACTGTAAAATGAGAGCATCCCTTTGTTAAGGCTCCTCTATTATCACCTTTGAAAATCTGTTTGAACATGGGCAAGCAGCAACAAGCCCCTAAATCTAATATGAATCTCACAGTTGTAATTAACACATTTTGCCCCCTTCATTTTCAATCTCATTAATGTAGACACCACCACTTGCGAATATGGGAGGAAGAAGCAAACACTGGTGGTTATTTGTCAATTTGTTGTTATCTGTACCTCTCTCTTTAACACATGTTCACAAACAAAGGCAAAACACCTGCTGACAGAGGTTGTGTAGCACTGACAACATAGTGCAATCCATCTAGTCATGTTTGCCTGCACATGAACAAAGCCTGGTTCTTATCTACGTCATGCAGAGAGAAGGCTGTTTGACAACCCAGTTTGTATTGCTCCTTACGTTTTTTGTGGAGTCCAGCAGGCAGCTGTTGGCGTTCCTCAAAGTGTGGACCTGGGAGCATTTTCAGCACTTCCTCGATGCTCCGCCAGCCTGGCCTGGCCAACACCTGAGTCAGTCTGATGCTTAATGGAGCATAGCCACTGTATACGTACGAGATGTCGTTGGGGTTCTGAGGGAAATATGAAAAACAATGAACATTTGGTGTCCTCACAAACTAAAAGGCCAGAATATCTCCTCTGTTCATACCTGTTCATTTGCATCCTCCATCCACAGTTTAAGGGTTTTTCTAATCGTAGGGTAATTATTCCTCGAGCTTGTTTGTGGCTTCAGAAGACCTCCTTTCTCTAGGTTGTTTAGTGTCAGGATGTGCTCATAACCATAGGTCTTCATAAAAGAAGCAAAAATTTTAAACAACCCATGGATGTCAGAGAAAAAAAAATTATACTTTCGACATTCAGCATTCACAACACATTTGCAAATTTATGGTCAAAAATGAATTTTTGTAGTTTTTTTCTCTGAAAATAGGCTGTTTCTTTTCTGCAGAAAACACACTCATTCACCAGTTGATGGTAGTTTACAAATATGTACTAATACAGGTAAAATGTAAAGCATACATGTAGCACCATTAGAAAGCCCACAATTATTACATGTTTATGTCCTTATGCTTCACTGATAATGCGTTTTCATCTAGCATTGAGATTTTGCCATTTTTCCAGCAGTTCTTGTGTGCTGTAAGACACAAGTTTGTTTGACTACGGAAGCACCAACTTCAATCCGGCTTCAAAACTTGCAGTAAAATGAACACAAGTTCATATATTATAGTAGGTCATTACTGGAATTACAACACGCAAGCAGTGTGGATTATGTGTTCCCGAGCCTCAAGCGCCAGCATGACGACCAGGCTAAAGGCTACATCGTGAATCCGATTCCCTCTGTTCATCGATCACCGTTCATTATCATTCTTGAGTGGTGAGTATCTATACATTTTATACTTAAATTGCGTTTGGTAAGTGTGTGAGGCATTGTAAGGGCTTAAATCTAGATTGTGTTGCCAGTGAACTAAGGTAGTTGAAGAGAGAAGGGAAGGGTTCTGGAGCTGAATCTAATCTAATAAATACAGCAGTCAGTTTTATGACAAATGCTGCTGTCTGAAATCGGAGAACGTCAACATCAAGCAAGCAGAAAGGCAAAAAGCAGGGATCTACTGCATTTTATATGTACAGTATAGTAAGATCACAATTTTTGTATTGTGAGGAAACTGTTCCTTAAAGTAATTAGTTAAGAACATGAATTCACCACATTATTATAACATTGAGTCACCCTTTACCTGGAGAATCTCTCTCTTGTAGTAGTCAAGGACTTTCTGTTTGAGGCCATTGTTGCAGACTGACTGCATACACACAAGACGCAGAATCTTGATGAGGGGATCTTTTTGGGCAATGCAGTCTTCAATATAGGTGTTTACCTGGATTATATAATGGCCGAAATATAAACGTTATGTTCCATATTCAATTTTTCTTTCTCATACCTCTTGTTTTCCTTATGCAAGTGGCTACCAAAGTGTAATTACAATTGTTGAACAGAAAGTTTCAAAGATGAGGTACCTTGTCTGTGTCGACTCCAGTCATGAATTCCTGCTCCACTGTTAGGTTATCAAAAAACGCCTCCGATGCTGAAACAGACAGACGATACATAATGCGCAACTCACAATTTGAACAAACTTTTGGTTTAAATCAGATGTGACGGAGAGAGAACTTCGAAGGATTGTCAACGCACTGGTGATGTCTTTAATGAGTTCTGCGATG
Organism: Dunckerocampus dactyliophorus; assembly: GCF_027744805.1. Classification (NCBI taxonomy): domain Eukaryota; kingdom Metazoa; phylum Chordata; class Actinopteri; order Syngnathiformes; family Syngnathidae; genus Dunckerocampus; species Dunckerocampus dactyliophorus. The sequence goes on along the minus strand of NC_072822.1, from coordinate 18,793,026 downwards.
GACGTGTGATTGGCGAGGGAGCTCCGTGCTGCCTGCATGTGAGGCAACTGAGACACAAACTGTTTTATTTCTCCCACTGTTTTGGCGTTGTGGCGTTCCTGTAAAATCAGACAACAAATATGACGATCTGACATGTACCACCTACATGTATGTTCCGAAACACTGCTTTTATAAGAATCGGTGGCTGTAGCTAAGCATTCTGCTGGAAAGATGTGTACTCTATCTTATCTCTCGAATAAATGCCATCAACCTCACTTAACCTAATGGATTTTTCTCAAGACCTTTGTGATGAAATGCCTAAGAGATTACAATCACATCTGATCAATAAGTGTGTCAGAAAGTGATGACGACCATTTTTTAAAATGTTTAATTGGATGTGCTAACTACATGTCTTTACACATGACAGAGCGAGTAAACATGCCAGCTTAGGAAAGTTGAAGCAGGACCAACCTCAAATGCAGCAGAAATGACTTTAGCCTTCTTGCTCAGTGCTGCTCCAACAGCATTGAAGTTTTTGTCCCGGATTTCAGCGTACAGCTCTTCTGCTGAATTGAGCTGCAACTTCTTAGGCTCGGTGGGCAAATCTTTACTGGTTTCACCTTGTTTTTTCTGGGCAAACTTCTCAGGTGGCAACTTGACATTACCTGCCAGAGGAAAAGGAAATAAAAGTTGGCAACTATACACACGTTGAACAGATTTCAAATGTAATCCTTTCTAACCATTATTGATTCCGTAGATCTCATCAATGAGCCCTTCATATGTGAGCTGTGTGGCCAAAGGAGTGAGCAGGTCTACGTTGCGGTCCAAGAGGAGCAGCGTGTCGAACACGGGCAGGATTTGAGTCTGAATTCCAGCAAACTCCCTCTTCATCCTCAGCATCATGTTGGCAACATGCTAACAACAACCAGAATAAAAGTGAGCAAGTACCCGTCGACATGCAATTGCTAGTAGAATCATCAATAATTCATCACTCCTGCTTTCACAATACCCACCCGTGCGCACTCTCCTTTCCCATAAATCTGTGGAATGGTGCCATACAGCGCCTGTAAGGTCATGAGGCCCTTAGCTGTGTGGTAAAGGCTTGTTTGGTCATTTTCTAGATAGCACTCCTGTGAGAGGATGCAAAGTGAAAGTCACAGTCACATAACAGCTATCAAATCTGTTGCTGAAGTGCTGGTATTGATTAACAACTGAGTGCTGTGAGAACACTTGATTTTGTGATGACTGGCAGAAATCTGCAACTTTACCACTAGATGTCCTTATATGCTGGTCTTTAAAATGCAATTGGATTTCATCTTGCAACACTCATGAATACTGTACGTATACAGTATGTAGTGTACAGCAGTGCTTAACAAACAGTGGGGCAATGATGTGTCAGGAGGAGTCAGAGGCAGTTGGGACTTCCAGTATTACTGATATAATTCCTTCAAGGTTGGCAGGTTTTGTGCCTGTTATCGTCTTTATTCATGCTTGGATGATGCTAGTGCCAGCAACTCATACAATGGTTTGAACAGAAAAATAAATGAATATGATTAGTTTATCAGTAGTGTTTCAAATTGCGAGGGGCATGAAAAAAATCTGTCCCCTAGGGTAGGCATGACAGAAAATAATTGACAACTGCTGCTGTACACTGTATAACTAATAATTTTAAAACGTTTTTTTTTCCAGAAATAAAGATTAAACACACCCTGAAGGCACTTTCATATTCCATGGACAGCAGGTCGCCGTCATAAGGAATCAGGTCCAGGATGTATTCATCAATGTTGATGAAGGAGCCCAGCACGCCCTGCTCCTTGAGCCGCTGTTCACACAACAGGCTCCGCCGGGGCACAAAAAGAATGTGGAAGTCACGCGTCGAATGCTTATCTTCACTAAAAACACAAAATGCAGAGAAAAAAAGAGGCGTGTACTACAGTTAATGAGGGTGGCATTCAAGGACAGAAACTCCTGTGCTGTCGTCCAAGGACCAAATCAAACCTGTGTTTTGATGTAGATTTTGAAAGTGAACCACATAAAACCCACCTGAAAACATTCTCAGCAATGATATCCATAAGCTCTAGTCTGGGACGAACAAAGAAGATAATATTTTTGACATCGGCAGAGGGGAGGCGACCACTCTTGAGGGTAAACATCTTTTCCACCTCATGTTCCTGAAAGAACAAATAAAAACTAACAAAATTAGTGGACCAAGCGGCCACGTCATTACGTCGCAATCACATTTGGAAAAATATATATATTTTTGATAAATCTCATCAACTTGGGCTCATTAGATTGTACAAGGGTGTCCAATGAAGACACCAAGGAAAATGGAGTTTGCAAAAAGCCTCAGGTGACTTGAACTTACTTTTAATAAAGAGTATTGTGCGATTAGTCCAAAAGGTCCAGTCAGATATTCATCCCAAACAATTGCCTAGAAAGAGCACATACAACACATAATATCACCAAGACCTGAAATAGCAACGTTTTTAAACCCATTTGTAAATTTCAATAAGTATAATATCATGTCAATCTAAAACGAAAAGCTAAAAATTTCAATGCACTCTTTGGCAGGATCCATTGACAGCACCATGACGTAAAGTCAATGTCGATCTCCGTTCGTCCGTACGTGGCATACGGTTTTCTTGGCCTTTCTTGCTACATAAATACATTACCTTGCTTCCGGCACACTTGTCCAAGAACTCCCGGAGCTCCTTTCGTGCTGCTTCTCTCAAAATGTTCAAATTAACTCTTCCGTATGACAAGTGGGCGGCCATTTTTAGTTTTCGACCACAAAGCAAATCATGTGACTGCAGTTGCCCACAGCTGCGTCATGTGACCACTGCTGCAAAGGCGACAGCTATTAACCCAAGACTTGAAATTTCTTTATTTTTAAGCCCCACATTTCAGTAACTGTTTGTCATTCAAATTATAGTAAAAAAAAGTAACTAACGAGAAACATTTATTTAAGAAATGGTGCATGCGCACTGGCTGACCAAAAACGAAGAAAGCTGTCATTTCTTCACGTTGGTGGGTGATGAAATATTAATGATTTGATCGTGATTAAAATTATACAATATAGTTACATATATGCTCAGGTAACACTTGGAAAACTAATACATCAGATAATGCCTCTATTTTGATTCTGATGTGACACAAACGGAAGTGAACATGGCCGTGCACCATCTTACTGTCGCCGATAGTCTTCTTGCGTGTATCATGGGAAAACTTCATTCACCATGACCTGTTATAGCGATGTCCCGAAAAGTTAAAATCCTTAGGGTTACATGGTTTGAATCGGCGGCGCTCGACTTTCGGTAATATGTCGTATAATGAAGCAAGTACGGACATATTTGACAAGTTGAGCGTAGTACATGCTTACTTCGTTAGATGGCGCAATTTCTCCACAGTAGACTCTGGAGTCACAGTGGCGGTGTCAGGCAGTGGCAGCTTGTTTATGGCAAAAGAAGTCATTGTATAGAATATTGTCGTTATAATATAAAAAGTAATATAATTATTCCTCGAGAATCCTCGAAATTGAGACAGGAAATTTACCACAAACGATTGTGTTCACAAACAAATATACTTTTGCATCAGACACGTTGTGCAATGTGAAAATGCTAAATAAGAAATAAGTTGCACGCCTTTGGAGCCAATCTTAGTGTGCTGTTCCAGATACACTTGCATCAGGTGATGACAGTCCACTTATGCATTAGTGTTATCACTTCACATCCAGGGGTTTCCTTCCCAGTGAATCAAGGGCTTTCCACCCTCCACGCTGAGTAGAAGGCGAGTTCCCACGCACACTGAGAGAGAGAGATCTGCTAGAGATCTACCTCCAGCCACGGACTACTACTCCGGGCTAAATATTAAAACCTGGCTTCCGGTGACAGGTACCATGCGCATTGACTGACTCCCTCGCCGGATCCAAGACCTGCATATTGTCATCTAGTCCGCACCATTCCCTGATAGCTGAAAGGAGAGAGCCTGGGCTGGATTCTCAGGTATGTCTACCAATTATGACTAAATAATGAAATTACGCATCAACTTGAAGCCACCGTGGGGTCGCGCGTACCGCCGGTGACTTGAATGGACGTAACCTTTCATTCACAAAGCGAGAAGCATCTTTCATTGTCTGTGTTTATTAATTTGACTTGGCAGATAGGAGCCACTTACTCCAGTCCGACTCATCGAGATGAAAAACTACAATTGATGTGTCTCATCATCGTCTGATTGATTTAATTGTTTTAGGGCAAATAATGTACTGCATCATTCTTCCAACCATGCAGATGCCTCAACAGAACTGATTACCATTCATGACAGCATACATTGGTGATGATTATGCACTCAGTTTGGTAATCCATTAAACTCATTGCATCAAGCCCCATATGTTTTATTTCAATGCCTACAAAATGCATTGAAACAGGACTTGTAGCTGGCATATCTCATGTAGGCTTTTCTTTCTGGTTGCAGTCAGATATGAAATAAGAAAACAGACCGGGTAAGTGATGTGGGAGAATGTGTGGTTGCATTCCCTGGGCGTTGCTGCAGGATTTTTAGGAGTGCACACAGGAGCTCAATGCGCCTCCATCCATACAGGTTAGAAAACATCAATGAGACGTTCCAGTTGCGATGTGGGCAGGGCATATGTGGACTCCAGGTGCTTGTGCCACCTATTTGTTGTGTTGTCGTCTCAGGCTGCACCCATAGGTTACTACCTGTGTATGGTCTGCTGCTGGTGTCGGTATGGGAGGGTGGCAGAAGGAGCTGGTTCCACCATCTCCAATTCCTACAGATCTAAAGGCTGGGGATTAAATGGGGGAGGGGAGAAAGGACCCAATAGTCAGTCTGAGAAATATCTGCAGCTGCCTCCTCTCGACATGAACACCTACAGTTGTGATTGGACAACACTGTCTAACAACGCGTGTAGCTCTTGATTTTTAGGGCCTTCCGCAGTCTTGTCAGCACAGACCTAACATGAAGTTAGGCAAGCAAGAACATCACATTAACATGGCAGAGATGTGTGGTTAGGGAAAAGAGAAAAACTGAAGGAGTGAAGTAAGTGCCATGCATGCGAGCTGCATTATTTAAAGCTGAGGGAATGAGGGGACAGTTGCCAGATTCCCATGCTTTTGGCATGTCTTTCCCCCCACCATCTATAACTACGAACCGTCTAAGCCAGGTGCATTGTTTGTGAACAACTGAAGCAGCTTCTAAACAGAGGCCTACTTAGCATTGCCTGTGAATTTTGTCACACATGTACCGCTACTGGTGGACTCATACTGTGCTAAATCATTTTGATTCCTTTCACCCTGCTGTTACCATGGTCACAGATGGTGAAAGGTGGATGTGTGCTTGCCTGCACCTCTCAATCTCTTATATTTATAGAGTTTAGAGCCAAATACGCTGATATTTGTAGGTGTTTTTGAACAAAGATTTTCTTTTGTTGCCCAAGAAACATTATTCTGCCATTTGCGATTCGGCTGCAAAGGGGAGTGGCTTCATCTAGGAAGTCTCTTCAGTGCAGTGGATGATAATCGATGCCTCTCTGAAAGTGGTGATTAGATCTGCCTAAACACTCTGGCATATTGGAAGAGACTGGAGTAATTAATGTGGCCTTTAGACCAAGTTGCCCCAAGAGATCGTGGAGAGGGAAAAGTCCAAAACTGACCTTTATGCTCACTGGCACTGGTTCATGGTTTAATGAAATACAAGTCTATGTGGCAGCACAGTACTTGTACATTTAGAAATTGTTGATACGTCGGGAATGTTAAACGTCCTCTATTATGCATAATTGAGTATTTAATGATGGGATAACAGTAATTTGTGGTCCTAGTGCCTCTTTATGGCCTCCAAATGTGAGAAAAAATATCCCCTCCCTAAATTATTTCTTCTACTTTTGAGAGAAGAGGCACTCAAGCGGTCGGTTTTTAGATTCAGGCTTATTATGACATCACAAAACCTTTGTCATAGACACGATACCGAGAAAGATGAGCCCACATTGTGTATACACGTACCGCTTAATGGAGGACGGTTTTGTTTTAAAAAAAAAACAAATATATAATACACATATAAAATGATAGTGTGGAGCTCTGCCAACTATCCTTCCAAAAATAATCTACCACTGTTATGTCAATATGTTGTAACAATGAAACCCTGTTAATTTGAATGATAAATGAGAAGGGGCCTAATAAAAGTAATGCTGCTATCTCAGGCTTTACCATTTAAAGTTAACCTCTAATGTAAACAATCCATACAATCTACCCTGAATAAAAAGGGACCACATGCATAGTCGCTAGCCAGTTGATGGTGATAAGTGTCTGTATTTCACCATGCTAACTCATCCTCATTACATCATCTCAGACTGGAAAGGCTCCATATTACTTAAGTATCTCCCAAATATTTGGTTGATGACACATTTTTGTATTGTAGCTGCAGTGCTGTTCTCCCACAGTCAAGTAAATATTTTATCCGGGTGGCTGTGGTGGAGCTTTTCAACGGGAGTTTTACTCCGTGTGACCCAACACTGTGTTTCCAGTCTTGAGCAGGCTTTCCTCTGTCCACAGATCTCTAAAAAAAGCCTCCAGGGCCTTGTAGTTGCCTGTTAGCTGCATTGTGGAACAAAGAGGTGGGTCAAGTATCCAACGCAAGACCTGTGCCAGATTTGATCAGATCTTTGTCTTTAAAGTAGAGCTGCAGAGAGAATGTATTGTGGCAGACACACCATTGGAGGGCCTTTTTACAGTGGTGTGAATAAGTGTTTGTCCCCTTCCTGATTTCTTATTTTTGCACGTTTGTCACAGTTAAAAGTTTAAGATCATCAAACAAATTTAAATATTAGTCAATGACAACACAAGTGAAGACAAAATGCAGTTTTTAAATGAAACTTTTTATTATTAAGGGAGAAAAAAAAATCCAAACCAACATGACCCTGTGTGAAAAAGTGATTGCCTCCATGTTAAAACATAATTTAACTGAGATTAATTGAGGTCTATCAGTCTGGAAAAGGTTATAAAGCCATTTCTAAAGCTTTGGGACTCCAGCGAACCACAGAGAGAGCCATTACAGTGTTTCGTTGTTTATCGGTTGTTTATAGGTTCTCAAAATCGCCTGCAATAAGTGAAATCCGCAAAGTAGCCATGTATATTTTGACAATTATTTAATATTTTAAGGCTTTAAACCCCTCACCATACACTTTTCTCAGACAGGCATCAACATTTCTCTGTTGTTTTAACACTCTCAAAGTTCCAATTTAGTTAGAATTGTAATATACTAGGTTGGACACAAGAAATTATTAAGTGGTTCGCGTGTATTTCACTCCTATGATCATGCCTCTTCGTCCTGGCGCCGTTCGGCTGTAGCGTTTTTGTATCCTTGTTAAAACATATTGCTCCTGTCTTATTTTCCTCACACAATTCGCTTCTACTGTTTCTTCTATTGCTTACAGTATTGGTGGATAGGAAGCAGCTCACACGGTTAGCTAGTTTGGTAACCATGACCACAACTGGAGACGCACAAAGGAGGTTGATTGACAATGATCTACAGCCAATCAGGACACAGAAGACAATGGGCGGTGCAGACAGAAGAGAGAGAATAGAGATACCGCTGCCTGTGCTAAAGCTCAGAACTACAACACTCAACTTCCCACAATGCAATTCTTCCTAAAGGGCCAGGCTCAGCCTGTAACAGCGTTCATACACTATAAAAAAAACAAAAACACTAAAATTGCACAAAAAAAAAACGGGAAACAGCAAGGGAACACTGTATCCACAAATGGCGAACCCATGGAACAGTGGTGAGGAGTGGCAGGCCAACCAAAATTACCCCAAGAGCCCAGCGACGACTCATCCAAGAGGTCACAAAGACCCCACAACAGCATGCAAAGAACTGCAGGCCTCATTGTACTTAAAAAAATGTTAAAATCTTGTCTCATCTCATTGTTGTGGACCCAATCTCATGTCTTGTCTCGCCTCGTGAGTTGGGTATCTTGTGACAACGCTATACTATGCAGTGTTTTTACCACAGACTTTCAGAGTGCTGATTTAATGCCCATGTCTGCCAGTACTGAGATAAGATGAGAGGAAATTGAAGGAGCATGAGTGGCCAGTGCATCAGAAGCCAGTGCTCAAAGGCCCACCTCTTACCTCCATAGTGTATGCAGGGATGAATCACCATCAGCTAGCAGAGCTGCAGCTTACTGCAGGACCCGGCTAGAGTGCAGTTAATTGAGTGCTCCAGGACTTTTCCCTGTGTGCTTCCATAGTTCTAAAGTAAGGACTGGATGAAAGCTCTAACATCACTTAAAAAATGTGAGTCAGCATTTGCTTTCCAGCTATTTTTGGCAATGATGATCAGAAAATAGACTTAATCACTGTTGTTTGTTTGTTTTGTTTGTCAGTAAGCAGGACTGCACAAAAACTCTTAAATCAGTTTTCCTGAATCTCTGTGGAGGGTGGCTAGAACCCATTACATTTTGGTGGTCATCCAAGACTGCAAGATAGTACATACTATACATCCATTTATCTACCGCTTATGCTGGGGATCTGGAGCCTATCCCAGCTGACTTCAGACATAAAGGCGGACTACACCCTTGGCTGGTCGCCAGTCAATCACAGGGCACCCCTTGGTTGGTCGCCAATCACAGGGCACATGTTGATACAGACTACCATTCACGCTCACATTCACAACGTCACTGAGTGGGAACTGAACCCACGGTGCCTGTAACTGAAGTCAGGTGAGTCAACCACTAGACCAGTGCTTTCAAATAGTGTGGCACACGCCCCTCGGCTGGCGAGGCAAGATGTTGAGGGGGGGCGCAAGGGGCTATCATTTGGTCAGACAGGTAACAGGTTCTCAAAAACTCTAGTTAAAATCCAATGCAGAGCTATCACTTTGAAGCACTGTAATACGGAACATACAGAAATAAAGCATGTTAGTTCCGACTTGCATAAGATACAAATAATTTCTCTGTGACATTCAACTGAAACGAATTGCATTTAAACAAATGCGCTAGCTCAAATAGAAATCCCATATATGTGCTAGCAATTTACATGCCGATTTCCAACACCTCCAAATATAACAACAAATGAGACATTTCAATGTACATTCCATTTGAACACATGATGCATTATAAGCATTACATCTTTTCAGGCAAACATTTTCTACAGCTCAACAAGAGACAGTGCTGGCATACTGCATGTCCCAATGGCAGTATCATTATTATCATTATTAGAACCCTGTAGACATGAAATAAAAGCCCTGTAGTCACCTCGACACTCGTACTACAATATATTGACATCATGAGAGTAAATAAACCATTTAAGACATAAATAAGACTCATTCTCGTGTATGCTGCTATAAATGTGTTCCCGAGGGGAGCTGAGTGGTGAGCAGACAGGAAGTGACATCGTGGGGTTTGAGTTGAATTTTAGCTTGCCGTGGGTTACAGCGGCAACAGCCCGTGTTTTTATTAGAGATTTTTATTAGGGGTTATTGTGGCTGTTGTGAGATAATTCAAACCTGCAGTAAAAGCCTGTTGTTCCAGCGAAAATGTTTCATTTAGGCAAAAAAATATGTAAAATTTCTCCAATAAGCATATTTCTTTTAATAATAGGCCGTATTCAACCACAAAACAGAAGAGTTTATTAATGGATATATTTTTGAAAAATTGTGTGAGTGAAGCCGCAAAATTCTAACTACAAAGTGGCAAGGGATGGCTGTAGTTTATTACTTTGAAACATGCTCGACAAGTTAAACCGAGGAACATTGCATGTTTACCCTTGCATAGGCTTGTCACAATAATTAATACATCAATTAACCACACGATAAGTAATAACAAACTCGATAATTTTGCCGGTCCCGTGTTCCCTCGTTTATCGCTGGGGATAGATTCACAAAATAGCCCGCAATAAGTTAAATCCGCGAAGTAACCAACTTTATTTGCAATTATTATATGTTTTAAGGCTGTAAAACCCCTCACAGCACACAATAGGCGGGTTCACCCTTAGCCAATAAGGTTGTAGATTATATGGCTGACGAGGTGGAGGGATTACTCCAGGGCACACGTCTTCAACTCTCACATTAGTACTAGTACTACCTTTAGTACTCTACTGGTAGCAGTAGTAATTACAATAACAGACACACAACAGAGCACCGATAGATCGTTCTAATACACCACAAGGAGGGCGCGTTCATACGCTGTTATATATGCAAAATTGCACTTAAAAAAACCAACTAATTGTGCACCAAACGCATTTTGCTGTATCCGAAACATGTACTCTGACCAAACTCCAACTGAACGTTATACCTCATTAAACGTAAACAGCGTATTCCACACACAATGTTGACAGTGAATCAAGGAAGTGTATATGCAAATGAGCTGACGTGTGCAGACACAGAGTATTTTCTTTTCAATATTCAGACAATAACGAAGGTGACACTGATTGAAAATAAAAGATATTGTGATTTTTATTTAAGTGCAATTTTTTGCGAAGAGACTGTCCATTTTATTGTCATTGTTTTTTTGTGTGTGTTTAATTTATGTTGTTTGTTTATTGTATTTAAAAGCTCTTGACATTGCAATTAGTGTTAAATACTCTTGAGAAATTAATGTTTATTGCTTTTGATACGGTGTACTCGCATTATTATGCCATACATTATCGTTAATTAATGAAAAAATGGTCTCAAAATAATGTTGACAATAATTTCATTAAGCGCCAATGATTTGTTGGATAATTATCATCCTGCAAAAATTTGTTATCGTGACAGGTCTACCCTTGCACAATTCAGCATTTTCAAAAAGGAGTACGAAAAATCAGAGCTTATTGTAAAGCCAGGTGGTTATCTATCAGGGTCGACTATTTGGTGCTGATAAAAAAGATCGGTCGAATTTGGACTTGGACCTTTCTGTGGAGAATTGGAGACTCCATAAGTGTGAATGTGAATGGTTGTTTGTCTATTTGTGCCCCATAATTGACTGGCTACCTGTCCAAGGTGTACCCCGCCTCTCGCAGCTGGGATAGGCTCCAGCTCACCCGTGACCCTGGATAAGCAATGAATGGCCTTGCGTAAGCTGCTGCAGTGTAAGCTGCTGCATGTGTCTTGGACAGGGCAAATGGCACAGCAGTAAAGCAGCAGGTTAGCTTGTTGGACACTGGATGGTCTTTCCTGTTTGTGTTCCAGCGATGCAGGACTTGGAGCCATGCCTGCTCAGACTGTTTGGTTGCATTGGTTCAACAATTTGTCCATTTCGGCGGTGAGGAGCCGTCACAGATGGCTTTCACAGATGGTGCCCACCATCACGACGAGTTCAACATATTTTGTTGGTGCAACACACCTAAAAGGCCAGTGTCTTTACTGTTTCCCACGCTGAGGATTGTTCTCGCTTCGCACCTACTGTGGATGTTTGATCTAGATCTGAGAGTCAGAAAGCGTACACAAATGCCTTTAGAGAGGGGGCGTACACAGGGTGAACTGCACTGGGGGTTGAAGTTGTAAATAATTAAGAAATGCTGAGTGATGTTTTCCTCCTGCAGTGAAGGACTGCGTGGTGCAATGCACTTTAGTCCATGTTCACTGTACTACATGCATATGGGGATGAATGGGGGTCCTTTCTGTTGTATTTGAACTTATCAGGAGTACTGTATACATTATATATCTTCATGAACCAATCACCAAATCTGCTGATATAATATTTAGAACATGTAATATCATTTATTCAATAAATCCTACTGAATATAAGATTAATTTTCTTTTCATCCAAAGCATACACACAAATGAAATAAACACTAGCCTCTTCAACCCCCACACACACAATTGGTTGCTGAATGATGTCAAATAATCTTTGCTTGTAAAGTAATACTTATAAAAACATCATTGAAGAGCTATATTTAGAAATCCTTTTCCCTATTTTAGGCTTTTGGCCTGTTTTTACTTACTGTTTTGTTTTGAATAAAGAAACCTGATTAAATACAATCCAGAATAGAAACAAAATAGATTTTTTTGGATACTTGGTTGGATACTTTACTATTGTCACAGGTTTGTAAATTTGTCATAACCTCATCATCACTAACCGACAACAACTACTAGTACTACACTCCTGATCAAAATCTTAAGACCAGTTGAAAAATTGCTAGAATTTGCATTTTGCACATTTGGATCTTAATGAGGTTTTAAGTAGAGCTACAAAATGCATAAGCAAGAAGGGGAGTGAGACAAAAAACATTTTGAAAAGTAATTTATTGAAAACAACAATTAAACTGAAATAGGCTGTTTATCAGCTGCTCAAAAGTTTAAGACCATTGCTCAAAAACTCACAAAAACTCTCCAGACCAGAACAAAAAATGTTTTCAGTAGGACTCAGTAATGAGTAGCGCCATCGTTCTTGTTAATCACTTCAAAGTGGGAACATTGCTCCAAGTGGTGAAGATGGCTTCACGAAGGGCATCAACTGTCTGGAACTGATGCCCATTTTTATAAACATCCCTTACCATCCATCCCAAATGTTCTCTATGGGATTTAAATGAGGGGAACATGCAGGATGGTCCAAAAGAGTGATGTTATTCTCCCTGAAGAAGTCCTTGGTCAAGCGAGCATTGTGAACTGCAGCGTTGTCCTGTTGAAAAACCCAGCTGTTACCACACAGACGAGGGCCCTCAGTCATGAGGGATGCTCGCTGCAACATCTGCACGTAAGCAGCCGCCGTCTGACGACCCTGCACCACCTGAAGCTCCACTATTCCACTGAATGAAAAAGCACCCCAGATCATGATGGACCCCCCCTCCACTGTGCCGGGTAGAAAACATCTCAGGTGGGATCTCCTTGTCATGCCAGTAATGTTGGAACCCATCTGGACCGTCAAGGTTACATTTTTTCTCATCAGAGAATGAAACTTTTTTCCACCTTTCAATGTCCCATGTTTGATGCTCCCTGTTTTTGTGGCGTTGAAGGAGACGAGGTCATTGAATTCCTTTTTGTATTTTAAACCCTTTTCCCGCAGATGCTGTCTGCTGGTTATTGCGCTGCAGTTGGCACCAGTAAGAGCCTTAATGTGGGTCGAAGACCGCCCTGTGTCTTGATGGACAGCCAATTGAATCTTCCAGCTCGTCGCAGGTGTGATTTTTTGGGGGGGGTTTTTTGGGTCTACCACTTGACATTTTTGTTCCATAATGCTCAGGATCTTTCAAAAAATGTAGAATGATTTGTAATGCAATGGCACGCTGCGAGAGGCCTTGCTTGTGCAGCTCGACAATCCAACCACGTTTGAAAAGAGAAAGCTTCTTAGCTTTAGCCATCAGGAGGACATGACGGTGTGAATGCCTGACAGAAAATGACAATTTTTAGCAGATTTTGGCTTTTATAGCCTGTGGTCTTAAACTTTTGATCAGCTGATAAACAACCTATTTCAATTTTTATTTTTTTTGTTTAAATTACAAGTTCCAAATGTTTTTTGTCTCACTCCCCCTGCTTGCTTTTGCATATTGTAGCTCTATATATAGGAAACTAGTTGAACACTATATTATATTCTTAACTAAATGTCTGTCAAAGATTTTGCAAAAAAGTGCTGATGTGACCCTAAAGGGAGTCTTGGCGGATGGTTGGAGGGAAAGACGTAAGATGACATTATACGTGAGTTCTAGCTCAAGGCATTAAAAGGATGTTGGCCTGATGAAAGATAAATTAAAGTAAACGAAACCCATGTTGGAAATTTATACATCGATCTCCGATTCTCATTAACCCATTTTAGAAGTGTCCTTCTTTGAGTATCGCGGGGGGATTCTTGTCCTGGAATATGAATGAAGAGTTTCAATGTCATTATATTCAGTGTACTGCAAATAGGACAAGGGGAAATTTTAAAGGCCGGCGTCGTTGCTGTTCTCATTTTTAAAGTATGTTAAAGTGTAAATAGAGTCGATCACTGACCTTTTCTTTAAGATAGTTTTGTGCAGCCCGGTTTCTTTAGAAAACATTGAAAATGGGGTAATTTGTATGCCTTGAACAGTGTAGATATCTGCTAAGGACAACAGGATGTAAAATTAATATAAAAGAATTCATTTTTTTTTTACTGAGTTGAAATGGGCCAAGTGGGCTGCAGTGGTTAGTGGTTAGAATGTTAGCCAACACAGTAACAGTCTGGAGATCGGGAAGAGCTGGGTTCGATTCTCCCTTGGGCATTTCTGGGTGGAGTTTGCATGTTCTCCCCGTGTGTGCGTGGGTTTTCTTCGGGTACGCCGGTTTCCTCCCACATTCCAAAAACATGCATGTTAGGTTAATTGGTGACTCTAAATTGTCCATAGGTATGAATGTGATTGGGAATGGTTGTTTGTCTATATGTGCCCTGCGATTGGCTGGGATGGTCAGCTTGGATAGGCTCCAGCATGCCCCTGCGACCCTAAAGAGGAGAAGCGGTATAGAAAATGGATGGATGGAAATGGGCCAAGTCTCTTTCCAGCAAATTTCATACAAATCAAGGGGTAAAACGATTCCTCAAATAACTCGAGTATCTCGATTACAAAAAATAACCGAGGATTTTTTCCTGCCTCGAGGAATCGCTTACGTCACTAACGTGCTTACGTCACCCATGCAGGGGATGACGACGTGAATATTTGAAGGCGCAGGAAGATTGAAGAGGTGAGAAAAATGTGGAAAGTGTGGTAGCACTCCAGGCGGAACAGCAAGTTGAACACTGTGACGTGCATCCGTTGTAACGCGTCACTTACATACCACAACGACACATCTTATATGTTGCATCAGCTTCTCCCGAATGGAGCATGGGTAAAATTAATGTAGCGCAAATCAGTGAAACGCACGTTAGCTGTGTGCGGGGCTAACTTTGTTTTACTTATGACACATTTCATCTGCTAAAAAACACAGCGTTGTGATTTAAGAAGATGACAAAAACAGCTGGTCTGGTCATCACTAGCAGACAGTACTGTGTAATGGTACAAGGAAGTGAGAGTCTCACTTGCTTGGTCTTCATTTTACTTTGACCACTACAAAAACTCTTATAAAAAACATATTTTTCTTATTTCTAGTCAGCCTGTCTAAGTTTAGGATTTATAAAGGCACAGCCATCAACATAATGTAATATGTAATTCAGTCTTGGTAATGTCAATGAATTAATTACTATTTCTCTCTTTTTGCAGTAAATCATTACAGTCTGGGATGAATACATTCATCTACAAAAGCACCATTATGTAGTCCATCAGACCCAAGAAAATTCACTTTGCTTTATTTTTCTTTGCTCAATGACTGGGGTAAAATCATGTACCAAAATCCGGGTAGATCTAAATAATTTTTTGTCATCCAATGTATAAAAATATATATATATTGGTTGTCATTTTATATATTGGATGACAAAAAATTGTTCAGATCTACCCGGATTTTGGTACACTTAGAAAATATGTACATATTGGTTGTCATTTGAATGTACTTGTATAAAACCCTCATCTCTGTCCTGGAGAACCTGGAACAGACTCTTTATCCCATCCCTCCATTAGGCTGCAGCTGTTACATCCATAATGATCCATGTTAGATCAATCCATCATTGTTCTGCATGCTCTGTTGTCACTCTGCCTGCTTTCATACCACACATGAATGGTAACGTCTTGTAAGAACGATGCTGGCTGAACGTGACTCTTTTACTTCAGTGAGTCTGCAGTAATGAGTCATACACCTGCTATTCAAAGTCCCATCAATCTGCTAGAGGCTGGTGAGATTTAAATCTTTCACTTGAACAAACGAAAGAGAGTGTATGTTACTAAAAATGGCTGACAGATGCTTTGTTTTTAAGGTGCGCTGGGGGGAGGGTCCAGCTGTAGATATTTATACAAATTCTTTCTAAAACTGCTTCCTTCTTCCCGCATATGACATTCTATACAGGAGAAATGCTGCCGCAAGCATAATTGAATCTGATCATACATTTGAATACTATCATGGCACCCTTGCATGATATTTCCTGTATTTATGTATGCGCTTCTCCGTTACAGCACCTGGATCATTTGTAACCCTTTTATCCCCTTATTTCGTTTTCTATATCAGTTTTACAACGTAAATTGGTCATTTTGTGGAGTTCTACGTTCCAGTATAAGGTGTGAACCATCATACAGCTGCCGAATAAGACAGCTGCTCCTTGAAGACTGGTGACTACTGGTTTCTGACATCAAATAGGAAAAGCCCACACCCAGTCCACACTTTTGGATCGTACAGGAAGGTGTCTGCTATTCTTACTGTCCCGCAGGTAGGGCACTGACAGATTTGGCTCACAAGGTATGAGCTCTGATGTTCAATCCTGAGCATTCAGTGAGCAGCAGAGTGAAAGAGGATGTGATCGTACTGCCCTGGAATGATTGGGAGAAGCTGTTGACATGAGAAAGCTATTGATTTTCCTTTTTAGTATTTTCACTGTTCATCTCTTTATTGCTGTACAGTGGCTGCACTCTCACCGTCATGCACCATCACAGTTCTCGACATACAGTGCTCCTGAGGCTTTTGGTAGCTGCAGCCTGCAGTGCTTCTCAGTATAGTGCTACTTACCCTGAGGA
The DNA here is from genome assembly GCF_027744805.1 of Dunckerocampus dactyliophorus. Lineage (NCBI taxonomy): Eukaryota > Metazoa > Chordata > Actinopteri > Syngnathiformes > Syngnathidae > Dunckerocampus > Dunckerocampus dactyliophorus. The sequence continues at coordinate 18,776,509 of NC_072822.1, read as the reverse complement.
CATACTGCACCCGACACTTGCCCAAAGGCTTTTGTGTGGAATTCCAACAGTTGACATACTGTCGTCATTAGCACAAAGTGTTTCCACCTTTTTTTGTTCCTCCATACGTCATTGAGCATCATCACGAGATTTGAAAGTCGAATGCCGACGATACAACTATTCTTGGCCTCCTCAGCAGCAGTGAGTCACTTCTAGGCTGCAGAAATCCAGCTAGAATGACGATACCATCCTTCTTGCGCGGAAACAGACAAAACCAAAAAATAAGGCATGATGACAAGTAAAGGTCTAATTTGAATGTAAGAAAAGTGCAGACTGCGATCCTCCTTAAGGCTATGAGAGTAGATATAACTCATCTATTTCTGAGTGTGCCCGTTTGTGTCCATTCATCCTGGAGATGGCATGTGAGATTGGATGTCAGTGATGTTGAACAAGAGGACCTGGCTCATTATCTTTGTTCATTCAAGATCAAGTTCAAGATGTTTGATGTGGTTGACGTCATCGCTCTCAACTTCTTCCACTTTTCACTTTGCTTTGTGCACTGAGCCACAGTCGTACTGGGACAGAAAAGGGCCTTCCCCAAACTGTTCCCACAAAGTTAGAAGTGTAAAATGGCCTAAATGTGCATTTAATAAACACCATAATAGAGAACATAAAAGTAAGTAGAATAAAACAACACTTCTTGTCATCCGAAGTGTTGAAATCCTCATTGTCTAAGCTCCAATCTCACATCCTCCTCTTGTGTTACCAGTGTTATATTGAACCGTCTGTTTCTGTGATGCGTGTTGATTAGCAAACTGCAAACAAATTTCTCACAGTTTTCCTAACAGGTGCAAAAGTAATGAATGTTGCTTTGTATCTATTATGTAAAATAAGCATTTAGCCAAGCCAAATATTTCATATTTATTTCACAAATCTTTGTTCCCTCTATTAGACACACATTACTGTCACACAGTTAACTTCTGTATATAAAATATCAGCTTTGATTTGCATTTAGCGTATTGCATGGATTTAGTCAAGCTTTTAATGCATGTAGTCCATGTATTGTGTCAATACATGTAGCTGATGAAACAGGAGAAGGCAGTTGATTGGGCTGTAAATATGAGACCTAGAAATGTGCTTATGTTGCAGTTGGCCTCGCAGATATTTGATCAGTATTCCAGGCCTGTGAAATTGCTTGAAGCAAGACGATGAATGGAAAAGTGATTATAAGCTGAATCATTGATTTCCATCCATCATGACTGCAATGAATGGGAGGTCATCATTCATCCACCTTTGACGTATCCCCGACTATAACTCTGCAACAATTAAATGTATCTGGTAGGTTGCCAATTAAAGCTCAGCACTGTTCTGGCCCATTTGGACCAAATGTCCTCTCTGATGACTGAGCAAACCGGCGTGGCAGTTAAGTTAGTGCTGTATAAGCATCAGATAAAGACAACGGACGGCTAAATGTGCAGACTGGAGGATTTAAATCAGAACTAATCATTCCTTTAATGACTCTTGACTGTACTTGTCAAACCGCCCCTCCCCTCCACTATTAATTCCCACAAATGAAGCAGCAGGAATCAAGTCACAAATCTAATCTTGTTGAACTTTCACGTTTTCATGTGTCTTACAGAATGTGTTAGTGGTGTCATGACTGACACGGTGATGAGCAGCAGCTCGGATCGCTGGGCGCCCAACAACAGGCAGAGAACCATGCACGCTAGGTGAGCACGGTAATCAGCACATCGTGTTGCTGTTTGCTTGTGAAGTCGCAAAAGACTAATCTTTTGTTTCCGTCTGCATCCCTCTGATGTTTGATCTGTGCCACAGTGATAAAGAGCAGTAAGTAGATAAACTCCTACACTATCTGTCTCAGCTCCCCCTCTGCACTGTATTTATCTGGTCTCCATCTGTAGAGGAGGCAGCACTGGGTTCATAGCGTAAACGCAGTTTCTAGCTGAATTGGAGAAGTGTATATTTACTATACGCCATCAACATTTGTATATTCTGTACATGTATTTACAGCCAATGTGTCCAAACGTGGAGTGCAATGTGTGTATAAGCATACAGTACTGTAATTGTGATTCCAATTAAATCCATGTCTATATTAACTACTGTTTGGCTGACAGGGGCAACTGGACCATGCAGCCAGGCCCAGGTCCTGCTGCTCCAGAGCTGACAGATGAAGAAAAAGAAATTATAAACAATGTGATCGCCCGAGCTGAGAAAATGGAGGCCATGGAGCAAGAGAGGATTGGGTGAGACAAAGCTAAAACTTAAACAAGCTGGTATACGAATGAATAGGTGTCACCGTGTGCTTCTGCAGACGCTTAATAAACCGCCTGGACGACATGAAGAAGACTGTGTGTGGGGATGGCCTCTCCCGCTGTGTGCTTTGCGGGGAGCAGCTGGGCACACCCGGGGTCAGCTCAGTGGTGTGTGAGGACTGCAAAAAGGTAAGAGATGAAATAACTGCAAATGGCATTCCCCTTTAACTTTCGCTAGGGTATGAATAATAATGTGTTTAATACATCATTGCACACCATAGAAATATCCTGACACTAATACAAATATGTGTACGTACTGTAGGAAATTAAAACTACATGGCGGTGTAACCGAATGGTTGTTTGTCTATATGTGCCCTGCGATTGACTGGCGACCAGTCCAGGGTGTACCCCGCCTCTCGCCCGAAGTCAGCTGGGATAGGCTCCAGCATACCTGCGACCCTAGTGAGATTAAGCGGCATAGAAGATGGATGGATGGACGACAGTGTAACAGAATAAAATACATCAGAGCAGACCCAGTCAAGGGTGCCCTACACATTCCTTCTTAGAGTATGTTTTCCTTGCTACCCTTCCCAATACGTTTGCTCTTTGTGTTAATTTTTTTAAAATATTGATATAATATAAGGAGCGTGGTTGTAGACCTGCTCCACATGTAAAGTACCTTAACCTCCTGAGACCTAGCAATGCATTTTTTTCTGGTGTAAGGGACAAGCGTTTCACAGACTTATTTCAAATGCAAGGCACTCAACAAGAATAAAACCAGCTGCGCCATGGAGAGAACATCATGGGCTTTCCAGTGATGTGTGATTTGTTGGGCTTTGTTCAATGAAATAGAAAGTCTGTAATTCCCAAAATAAATGCTGTAGTGACCAGCATGTTTTATGGGCACAAGGGAAGTATGTATTAATATTCCTTACTGGAAAAATGTAATATAAAAATATAGGCAAGTAGAGCTATCACTGGTTTGCGCTGTAAATCATTTTTGCTTGTTTTATAAAAAGAAAAGAAAGTCTTGTTCCTCTCATTAAAACAGTAAGAACGTTTATTATTGAACAAAAAAATTGTCCACTGCAAATTCTTGCATAAAATAAATAAGTACCGGTAATACATATTAAAGTTATTGTTTGTAGCATATTGTTTTCATCCAAAATCTATTTTTTTTTTTTTTTTTTTTTTCACCCCTGTCCTGTCCAGCCTTTAAAGCAGATAGAATTGTATACCTAAATGCCGTCAAGTGCTCAATAGATTTACTCTGCCAGAGAGAAGTGTGATATACACTTCCCCTGTCATACAAAATTTATTCGACCTTGATGCTTGTTATAAAGCAAATTTGGAGCGACCGGACCGGAGCAGGAGGGGACAGAGAAGAAGAGAAAAGGAAACAGGGGGGGGGGCGAGAGGGGACAAAAACAAAAAAAAGAGAGACAAGAGACAAGGACAACAGCAGCAACAACAACAATTGTGACAGAACAACAGAAACATACAGAACGACATCAGCAAATAAATGTCCGTGACAACTATAAAGACGAACAAGGATAAAGGACAAATCAATATCAACAACCACAATGACAAAGCTGTCAATGACAATCAGACATAATAGCAGTCATGAAATGATGAACTATGACAGTGATCACAATGACAATACTGCATTGAAACAGTCGCACACAATAGCAGTCATGAAATGATGAATTATGATAGTGATCACCATGATAATACCGCATTGAAACAGTCACACATAACTGTAGTAATGAAATGATTATCCATGATAGTGAATAGAATCAAAGTTACTGTAATGCACATCATTGTAAAAAAAAAAAATATATACATATACACATATATATACATACATACACATACATATACATATATATACATATATATATATATATATATATACACATATATACCGCACATACACACATATATATATATAGTCATACTGCTGATATCACCGTCGCTGTAATAAAACCAACAACATAATAACACCCTGGTTAACTCAGTGAGTAATGTGGGGAAGTACGTATGTACTGTGAGTGTGCATATGTACAGGTATCTCTGTATGTGAGGAAGACTTCATATATATGTAAAGGTGCAGGAGTGTGTGGGCGTGTGATTGTCACTGAGAGTGCATGAAAGGAAAGGGGCCGCCTTCAACCTCCCAGAGAGCCCCGCCCCAAATAGCAAGGCCGGGCCCCGGCCGCCAGAAGGCCACCAGGCCCATAGGGGCAGGCAGCACAAAGATCAGTGCCCCAAGAGCCAGCCCAGAGAGCCCCCCCCCCGGGAAGACCAGTAAGGGGCCGAAGAGAGGTAATCCCAGCCAAGGACAGGGCGCCAGCGGGCCGGAGGACTGCCAACCCCTGAGACCAGCGAGAGATCACACCCCACAAAGGCAGACGGGTACCGGGGGCCACAAACCGGCAGGCCCAGAGACGCCTCCACAGCCGGAAAGAAGCCCGCCCGCGCCGGAAGCGCCAACTCCCGCCCACCGCCACCCCCACCCCCAGGGAGCGGAGCCCGGCCCGCCCCGGGCCAACCCCCGCCCGACCCCCGACACAGGGCCGCCCCGCCAAGGGATGCAGGAGGCACACCCTCCACCCACCCGGCGGAGGCACGGGCGGCAGAGATGTATCGCCCAGCACCTGACCCCACGGATCAAACCCCTGTATGCCCCCCCCCCAAAAAAAATAAATAGCTAAAATAAATAAATAAATAAAAGTACACACACGCACGCACATACACACTCCTACGCACCCACACACACGCACATAAACACTCCTACGCACAAACACACCCCTATGCGCACGCTCATACACACTCTTACTTACTCAAGCGCGCGCACACACACACACACACACACACACACACACACAGTGATCGACTGCCCGACACCCGGAAGCCCCACCCTATCCCCCGTTGGTAACCCAAGGAGCAGCGGAGCCGGGGACCCCGGGGTCCCAGACATACGATCCAGAACCCAGGGGCGGAGAGCGCAGACCGCCGGGGAGCAAGAAGACACCCGGCCACACCCCCCCAGCGGTAGGACGCCGCCAGCGAGGCAGACAGGGGAGTCAGCGAGGAGGAGAGCGGGAAACCGAGCAGGCAGGCGGGAATACGGGCGAGCAGCCAGGCGAACCACCACACAGCGCCAACCGACACCCGCGGGCCAGCAAACCCCGAAGAGAGAGCGGGAGCACCACACCCCAAGCCGCAGGGAGGCCAAGCACCAGAGCCGAGAAGGCGAGACCAGCAGCCGACCAGCCGACGACCCCCACAAGCCACCAGAAGCCAGACCAGCCACATGCCACCAGAGCCGACAGCGCACCACCCGCGCACCGGAGCCCCACCCCCGACAAGCCCACAGACAGACCGGGGGAGGCGAGGACACAGACAGCGGCCCGGCAGCGCACAAAGCGCAACGGCGACAGACGCCCAAGCGCCCGGCAGAGCACGACCCCCCCCAGCGAGCCCGGCCCCAGGGCACCCGCCCCCCCACCCCCACCCCGCCACCCAGGCCCACAGTACCCGCAAGCATGACCAAGCCCCAACCCACCAGCTGGCCCGGCGCCCCAGCAGCCACCACAGCGCAGCAACCACCGGCCGCCGCGACAGCACACGGGCCACCCGAAGCACCAGCACCGCCCCCCGGAGACCGCCGGACCCGCCCCAAGAGCGCAGAGGCGCCCGCGGCACGTGTCAGTCCAGGGGGGGCACCGCAAGCCGCCCCCCCCGGCGCAAGCCCCGGCATCAACTGGCCCCATCCAAAATCTATATAAACTTATCTGGGACTCCGGAGGTTAAAGTGTTCAGTGTTGTGAACAAACTATAGAAATAAAATGGACTTGAGTTGGCACACATATCACAAAACACATTTCCAATTGAGTTTGAGCAAAAATGGTACAGCTCTGTTTGACTTGACACCTTACCTTCAGGGTCAATAATGATGTGGATTTGTAATCATGCTGTTAAGGTCAAGCATTTTTGTTTTGCTGTGCCTAGAATATGTGTACTAAGTGTGGTACTCAGTGCGGCAGCAGGCCACGAGCTGTGTGGTTATGCAAGATCTGCAGAGAACAGCGGGAGGTGAGTGCTTTATGCTGGAAAACAAATAAAAGAACTGACCTTTTTATTAACAAAACCATAAGGGAGATGATAAAATGTAATTTCTCAGGTGTGGAAGAGGTCTGGTGCGTGGTTCTTTAAAGGGTTTCCTAAACAATTCCTTCCTGCGCCCATGCCATTATCGAGACCGAAAGACCAACGTGTTCTGGAAGCAGCAGAGCCTAAAGGGCCAAAAGCCTTCGAACCCAAGGAGGAAGCTACTCAACAACACGGTGGGTGCAGCAGGCCGGAGCTTTTCATCTGTTTAGTTCATTAGTCCTCTTTTAATTTTTAACATTTATTGGACATGTTGTCCCTCACAGGTCAGAATCAGCCCTCTGCTCCTAACAGTCAAGTTTCAGGCAAGTTCTCAAACAACAGATTTCTCAAACAACTGTATTTGTGTAACGTATGCCAGCCTGTGAGGCTGCGCAAGTGTACGTCGGTAACCCTCACTCCCTCCGCCTTGAGAGCTGCGCTGAACACACGGTCGACAGTCCGGGCTTTTGGGCATGTGGTCAGCGCTCTCGTCTCTCATTACGAAGGTCCTGCGTTTGAGCCCCGGTGCGGGCAGTGCGAAGCAGGACGCGTTACATTTGTACTTTTATTAAGACAAGTTTTGCAGCATAGACACGTATAAATCCTTGAGTAGGAATGGGTTTGACTGCAGTTATGGGAAGACCGTACTAAATCTATAGCCTATAATTTATTTACCAGAATTTGAATTTCAAGAAGTCTTTTGACCATATTTAGTAACACTGCATTACACACTGAATTCTGTCAATTTACATCTTGTGACTCTTCAGCACACTCCTCACACAATGGCCTATAGGTTAATCCTGCTTCTTTCCTAATCTCTAAATTGTTGAATGGTACAATTAACCAGCACTACCCTCTGCTTAACACAGAATCTCTATTTGATCTGCATTGATCCTGATTGGGAAAATTACTTGACACCTGCACCTTTCAGTGTTTGTCGTCCATAGAAGCCCTGTGGACACGTACAGTCACACATTTGAGGGTAATCAACAGTTAACAGCATCAATTATGTTGAAAATGAAGTATTGACGCCTACGCCCACTGGTCCATTTATTAGGTACACCTTGCTAGTAAGAGACTAGAGCCTTTACAACTGTCTTAATTTTTGTGGCACAGATTTATTAAGGTGCTAGAAAATAGAGCTGCAGCAATTAATTGATGAATCGATGGTTAATAAATTATCCAATTAATCGACAACTATTTTTGTATTGGATTAATGTAAAAATGTAAACGTCTTCTGCTTTCAGCTTCTCAAATGTCAGTATTTTGTTAATATCCTTAGTCATCGATGAAAGCAGATTTATTATCTTTGTTTTAGCCAAAACAAGATATTCACACACGCCAGCTTTGAGTTTGGAAAACAGTGATTGGTGATTTTTGCCTTTTTTCTGATATGCTGTGGACCAAACCACAGAGCTTAATATTACCGTTATGTTGTTGGAGGTAGCCATCAAAATAAGATACATGGGTTGTAAAGAAAATTGACATGACCAGCAACAATACTCTGGTGGGCTGCTGTGTTTAAACGACACTTAAAGTTAGGGAGTGTAAACTAGGGCGAATACATTTCCTGTGCCATTAAAACACCATCACTAGGAACCTAGGCCATTGATAAAAGACAGGCAGACCATTCTTTAGCGTTGTTTCGGTTAAATGCTGACCCTGTAATCCAAATGTACGTGTAACGTTCAACCAGGCAATGTTTTACCAATTTTGGAAAACCCATTCAAGCTGTAGCTTCATTTGAATCTTCATTTGACAGAAGTGACAGCTGGTGCAGTCCTCAGCATTGATAGCTTCTTCCACATGATCTTTACATGTCGTGTGGTCCGAGATGCTCGTCTGTCTATCAGCTCCAACCAGTCTGACCATTCTCCTCTGACAGCCACCAACCACAATGCATTTTCACCCAGAGAATTGATTCATTAATGGAGGTTTTAGTGTATATTTTCTCTTGTTTGCAGTACTTTCTGTAAAAAGCAGAGGAAGTTGATCTTTTTAGTTCAGCAGTTTTTGAAATACTTCTGGAACGCATGCCCATCTGGCATGCTTTCCACTTTCAAAGTCACTCTTAAGTTAATCATGAATTTCAGCAACTGTCTGCAACACCAAAATGCACTGGTTTTACGGCCATGTGATTGACTGTGTTTAACAATTGAACAATTATATCTAATTGAGTGGTCAGCCCCCTCTAATTACTGGAATTACAGCAGTCAGTCACTCAGTCCTGTGGTGCCCTGGCATAGAAGATGCTCTCGGCTAGAAAGAAAAATGTTCAATTTTCAAATGAGCGACATGAAAAGAATATCCAAACTCCTGTTCTCTTCTCCATGTCTTATTCTCAACCACCAAACATTGTATCTGCCATTATGTGCTAGTCTTGCAAATGAGAGGGGTGGGAAATTGCAATGCCCTGTGGTGGGACACTTTAAGCTTTTGTCACATGACATCTGGATAAAAGAAATGGTTAGCATGAACAAACAAACACTATGGACCATACAGTGGTTGCGTGTATGCACTATAGTTGACTGCTGCAGCTTTGTGTATTGAATGTAGGTCAGTGCCTTTGAACAAAAAAGCTGCAACATCAAAAGTATCCAGAGAGACTGGGGTGTATTACATATTCCACTGCAGTGAGAGCCTAAAGTATGAATATGCATTTCTCCCTCATGAATAGAGTGTCTGTGTGTTTATTGTTATTGCATCATGCTTATTTTTAGGAGCAGAGCCCAAAGGCCGTGCTGGTTACCCACCTGTGGCCCCTAAACCATCGGCTGCGCGCATGGCCACAGGTGGTGCTGGCCCTGAGGAGGCAGGACAGGGAAGCCCAGTGGTGATGAAGAGGATGGTACCTGTTCAAAGCGCCAGACCGCAGCCTAGTGTAACGCCCTCTCCACAGGGTGAGAGGCAGCTCCTAAGCACATCCTCATTTGTCGCCCTCAACTTGAACCAAAATCTGTAACCTGTGTGTGTCAATGTGTTTGTAGGCCCCGTGGGACGAGATGGAGGCGCTTACCCTTCTGGTGCAATCCCTTCAGAGCAGAGAGCGCCTCCTGCTGTACGAGAGGACAGGAGGCAGCCCGCTGCCTACAGCGCTCCTCCGGCTCGACATCAACCTCCTTCGGCTGAGGAGGAAGAGGAGGCCAACGACTATGACTCTGATGAAGCCAGTGAGTTCATGTCAAACATGCATTCACAAGCAAAATGGGACTATACAATGAATTATGCAAGAGCACGCTCCCCGTCTCTGTAGTCCCCTATCATATCAGTCAATCAATAAACCAATAGCTTTACCTGATCCCAGAAGGGCCGTTGGCTCTGCAGCAGAGGGCCACAAAACATTTAGCACACACAAAACACATAAAGCACAGGACACGTAATTACAACCCTGACACCAAGAGCATAAAATCATAAAATACACAATGAATTGTGCCAACTATTCTCGGTCTCTTTCAGCCACTCTGGGCTCTCTGGAGTTCAGTCTGATGTACGATCAGGAAAGCAACAGCCTCCACTGTAGCATCCTCAAAGCAAAGGTACTGCTCGCACGCTCCTGTCACACAAATCAGTGCGTGTTTCTCGATTGACAACCTTGTAATGCAATCATACTGTGCATGACAATTTTTTGTGCTGTCAGTTTATGTCATAATAACACCTAGAAAAATGAGTAATTGTTAACACATAAAATCAATGCTGTCTTTTATAATGTGTCCACATAGTAAGAGTCAAATGCTGCACCATGTTTCTAGAACTTATGCACCACTTCATTATTATTACCAGATTTATGTGAACGCAACATAGCTCTTTGACATACTGTATTCATTACGTTATACAGTATACTGTATGATGTCTGCTTTTTATCCACAGGGTTTGAAACCCATGGATTCAAATGGTCTGGCAGATCCTTACGTCAAGCTTCATCTGCTTCCAGGGGCCAGCAAGGTTAAAAAAGCCCTTTTCTATATCTCAAACATTTATTTGAATTTTTTTTTACAAATTACAGTACCCGTAGTACATATTCTAATGGGGGGAAAAGCGTGAAAGACAATAGAGTTGAGCTTGTGGGTCTCTGCAAGCTCAAGCCTGACACCTTGTGGTGTGAAGTAGGTAAAATCTTAAAAAAATAAAAAGGTGTGGTATCCAGGGAGGGACAGGCTTTGTATTTTGCATGCATAAGAAACGCATAAAAGCTGTCAGTGTGATATTCTAGTTTACTGTATCATTATCAGTCAACAAAGCTGCGCACAAAAACCTTGAGGAACACCCGCAACCCCGCATGGAATGAGACACTCACCTACCATGGCTTGACAGATGAAGACATGCAGCGCAAGACCCTCAGGTGGATACAGGAAGTAGCCACACTGCTAGACTCATATTGCACACCTGGTCTGGTCTTTGTAGGAGCCTCTTCATATGGCGCCCCGTCTGACAACATCTCTTTTTCACAGGCTGTCTGTGTGCGACGAGGACAAGTTTGGCCACAATGAGTTTATTGGGGAGACCCGAGTGGCACTGAAGAAACTGAAGATGAACCAGAAGAAAAACTTCAACGTGTGTCTGGAGAGAGTTGTCCCAGTGAGTGAAGAAGAGGAGTTCCAGCCGTACTTGTGCTCTGCTCCTGTGAATTCCTAACTAAGCCTCTGATGTGATGTTCTTCCAGACAAAGAGAACTGCAACAGCCGGCGGAGCTCGAGGCATCTCCCTCTACGAAGATGAGGTGTTCCTCTCCTTCTGGAGCATGACCAAATGCAACTGATTTCTGCAGTTTCTTCCAAAACAAACAGTGAATCTAACTTTTCTCCTTTTTGTTGTGTTTTTGTAGTCTGCAAAAGATGGTGGAGAGGTTGAGGAACGCGGTCGCATTCTGGTCTACCTTATGTACAGCTCCCAACAGAACCGCCTCATTGTGGGTGTTGTGCGCTGCGTTCATTTGGCCGCTATGGATGCTAATGGTTACTCTGACCCCTATGTCAAAATGTAAGTACATCCCTAACATTGGTATTGTAAATATGAACATGCAGTGTTCCCCACAGGACTGCAATCTATCTATGATGTCGGGCTGCCAATTCCCACTCAGTGTTTGTGTGTGGATGGGTAAATCTGAGCTTTTTGGTTTGTGTCATAAGAAATGTGTGACGACATCTTAAGGTTTTAAACCTTATTTAACAAAACAACATGAAATTAATGACTTAAGAGTGTTGGTGACATTTTGTGCAGCAATAGGTGCGCATTCGTGCACCATATAACACACACGGGTGATTAAAAAAAAAAAACAGGAATGTTTCCTGGGCTCAGTGTAAGTGTGCGCTGATTTTAAAGATAATATGCAGTCGTCACTCGCCACATCATGCTATTTCATCGTTGAATACGGCCTAAGAAAAGTATACATAATTAAGCAAATTTTACGTGTTTTTGCTTAAATGAAGCATTTTCAAGCATAAAAATGGTTACATGAACTAAAGTACAAATATAATACATTAAGTATGCAGTATTTTGGCCACACTGGTCACTAGGTGTCAGTAGGTGAAACATACCAGCTCCACACTGGAACAGGTTTATTGCAGGTTATGATTATCTCACAACAGGCACAACGATAATAATAACATAATCATAATAATAACATGGGTTTCTTTTGCGTCCATAATCCAGCTAAAACTCAACTCTGAACCCTCGACATCACTTCCTGTCCATGTCTTAAATGGCTTATTTTCTCTGATTATATCTGCTATATTGGGTAATATGAGTCTAAAGGTGATTTAATGGGTGTTATTTCATGGGCTGTAATAATGTTAAAACACATATTTTGAAGGTCGGAAATGGGTTTTCTATACTCTAACTACGAAAATATTCCATTTATAAAGCAGGAATCCTACTTCATGGAAATTCGCTTATCACATTCGGGTTTGGAACCAATTAACCACGATAAACGTCCATCCAGCCATCTTCTATTTCACTTATCCTTGCTCGGGTCGCGGGGGTATGCTGGAGCCTAGCTCCTCCCAGCTGATTTTGGCCACCAGTCAATCACAGGGCACATATAGACAAACACCCATTCACTCTCACACAGGTCTTAGAGTCTCCAATTAAGCTAACATGAATGTTTTTGGAATGTGGGAGGAAACAGGAGTACTTGGAAAACCAAACAGACTTTCGAAACCAGTTCTTCCCGATCTCCTGACTGTGTGGCCAACACGCTAACCACTAGGCCACCGTGCGGCCCCATGATTACGTGGGAGACGAAAGGAAACAGAAGTTACAATGCCATCTACTGTACGGTCTTGTCATGTCAAGTTACAGACAGTGTCATTATAATGTGTTATGTAGGTATGGGAAACACTGACATGCATAAATGAAAATGGAAATGCATTCACAGCATGACCAAGGTTGGACAGTTCACTCATTTTCAGGATTAGCTCCCACAATAAATGGTTTGATTGAAAAATAAGACAAAACATATGGGCGCTAACTCAAAAATTCTTACCCCTGCCATGTGTCATTTACAGAGTTCTGAAACCTGACATGGGGAAGAAGGGCAAGTGCAAAACTCAAATCAAGAAAAGGACTTTAAACCCAGAGTTTAATGAGGTTTGTTTAAGATTTGTGGTTGGTGTTAAAACAATTAGATGATGACAACTATCTAAAAATGTTTCAGGAATTCAGCTTTGACATTAAACACAGTGAACTGGCCAAGAAGACTTTAGACATCTCCGTGTGGGATTATGATATTGGGAAGTCCAATGACTACATAGGTAAACATATAATCAGGATTATCATGAAATAAAATGCCTGCCAACCTTTCATATTTAATTCTGTCCCTCCAGGTGGCTGTCAGCTGGGCATCACTGCCAAAGGAGAGAGGCTAAAACACTGGTATGAGTGTTTGAAGAACAAGGATAAGAAGATTGAGCGCTGGCACACCTTGATGAATGAGAATCACACTGCTAGTGATTAACTACCTGCAACAAACACAGCATGAGCTAAAACATCCCCTTACCCCCACCCCATTCACCTCCTTGTGCACCTTTTGTATACTGCCTTGTTTGTTTTAATTTTATGTCTAATTTCACCACTTGACACAGACACTGCTCTCTACGTCCTCCCTGCCTTTCAGCTAGTGCTGATATTTAATCCACTAAGGCTATGTCCACAGACACCACATGTAATTTTAAAAAACAAACAAAAAAAAACCTCCAGGGTATAAATCTCAGTCCACACCAATGGCCTTTATCCACTGGAAAACGCATTCAGGCAGTGCATGTGGAGGAAAGGTCAAAGCATGTTGAAAAAGAAGTTATAAAAAATACCCGTGTTTGTGTGGACTTAGCCAGAGATTTCATAAATGTATATGCGTTGACCGACGACCATAATGCCACTCAGTGATGTTATAGTGTGTTGAGCCTGACACAATGTTTACTTAAGAGGTATTGAACAAGAAAAGCAATATGTTATGTATGGCACTGGAGGTCACAATCATTATTGAGGGTCGTAAAAGCAGAGCGCACATTCATCGCATTGACTTCTAGTGTGATGATGTCACATCTGACACTTGAACTGTCCAAGCAAGCATGCCGCAGACGTGTAAGACAACATGCAGCTGCAAATGTGCCCACCGTCCTCCTGAACATAATGTATATAGAAGAAATGTTTACATACTGATACATTGCTCAGGTTAGGATAGAAATACGATATATAGATGACTCATGAGTATTTGGATCGCTCACCAGTTGATGTTATTTTGTGATTAGAGCACACCAAGTTAATTATTAGGAGTATGTGTGTGTGTGTGTGTGTGTGTGTGTGTGTGTGTGTGTATGTAAGGTAAATAAGCTGTGAAATGTACGTTTATGGTAATTGGCACTCTGACAGGTTTTGTATGTCAGTTTTTACATTGAATGCACACAGTTAGCGTTAGCAAATTAGCCAGAAAGCAGAGGTGGATCTGTTTTTGTCATAAGTATGTGCAGCTTTACCTGCATGCACTGTGCTCGTGACTCTCATGTGCCTGCGGCAGTACTGGCCCACTCTTACGACACACCATTTGCACAATGCAGGGTTATTCTGCCACTCCCCCAACCATTCATGGCTTTAGCGTGTGTTCAAGGATCACAGCAAACCAAGGAAAGCACACCTAACAAAGTGGAATGACCTCAATCTATACAGCTGTTTGCAAGTTATTCCGAATACGAAAACAAGAAATTCTATGCATGATGTTTATTGTAGTACAAGCAGTATACAAATCTATATATAGAGATGTACTGTATACAGTTCCTGTATATATGGTCATATACAGTATATATATATACACTTTGTGAGAATTATGCTTATTACCATTGATGTTTACATCTCTTTCCTAATGCTTACTTTACAAGAGGCCATATTCTGCATGACTGTGTCATAATTTGAATAAACTAAGATAAGAGAGACACTGATTTCATAAGCCTCTACTCACACAAGCAAGCCTCTAACTGGTAGCAGTAGCAGATTTAAGAGAATCGTGTCTTTCATCACTGTCTTTTGTCTCTGCACAACATCTCTACCCCTTGTGGCAGTGTGTAAAGCACCTGTCAGTAGCATCTTACACATTTGCCTATTTTGTGCTGCTTTGGCCACAGTGGTCATTACATGAGATCAACACAAATCATGTTTGATTTGCTTTAAACAGGCTTCTCTCAGAGCTAAACGGACAGCTACTGTATCTTCTATTTCATTCTGCAAGTCTTTATCTCTGTTGTTGTAAATAGAGTAGTGCATGCACTGGGGACATGTATGTTTGCACACAATGTTGCATGTAAAGATTTTGCAGAGATCAATAAAAGCAACTAAAAGCAATTCTTATGTGGTTGACGGTATTCTAGGGTATTCAAGCCTTGATCTGAGAACGTGTCTGCCTGAACTGCCTAAAGACAAAGGTCAATGCATGTAAGGAATTGTTCACAGAACAGTATTTACAACAGTTTCCATTGCTACAGAGGGACTTGGGACACTAAGAGAGGAGCTAGAAAAAGCCTGCCATAAATACATACAGTACAGTACATACTATCATTTCATCCTTTATAGTCTGTTACAATGACAACAACATGATTCAGACAATTTGACAACACTCTGGAATATGATTTCTGTGCAATCCATCACAGCACAAAGCATGCACATGGATGTCCGAAGTATGGCCCGTGGGCCATTTTTAGTTTTAGGCTAGTTTTTTACTGACATACTGTAAAAAATAAAATAATTATTAATTAGATATATTAGTAATAGGGCTGTCAAAAATAACACATTGACGCCCGTGATTAATCTGAAAATCTTAACGCAATTTAATTATTCTGTACTGCCTTTAATTTGATATGTGGTGTTTTATGACTGTTTGGCGACACCTGGTGGACGCAATAATTCATTGAATAACCCACTATAGAATACCGTTCAACACGGACTGATTGCTGAACAGCATATTGGACACGTTTGTTACGGAATACTTGCTAACACGCTTCTGCCTTGGAGACTATGTGTCTGTGAGTAATGTCCAACTATATTTAAATGAAACTTGTGTGGATTAAGTAATGTCGTGGTGCTAGTTGTGTCTAGCTTGGAGATACTAGCTGCTGTGCTATGTGCACATATTCTAACGTTTACCTTTTGTTATATATGGGGTAATATTGCTGTATATAATGTATACGTTGATCAGAATCAGAATCAGCTTTATTCGCCATGTGTGAATTTGAATGCGGTCGCCACCACTCTGTTACAAAGTACACAAAAAAAAATAAATAAGTTTATATATAAAGAGAAGGAGGATATATTATAATTATGGTATTTACAATTTTACAGGTTACAACTTCACAGTGTTACGTCCAGAATATGTTGATTCTATGTTTATATTTCTGTCTTACAGTTTAACAGAAAAACGTACAAAAGACTTCAGTATAGTGCAAGAAAAGACCAACCTTGTGTGTTTATTGGGGGACATTTAGCTGTTCACTGGCTGTCGAGCTTTACACTGCAAGGGCAGTACAATATCACTAAGCTTGTACTTTCATCTGGAAGCAAAATTCAAGCCAGTTGAAGTATTTCAATATATAAAGTCGACTTAATTAAGTCCAAGGTAAATGTGTGATTAGATAGAGAGAGATGTTTTAGCAGATAGTGCCATAATAACAAGGAATACAGTATGCTTATTAGCATTTTCTCATAATTCTTTGAAGAATGTGAAAACAAAATCATTGCTTTTTGTCCAAAACAGAGCTATACAATGATTAATATTTTCCTCATGCCATACCATTTCTACCCCACATTTTGCATTGTCTTGTGAAGTATGAGCACTGAGATGCCCAACAGAGTTTTGAACCCACATCTTCCCGATTTCCTGACTGTGTGGCCAACATGCTAACCACTAGGCCACCATGCAGCCCCCTACCAAAACTATGAAACCTCAAATAGTTGATTCCCTGCTCAACAGCGCTCCTCGCCAACCAGTTCCAGTTTTCATATTTTGTTCTCCAGCAGGACTTGAACTGGTCCTCTTTCAAGACTAAGCTACTGATGCCCATTAAATAATTTCAAAATGAAGTTCAGTGTTTTTTTTAGTCTTAGACTACATCAGCAAATGTATGGTAAGACTATTACTGTACAGTATCTCACAAAAGTAGAACAAGAGTACCGTACAACCCCTGCATTTCAGCAACAATTGTATTATATATTCTCAAGGGGCAATAATATAGAAATGAAATTTGGTTATACTTTAGTGTAGTATTAATAGAGCTTGTGTACACAAGTATAGTATAGACAGTATAGAATTACTGTCCTCTGAAAATGAGTCAACACACAGCCATTATTGTCTAAAAGGCTGGCATCTGTTTAGTGTCAGCAACATAGTTATCTAGCATTGCCTTAATCTTATTGGGCATGGAATTCACTGGAGCTGCCCAGGTGGTTTCTGGAATCCTGTTTCACTCCTCCGTGATGACGTCACCGGTGGAGCTGGTGGATGTTATGCACTCTTCCACCTTCTTTCCGCTTGAGGTTACCCCACAGACATCAGATTCAGGTTTGGAGACCTTAGCAGGACTGCATGCACTGCACCACAAGGCAGAAAGGCGGCAGCAGAGCGACAACACAGATCAGGACACAATTATCTTGTCTTGCCATCTACAGTATTTAGACAAAAATTGTCTGTGTGTTGAATCATTTTCAGTGGATAGTAAAGTTTTACTGCTGCACCCGCTGTACACTGACAACTCTAAAGTACAGTATATCCTTGTTCTATAGTGATAGTATCCCTTGAGAAGATACTGTGATGTAATAAAAATGGTTGCTGAAATGGGAGGGCAGAGATATATCACATATCAGTCCTAACAGCTTTTATAAGGGATGAACAAACAGCTTTCTTTTTCTCTCTCCGAGTTACACTCAGCAGTACGTCATGGAGTATTGTTTCATTTTCTACATTTAGATTGAGCCTTGCTTGTCTGTGTGTCAATTTTATAGTTTGGCTGGTCAGATTGAAAGCTTCTAGCAACCCACTCATTTTCTCTTCTTCCCCCAATGGATTGTAAGTCTCAGTAATGCTTTACCTTGCCAAAGCAGCGAAAAGGGTTTCAGCACCGATTCATGTCCGGTTTAGACAAGGTCTTAACTAACTTTGCTTTTATCATACAGATTATCAGGTGGCTTTCTGTTTGGTCCTTAAAAATATTTTTCCTTTCCAACTCTTCAGCGGGATTCAGCAAAGCGTTTGACCTACTTGAAGCTCACGGGAAGACCGAGGAGAAAGACACTGCTGGATTGAGAAATTCAGGCGACAAGAGGAAAAGAGAGATTTCTGCTCGCTGCCTAAGGCTTGAAAGAGAACTGACATGGAAGTGCGGCTTTCATAATTACAGATTGAGCTTGCATGTGCGGCAACAATGAATTCTATCGAATTTACATTTCATGCACCACTTGTGTGGTCATGTAGCTTGTATGCAATTTGACAGTTGAACGTCAAGGAGGTTACAATTAATTACAATTACAATGAATTAATTGTTCATTATTAGTCTGAACTATTTGCAGTTAAAAGCAGATCACAACGTCTGCTATTGTATTTATTACTTAGCATACAAAATTAGTAAAAGCTGTTTATTTGGCAGCACAGTGGCCTCGTGGTTACCACATCTCTCACCCATGACCCTAAAATATAATTTATAATAATGTAATTTTCTGTCTTCTAAATCAAAAAATTGTTTTCAATTATGCTGACTACAGACAGTTCAAGAGGTCACGTGACTGACGAAAGGAGGTCATATGATACACTACAGGTGGAAAGGTCAATCCAAATATCGATCGTATTGATACCAGTGTAGTATTGCAATCGGATTGATATTAGCATGACGAGATTTAAATTTTTTCCAGTTCGCTTCTGTTTATTTCCACAAATATCTGTGTTTTTTCTGATATTCAAAAAGATTTTTATATTGTATCCAGTATATTGTTCACAAACTCATTTCTATGTAATAAAAGGGAATTATTTGGTTAATATTGATACATTGTCTTACATTGTTGTATTAAGTATTGCTAAATTGTTCGCAAATAAGTGAGATGGTACAATATTTTGTGCCTTAAACAAAATAAAGGCAAAAAAATCGGATCTATAACAAAATGTGTAATATAGCCCACCCCTATGGCAATACAAACTATCTACTTTGTTAAGTTGTACAATGAATATAATATTTTACAAGAATTATGTAAAAGGTATATAAAGGCTGTATCGATAAATAACAACATGGACTTACAACACTTGACAGGTCTTCTTGTGGCCCGCGGTGCATGCTGGGAGGAGCTCATTGGTCTTGGAAACATGGCGTCGCACTGACAGCTGGGACTCTCATTATCGTCTCCAGCCACTAACACGGCGGCTGGGGCCCTTTACGGAGTTCCTTGCGGTCATCTCCTTTCCCTCAATTACCGACGACAGTCGCGGCGTCCGCCCCGAAACGACTGGCGTTTTAAGGGCATGGCGCAATAACGGATTTAGTGCAAGTGTCACGCCCACTCTGCTCGGTAACGGTAACGACGCCGCACAGTTAGCTAGCTCCGTTTCCAGCTAGCGGAGGCAGACAGCTAGCAGCAACCACAGTTAGCACGACCAGGAAGGAGCCGACATGCGATGTGAAGAAGACCTGTCACCACTCTCTGTTCGCTGTCGGTGCTATTGGACATTAGTGTGTAGCCTTTAAGGGGTCTTCTGTCAAACCAGAGGGGCTTGTCAACAGTATAAGTGTTATTTTACAATAGCCGTATAGCCAGGGCGTTTTCTGTCATTCTGTGACTGAATTTTTAATGTTCGACCCCTTTGGCATCACTGTCGGAGGAGAGAGCGATGGGCTCCGGGGCGGCGGACTCGTCCCAGTGGCTTTCGGTGAAGGAGGAAACCATTTTCCTCCACGACGGACTCATTCGAGTCACAGATCTGGCCGAATTGCCCAGTGAAATTGGAGTGTCGGAGCAGGGTGACACCGAGCAGGAGGTGAGTGATAGCGCACACCCATAATTGCCTGTCTTTGTTAATGTTTTGGAAATGAAAATGGGCTCGTGACAGTGGTGCCTTTTCGTTGTATTTTTGATGTAAAAACATGTTTGAACTGTCTGCGGCAACACACCCTCAGTGATAACGATAGCGCTAACGTTTGCAACTTTCCCTGCCCTGCTTGTTATCGACCCTCTGTCAAGGAGGCCGTCATAGTGCTTGTGTTTCCTGTAGTGTCTTTCAAAATAAAGGCGTGTGAAAGTCACAAATGTCACAATGTTTACAATGTAATCACCTCAAAGTTTGGTACATATTCACCTTTTTACCGCGCCCTTGAAGCAATTCTAATTTGCCAGTCGCAATATAAAATTATTATATCCAGGTTTCTTTGTAAATAAAACTAATAGCTACTTTAGTGTTACAGTGGTCATTTTAAAGGAATTAAATTACTTTGTTTCTAAATACTCTATAAACACAGGAAATGTCATTATTTTTAAAGTACCATTTTATATTTTGTTATAGGGCTTTACAGTGACAAACTGTCTAAAACCCCATTATTTATACTCAGTTGCTCTAATATGTCATAAAGCTGACATTAAGATCCATAGTGTTTAGGATTCTACATATTGAGTATACAAATATCACAGTAATCTATAATGATGAGCTAGTGTTATCAGACTAATGTGTGCTTTGTAGTTGGGTCTATACATGCAAAACAGTGACTGACAGCAATAATATAGAACAAAAAGGGTGCTGAGAGAGTACAGACTATACTAGAGCTAACAGCACTCTCATTCTGTTGCGTGTCAAAAAAACCAAAACGGGTTATAAACAAATTTTACATTTGCCTTGAAGTGGATCTGCCCCAAAATGAGTGTGGTAGTTTTTGCATAATCTATCATAAAGACTAAATACTAAATAATATGCAACAATGATATATCTTGCAGCGATAATCATATACAATTATGTTAAGATTTTTTTGTTGTTGAAGTTTTTGTTGCTTAATTTACTGGTATATATGTTTATGTTTCTTATGTTCTTATTCTTTCTTGTGTTTTCTTTCTTTTCTTGGGAGAATGAACAGAATAAGATTTTCATTGCATGGTATAACTGCTGTTTTACCATGCACATGACAATAAAACTCTCTTGAATCTTGAAGATCATCTTACACATTAAGCACGTACATCATTTGTCGTTTACTCTATTTCCAAATGGGCGGCCCTCTAGTCTTCTAGTTAAATAGTTTGTTTCTTGAAACGTGACCTGCTAGCACATTAGCACACATTTAGCACATTTATGCGGATTGACAGACAAACAACGGGCCCAAAAACATATCTGGGAATGTTCATAAACCATTTACATTAACAATAAAGGTACATGCGGCCGCACGGTGGAGGAGTGGTTAGCATGTTGGCCACACAGTCATGAGATCGGGAAGACCTGGGTTCGAATCTCCATCTCTGTGTGTCGCTTGCGTGTTAGGTTAATTGTCCATAGGTATGAATGGTTGTTTGTCTATATGTGCCCTGCGACCACTTCAGGGTGTACCCTGCCTCTTGCCCATAAGTCAGCTGGGATAGGCTCCAGCATACCCCTGCAACCCTAGTGAGGATAAGCATCATGGATGGATGCACTTGTCTGGAGTTATGGGTCTCAAATTATGACAAATTATTCATGGATACATTATTTGTTTTGTCACTTTGACAAATATGCAACATTTCTGAAATAATAAATTGGGTTGATTCCACATTTCCTGATCATGTCCTGATCAACACCAGACATGCAGCACACAATCTGTTCTTGTTTTGAGAAGCAGAGAGGATGTTGTGGGTGTGATGATAAATGCAGCTGGACTTTTGATTTGGTGAAAAGGTGTTGGATGGTGGGCTGACGTAGAAAATATGATATGGCAGGTCAAATGGACGTCTATATTTGGTATTGCGTCGGGGTATGTATAATAATTGTGCCACTTTTAACAGGCTGGTTATATAATCTTGTTCTTAATGTGTATATTAGAATGAAGCCAGCGATATTCTACAGTTGGGCCCGGCAGCGTACGGGATGCGAGGATCCATAATGGAAAGTTCTGTTCTTAAAAATGTCGGGCTTTGCAGCTGACACAGTGCTGTTCCTGGTGTCAGACAGTTTCTTGATTGGATTATTTTCTGTTTTCTTAGTGTTATTATCCGTTCTCCTCCATTTCTGACCTTGTCTGTGCTCAGCTGGAGACTGACTGGCTCATTCATTACTGTTTTCATTGGTGTTGTGATGCTGACTGTTTTCCATCTCCCTGCGTCAGTGTTTTATAGAACAAGGCACAGAAGGCCCAGCCTCCAGTTAAAGGGTATTACTGTAACATTAGTAGAGATAGCCAAATGTAATCAATACAAATTGTGCCTGCTAAATGGTATGATAGATTTTTTCCTAGTCCTTCAGTCATATCCATCGCATTGTAATCAATATCTGAAATGCTGCTTAAGTGCACATGAAGCACATTGTTTCACTTTGCAGTGTCTGCTCATTATTTCCTAGACCAAAGAGCTATAGACAGAGGCATGCTCACCCGTTGTTTTCCAAATCTCACATATTTCTCTCATGTCAGTTAATTTTTTTGCATATAAGAATTGAAAAATGTTATTCCTGTTTTCTTCCTTAATTACAGATTCTGACGTTTGAGACGAAGAACCCAGTTGAGTTGGCAGAGCGTCTACGTGCAGTCTGTGGTAACCAGAGTAACGCTTACGCCCGGCTGCTGGAATACCGACTCAATGCTCTGCGTGGCCTGTGGGGGGCGCAGCGGCAGCTGGCCCTGGAGGAGCAACAGGAGCGAGAAGGTACTGGGGGTGCTGATGAGGAGACCTTGGCCTTGCTCAAAAGACAGGGTCTGCTCCAGCAGCCCGAGCAGGCGCCCTTTACCTCCCGTGTCGGCCTGCTGCTGGTCTTCCCCCTTCTACAGTCACAGACCCGTAGTGACCCGGCACTCTGTGGGGTCACGGCAGAGGTGCTGCTGGCGTGTCTCAGAGACTGCCAACCGCTCAGCCTCAGCAAGGAGCCCGCAGACTGCCTAAATGGCCTGGAGGGGCTGCTTTGCTCCTGGCTGGAAGATGGTGCTCAGGAGTCCGTCCAAATGCAAAGACCGGCTCAAATGCAGATTCTCCGTTCACCCAGACAGAGGGAAAACGCTGCTGCTGCACTGGTTGCACTTGCCTGTGCCAGGTATGACCAGAGAGATACAAACTGAAAATACTATTTGTTTTTTTGGCGTCCCCATTTTACACAGGTTTATCACTCTGTAGTCAGTAATAGCCAGTAGTCGGACGGTCTGTGTTTCCCCTACTA
This sequence comes from Dunckerocampus dactyliophorus, assembly GCF_027744805.1. Classification (NCBI taxonomy): domain Eukaryota; kingdom Metazoa; phylum Chordata; class Actinopteri; order Syngnathiformes; family Syngnathidae; genus Dunckerocampus; species Dunckerocampus dactyliophorus. The sequence goes on along the minus strand of NC_072822.1, from coordinate 18,753,268 downwards.
TTATATTATGATTTCTGGTATGAAAGGTAGCAATGATCAAATGTGCGTGCATGCATGCTTGTGTTTTTGTCAGTGTTCGTCAGCCTTGAGAGTGTGAGCTGTAAACGCATCCTTTTCGAAAAAGGTGGTTTATATTGATGTCTTTTGTCGTGTTTGTCACACTTTCCCCGACGCTAGAACATTATGTGTTGTCAGTCAGACCTCTGCTTCTGTTTCTGCTGGTGACAACTGATCTTGACTTGTCAAAACCAGGACCCTCTACTCTTTGTTCAGCCTTTATTGGAACATTTGTTGTCATGAACCATCCAGCCCTGTTTGTAAGTTCACTGTTTGGAGGGTTAAGTAACAACATACAGTAGAGAGCGTAGTTGTGACACATAGTGACATAATTGTTGACTTTGCATAACTGGCCATGACACATTTGCAAAAAGTTAGTAAAAAAAACATGAAAAGAAATACAAATGTTTAGAAATACAAATGAACTTTCATCTGTTGCTTCTTTTTGTCGTTTTTTTTATTTCACAAGTGACTAACTGAGCCACCTGTGAGTGCTTTTAAATGGGGGAGGAGCCCACAGCAGCACTCACTGCTTGTTGAGAAGAGCGATACGTGCTTTCATATCAGAGTTGCCTAAAGACTCTTCACTAGATTTGTCGTGAGTCGTTTAAAAAAAAAATGTATGGAGTATATAAAGGGGTCTGATTACTCTGTAAATAAAGCAACAAAGTCGCTAAGTTGGCTACACCGTTCCCTCCTGCTCCTTCCTCTTATTTTCTGGCAGGCCAGATGCGTTAATACGTTATAATGTATTTATGAGAGAGGGTGAACAGGTAGTGGCAAATGTATTTATGATCATGCACCACAAATAAATTAATGTATACTGTATATTGTAATACTCAATTGCTTTCATGTTATTATCTGTAAATTAATTATCTTTGAATATGCATTGCTACAATGTCTTTTTCATTAAATGGTTCAGTCTTGGATGTACTTGTTAAAATAAAATTAGTTGTTCATTACACTCTGCAGCATTTCATGTTAAGAAATGTAGGTGTTTCATTGTAATGGAAAGGTCCCCCTTAATTAAATTAAATAAACAATGAGTTAAGTATTTAATTGTCACATTACAAACCAGCTGCTCCAGCAATTCAAACGAGACATAATTCTACAAATAAAACAAACTTGACAATGTGCCTTTATCTAATGCTATCTAATGCTTTATAATCATCAGTCAATCTATTTTGCAGAGGATCTCTGAAGACTTTTATCCACACAGTGCACCTGCTGCAGAAACAATCTGATCTGGGACAACTCCCAGTGTCAGATGTCCTGTACAGGTGAGGCCTCAACTTTGGTTCACCTGATAATTGACTGTATTAGAGGCTTATGCTGCCATTGAAGTACTTTACATCTCTCCTGCGAAGTTCTTTACATCTCTCCTGCTTCAGGCTTTTACTCTTGGAAGGAGGCCCAGGCTCTTCATCATGCCTGCTCGGGGGTAAACACAGTGTGTCCTGGGGTTTTGAGGACATGCTACCCACACCTGATAACTCACCAGGAGGAGCTGAGAATAAAGGTGAAAGTGCAATTAAATCATCATGATGACAGTCTGTTGTTTCTTCCCAAATTTATTTTTAGCTTGCCGTTTTAACCTAATGCACAACATATGAACATGAGGTCAATGCATTCAGTATTATAATGAAACTAAAGGTACAAGATGTTTTTCAAGAGCTTTACAGTGAAAAACAAAGATAGTGATGACTCACTCTAAGCAATCGATAAGCTGACCTCACAGAACAATAGAAGCTGAACAGGGCGTAGAACCATAACAGTATTTGTGCATGTACTTTATAAGCAATCACTAGATCAGCCTAAAACACCAGTGTAAGCCAGTCGGTCTACAATGTAAATTTTGCCATTGTTTTTATCCCAACTATATGTCCTTTTCACCCCTTGTCATCCTTTTTGTCCCATGTCTCACAGACACTGACCTGGGTCGCTGTCTGGCCACAGACGGGCTCTATCTGTTCACCACTAACTCCTCTGGGAGAGGACTCAGCAAGCTGGGATCTGGCTTACATGGGACACTGAGGTAATACGACACATTCATCTGCAGCATTCTGAGAAAAGATTGAGAGACAGGAATGCTAAATGCACAATCATGCCAACATTGGTTGTGTTGTTTCCTGAAGTTTCTAAACTAAATTCAAGCTGCGCTGAGTTATGTCCTGTACAAATGCCTTTGTTTGGTGAGACAATTTGACAGCGGCACCTACAAACCTAGACATTGGGCACTTTGGTCTGGACCAATGTCTGTCCGTGTATTTGCAAGTGCATTAGAAAGTTTTTTTGGGAGACTGTACTAACCATACAGTGGCCATACAGTAAAATAGTTAAAAGTGCCATGTGTAAAGTGTAAACTTACAAAATCAGCAGGCGATCAAATACTTATTTTCCCCACTGTAGATGCTAACCTTTATACTGTACAGCTCCTCACCAGTATGTTTATAATAAATTCTTCTTTGCCACCATTGCTACAAACGAGATTAGTATTTTGTGTTGAACAGTGTTGTAGAGGGCCGTTTTCTCCGGGTACTCCTGTTTCTTCCCGCATTCCAAAAACATGCATGTTAGGTTAATTGGCGACTCTAAATTGTCCACAGGTATGAATGTGAGTGTGAATGATTGTCTACCTGTGCCCTGCCATTGGCTGGCGACCAGTCCAGGGTTGTACCCACCTCTTGCCCGAAGTCAATAATTAATTACTAGGATAAGCGGCATAGAAAACAGATGGATGGACAGTGTTGTAGAGTGTAAATGAGACTGACCATTTGCATTTTGGGCCTGTGGTGTTGACAGGCAAGGTTAGGGTACAAAGAAGTATGATTCAGTTCTGCAAAGTGCAAAAATGAAAGAGCTGCATATGTTTGTGCAGAGGGTTTGTTTACTGTCGAAATGAGGAGCTGGAGCCTGGTTGGGTGGTGTACAGCAGTGGTCGCCTTCTCCACCGCCCCTCTGCCTTTGATGCCAAGCCTCATCAGCTGTGCCAGGTCATTGACCCCTTCACTCTACAGGTAATGCTCCAACCAGTTGCTCAGCATGAGAGTTTGGGATAGCATTCATGTAGCGTAATTAGAACTTCTCACTTACCTTACACAGCTGCATGAATGAACAACATTCATTTGCATCTCATGTTCGGACTGCTGCTTTCAGGTGTGCCAGATTGTCCCCATGCCAGCCCATCACTTCCCAGTGGGCAGCAGCATGACTACGCTGCACCTCTGCTCCGATGGAACTTACCTATATTGGGTCTGGTCCCCGGCCAGCCTCAATGAGAAGACACAGAAAGGCCACTCTGTCTTCATGGATGTCTTTAATCTGTCTGTGAGTTTTACATGCTATTCACGATTCTGTATTTACAGTAGGGTTTATTTGATGGGTTCCTCCCTCTTGTCTATGGTGCAGACACAGACAGGACTGGGTGTTGCAGACGTCTTGCAGGAGAGAGTTATCCTTACTCGCAAAGAAGGCGAGTCTTCCAAGTGCTTGAATGAGCTTCTTTTGAGTCGAATGTCTCGCTTCCGAGCCTCACATTCTGCCACATTGGCTGCTCTCACAGGCTCTACCATCACCAACACTGTCAAAGAGGAGCAGTCAGGTAACCACAAAAAGCCAGTTCATCTCAGTGTTGAAATAACATTGTTTCTTTTAACACATTTCTCCTGGTTTGTTATCTCAATAGCTGTCAACACAAGTTGTGGACTCCCTTTGAAGACTCTGAGGAAGACCCCTATGTATGTTTGTGGGACATACTTAGTAATGCTGGTCTCTCCTCCTGGTGTATCTGGGAGTTCTGCTACACGCTCACTGTTTGGAGGCACCAGCAGCCTGTCCTCACTGAAAAGTAAGAACACTTAGATACTATCTATATTTTTTTGCCTAGCACTTCAGTGAAGGGTTTGCTACTTTCAACTAAAGTCATTATTTTCCTTTCAGTATTAGCCTCTAGTTTAGTCTTCAACCTTGCTGACGGCCTGTTCAGCAGCCGCGCTGACCTCATTGATGCACCTGGTAGTTCCCTAGGCAGGGGAGCCCAGGTAGCTGGACTGGGTGAGCACTGTGCAACTTCAAGCACACACCCTACTTGTGAGATAGCTGGCATTATATTGTGCTTTGTTTTAGGAGCATGTTATGATGCACTGAACAACTTGATCTGGACCTGCTCCAGTGATTACATAGATCAGTGGTGCAACCCGGGGAATCAGGCCTTTCATCATGTGTGCCAAAGACTGGGTGTGAGCCATGTCATCAAAGAACCCAAAGGTTGGGGGAAAGATCTCCTGAAGCCACACATATTTATTGTATATGTTTGGAGATTCCATTTGTTTTGAAGTGTTTTGCCTCTTTTCACAGAAGAAATGGTGGACACAAGTGAGGTGATGAACCAGCTACTTCATCATGTAGGTGCCATGTGTGTCCACCAGCTAAATCTGCTAGCAGCCAGCAATAACAGCCTGCCTCTGGGCGCCCTACTGGGCAAACAACATCCCATCGAGGCCAGTCACTTCAGCAGCATCTGTGACATAATGGAGAAGGCCATGGTCAATGGAGACACCAGCATCATCCACTGTATTCTGGTAGTGTTCCAGGTTAGTCTTCTGTGACTTTAACAATGAGGTCACTCTCTCATGTTTTAAGTTGTATTGTTTTGTTTTCAACAGGTTGTCTTTAGGTTCTTCAATCCGCAGTCGGAGCAGAACTGGGAAAGTGTGCGGAGGGCGGGCCTGCTCTTGTGGCAGCTACTTATGGCTCCAGTAGATCAGATAGGATCTGAGATTCAAAGAGAGGTGTGCCTGGCCATCAGGTAAGATCCAATTATACCAATACACTATGATTAGAGACAGAAATATATGTTTCATACAGAAATAATTGTACAATTTCTTTGTCACGGCAGCTCAGGTCTGAATACTTTGTACCAGGGCGAAACTGAGCTAAATAAACTGCTGAAACTTGTTTTAACAGAAGGTGACTAAATATAATAATCTAATATAATATAACCAACAATTACACTGTCCTTCTGGAAATAAAAATTTCATTGTTTGTCTGATTCACAGGTGAAAGGAACAGTGGCCTCTCTCAGCTTAGGGATGTTATCCTCACCAACTTAGCAGATCAGCTGCAGAAAAATAGATTTGGAAGTGAAGAAGATGACCACTATACGTGAGTGGCATGTTGTATTTGGTACATTCTTGGTACAAACTTTGTAATTTAGCATGACCCTCAATAATGATAATGATCATTATAATTAGTAGTATTATCATTACTAGCTTTAATTTAAGAAAATGTTTAAGAGTGTAAGAAAATACTGTTATCTTTTTTGCAGGCTGAGTGATGAGCTGCTGCAGTTTATCCTCAAGACTGTAGTTCGGGAATCCTGCCTCCTCATTACCAAATGTCAGACAGTTGCACGAGACGACTTCCAGAAGCTGCTCGCCACTGTGCCAGTATGACTAACTGATTGTCACCGCTCATTAGAATATGTACAGTGATCAGAAAATGTGCTACTTAATGCTGATACCACTCTGACACTGCTTTCCTTCCCTGTAGGTGGTCTCTCCTTGTCTGCGCTACCTCATGGCTGTCCAGAACCACCTTCTCAGTAACACCGTTCTTATCCGTCCAGATGATAGTGATGATAGTGACAGCTCCCTACAAGGGGAAACAATGAAGGTACAGGTAAACATCCCCTTTAAATACCCCTTCCTTTATCGTAATGGAATTTTTTATGCTTGTCTTGACATTAATCTACACATTGAAGCAACAACAATGTTAAAAAAATAGAACTGCATAATACTTCACACTCACTGCACCAATTATAGTTAAACTTGTGTTGTTTTGTCAAGTTATGGTGAGAGATACAATTACATAAATAAGAGTTTGTATCCGTAGAGATTATAGTTCAGCAATAAATGCAAATTTCATGAAAGCGATATGGTGAACAGAAATCTTGGAAGCAGAGTTACCGAAGTGTGGGCCTTATTTCTGTGTGGTCCTCAGGAGCTGCAAAGCAGCATCCTCTCCTTAGCAACCAAGATCCTGGTTGGATGTGATGAGGCACTGGAGACACTGCAGCAGGTGACAACGGCTCTCATTAACAGCGACATCCCTGACAGGGAAACCAGGTGAATTTTTTATTCTACTCTGATTACGTTTTACAAGAAAGCAGATTAGACATCACATCCTTTCAAGTATACTGTATGTAGTATGGATTCCCTTCAAGTCACAATGGTAATTGTAGTGGTAATCGTTTAGTTTATTTTGAACATGCATACAAGGTTACGTTGAAGTAAATTGCATGCTTACAGTTACACAATTCCACATGAAACTGAAACCGTAAAGGAATGGTAATGGTTAAATTTATTTGAACATGTATACAGGTTACATTGGAATACATCACATATTCCAATTCATGGTTCCACATATCCAAAAGGAGTAGGAAGAAGCAAAGCTTATTTAGTCCTACCCCCCATCCGTTTTACATCAATTGCAGTACATTTGTTCACTTCCTGTATTCCAAATACACTCTCTTTGAGTTGAATACATCGAAAATTAATAAGATAATGTGATAAATAGTAGAAAAAATAGTCAAAATTAGTCATTCTTTTCACCGTAACTAATTGATTTGACAATCCTAATAAAGGAACAAGAAGAAGCAGAGCTTTTTCAATCTTAACCCTTCTCCTTGATACAGCTATTGCTAATACTGTAGTTTGTTCAGTTCCTGTGGTCATCATGTACCAGTTTAACACTTTTTAATAGTAAAAGTAAAGGATAAAGATGTGTTATAGTAAAGTTAATAGATTTTGTACATAGATTTAAATTAATATAAATAAATAAATAATGCTTTTCTAACAAAGCCAGGTACAATTCAAAGGAGATTTACTGAGAATTAACCCTTTAGGCGCCTAAGTTTTTTCAACAAAATAATCCGTTTTGATATTACTATTTCAAAAGGTTGTAACTTGAAAATGGTTAGATATAAAGGTACACTGGAAATGAGAAAAATCATCAGTATGACCCAACGTTCGTGATAGGAGTAAATGTACTCATCTAATTAGCATATTATGATGTCACCAGGCTCCGAAATTGTCAAATCCCTGTCTCCATGATACCCAACAGGCTCATCAAAATGTCTGATCCACTGGTGATACTCTTCCTCATCTCTCAAACAAACCCAGCCATCATCATCATTTACAGCGGGATATTGAACACCACTGCTGCCTCCTCCGCTATTAGTAGTGTATTTCCTGCCACACATTCTACCACGACTGCCACTATTTTTGCATTTTTTTGTATATTCCCGCTACCCCCCCTCACTACCAGCAGTGTTTTGACCACTCGTGCTACATGCACCGTTTGTCGTCTTTTGCAAGAAACATATGAAAAACATTTTTAGACAAAATACAAACTAAAATAAGGCTGAGATGTGAATCTCAAATTAGTAGAAGTCCCCTCCTGCAACCCTGAACCCGGTGAAGCTCCAAAACGTGCTGCTTTGTGGACTGTCATAGTGAGTGGACTTGCTGCCGCCAGCAGCCGTGAGCTCCCGTACACGGGAGTTTAAACTCATTAAACTCCTAAACTTTACATAGAAACACACCCACAAATGTTGCTCAGATTAAAGTTACAGATGTCCACCATCTCCTGGTGTAAAATAGTAACTACATGAGGCATTATATTTATCTCTATGGCGTGTTAAATTCAGCAATGTTGCTTGTCGCAATTTTGCGACTTTGGCGCTTAAAGGGTAAACCAGGACAAGAATGAGTACCACTGTGGCTAATGTGCAGATTTATCTCCTGCTCTTGTTTTTCCACAGGTTGAAAGGCCTGGAACAGGTAACCAAGGCCACCATGCTGGGCCACCTGTTGCCAGTGTTGCTGACCTCTTTGATGCACCCCAACTTGCAGACTCTCACGCTTGCTGATGCCCTCATGCCCCAGTTGGTGCAGCTGGTTCTATACACTAGCCAAGTTTGTCCATTTTCGAATTAATCTAACCGTAATTCAGAAAAACTGTACTTTTAATCACGAGATTAACAGATTTATCCCACTGTTTTCCTTTCAGACTGCTTTGTTACTAAAGACTCAGTGCCCAATTTTTTCTGAAGAGTCACCTTTGGGGGGTTGTGTTGGGCAGGGAATGAAGACATGTGCTGCTGATGACAAGTATGTTTTATAGAGGTCCAAAGAAATATTGCTTTTTGCTTTTTATCATCAAGGCAATAGCTGCGGCCTGGGTAACTGTCAGATTTAAGTGTGTCTTAAAAAATCCTTTATCCCTTCTGCTAGAATTCTTGATGAACGCGAGGAGCCAGGTTTCCTGACAGGGCTGAAGATCCCCGCCCCTTGGGCTGCTGGGAAGACAGTGGAAACTGTACATCCTGTGCGAGACAACTATAAGTTCAAAGAGACTGTGCATATTCCGGGAGCTCGCTGCTTGTACCTTCGCTTTGATTCTCGCTGCTCTTCCCAATATGACTATGACAAGGTATTGGTGAAACAAGGCTTTCAGAAAACACAATTGAAATTCTTTTGATCTTTTACCATTCATAATATATTTTTTAGTTGGTTATTTATGCTGGTCCCAACACCAATAGTCGGAAAGTAACGGAATATGGAGGAAACACATTGGGATATGGCAGTCGCAGTGTTTTGGGGACAGGATGGCCCAAAGATCTTGTTAAGGTAATAGAAACTGTGGGACACAAACACAGATTTTCTGTCTTTATATGCAAACTTTATTGTCCTGCCTTAGGTTGAAGGTGACACTGTGACCTTCTCCTTTGAGATGAGAAGTGGGCGAGAACACAACACACCTGATAAAGCCATGTGGGGGTTCTCTTGCACTGTCAGGGCTCAGGTAAAACATATTAACAATTGATTTTGCAGTAGCGAACATCTTGACATTTCATCCTGAATCAGCATGTTATGTGTGCAATACTTTTTTTTTGTTGAAATTGTCTTTCCAGGAGTCATCTGAGGATGTCTCTGGAGGTCTCCCTTTCCTGGCAGATCTGGCACTTGGCCTGTCAGTCCTAGCTTGCTCGATGCTCCGCATTCTGTATAACGGACCTGAAGTTACAAGAGAGGAGGACACCTGCCATGATTTGCTGTGTTCAAAGCTGCTGCAACGGTGATACACACACACACACACACACACGCACACACACACACATACATACAGTAAAGTGTCATAATCATATTCATGTTAATTATTATTTGTTATTGTCTTTATCATATGGGTAAATTACACTTTTATGTCCGATTTTCAACTGTTGCTTGCTAATCTGTCATCCATAAGGAAAAGTTGTCAAAATTTGAATGCAGATTGTTGACTGAGGTTTTTTTCTTTTCTTCAGGTGTCAGTGGCAAGTGGAAGCAAATGGTGCAATCTCTCCTGCGCTTACTCCCAGCCCATCACCACTCCCACTAACTATTGAGGAGGACCGGGAGTTCACATACCCTGCTGATGTGCTCATCCCACCTCCAGGCTTTACCTCTGGCACCTACTCCGACTTGCCTCGCATACGCCTTCCTCCAGGCATCATGGGAAGGCTGAGAGAGGTGTCTGGAAGAGCTCGCCCACAGTTTCGTCCCAGCATTAAGTAAGGGGTTGGGGTTGTGGTGCTTGGGCAATATACAGTAGATCTTTGTTGTTAGTTTTTCTTACTCTGTGTATTCTTATTAACAATGTAACCTAAATATTCAACCATTTATTCCGAAGAGAGGTGATCCGCCCAGATGTCATGGAGGAGGTAATCGTATCGTGTGTTATAAAGCATCTCAACTTGGTGGATGCTCTTCAGTCACTTGTCAACTACCAATACCGGGAAGACCACACAGAAGAATTTGACCTTGTCTGTAAGATCATGGCAGAGACCTTCAAGAAGATCAATGCGATGGAGCGTCAACTGCAGGTGAGCAATTTATATGTGTGTGTGTGTGTGTGTGTGTGTGTGTGTGTGTGTGTGTGTGTGTGTGGGTTACGACTTTTTTTCTCATAACATTCCGACTTATTTCCCATACATCACGGCTTTTCATGAGTGACATTAAAATAACTTTTTTCTCATGATACAACTTTTTTCCCTCATAATGCAACTTTTTTCTCGTAACCTTATGAGTTTTTCTATCAACATGATGACTTTTTTCTCATATTTTTTTTTCTCATGACTCATGATAACGTTTTTTTTTGTAACATTCCGACTTATTTCCCATACATCATGGCTTTTTATGAGTGACATTGCAACTTTTCTCTCGTAATACAACTTTTTTTCTCGTAACCTTATGAGTTTTTCTGTCATCATAATGAGTTTTTTCTCGTAACATTACCAACTTTTTTCTAATAACATGATCGTTTTTTTCCTTTTAACGTTATGACTTTTTTTCTCATAACATTCCGACTTATTTCCCATACATCATGGCTTTTTATGAGTGGCATTAAAATAACTTTTTTCTCATGATACAACTTTTTTTTCCTCATAATGCAACTTTTTTCTCATAACCTTATGAGTTTTTCTGTCAACATGATGACTTTTTTCTCATAACATTATTAATAAATAGTGCGTGTAAACACGAATATGGGATTAAGGGAATGTTACATTTAATTCTTTATTGTTTGACCAGTCACCGAAGCCAACATACTGTGTCTCTTTGTATTTGTCTTCCATGTAGAGCGTAGCAGAGCTGGAGCAGAAGTGGCAGAATGAGGTAGACGAGGCGCAGCAGGGAAAGCTGGAAAACAACACTCCTTTCTTTCATGACTACCACTTCTTTGAGGTATCCTGCCCGACAACACCAAACCAACCATGTCAACATTTTTACAATCCAATATAATGTGACATTTATTACTTTGCTTTTTCACAGAATAAAATTAAAGAGCTGGAACTACTTTGCTCTCTGAAAGAGGTCCCTCTTGATTTTAGTGACTTGGAAAATGTTGTCCTTGGATTGAGGTAAATCCATTTAAATTATGCAATCAGATCAGTGAAAGACATCATCTGTAACCTTTTGTGTCTGCACCAACAGGGAGAGGTTCTTTCAGGAGGTAAACAGTACGCACCTTAAAAGCAACACCCAGCTCACTAAAACGAAGGCATTGGTTAAGAGTCTGATGAACCGTACTGAGCTTCTGCTACATGTTACCATTGCGCCACATTGCAGGAGCTTAACAACTACACCTGCGGGAACACCAGGCTCAGGTAGATATCATATTTTCTCCTAATTAAATTACTTAAACTACATTGTATTTTTGGGGATTTAATTCATGCATAGTGTATTTCATTTTCGCTTACTTTTTGTGTCAGCCTCCAAGTCTGTGTCAGATGCCAAGACTGCAATCTCCATGGTGAAGCAGCCTGTATTCCTGCGCAGCATGTCTGCACCATCTGATTTGGAGATGATTGCTAACCAAGACCTGGAGTTTACTCATGCTCCCCAAAGGTTTTTTTTTTTGGGGGGGGGGTTTGACCTTAAAAGATGAGTAAAATGTTCAAGAGATGACTAAATGTTCATGTTTTCTTTTTTTTCTCCCCACAGGAGGCGGCACCACCCTACCAGTCATCGCAGCAGCTCTTTTACACTGCTGCAGTCGCTGGCTGTTGAGGACTGCCGAGACAAGCCAACATACAGCGTGCTGCTCGGTCAGCTCTTTGCATTTATAGGCACTACACCTGATCAAGCTGTAAGTCTGTCATTTAATCTTTCTCTTTTTACCGTAAGGGGATTGTTCCCATAATTGTTGGATATATATATTTGCTGACCTGACTTGACTCTATCATTTGTGTAGGTGTCGAGCAGCAGTTTCCTCTCTGCTGCACAGACACGTTGGCGTCGTGGCAGCACACGGAAACAAGCGCTTGTTCATATGCGAGAGCTGCTCACAGCTGCTGTCAGAGTGGGTGGGGTCACCCACCTCGTGGGGCCTGTCACTATGGTATTGCAAGGAGGCCCAAGGTAGATAAAGGGTGCTATAAATAGTAACACTTCTATGGCCACAAACACACAAAAAACCATTTATTTTTATTTAACTAACTGCTTTCCTTAATTCTTTATAAATCTGTGTAATGTGTACAGGATTGAGGAACTGACCTGTGGTGGAATGGTAGAGCGTGTGCAGGAGGCCTTTGGGGAGACAATGACGTCTGTCGTGTCTCTGTGTGCTCGCTACCCCATTGCTTGTGCCAACAGTATTGGCTTGCTTTGTACAATACCCTACACCAGGCAAGAAATTTCATCTCTCTCGATCCCTCTGTTCCCTTGTCACGTAATCCTCGACATCCTGGCTGTCATTTGTTTCATTTCTTACTGTAGGAGTGAGGAGCAATGCCTTGTTCGCAGTGGGCTGGTTCAGCTCATGGACAGCCTATGTAGCTTGAGTGGTCAGAGGGATTGCAGTTCAAATGAGAAGCAGACTAAAAAGCAGAGAGTGGCCACGATGGCCTGGGCTGCTTTCCAGGTGCTTGCCAACCGCTGCATTGAGTGGGAGAAAGTAGAAGGTGATGTCTGATGTGAAAATACTTTGTTGATAATTGGTCAGACTTTACTGATGCACTTTTGGAGAGGTATAATTCAATATTTAATTGTTTTTCTGTTTTATTCACTTAAAGGTGGCTCAACGGATGGAGTACACTCTGGTTTGGCTCGGCAGGTGTCCAGTCTGCTTACTAATCATCTGGCCAGAGCGACAGAGTGCTGTGGGAATCAGGCAGCTGGCAATGATGCCTTACAGGATGTGCTTAGTCTACTCAATGACCTTTCTAGGTATAGTTTTTCCATAGTTGATCATGTTTTTATTATATGCCTGTTGTGTTTGTTACTACATTTTATTCATTATATTTTTTTTTAATTGTATTCCAGGAGCCATATCGGAAAAGCTATCTTGAGCCAACCAGCCTGTGTTTCGAAGCTTTTGTCTCTGCTGCTTGACCAGAGACCTTCCCCAAAGCTGGTGCTTATCATCCTACAGCTTTGTCGAGCTGCCCTGCCTCTCATGAGTGTCGAAGATTGTGGTAATGTGGCCCTGCCATCATGGAGCTATTCTATTAACACGCTAGATGCAGAGCAACAAGATGCCAGTGACCCTGCCTCACGCATAGCTGCCTTGCTGCTAGCTAAGTTGGCAGACTACGTGGTACCAGGTTTGTCTTTCTAAAAGCAGAAATGCTAAATATAACATGAGATTACTATTTTTTTTTCCTAATGCTGTCAACCCCTTGCCAGGTTGCCAGACCTTGCTCTCTCCCAGCTCCTCTGAGCCAGACACTAGTCTGTCTCGAGCCAGTTCCAAAGGAGCTCTGAAGTCTGATGATGTTGGGGAGGAGGGAGAGGCGGTTGATGGTAAGCTTTCAATCTTCATCCACAAGAGGGAGGACCAGTCATCTCACGAGGTTCTGCAGCCACTTCTCAGGTAGGATTTTCCCCTGAAAACAATGTAGTTTTACGTGAGTAAGCTTATTTTAAAGTTGCTGAACATGTTTTCTCTGTCTTTCTAATATGTAGCAGCTCAGAGGGACGTCCTTTTCGACTCGGCACCGGTGCAAACATGGAAAAGGTTGTCAAGATGGACAGAGATATGACCAAAGTAATGTTTTTTTATGTGCATATTTACAATATAATTGATTGTTTTTCTGTCATTCAGTCCTGACATTTTTTACATTTTTAGAGTGGAAGCTGTGAGGTGATCACAGAGGAAGCATCTGCTGCCCTGAGGAAGGCCACCAAGTGGGCTCAGTCTGGTTTGATAGTGAGTGTTGGCCCTCCTGTAGAGACTCAGACCCAAGAAACCACGGGAGGCATCACAACTGGGGATAAGAAGAAAACTGCTCAAACATCTGTGTGTAGGGATAGGAATACTGAGCTGGCAAGGTACATTGGCCTCTTGTGGTTTTATATCATCAAGAAAGGCAAAGGCCTTAACCATGGCTATAGCACCTAACTGAAAATCTTGTCTTCTACAGGTCGGACCCTGTTAGGCCGTTTATTAGTGGCCATGTTGCCAACAGTATGGCTGCTGAGGTCATTGCTTTGCTGCATAGTCTGCTTACTGCCCCAGAGTCAAACACTGCTCAAATCTGGACAAGCACTGCTGAAAAAGTAACTGTTACTAGCTTTTAAGCAGTATTACAGTATATTGGAAAAATTGCCTTCAGGCTGACACGTTCTTGAATCTGTAAACTTATTCCTTAGTCTTTTGCTTAAGCATAAAGCTTACTTTTTGTTTGTTTTAGGTACTCTCCAGGGCATTGATGTTCATCCCCCAGCTAGGGAAGTATGCTGAGAGTATTTTGGAGAATGGGAGTAGCAGTGGTAGGAAACTGGCTAAGCTTCAAGCCATTGGCAGACAGGCGGTTGCTGCACTCTGTGCTCTGGGGGGCTTCAAAGAAACCATTAAAATTGGCTCAGAGGTTCAGGTAAGGGACAGTTTAGAAGTTGCTTCAGTTAATCACCTTCTTGTTTACTCCTATCATGTCTCACGTATCTCTAGGTGATAGGTAAAGGAGTGTTGGGCAGCGTGGGAATAGTGATGTCCATCAATGAACAGGAAGGCATTGCAACTGTCAAATTCCCCTCTTGCGACTACAGGAGAGCTTGCAAAGCCTCAGACGTGCTGACAGTGCCAATATCACGCCTGTGTACACCAAGATCAGAGGTAAGAGTTCCACCATCTAGAATAATCTCCATAATCTGATCATGTAAGATATAGTCTTGATTCTTATGTCTCACTCTTCTCCCCAATCCTCAGGCACTGCCGTTATACAAGCTATCAATCACTGAAAAGGTTGTGCAAGCAGTGCAATCCATGCTTCTGCCTCAGGAGGGCAGTCTGTCCATTCACACTTCTCTACCAGCTTCAGGAGATGGAGCCAGCCCGGTGATGGCTGCAGTTCGCTTGCTGGCTGAAATCAGAACCAGGTCGGTTAAAAAAAGCTCACTTTCAAGTTTTATTTTAGACTTTATTTAGTCTTTAAGCTTTATTTTCTTTTTTATTTTCTTGTTATGATTAGTAGTTTAAAGTCAGGACAATATAGTTGTCCAGAAAAATCCAACACCACTAGCAACCTGGGGATCCTCCTTGCTAACCAATTAACTTACCAAAAATCAGCAAGTGTTTTATGATGACTTTGTTATCCAGGGCATGTCTGGTGATGGCACAGCTCCTGGAGGACAGCTCATTTTGTGAAGAGTTCATCCAGCAGTGTCCTGCTGCTGTGGAGGTGCTCAATCTGGTTGCTCAAGAATGTAGTCCTGGTATGAAATTATTAACCCAGAATCACTATAGTGTAGATACACTCACCAGCCACAATATTTGCACAGCAGCACCCTAATGCGATAATTTAGCGCTGTATTGAAACTGCCTGTCTTTTACAAAGTATAGCACATAATGCTCAGTTTTTTTGGTCCCCTCTTGGTGTTTTCAGGGGAGCGTCTTGGTATTGTTGAGGCTCAATGTGAAAGAGTGAGAATGCTATACCGAGACTGTGCTCGCCCACCACCACCCCCACTTCAGACAGAAAGGCGCCAGGTAAAGTTGCTAAATTTTGAATACTGAGTATTTTTCATTTCATTGCCATTGCATTTGAATAATTTCTTGTTTGGACAGAGGAACTAAACCATTCTTCCCTTTTAATCACAACATCAATTTAAAAAATGTTTTAACTGAAAACCTTGAAACTTCAATTGAACAATGTATGGCACGGTAGTTCGATAATTTTTGCAATTTTATGTAATGGCTTACTCTAGCCCAAGGAAATCACTTGGTGCCCATCCCGAGTGTTCCCTCCAGTCCGTGCCTGCATGTTCTCATCTCGCCTGACCTCGGTCACCTTCTTGGCTGATCCCAGTGCTGGCGGGGGACTACCCAGGGGCACCTTCATCTATGCCACATCTCCTGTACCAATTCAGGTTGAACATATGTTACCAAAATTTGGAATTTGTGCTGATCTGCTTGGCTCACTACAGTTTTTAATTTCCATTTCTGTTTTCTCTCAGGCTCCTTCTTTTTATTGGGAGATTGAAGTTGTCTCCTATGGAGACTCTGAGGAAGACAGTGGGCCGATCGTGTCCTTTGGTTTCGCCAC
This sequence comes from Dunckerocampus dactyliophorus, assembly GCF_027744805.1. NCBI lineage: Eukaryota > Metazoa > Chordata > Actinopteri > Syngnathiformes > Syngnathidae > Dunckerocampus > Dunckerocampus dactyliophorus. The sequence continues at coordinate 18,737,130 of NC_072822.1, read as the reverse complement.
TGAGGCGGAGAAGAGAGACGGCGCATGGACCAACCCTGTTGGCACATGTCTGTTTCACAAGTAAGTTTGTTTTTTGTACACTGACATTGGATATGTCTATCTTGGCAGCCTTTTTTACAGTGTTCTTTCTCCGGCAAGAGTGCAGTTTTACATCCGTCTGTGTTGTTCGATCTTTGACTTGTGTTTCTCTTTTCTTTATGGCAGTAATGGAAGGGCTGTGCACTATAATGGCTCCAGTCTGCTCCAGTGGAAAAGTGTCAGACTGGATGTAACTCTACTTCCTGGTGAGATGGGATGCATTTTTTGTTGTTGTTTTTTTTGTTGTTGCCACAAATGTGTTTGTTTAGGTTTTTTTTGGGTTGGGCTAATATATTCATTTATGATGATTTTTGTGTATTGGTGGAGTTACAAACGCTTATACTGTAGATGATACCAGTAAACATTTTGTGATTCCTGACAATTTCCATGGTAACACTACATTTACCTTAACACAGGTGATGTGGCTGGAATAGGCTGGGAGCGTTCAGAAGGCACACCTCCACCCCCTGGTCAAGCCCCTAAGGGGCGGGTCTACTTCACCTATTGTGGCCAGCGGCTCAGTCCCATCCTTGAGGACGTAGCTGGCGGAATGTGGCCTTTGGTGCACATTCAAAAGAAGGTATGCTGACTTAAGTGAGAATGTAAAATGTGTTCAGTTGCACAATTTTCCTACAAATAACACCAATGTAATTGTTTTGTAGAATTCAAAGATTCGTGCCAACTTTGGAAATCATCCTTTCGCATATGCAGAAGGCCAAGCTCACAGGAATGCAGCAGACTTGTGCATTGATCTTGCGGAAGAAATAAGTGCCAATTTTGAAGCGCTCCCCTTTGCCATGGCCTCAGACAGTGATAATGATGCTGGTGCTAGCGTTACATCGGACTCAGGTTCTCATGGACCTCCTTGTCGGATTGCAGCAGTGGCAGTCACTCAGCAACGTATATACATTGCCTATATTTTTGTATTATCCGAAAATATGCATTTCACCTTTTGACTTTGCATAAATAAAAACGCTTTTTTGAATAATGTAATTTGGCATGATTAATTTGACTGCTGTGATTGTCCTCTCTGATCACTTTAGAATACAACAGTGACCTATCCTGCCATTACAAAGTGGAGCTGAGTTACGAGAACCTAGTCACTTCTGGACCCGATCCACACCCTCTACCCATTGCGGATGATGAGAGTGATGATGATGATGATGATGATGTACCAAGAGTGAGTGAGCTTGTCATTATTTTGTGTCTGTGACAGTTTGTGCCTCTATATTTCACTGTGCCATTGAAAATTCAGGAGGACCATTACGCCTTGCTGGTTAAGGCATGGGAAACCAAAGTGTTCCCCACCATTCGAAGAAGGTTCCGTAACGAGGCTGAGAGGAAATCTGGCCTGGACCAAATCAAAGGAGCTTTGCAGCTTGGTAAAAATAATACATCTAATTAACTATAACCTAGTTATGTAATTCAACCTTTCAATTCAACAATATGATCAAGACCGCTAGCTCTGTTGTGTATCTTAATGTCAACAGGCATGGTTGACATTGCAAGGCAGACAGTAGAGTTCTTGTATGAAGAGAATGGCGGCATTCCTCGTGACCTCTATCTCCCCACCATAGAAGATATCAAGGATGAGGCCAACAAATTCACTATTGATAAAGTTCGCAAAGGTCTCGTCACCAATATCACAGCTCTTACTTGACATTTGATTCTTCAAATACTTTACTGTCAAATACTTTACTAATGTAGTATTATTTATCCAAATTACAACCTGCTTTTTTCTACAGGCTTGACTGTGGTCATCCGCTGTCCAGACAGCAACAATACCAACAGCACCACAGGAGGGACGGCCCTGCCAAAATTTGCCATCCGGGGCATGTTGAAGACTTTTGGTTTGCATGGAGTAGTGCTGGATGTTGACTCTGTAAGCACAACGCTGAATGTTGCAATGTTTTATTACCGCTTTATTACCACTGTGTTTAAAAAAAAAAAAAAAAAAAAAAAAAAAGCATTTTAGTGGTTTTTGTGTGCTTCACTAGGCAAATGAGCTGGTACAAGTGGAGACCTATCTTCGCAGTGAGGGTGTGCTAGTAAGGTACTGGTACCCAATTGAAATGCTGGAGCGCCCACCTGCTGGCTCCCGACGCACTGCAGCTAATGGCTTGGTCTCACTAGACAGTAGCAACATTCAAATTCACAGGTAGTAAGCATAATGAGCAAATTACATGCATATAACCTTACTTATTGTACTATTTCATAATTGTTTTTTCAGGGAGTTGCTTCGCTGTGAGAGTGCACTGGCACGTTTATACTGCCGGATGGCGCTGCTAAACATCTACGCCCCCAAAAATCCTCACACTTTCACCCGCCTCTTCCACATACCAGCAATCCGTGACATCACCTTAGAACACCTACAGCTTCTGTCAAATCAGTTGCTGGCTCCACCACTCCCTGGTGAGTGGTAATTAAATGTATAAATGTGTACTTTACACCATTCTCTCTGAGGTCTTCTTTCCTGCTGGTTTCCATTCCTCATTTAACATTGTAACAATTTTCCTGCAGATGGCACTATTAGTTCTAGCTCAATCCTCTTGGCCCAGTCAGTGCTTCACAACCTCCAAGGCCAAAGCTGCTCTCCCACAGACCTGTTCTACCAGGGCAATGCTCAGCCCATCCAAGAGTGGTTGACAGTGGCCATCACCCGTGCCTTGCATCAAGGAGAGGAAAGCTTACTTGAGCTAACTAAACAGATCTGCTGCTTCCTACAGGTCAGCTCTGCCCATCGATTATTGAATTAACCTATCTCTGGGCATGTACTGATGTTATATCAATGTTCTTTCTCAGCATGCACCAGAGCAGTTTACATCTGAGGAGTTCCCTGTAACAGAGTCCAAAGTCAGCATGGATGTAAGCTTTCCAGGGGCTGCATTTGTGATCGTATCCTGCAAAGAGAGCCAACTTGGCTGTCGCAAAGAGTAAGATATCTGGCAGTGTTGATCTTTTCCACTTCACCCTAAGCCCAGTCCCTTATTCTCTGCTAAAATATTGACTTCTCTCCTGTCCTTCCATTAGCTCTAGCTTGTACAAGGCTCCCTGGGCACGAGTAATGCTGTATGGTTTGGGTCATAAAGTGCGTAGAAATGGCCAACTTAATCTAATGGAGGCTGTTTGCTACCCTCTGGATGCCTCACCCGCCAACACAGGCCTGACCCCCCCTCCCACCACCAATCAATACCCCTCTGTTATCATCCCCACTGACAAAGTGCACATCAAACTGGGTATGTGTTTATTGAGTTTTACTGGTATAGCATTTATACCTGTTACTCTTTCAAAACGGATTTTGTAATTGATTATAGGTGTGTCGCCCCCTCCTGGCGCTGTGTTGGTACTGCATTCCCTGCCTCTGGAGTTCCCTCTAGCCATGGCATTTGCTGAGCAGCTGCTGACTTGGAAGCTGGGAGAGAGCTCTGAGCGATCAGAAGAAGAACTGGATACAGTACCGTCATCTGTGTTGCTACAAGTGGTAGAACTTCTCGGTACGGTAGATTTTTAACCTTATCTGGCTGTACATAACAGAATTTAATAGGATCTTTATGGACTCCTGTGCCACCTCTCAAAAAATGTTGTGGAAATCTGCCAATTGTGCAGCTAACAAATACGTTTGAATGACAGCATAATCTTCTTAGCGTAACTCGTATCTCTTTCTGTCGGGGATGTAAATGTTAAAACAGTAACCACTAAAATGATGCATACTTAATTATACAGCTAACATCAGCTTCATCACATGGAGTCTTCATAATACAAGCTCTAACTTTCAATGTTTCCTGTGTTGACTTGTGTTTTGTATTAGGTGGTTTACTTTGGACCACTGATCTGGCTCCTGCCATTAAAGAACTTTGTTTTCACTTGCTGGCTGAACTCCTGCGGAAGATTCACCACTTGGAGCAGCGTAAAAGTCCCACTGGCCTCTCCAGCTCTATTGCTCTTCTGCTTAACCCCTGCCTTGCAGTCCTCATGTCCCTGCAGACCGAACTTCGTAAGCTCTATGACAGGGAAACTCAAGGGTGGACTGCAGGAGGAGCTGGAGCAGGAGGGTCGTCATCTGGAGGTGTTGCTTTAGCGCTGGCAGCAGAGCAAAGCCGGTTCTCCACATACTTTCATGCACTGATGGAAGTCTGTCTGGCTGTGGCAGAGGTGACGCTTCCGCTCAATGTTGGAGGCTCCACAGTTGGAGCCCTGACCTCTACCAGTGCCCCTAACCTGAGTGATTCTTCATCGTCGTCATCCTCATCGCCGGGCCAAACACCACAAAGCCCTAGCCTGCTGTCTAAGCGTAAGAAAGTGAAGATGAAGCGTGAGAGAGCAGCAGCTGCAGTGGCCGCAGTGGTGTCAGGTAAAAAGGGAAGTGGTGGTGCGCGTCTGTCAGAGAGTGACAGCTCCCTGCTGAACATGACAGGGAGTAAACCTGAAGACATGCTGTGGTTCCACCGCTGCCTCACTCTTTTGATGATCCTTCGACATGTTGCCAATAAGGATCCCCAAGGGTTGAGTGTAACAAGTGATGCAGTGACAGACGCTTGCCAAGCTTTGGTGGGTCCCACGGCCCACAGTCGCCTATTGGTGCTTTCAGGCATCCCCACCCACCTGGAAGAGGCAGTGGTTCGAAATGCCATCCGCAGGGCTTGCAACGCGCATGGAGGTCTTTTCAAAGATGAAGTCTTCATCCCTCTGCAGGAAGAGGACCCAAAGAAAACTAAATCCGGAGCTGGAATCTCAAGCCCTCAAGACGGCAAAGTGACCACTGAGTCTGAACGCCCCTTCACCCACAGCGGGGGTCCTGAGAGTCCTGACAGCTCCAGCAGCGTTACTCCAGCATTGAGTGTGAGTGCTTCTGCCTCGACCAGCCAGACTTCCATCTGCAGCTTTTCTCAGGGAGTCTCTCGCACTGCCAGTGAACTTTCTGTCGATCAGGAGCTATTAGCTGTACCCACGTTCACCCCTGCCGCAGCAGTGTCTGCTGGTAACTACACCCAGCAGGGTTCCCATGAGCCCCAGACTGTTTCCAGCCAGGAAAGTCTGGATACTTCTCTTTGTAGCACAGGAAGCATAGGGAGTCTTGGCAGCTTAGGGGAGCCAGTGGACAGTACAGAGACGCCGTCAGTGTCAGATGGAGGCTCTTTGCACACAGTTACCTCTCAGGAGAGCAATGCAGTCACGTTACGGCCTATCAAAGGCTATGCTGTCATTGAGGTGGGTTGAACAACTTTGATTTTTTGTTGTTTTTGTGGTAGATTTTCAGTCACACTTATCCCTTTATGACTAATTGCAGGTCCGTTCTCGAGCGAAAGTGGAAAAAATACGGGCCAGTCTGTTCAACAGCAGTGACCTAATTGGCTTGTCCAGTCTTGAAGGTGAAGAGGAGCTAATGGAGTTGACCAATGAGGAAATCCTCACAGCCTCAAGCGTGAATCAAAGTCTGTTTGACACTCAAGGCAGCTCTGCTCTTGAAGACTACTTTCTGGACAAGTCAATTCGAGGTTTGTATATGACAAAGAATAATCATGCTGTGTTCTTACGCTGTGACATTTAAAACCCACATATTTTCCAAGGTGACAAGCTTGTTCCTGGAGCACGAGACATCCTCACAGATATTTTCAAGAGTTGTGTGCAGTCAGAGCAGATGCTCAGTCTCACACCAGCAAAACCAGTAAAAGTATCTGATATTTACCTCAGCAAAGAGCAGATCAACTCTCAGACCCCTGGTAACCTGCTGCATACTTTCTTCACCAATGTCCGGCCGCCTAAGAAAGTACTTGAGGACCAACTTACTCAGGTTTATGCCATATATATATTATGCTTTATATTTTAAAGTTTCCAGTTCCAGCACCAGAAAATAATATTTAACTCCTCATCTAATTGCAATGTTCGTTTGTTTTTATCCAGATTTTAAGGAAGTATGGCATTCCCAAGCCCAATAAAAACAAATACAGCAAGGCAGGAAAAGAACAGCACCAAGGCAAGGTAGTGAGCACCAAGAGGCCCATCACCAAACCTCCCACCAAGGAAAAGTCTGTTCTCAACAGTGTAAGGTAAGCGAGTGCATGAAATACTTTTACCTCAACGTTTACTTTATTGATATATTCAGGTGCCATTACACTTCAGTTCATTGACTTAAAATTTAATTTACTGTTCACGTATATCTGCTAGGACTGCGCTTAGTGAGAAAAAGACAGTCCTTAAGCCCAAATCTCCAGAGAAAGCCCGACCTGATGAGAAAGATGTGGAAAAGTCTCCTGCCAAAAAACCTGAAGGTTCGTCAGTAATAGCAACTCTGTGATAACACAACGGGCAGCTACCCATTTCTCAGCATGCTATATCGAATAACATTCTTACTATGTCCGTCTTCACCAGCCTCAATTGTTGTTTAACTTATTTTATAACATCTTGTTAAAAGTGAGATCAAGTATCAGTGTATCAGCTGCATTTACTTAATACAGCTGTTGGTTATCAGTTTATATTCAATGCGTTTTGGGGGCACTGCATCTCATGCCATTTTGTTTCTATAGTCGCAGAGGAGAAGTACCTGACACTGGAGGGCTTCTATAAGTTTGCAATTGACCGAGCCAAGCAGGACATCCGTAGTGTCTGGAGGGCAATTTTGGCATGTGGCTATGACCTCCATTTTGAAAGGTGAGACGAGGAATGCCAGACCCCAATAACAGCTTGCAGTCTGATGTAATACGGATACTGTCACATGCTATCACTGGCTTCCCAGAATATGCTCTGCATATTCTATGTACAGTATATACACACAGTATTTATACACTCTGAATCTCTTGGAACATACAATAAGAGAGTACCCCACTTTTAAATGCCCTACAGTTTATGAAGCGGCTTTTATAGTGCTGCTATTGTTGATTTTTTTTTTTTCATTGTTTTTTCATTGTTGTTCATTGTCACCAGGTGCACATGTATAGACACACGGTATGCACAGAAGGCTTGTAGGAAGTGGACCTTGGAAATGGACGTTGCATTGGTCCAGTATATCAACAGGCTGTGTCGTCACCTTGCGATCACGCCAACCAGACTGCATCCCCATGAAGTCTACCTGGACCCAAGTGATTGTGCCGATCCACGTGTGGCCTGCCTGCTCAGTTAGTAAAACATGTCAGCTGTATTTGAACGTTATATATTTACTCTGAGCGAAATCAAGTAAATATAGACAGGTTCAACATTTTTATGATTTTACCTTACAATGGATATGAAATGAAGCAATCCAGATGTGATCAAAGAAAAGTCTTTCAGCTTGAAAATTAATTTCACAAATAGATGGCATTTACCATTCAAGAGCAAGTGACATAATTGTGAATAGAACTATAATATCGTCAACTTTATTTCAAACATATACATGATCCATAGAACATTAAAAACAAAATGGACATCACCCACAAGACACAGCAAAAGGTGGTTATCTAGTGCCATTTAATTCAAAGCGTTTAATTTAATGTTTCCACAAATTAGAAAATAATTTGACTGAGCTTTGCCTTAATATAATCTTAATTGGGTGAAAATCACTGCAGTCAATAACCGCTTAAGGACTGGAGCCCATGAACATCACTGTGAGTTTCCTCCCTGGAGATGCTTTGTCAGGCTTGCTTGTTTGTGTGTCTTGCTGCCCACACTTTTGTGTTCAGTAAGTTAAATCTGTTCTGTGTTGGCTTTAGATAAGGCTGCAGAACATCATTTTGTGAAAACTCTTAAAATACAGCTGAACGTACGCTTCAGTGGCATCCTTATTTCAAATCCATTGTGGTGGTCGCAAGAGGCAAAATCATAACAAACTCATGTCACTCTCAAAACACTTGTGCATTTAACTGTACATTCTCAAACTATCCTTACTAATTGTTCTTTTGTGTTTTGAAGACGTACCTGTAGAGAGCTTGCGGTTGCGGTTTGCTCTGCTGCAGTCCCTCAACAACACCCTGGAGAGTTTCTTCCTACCACTGGTGGAGCTGAGACAGACGCATACTTATCAAAACAGCATTGCATCCCTGTTATGTGAGGCAAAAGGTGAGTCAGACCTCAGCACTGGTTTAGCAGTTCACAGAGGTAATCGGCAATGGGGGACATTTGGTATGGCTGTGAACAATTAGGAGCAGATCAGTATCCTTTTGTATGTTTCCTCTAAATGTTCCCTTCTCACATTCATCACTTGTTTCTTTACTGCTTACAGGTCTAATTTTCTATGACACAAAAGTTACTGTCATGAACAGAGTACTGAATGCCACAGTTCAGCGGACAGCAGACCATGCTGCTCCAGAGATTACACTGGATCCTCTTGAGATTGTGGGAGGTAAATTCCCTTTAACTTAATAACTTGGGTGTTTTGTGTACTGTGTCTTTCGCTAACATCCACCCAATGCCTTGCAGGTGAGATAAGATCATCAGAGAACACATACTTCTGCCAGGCAGCCCGGCAGCTTGCATGCATGCCATCGTCTCAGCTTTGTGTAAAACTGGCCAGTGGAGGGGACCCAACGTATGCGTTCAACATCCGCTTCACAGGGGAGGAAGTTCACGGCACAAGTTAGAACTTTTACTTTATACCTACAGACCTGCCAACATGTACTCATTTTTCTTCAATACGCATTGCCGTTCTCCAAGTATGCATTTTCGCATGTTTCAGTTTCAAGTTCTGTCTGTGAAACCTGGATAATGCTCCTCCGTGCAAACCCTCTTGCATGGACCTCTGGGGGAAAATAAATCTAACCTCAAGGATGCTGTGATGGGTCAGCTTGTAGAACATTATTTCCTGTCTGTATACAACTTCATACGGTGTACAGCCCAAGTCCGCAAACGCTTTCTCCTCTGATTTCAGGTCAACATTTGCAATAAAAAAAGACACCGCGTTGATTAATTCCAGCTGCATTAACACTCCTTCTTTCATTAATTACCTTCATTCGCTAGCGACAAAGGAAACTAACAAGTTAAATAGTCAGCAAGAGTTGTGGTTGCGCGACGAACCCTGACGAAGGGATATAAAAGCAGGTACGTCCAAACTGTGGGACAGGGGCCATTGGCACTTTGTAGAAATCAAACTATGTGGGAGAAAAAACCTGCCAAAATTGGAACAACTTGAGTAAAAGGAATGATGTAATGAGAAAAAGCTGAAATGTTGATACTGATTATATTATATTATATTATAACTATTAATGATACAGTTTTTTCTAAATTAAAAATAAATATAAATATAAAATAAAAATAAAGGCTCCCGCCTTTGTACTTTTAACATTTCTTCAAGGTTGGCAGGTCTGTACCTACAGCATAGCTCTTCTGGTTCTGAGCTAGTAGTAGTAGTACAATAGTATTACTGTACATAAGGTAACCCATGTGTATCTGTCTCATCAGGCGGTTCTTTCAGACACTTCTTATGGCAGGTGTGTAAAGAGTTGCAAAGTTCAGCTCTTTCTCTGCTGCTCCCTTGCCCCAGTGCTGCAGCCAACCGTAACAAGGTAATGCTGCTGACTTGGCTGTTATAAAAGACCATCCATATTTTACCTCATATATTTTTACTGTTTCCACCAACTTTAAACTCTGAAGTATAAAGAATCTTATCTGGGATGATATGGCTCATGAATCATTTTTTGCTCTCTTAGGGGAAATACATATTGACACCATGTCCAATCAGCTATGCAGAGGAGCAGTTGTTGCACTTCTTTGGTCAACTCCTGGGCATTGCCATCCGTGCAGATGTGCCCCTTCCTTTGGATCTACTGGGATCCTTTTGGAAAGGTTTGGTGGGCATGGCCCTTGACCCAGAGCAGGACCTGCAGGAAGCAGATATGCTTACGTACAACTATGTCAGAAAATTTGAAAATGTAAGAATGCAAAGGCAATCTCTCCTCATGTTGCCTGTTGACCTCAACTTGTTTTAACAAAGCAACTGTTTGTGCCATGCAGGTGAATGATGAGACTGAGCTTGAGTCCCTGTGCGCTGAGATCTCCTCCCAGTACCATTCAGGGGATAGCCCTGACTCTCCCAGCAGGCCTTGTTGTACCTTTACCTACATCACTATGACGGGTGAGGAGGTGGAGCTTTGTCAGGGAGGTCGCAACCTCACTGTCAGGTGATTATTAACACATGTGGCAAGTTTTTGTGTTAAACTGTAAATCTTTCACAACCATATTTGTTGTTTAGCTGGGAGAATAAAGATGTGTATGCACGGGCGGTACGAAGCCTTCGTTTGAGGGAGCTGCAGAATGTTGAATGTATGACTGCAGTACGTGCAGGGCTGGCCTCCATCATTCCCCTGCAGCTACTAACCATGCTCAGCCCCTTGGAGATGGAGCTGCGCACCTGTGGCTTGCCGTACATCAACCTGGAGTTCCTCAAGGTACATTTGCCACCCTCATGTGCTACACTAACCTGCAACATCTTAACAAGATCCTTTAAACAAATATATGTCACTCTTTCATTGTTGCATCTTACATTTGTATTTGTAGGCTCACACAATGTATCAAGTAGGTCTAATGGAGACAGACCAGCACATCGAGTTCTTCTGGAGTGCTCTGGAGATGTTCACTCAGGAGGAACTTTGTAAGTTCATCAAGTTCGCCTGCAACCAGGAGCGCATCCCCTTCACTTGTCCCTGCAAGGACGGCGGACCCGACACTGCCCATGTCCCTCCATATCCCATGAAGATCGCCCCTCCTGATGGAGCAGCAGGTGATGACTATCAGCATTGTTCTCACTGAAGAAGAACACTACATGTTCTCTTTAGTGTTGCAGAATAGTGTTCTTAGCAGCTCATATTGTCTTATAACCTCTGACATGAGCATGCTCTTTGCTGGAATTGGTTTTGTGTAACAAAAACACACGCTTCTTATGGAGAAAGGAAAAACTGTTAGCTATGTATTTCAGATAGAAAAGCTTCATGGAAGTAAATCGAGAAGAACAGAATGAAGTACAAACACTGGAGATCTTGCCACAGATAAAATTCCTTTTTAAAATTTTTGCTACCATCAAAAACTCCCATATACATTAGCTTATACAGTACCTAACAAGTCTGTGATTTTGTTGCATCGTCTTTCTCTGCGTTGCAGGCCAGCCAGACTCTCGGTACATCCGCGTGGAAACCTGTATGTTCATGGTTAAACTGCCTCAGTACACCTCTTTGGACGTGATGCTGGAAAAACTGCGTTACGCCATCCACTACCGCGAGGACCCGCTCAGCGGCTAAGACTTGACTGCCCCCCTTTCTTAAACACGTCCACAACTGACACCCCCTCCCCCGCACAGCCCAATTCCAATCTATTAAAGTCACTTTTATTGGATTTAGTTTGTTTAATGCTTTGCACGTTGGCCTCCTGACTTTATGTCATGGCCTTCGTCCTGATTGCTTTCCTTTTTTTTTCCTCTTATTTTTAGAGCGTATTGGTGATGATCATCTGAACTGGCTTGAACACATCTGATGAGTAGCTGTTTTGGTTGTGCTGAGGAGTGAAACAACTGTGACACAGGCTCACTATATCCTTCCCTGTCTTTGAATGAAAGAAAACCTTACTGAAATGAGCAGTTGAATTCTGCAGTGATACAGATTAGGGAGTTTAGCTCTGGTTTTGAAACACTGCATAGGCTTCCATCCAAACTCCAAATGAGTTACCCAGATGCCTCTTTTTGTGTAGCCTCTGTGGGCTTATGTTTTGAAACATGCCTTTGCTGTGAGATAAGATGATAATTGCAGGATTACCTGATTCTGAAAGAGAAATGGTGCGATCGAGGTTTGTCGCCACAGAAAAAATACCACTTTGGGCCCACCCCAAAAAAAAGGCTTAATGTTCTACTGTTTACTACATCCCCCGTCAGTCACAGGCCCTCACAATCATCATCACTTTTCTTCCCCTTAAGGGGCCCTTGAGTGTGATTCTGACTATTTTTGATCAGCTTTGAGCAGGCAGTAGATGTGATGTCAGGTATAATGTAGTTCACTCAAATATATAATTATGGGCAAATGTATGGCTATGAAAACTGACTCCATTTAAACCAAAAATGATGAGGAGGTCATATTTAAAGCCATTTACTTGTGCTTTTATTTGCTTGGTCATCATGAGACAGAGATGCCACCATTCTCTTGGCCTGCAGGTTGCTATGGTGATGAGTCAGTTGCATTGTAAGACAGACAGGAGAGATGTTCACATGAGCTGCCCCTCCCACATGAGTGCTCTTGCTACTGAATGTGAAACCCCACTCCCTGTCCTTGAAAAATACACAATCTACGCTCATACACTTGGTGGGAGGGGCGGCAAATTCTCTTCAGTTATGCCTTCTTTCTATTTTCTTTAATAGAAAAACAATATTCTGCTTTTTTTTTTTAATTGAACTACTCATAACCAAATGTTGAGCTCTGTAAAAATATAATAGGAGAACAGATGTAAATAGACTGATGTTATGTGAGTGCAGTTTTTATGAATTGCTACTTCACCTTTTTTTTTTTATTTTTTCTCGTTTGCACTACTCTTCCAAGAAAACATGCTAAAATCGAACAAACTATGATGTCTGTTGGATATCCAGTTTGTTGTGGTCTTATTTGAACTTTTTTGTCCCATATTTGAATGGATTCTTTTTCTACTGCTCATGGTGAAACATGTTTTCTTGTGCGAGTAAAAACCATTTGACCCGATAGAACCGAAGAACACAACGATTGATATATGACACATTGCATTGTTGACACGCCTGCGACTTTGGTTTGGATTCTGTTCTTTTGCGAGTCTAATATACCGCTGCTAATGGGGATGCTCTCACTTCTACTTCCTCCTGCGGGGGAATAAGAGAGGTGATTTAAAAAAAAAAGAAAAAAGGACATATTCATAGGAAGAGGTGTTGCGATAAAGTGTGTGTGCTGTACATTTACTTGATATTTATTATAATTATTTATGGTTGCATTACATTAACTTTTACTTGTCTTACCTCTGCACATGGGAAACTTAACATCTAAAATGGATTATACATGCTGATGTAAATCAGTATGGCATTTGAGATTTCTGTGTCACAATAAAGACATGTCTTCATGTACAAACACTGCTGCTCTTTTGCATGCTGACCTTGACACATCACTGCAGACTGTGTTTTGTTTCCCCCATGACAAAATGGTGCTTAATGAATGATGCCTGCATTTGTTTCCTATAGGCCTCCCTTTTTGTGTACGACCCCTATCACTGTTACATGACTAAACCCTTGTAAACAGGAGACCTTTTCAAAGCAGCCTGCTGGACCACACCCGTTTAAGGTGGCTCTCATTCAGTGTGGCTTTACATTCAGCACTATTATTTCATACAGTCAAAAGCACCCACATCATTTATCTGCAACGTCACTACATTGCGTATGAACAGGAGCAATGGTTCAACAGGTCCTATTGTACAAGACACAAAAGGAATGTCTCCTACATCCAGTATGTACTGGTTTAAATGAAGCTACATTCCAGTAGCTGTCTCCGTTCTTTGTAACACAAGCGTCCACCGCCTTCTGACCAATAGCAGGCCAGGAAAAGCGCCACATCCCCAACGTGTCAGCCTATCCGACACCAGGACTTTTGTTGAAGTGTCAAGTCACAAAAGTGTCGTGCTGCAGTCATGCAACATGCAACTGACCCACAAACATCCTCCATGCGTGTTTTGTGACACGGAGGTATGTTGACGAAGCGGTACAGTGCGATGTTAGCATACACGACGTGTTGTCATGTACTGTACATTATGTACCACACTGTTTCTACTTGTAGTGAGTGGTCATGCTTTGTGCTTTCACAGGGCGCATATAGACAACCGACCATTCACTATATATACAGTCTATATATATACTGTGTGTGTGTGTGTATGTATATATATGTGTATGTATGTGTATATATATATATATATATATATATATATGTAATAGTCACTGCGATTGGCTGGCGACCAGTCCAGGGTGTACCCCGCCTGTCGCCCGAAGTCAGCTGGGATAGGCATCAGCATGCCCCCACGACCCTAATGAGGATGAAGCGGTATAGAAAATGGATGGATGGATGGTAATATAAGTCTAATTATTTGTTTGTGTAAGCCTACTTGGCCAATAAAGGTGATTCTGATTCTCATACAAAACCATATTTAGTATAGAACCAAGCCTGCACAGGCCACGTAGTCAATAGATTGGGAAGCTCTGGGTTCGAATCTCTTTGTGGAGTTTGCATGTTCTCGCTGTGCGTGCGTGGGTTTTCTCCGAGTACTCCAGTTTCCTCCCACATGTCCAAAAACATTTTAGCTGGCGTCCAGTCCAGGGTGTACCCTGCCTCTTGCCAAAAGTCAGCTGGGAAAGGTTCCATCATACCCCCCCAGTGAGGACTAAGCAGCATAGAAAACGAATGAATGTATACAACCATATGTGATAGTTAGAATACTGTCCTATTGGGAATCTCTCTAACTACAGTCAAACCTCGGTTTTAGAACACCCGTTTTTGGATGATTTGGTCTTCGCCAAAACATTTTGCCCAAATTTAGCCCCGGTTTTCATACAACATTGCCTGTACCAACCTAGTCCGTTTGTCAGTGTAACTGATAGCTGGAGCTTTTAGCTCGATGTCTGAAGCTGTGTGAACGTTTTGAGAGTGATTTAAATTTCTTCAGTAACTCTGCAGCCTCAGTATTTTTTTTAAGAAAACATTTTACGTGTGTTATAGACTGAAAAAAAAATATTTTCTGTGGGGCTAACAAAAGTGAAATACAAAGCAGCAAAGTTACTGAAGAGCAAAATTTTAGGTTGGTCCCAAAACTTTTGGCCACAACTGTACGTTGGTAAACCATACTCCCTGACGCTTTAAGAGTCGCAATTGAATTTGATAGCTTGAGTTTTTAGATCGGTGTCTAGCGTCTGGGCTCTTGACTCTGTCCTTCGCTGGACCCTGGTTAGATCCCGGGAATACGCAGGAGCTGACCAGACGGGTTACACCAGCGTTGCCAGACGTATGATAATTTCACCATCTATATGCTGTATGAAAATTCCACAATTGTACAAATGTCACCCATTTAATACAAGGCTATTAGCAAATACAAACTGGATACATACAACACTGTACCTGATGTCTTGCTTTGACTTAAGTGCCTCTGTAAAGCCAGGTGCAGGCGTTGTTCTGCCAGTGGTAGCTTTTTCCAACAGTACCTGTCATTTAAAGGTAAAACTGCACTATAAGCTACACTATATACGGTCTGTTGTAATGTTTTACTGCAGCAGCTGGTCTTTAGCAACGCCAAATCGGGATGTACGATAATTTTGCTCGTATAAGAATTTAACATCCTGGTACGACGATTTGTACATTTCCATCTGGCAACACTGCTTTGTATCATTCCGCGGAAACGAGTGCTCAAACAAAGCATTCCACGCGTTTGTGACCTAGTCTTAGTGCATTTGATATTGCTTGTCACTGCTAAATAAGCCGCCATGGGACCAAAGAAAGTTGCGAGTGACCGCAATTTGTCAAAGAGGGTGAGAAACACTATTGAATTCAAGAAAGAACTCATAGCAAAGTACGAAGATGGCGTCCGCGTGGCCGATCTCGCCAGGATGTATGGGAAGTCTGCATCAACAATAAGTTCTATCCTGAACAGGAAAGACGAAATCAAGGAGGCTAATGTTGCGAAAGGAGTGACGGTGTTAACAAAACAGAGATCACAAACGATCGAAGATGTTGAGAAGTTGTTGTGGGTGTGGATCACCGAAAGGAGGTTGGCGGGAGATCGTGTTTCGGAGCCCGTAATATGCGAAAAGGCAAGGCTGTTGCATGCGGATCTTTCCAAGAACGTGCCTGCAACGAGTGATGCTGTTAGCGAATTTAAGGCCAGTCGAGGCTGGTACGAAAATTTTAAGAAAAGAACAGGCATGAACACTGTCGTAAAGCAAGGCGAGCCTGCAAATTCCGACCAGAGTGCCGCCAAAGACTTCGTTAAGGAATTCAAGGACTGTGTCGACGCTGAAGGATTCCTCCCCCAACAAGTCTTTAATTGTGATGAAACAGGCCTATTTTGGAAGAAAATGCCAAAGAGGACCTTCATCGCTCAGGAGGAAAAGGAACTGCCAGGACATAAACCCATGCAGGACAGGCTAACTCTGTTGTTTTGTGCTAACGCTAGTGGGGATTTCAAAGTGAAGCCTTTACTCGTGTATCACTCTGAAAATCCCAGAGTCTTCAAGAAAAACAATGTTATAAAGAGTACATTGTGTGTGACGTGGAAGTCTAATGCCAAGGCATGGGTCACAAGTCACATTTTCATTGAGTGGGTCAATGAAGAGTTTGGTCCCGGGGTTAAGAAATACCTCCTAGAAAATAATTTACCTCTCAAGTGCCTCCTAGTGATGGATGATGCTCCTGCTCATCCTGCAGGCTTGGAAGACCAATTGTTGGAAGAGTTTAGCTTCATCACAGTGATGTTCTTGCCCCCTAATACCGCTCCCCTCATCCAGCCCATGGACCAGCAGGTCATTTCAAACTTCAAAAAACTCTACTCCAAAGCACTGTTTCAAAGGTGCTTTGAAGTGACATCAGACACTGAATTGACTTTAAGAGAATTCTGGAGCAATCACTTCAATATCCTCAACTGCATAAGCCTAATAGATAAGGCTTGGCAGGGAGTGACTTCAAGAAGCATAAACTCAGCTTGGAGAAAATTGTGGCCAGAATGCGTCAAGAAGGAATTTGAAGGGTGTGAGGCAGACCCTGATAACCGTACACCTATTGTGGAGTGTATCGTGTCCTTGGGGAAGTCCTTAGGGTTGGATGTGAGTGGCCAGGACGTGGAAGAGTTGGTGAACGACCACAGTGAAGAGCTAACCACTGAAGAGCTGCAAGAACTTCAAGTGGAACAGCAACAGACGGCGGCAGAGGACATTGCTTCAGATGAGGAGGAGGAGAGAGGGGAGAACGTGCCTTCTTCACTGATTAAGGACATGTGTGCCAAGTGGAGCGAGGTGCAACGTTTTGTGGAGAAACATCACCCTAACAAAGCTGTTGCAAGCCGTCTCTGCAACATGTTCAATGACAGTGCCTTGTCCCATTTTCGGCAAATCTTAAAGAGACGCCACAAACACAACTGTCTAGATAGTTCATTGCCACAGGGGTCCGGTAACAGTAAAAGACAAAAGAGGGAAGTCACCCCGAATAGGGCTTTAAAATCTGAAGTCCTTATGGAGGGGGAGTTCCCCTCCATACAATAACCTCCTTCCTCTATCCCCGTCCCCTCCCTTCCATCCACTCCCTTCTCCCTCACCACTCACCATATTTGCCAACAATAGTCTTCAAAAAGGTAAAAGTGATGTTACTTTTTTTTTTTTTACCGGTTTAATTTGTCGTAATTATTTAGCATTGCTTTCTGCATGTAAAACAACCTTTTTGGGGTGTCTCGTAGTTCAGATTTCACAGCTTCTTGGTCATGGATTTTCAAAAATATATTTTAACAAATCATGTTCTGTAGTGGTGGAATATGGCCCTTTTAGTTATCAAAAAGTGCGCATATTGAAGCATTTGTTTGTGCCTAAATGAAGTATTTTCAACCATAAAATGGCTAAATGAACTAAAATACAAATTATAAGGCATCCGGAAGATGCATTCAAAGATGGTTTGAATGATGTACGAGTGAAAAGATGGCTATGAGGTGTTATGTCATGTCTAGAGGGCTCTAATAATATGAAAAAAATTATTGAGAAGGTCGTAAACAAGTTTTTTTTTATGCTAGCTATGATAATATTCAATTTATAAATAAGGAAATTCACATATTACAGTTAGGAACGAGGGATTACCGTAAATGGATTTACATGATTTCTTATGGGCAAGATTGCTTCAGTTTTTGACTGGCCTTTTTGAATGGATTATGAAAACCAGAGTACCACTGTATGTTACTTATTCATGTAAAACTAAAGGATTTGCAATAATCAGAAATACAATTTATTGTTTTATAAGGCTGTACAGTTAAAAAGTACAAAAAAAATAGAAGTGCATTCACACAAGCAGTAATGTATAGCTTTGATTTTCTCCAATTGTCATACTATTGAAATATAGTGCATAACCAAGACAACACAAAAAGTACATTTTTTTTTACAGATAAATATGCTTCCAGCAGCTCAGTTTCACTGTCAGTCTGTCCATCCCTGTGCTCAGTAAGTGTGTCACTTTGTGGAATGATTCGGTCTATGGAGCACAATGGAACAGATTTTCCGAGCAGATGATGGAGAAGCAGGAAGAAAAAAAGCAATGGCATGCTAGATAACACCGAGCTGTTTTTTCAACCTCTGCAGCTGCTCCATGCTGATGTTGTTTCCACCACACACTACAATGACCACTGGTCCTAGCTGCTGCTCCAGCTTGCCGTCATTCTGCAGCCTTTTGATGACACCACTGTACACAGCAGCGAGTGCAGCACCACAGGCGGGCTCCACCAGAACCTTCTCATCATCTGCGCATGGAGGAGACACCCATACGAGGTCAGCCTCACTTCTGTTTTTTTTTTTTTTTTTGGTAATGTGGTTGTAGCGTGTACTCACCTACGAAGCGCTCCACAGCCTTTACTGCCTCCTGGTCTGTGATTACTTCTGAGAAGACTGTGTGCTCCTCCACCAGCTTAAGAGTCTGTGCAGAGACCCTTGTCAGGCCAAGTGTGGTGGCAACACTGGAGAGTGAAAATTTTAGCCACAAAATAACCACATGGGAGCTTATTGTGGAAACGGCTGTGCACCTGGTGATAGCGGGTAAGGTGACAAGCTCCCCTGCCTTCATGGTTGCACTGAGGCTATGAGCTCCTATGGTTTCCATGGCGATGATGGGCACATCAGCCCAACTGGCACGCCGTAACCCCTCAACCACCCCGTTCAGCAGTCCTCCACCTCCCACTGACAGCACGATGGCCCCTGGCTTCTCATTCATGTCTTGCTCCAGCTCCTTCACCAGAGATGTGTGGCCCTCCCTGCAAGCACGGACGCCGTCATTGTCACTTGACCTTGGCTACTTACTGCAAGCATCTACTGAAACACTCATACAGTAAGTGTGTTTGACTCATGTTTGTGACGTGATGCCTTCAGCAGCATGATAACACACTATTCCCTAATAATCACAATAGGAAGTTAATTTTTATTCATTGGGACACACACTTTAGAAAGTAGAAGGAAAGATTCACCAGATGAGGGGGTCGTCAAAGGGAGATATGAATATCCAGCCTGGGTTGTTGGCCACCAGCAGCTGTCCATACTCTATGCTTTCATTAAGAGCCTGAAAAGGACAAGTGTAGTGTTTACTGACCTACTCACTATTTTGTACCCAAATCCATTCATTAAAAATGATGCATAATCAACTGACCTTGCCATGAATGACCACGGTGGCACCCTCATCCCTCAGACGGTCCACTGTGGGGTTTGGGGTGACACTGGGAATGACAATGGTTGCAGGTATGCCCAGCTGGCGGGCAGAATAGGCTGCAGCCATGCCTGCGTTTCCTCCTGTAACAACCATGCAGTAGTTAAACTCTTAACACAGCAGCGAACACTCATTTTGAGTGCTGCTCATGCTGCTCACCTGAGCAGCAGATGAACCTCTCGCACCCTCGATCTGCCCACTAGAGAAATGAAGTAAAATGGAACAAATCAAGAATGATAATGCACCATCAGGCTGCATACACTTGGGTTGGTTCAGTTTCAGTTAATTATGGCAGGCCATCGTTATCACTCACAGTTTTGCATAAGTGCCCAATGCCTCTTATCTTAAAGGAGCCTGTAGGCTGGGATGAATCCAGTTTGAGATAGACTGAAGTTCCTGCCACTTTAGTCAAGGGGAGACTCTCCCTCACTGGAGTGGCCACATGCAGAGGCTGATGAGTCTTCATATCACTGTGTAGCACATCATGCATTTAGGTTTTTGCAAGAAACCTCACAAAACAAATGCCCTTTTTTTTTTTTTTTTTTTTTTTTTTTTTTTTTTACTTACCACAAGCTGAAAGCTAACAGGATGTAGTTACAAAATGATGTTCTTTTTCTCTCCCAGACAGTTGTACCAAAGCACATCATATATACCTGCTGGTGCTGTGGGCTCTGCAAAGGAGGCCCACTTGTGGACCAATCAGAATTTGGCATTGTGCTCCCAGGCCATGCCCCCAGGGGCCTCCATGACAAGCCCAACTGTGGATGAATGAACATCCTCTGAATTTGTTTCTTCTCCAAAACAAACAATTCAGTGATAGGTGAGTTTCTCATGTAAGTTAATGAAGTCATAATGTGGATTTTAATACATTTTTCTCATTATGGCTGTTTTTCTTTGCCTATTGGTATTTTTTTTTTGTGAGAATTAGACCTACTTGGGTTTAAAAAAAAAAAAAAAAAAAAACAGAAACGTGTGCTCATAGCATTTTCTTGTATACCTTTTAATAACCTAAATATAATGATCAGAAAGTGCAAAATGTTTGTCAAACGTAACACAAAGTCAGCAACACAAGTTAGACGACAATATTTTGAGTTTGGTCTCCAAGCCTTAACTCTGTTATAGAAATATTCTTACGGCTCAGATCGGCCTCTGTAGCGCCCTTGACACCTGTTGATGACATTTTTACACGCTGTGCATGCTAGTCTCCCCTCTAAAGGAGCTGTACACACGCCTGCCGTTACCAAAAGAGTCAACACTATTTTAGCTCTGATTCTCGACTACCAAAAGGAGTGCACGAATACAGCCTCAAACCTGAATGAACCGGTGTGCCAATGTCTGCTGCAGCCTTTGGATCACTGCACCAATGTCTATTAAAAGACCGCCAGACCATAGTAATGTATACAATATCACCAAGTGCATTTATTATGCACAAGCTTCTTTTTGGGTGAGATTAGGCCCTCTAACTCTGCTTTTGTGAGCATTTTAGATGTAAATATTGCTGTCTAGTATACTCTATTGCACTGTTAAAAGGGATCATTAAAACCAATTATGTAATAAAATATGGAGATTAATTTGAAAGTACAGGCACAGAACATTTTATTAAGTACACCTAAGGCATATGTTATGTTTTTTCTACTTGCTTGCAGTGGTGAAGAACTGCGGCCTGTTGCACTAAAGTAGGATAGATACTGTACAAGGGACTAAGCCGGGATATCTTGGTTATCCTGGCTGAATTTATCCATGATACGGTTTCACAAAAGTAGGATGGTGGAGACTTATTCTGTTAGCCTGCTCCAGATCAGGCTGAGGTCCAGGATCTTTTTAATACCATTCCTTATCTCAATCAGCAGTCACCATAAATGGAAACCAGTGATTATTCCACTGCCCACTACACATTGTTATCACATTCAACTACAGCCACTGTTATTATTTAAACATTTGTGATCATTCATTTCAATCATTGAATTTAGGTGACGTTGCAATCATTTATTTATTATTTTAATAAATATTTCTGTTGATTAGATAATTTACAGTCTCCGATATACGATGGTGTATATATATAAAATACACATCCCATATAAATACAAATTACACAACTGCAAGATAAAAGAGTTTACAGGCTGATGGAGTTATATTTACACAATTTCACTCACATCTGCAGTCAATTTGACCTACAATTTCAACGGATTCATAATCACAGTGCGACTACTTTTTCGGAGATGTTAGTGTTGATTAATGTGGATGTGTACTACATTACCCAGAAGGCTTAGCACTCGAGGGGAAACCTATGTTGAAGCTACCAGCGAGTAATGGTAATGTGCTAATAAAGCAATAAATACATATTACTGTACACTGCTGTTCCAGATTTGTTAAACAAGCAACAAATATAGCCTTGATGAACTATTTGGATTTTAATTCTGACGGTTTCAATGGAGCAGTGAGTGTGTAGTTTTGCAGATCACCTCTGCCACGCTTTCTCTCTTTGTTTTGTGGCCTTTCTTTTTTATTTGCTGTTTTGCCTCCTTGTAAGCCTCTGAGTATTTTTGCTTCTGTCGGGGGAAACTATGCCACTATCGTCGCTATGGTCAATCTGTGACTGTGATCGAAAGAGGGGTCTATTTAAGGAAGTATGCGCACTGATCCGGGATTGGTTTCACCTGGCTTGATTAATCCCTTTGTACTCATACTGGTTTGGGCTTTATGCAACCAATTAAGCTTGACGCTCTTGTTTTGGGTTGGATGAGCTGAGCTCAGTCATTTCTTCTGGATGTCTGAATCCTACTTTTGTGCAACAGGCCCCTGTACTGGATCATACCAAGTGGTGTTTCTATTATTAACACCCTCTCATGTATAAATAAGTTATTTAAAAAAAAAAGAAACTTCTCTATGTTACATAACAGTAATGCATCACAGAAAATTACAACCACAATACAGTAATCGCTCATTTATCACATTGGTTATCTCATTGGTTTCAGACTCGACCATAAGTGGGAATTTCTTATTTATAAATGGAATATTTTTATAGAGCATAGAAAAACTGTTAAAGACCTTCTAAATATGCTTTTTAACATGACTACAGCCCTCTAGATGTGAAATAATACCACTATAGTCACCTTTACACTCATATTACCCAATATATTAGGCATAATAACAGGACATACAGTATTAGACATAACATAGACTCAGACGTTAGCATTGGTAGAGCTCCTTGTCTTTTTCTGCACAGCGTACTTCCTGCTGTGGCTGTTGCCTCGTCAATGTAACATTACCGAAACCTAGTGACCAGTGTAGAATCCTACATGTTATGTCTTTGAATGTGTGTTCTGAATGCCTAATATTTGTATTTTCATTCAGTTAGCCATTTTTATGCTTGAAAATGCTTCATTTAGGGCAATATTTTTATTAAAAATGCATATTTTTGACTAATAATAGGTTGACAAGTGTCAATAATTGAATTATTTATTTTGAAAAACAGTGAGTGAAGCTGCGAAATTTGAACTGTGATGTGGCGAAGGACGACTGTATATAACATGTAGTGCATAAGCCACTACAGTCGTTTTGTTTGACAACTTTTCACAGCGACAGAAATATAAATGCAACACTTGTTTTTGCTACCATCTTTCATGAGCTGAACTCGTATCTAAAACTTTTTCCGTGTACACGAAAGGCTTATTTCTCTGAAACATTGTTCACAAATCTGTCTAAATCTGTGTTAGTGAGCATTCATAATTAATCCACCTCACAGGTGTGGCATATCATGATGATTCGACAGCATTATTTTTGCACAGGTGTCCCTTGGGCTGGCCGCAATAAAAGGCCACTGCAAAATGTGCAGTTTTATCACACAGCGCAATGCCAAAGATGTGTTGAGGGACTATGTAGTTGGCATGCTGACTGCAGGAATGTCCACCAGAGCTGCTGCCTGTCAATTGAATGTTCATTTCTCTACCATATGGCGCTTATACAGGAATTTATTATTACAGGTTGAGTCACCATGGGTTCAAAGGAACAGTCCACCCCGCCAAAATCATAACGGCGTCCCCCAGTCTGCAACTTCAATGAACAAGGAAGTAGCCCGCAACTAAACAGAGTTGGACAAACACACAAACATTTTTCAATGTAGCGTACATGAATACATAACCTAATGTTAAATGAATACTGAAAGTGTCATTGAAAAATAAGCATTCATATCTCGGTAAAGACAGAATTTTTGATACTATCATTTGTTATGTGAACTGTGCTGCACCGACAACAATCTGAAGCGATGACCGCAGGACTTTCTGAATTTCTTTCTTTGACCTGATAGTTCAGGGGTCACCAACTCGGTGCCTGCAGGCACCAGGTCGCCCCTAAGGACCACATGAGTGGCCAGCTAGCCTGTTCTAAAAATAGCTCGGATAGCACCACTCACCAGTGAGCTGCATAACATTTTTTGGGGTTGCTTTTCTTGTTTAAGTCACACTTACTGTACATGTAAACTGTAAATGACAATATGTATTAAAAACACTTTAAAAATTGGTAATATAAATGAACTCTGACCTGGTATAGTTCAAAGGTCGGTATTGTGCGCGTGACCAAAACGTAGCGTTTGTGGAGATCATACAAACCGGTGGAAACAAGCTAGCGGGCGCAGCGAAAATGAGATGACAGACCGCCCAAAATGATTTCAGAAAAAAGAAAGAAAACAACTTTCACGATGAAGGGGAGTTTTTGGTTGCCACTGTAAAAAGGAGCCCGCGTGTGTCTCATTTGCGGGGCAACTGTGGTGACGGCAAAGCGGCACAGTGTCTCACACAACCAACCATGCTAACTACCCACAGGGCAGCGCACTACGAGCTGAAAGAAGACCGCACATAGGTGAATATCATTAATTATTAACATAGTTAAAGGTAAAATGAGCAACTGGCTATTTCATAAGTGTGTATCTAACTGGTAGCCCTTCGCATAAATCAGTACCTAAGAAGTAGCTCTCTATTTCTTAAAGGTTGGTGATGCCTGCGCTAGTCAAAACAACTGAGTGATCCAAAGCACAAGATCTGTCAAGGCTTCTCCTGCAATGGTTAATCTTGCAGCGCCCCCAGGTGGTACAACACTACACTAACATACAAGAGGCACGACAACACGGCTCTCTCAAATTTGCTAACATGTGAGAAATGTTTGTGATCCAGCTTTGCAAGCAGATCAAACTACCACATGCAATCTTTCAGTGGTATGTCGATAGTTGAGGTTGAGTCAGTTTTGCCAAAATAATACAGTAACACAAAACACATGCAGTTTTGTCTTTGTAGCTCCTGTCTCAACAGCCTGTCTTGAAACTGATGACAATGTTCTACCATAATTGCTGTGCACAATAAACATTTGTTAGACCTAATTTTCACATTGCTCTGAAGCTTGATTTTACTCGGCAAAAAGAATATGTTTTTACATTGTCGCACAAAACAATGTGACACATTATTGTGACATGAAAAATCCTGTTTTTTTTTCCTAACCAAATTCAGAGGCTGCATCATTCAGGGCTTGTCTTATTTGGTGATATCCCAACAATGGCTGTCCTGATCAAAGAATCGCTCACATGCAACCCTCAAATGTGATCTTTCCGAGTATTTATTTATTTCCATGTATGCTCCAGTGTACCCCCGCAACCCTAGTGAGGATAAACGGATGGATGGGTAATTGTATCAGTATTTTGTTTGTGTCCTTTGAGTAAGGGGTGCAAGTTTTTTTTTTTTTAATGCTGTACTCGCAGAATGGAGAAAAGGGACAACAGGGACAACACTTCCTTTGCCCATTGGTGCTGGCTATGCTGCGGCACTGTATGCACCTTATTGCTTTTTGACTTACCATTGTATTGTTTCAAAAATAAATCTTCATCTGCTGCAATTATGCAAGATGATGAAACCCCGCAAAAGTAAAACACTGATGTAGACATACAAACTGTTCAGGTGGATAAAGGTATCAGTAACAAATCAACACTAACATGATATAATTTTTTTTTTTGTTATTGTTGTGGTGTCCATGTTGTTACATTGCTGATATTGTTATATTCATATACTTCATTATTTTTCTGTGCCGCTTAATCCTCATTAAGGGGGGTTGCAGGGGTATGCTGGGGCCTATCCCAGCTGACCTTGGGCGTCTAGCTTGGACTGGTCGCCAGCCAATCGCAGGGCACATATAGACTATCATTCACACTCACATTCATACCTGTGGACAATTTAGAGTCGCCAATTAACCTAACAACCGTAGTAGCTGAAGAAAATCAACGCACACATGGGGAGAACAAACACCACATGGAGATCTCCAACAGAGATTACAAGAACACAGATCTTCCAGCTCTCCTGACTGTGTGGCCAACATGCTAGCCACTCGGCCACCGTGCGTTTATATACTGTGTTATATTGTTTCCAAACTCAGGGAATACATCCTTGGACACAGGAGGGATTGGAATTGGAGACTATAGTTTTTGCTTTTTATTTTGCAAAAATGATTTTATCTTACAGCTAATAAACCGCAAATCAGTATCTCAGGAAATAAGAAAAATTTCAATAGAATTTCAATATTTTAAACTACTGGTTCGTGCTCGAATCAGCAAATGAACTGTAAATACTGAGACTTTAATTGGTCTTTTTTTTTCTTAATTGAACTCTTGAAATCAATTAACTTGTGTACAATATAATTTATTGACATGCACTTGTATATAACAAATAAGTTCATTGATACTATAATCATGATCAACAAATTAAAGGCAAATTGAATTTAATGATCTTGAAAAAAAAATTCAAGTAAAAAGTATCGGTATCGGAGAGCGATACGGTCCCTGTATGAACCTGGTATCAGATCATTACCAAAATTGGCAGTATCGCCGGGACCTAATGAAGGTATCACTTATTCTAACCCATCACCCCAGCAGATTCCCGTGGCGCCTATGTTTGAAATTGAGTGGGAGCCTACAAAACAGCTCTTTGGTTGAAATCAAGTTTAAAAAAAAAAACGTGTATTAAAAGCAGTCGAAGAGAGCTTAGTTGATAAAGTGTGTGTTTATGTCCTGACTGAGGCTGCCACCTCACAGCGTTCAGAAGTCGGCCTCTATGGCAACAGCAGGAAAAGAAAAAAAGGAAAAGATTTGACAACATGGCGCACTATGCTTGAGAGAACTTTCTGCTGAGAACAACTTACACTTCTCATTTTGTGGACTTTCTATTCACTCTGTCGACTTTCCACTGCTACGTGGACATCCGTGGGCTTTTTCCCCCCCGAACCTTTCTGCTTACACGAAACCTTGTGTTGAAATAAAAGTCGTGGAGGAGTGTGATGGGATGAGAAGAACGAAGAACCGAAGCCAGGATGGAGAAACAAGCGACTCTGAAAGAAAAGGTAAATGGATTAAAACAAGACGAGTGGCCGCACACGACGAAGCTGCCATCTTTGCCGTTGTGTTCATTCTAGTGTCCACACAACACCTTTTAACACGCGCCGTGCACCGGAAATGAACAACCTCGTCAAAGAATGTTTATTGATCGATTTTCCAGTGAAGCATGCTGTAATGTCGTGCACAGTGTGTGTGTGCGTGCACACGATAACCAACATAAAGTTGAGTTTAGATGCAGTAGTTGAGTCAAACTACAGTACAACTGTTTTTGTGCAGGAATACAAAGCTAATATCATGCAGGAGCGTCTTGTATATTTGTTTCCTAATTTAAATGGAAATGTATGAATGTAATCCAAATAACTGTGGAGTGTAACCCCTTTATTATATACAATTATATATATTATTGTTACAGAATATCACATTATAATCATCATTCTCACTTTAATTTGGTCCTCCTTCCTAATCAGTAAGCTTTCTTTTAAAATGTATAGATCTGGTATTCTATAGTATGCTATGGTTTATTTGTTTCAAACATGCAAAATAAATTAGAACATCACGTCAACATGACCGAATGGAAGTAGGAAGAAGCAGAGTTTATTATTCCCACCATATCTTTTACATGTTCACACAATATTTCATTTGCTCAAATCAGGGGTGTCCAAAGTGCGGCCTGGGGGGCACTTGCATATTCGTGGCTTGTTTTTCAATGGCCCGCAGCACAATGTTGTAATAAAATTAAACAAAAACAAAAAGAAAAAATGAGCAAAAAGGCATAATGTGATGACAAGCTGAAATGTTGATACTAATACAACTTTTGTTCTGAAACATGTCAGTATAAACATTTTCTTTGCCTTTTTCTGAACTTAAGAAAAATCTATAAATAATATCAAAGCGGCCCCCTGCATCTTCTGATTTTTCAGTATGTGGCCTGTGGTGGAAAAGGTTTGGACACCCCTGGCTTACCCCTTCACTTCCTTTGTTTAACTGTCACCATTTTCTAATTGAAGAGAAAAGAATAGAGAACGTAGCAGAGAAAGAAAAGCGTCAAAAAATGAAACACTACTAATCAAATATATCTTTGAGCGATTCTTGTTTTAATTTTACTGAGAGATGAGGTGCCACGCAGTTGGACCTACTGCATGAATTTCTAAATGAATAATTTCAGTGTATTAATGGCTATGCAAATAAAAAAAAACAATGGCCAGAAATCACAAGAAACGTGCCACTGCATTTCAAAGCTATATTTCCTCACTACGCAAAGCCCGCATGCCTGCTTGTGTTCTGTTCTCTCAGCCTCTGGAAGTAATTACCAAGCCTGCCCATATCCCAGAATTCACTTTGAGGAGGAGGTGTGGTGAGGAGTAGGAGGAGGTGGTGGTGATGGTGGAAGGGAGGGCGGCTCAATCACATGCAACTAGAGAAGACTTTCGTGACCCAGTAATACTCAGTAACCCATCATTGCTAATGGATAAATGGCTACTTTTAAGACTCGTTTGTCATTTATTTGTATGGTTTGTCTGGTAGTTACTATGGCGACGAGCTGAATAGGAACGTGAACAGCCTCCCTGAGACCTAACCTTAAAGTATCTCACATAAGTGAGTACACAGCTCACATTTCAGCAATATCTAGCCATCATTTTCTCATATCTTCTCAATGGGCAATAGGAGAATGGACAATTTCAGTAAAACTTTGATATAATTTAGAGTAGTCAGTGTACAGCTTGGAAATGAGTACAGTAATTCCTTGTTTATCGCGGTTAATTGGTTCCAGACCCGACTGTGATAAGTGATAAGCCCTCTAGACACGAAATAACATCCCTATAGTCACCTTCACACTCATATTACCCAATGCAGGAGGCATAATAAAAGAAAATAGGACATATTAGACGTAAATAAGACTCATGCTTGTTTTTGTTGCTGTAAATGTGTTCTGGTGTTTGGGGAGCTGAGTGGGGGTGTACAGCAAGTGATGTTGCGGATTCAGAGTTGAGTTTTAGCTTGGAGTGGGTTGCGGCCGCAACAGTGGCCCGTGTTTTTATTAGGGATTTTTATTAGGGATTATTGTGCCTTTTGTGGGGAAATTCAAACCTTTAGTAAAAGCCTGTTGTTCCAGCGATCAAGTCTGGTGCTTGTGTCTCACCGAACATTACAATAACATTACTGACACCTAGTGGTCAGTGTAGAATACTACATATTAGGGATTAGTGTATCCGTTACAGATAATGCATTTTTGTCGAATACGTGAGCGTGAAACGAGTACATCTCGTCATTGTTCGTAAGAGTGATGAAAGAAAATCCTTGTTATGTATTCACTCTTCACGCTCTGTGATTCACCAGCCACACACAACGACCGCCCTTCCCGAGGCAGACTGTGCAGGCTGGAGCCCGGGGAGTTGATCTGTGCCTCATTCATTGTTTCGTAAAGTACGCGGTACATTTGACAAGACAGCGCTGTGCAGGCTTGTGTTGCATCAGTCACAAACTTGTTTAGTAACGTACGCGGTGCATTTCACAAGACAGCTGTATAGGGCTCGTGCGTCAGATTATTTTCCTGTTTGTCATCACTGGATGTTTGCATGAATCACCAACTTCACACAGATCATTAAAAAACAATTAAATAATAGTGTTACAGATTGTTTACACACATACACAGTACACATACAGCTGAATAATAAACAAATATAGCAACTTCTGATCAATCCATGTCAATTTCAGACTTCAAATAATGTACCGATTTAAGCACCACCCATTTCCGGTTAAACCACGCCCACTCTTTGTGTATGCCCCACCCACTCTGAGTACAGGTACGGATACAGATAATTTAGATGGGTGAACAGATACAGATACAGATGCAGATACAGATACAGATAGTGGTGTACTCGCTCATCCCTACTACATATCAAATTGTTTTTGAATGCTTTATATTTGTATTTTAGTTATTTTAGCCATTTTTATGCTTGAAAATGCTTAATTTAGCCAAACAATACGTAAAATTAAATATATGTTTTACTAATAATAGGCCATATTCAACCACGAACCAGAACAGCACAATTGATTAATTAATATATTGTTGAAAAATCAAAATTGAGAGCGCCAAGTGGCGAGGGATTGCTGTATTGATGTGTTACTGCCCTCTGCAAATTAGTCAACACACAGTCATTATGTGAGAGCACCTCACAGTGAACATGTCCAAATCGTGTCCAAAGTGTGCATATTTAGCGTGAGCACCATTGGCTAGCACTGCCTTAATCCTCTTGGGCTTGGAATTCACCAGATCTGCACAGGCTGTTACCGGAATCCATTTCCACTCCTCTATGATTACATCATGAAACTGGTGGACACCTTTGCTTGACTTCTGCCTGAAGATGCCACACAGATGTTCAATTGGGTTCAGGTCTGGAGAAGACATGCTTGGCCGCTCCACCATTTTCAGCTTCCTCATCAAGGCACTTCATCTGGGAGGTGTGTTTGGGCTCATGACCATGTTGGAAAGCTGCCAGTTTCCCAAGGGAGGGGATCATGCTTTGTCACAATACATGTTGGAATTAATGTTAACGTCAATGAACCACAGCTCCCACATGCCAGCAGAGCTCATGCAGCCCAAGACCCTACCACCCCAATGCTTGCAGACAGGACACAAATATGTTGGTCCTCCTGTGTGTTACCAGATATGCCAGACAATAATGACTGTGTTGAGACATTTTCAGTGGATAGTAAATCTACACTGCTTTGCAAACTTTGTACACTGACTACTCTAAAGTATATCCACATTTAATTTCTATAGTATTGTCCCTTAGCAAGATATAGTAGAATAATAATGATTGCCGAAAGGTGAGGGGTGTACAGTACTCACTTTTATGAGATACTGCACCTTTAAAAATTTTTTTTTTTTCAAGTTAGAACTAATTAATCTGCATTTTCATAAAGTGGCAAATTCCATTATTGAGCTGAAATATAAATTGAATTTATTGCAGATCAACAGATCTCTTATGCGGAGTCTCATTGAGCTAATTTGTAATGTTGTCATATTTGTGTGAACCATATTCATGTTGCGTTATCGTTTAACCTTCATACAGTTGCATTAGGACAAATGACCCGTGTCCTCGGTGTTTTCATAGCTCTTTTGCACACTGATACTGACTGCGTAAACTGGAAACTGAAAAGAAGCAGTCAATAAATTAAGCACAAGCATATGGCTGTTACTGGATGCCTGCACAGTCTAATGAGATCTGATATGATTATTTTGCAAAGATACTCACTTGAGGTTGACACTCACAGAGAGTTAATCATTTAACAATATGGTTATCATTGTGGTTGTAGTTTGTATCGGTTGCATCATAAACGTATGTTGACACAGAACACCAAATTGTGTTGTAGTGCAGTTGTTCACCACTGCAAACTACAAAAGCAATACAAGGACTTAACTGGACAGTAGCCCGTCACTGTTTTTTTAAATACGTTTTTCAAATCTCTAAAAGATGAATTCATTTTGTCTTTTTGTCATTATGTGCTGTTCTAAGTGATCTAACATAAAACAAAACTTAGGCTGCCATCTCCCAAACAGACAACATACAACCACACATGTTTTGACTTCGGCCGAGAGGCGGGGTACACCCTGGACTGGTCGCCAGCCAATCGCAGGGCACATATAGACAAACAACCATTCACACTCACATTCATACCTATGGACAATTTAGAATCGCCAATTAACCTAACATGCATGTTTTTGGAATGTGGAAGGAAACCGTAGTACCCGGAAAAAACCCACGCACGCACGGGGAAAACATGCAAACGCCACACAGAGATGCGCAACGGAGATTCGAACCCAGATTTTCCCGATCTCCTGCCTGTGTGGCAAACATGTTAAAGGAATTTGTTTTCTCTTACAAGGGAAAACATGTCCCACTTTCAAGCTCTAAAATGGTATAGCCCTGCTAGCCATCATCTTCCATGTAATGCACAGTCTACAGTATCAAAATTGTCGTTCGCTTCTCTGAGACTGCTTTTGCGTATGTGAATGTGCTACAGGCATGCACGTGTATACGAGACAGTGGCGAATAAAAGCCTTGACAGGCAATTGTTTTATTCGAGGCGGAGTTTAACTTTGAATTGTGACAAATATAGACATATGCTAGCCAATGGTGGTGTTATAATTTTTTGGTTTAACAATGGTTTAATGTGGAGCCAAAGAAGGACAGCAACTTTAATAATGAGTCTTTCAGTAATGACTTGCTGTTACTTATTTTGTCCTCTCATTTCATCTCTCCAGGCTTCAACCTCCAACTCTCGGGCTGCAGGTCGACCTGTGCGTTGTGTTTCAGGAGACATCGGGACCAAGTGTAGTCTCACCAAAGCCGATTTTATGGAGAAAGTACAGCGGAGCAACGAGGCGTGTCAGCGGGGGGACTTTAAGACAGCCGTTGAGTTATACAGCGATGCCTTAAAAGCGGACCCACAGAACTGTATTCTGTACAGTAACCGGTCTGCTGCGCTTCTCAAGCTGGGCCAACACCAGGCTGCACTGGACGATGCTGAAAAAGCTTGTGACCTGAATCCTAAGTGGCCTAAGGTAAGGTTTTTAATGTCTTCAAATATGGACAGGCTCTTGTAATATATTGAATTTAATATTCCTGCTGTACAGTCGTCCTTTGCTACTTCACAGTTTGAATTTCACGGCGTCGCTCTTTGGCGGTTTTTCAAAATACATACCTTAATAATTATTGTTGTTTTGTGATTGACTACAGCCTTTTCTTAGTCAAAAATGTGTATATTTAATTAGATTTTACTCATTCTTGGTTGTTTCGAGCATACAAACAAATAAATGAATGAAAATACAAATGTAAAGCATTCAAATGACGCATTCAAAGACGTGATTATTGAGTATCCTACACTGGTCACTAAGTGTCAGTAATGTTACATTGATGAGAAAATAGCCACTACAGGAAGTAAGCTGTCCAGAAAAAAAACAAGAAATAGGCTGATTGATTTCTAATATGTCTTATTGTTATAATGTCTGCTATATTGGGTAATACGTGTGTAAAGGAGACTATAGGGATGCTATTTCATGTCTAGATGGCTCGGCTCTAATAATGTTAAAAACCATATTTAGAAGGTCTTAAACAGGTTTACAATGCTCTAAACTATGAAAATTTTCAATTTATAAAGAAAGAATCCTACTTCGCTGTAGGGATGTGAACGATAAACCGATGCGACCAGATGTACGGTTTGAGGAGCGAATGATTCTGATTCACCGGGAAAATACTCCTGTATCGATAATAATCAGCCATAAATCTTTAGATTAATCGATTGTGGAGACATGCACCGGGTATCGTGAGAGAAGCAATCGGTTGACAGTGTCTTATAAACAACGAGAGAGCCTGGGCTACCAGCGAAATGCCCAGGCTAGGGCCAGCGCGCCGGCCGCTGGCGCTAGTTAGATAGGGCCTTGGATTAGGACTGCACAAAAACATGTAATCTAATTTCTAAATGACGATAAAAAAAATGAACAAGCCTACGCTGCCCTTTTACCCAAAGACTTACGCCGTACTGTCATTAGTTTGGCACTCGACACTTCCTCATCACTCTCCCCATCCTCCAGCGAGCCTCTCTGGCCAGGGCGAGTTGACATTACTGCCCCGGTTCTGTCTGCTGACAGGCGCGAGAGGAGCGAGCACATGAATGAATTGACTTATCTTCTTTGATTTGTCTTTATTACGCGCATCAATGCACTGTCGAGTGAGCGAGCGTGCTTTTGACTTGATGGATTATTTTCATCCTTTCTATCAAGAAAATCCCCTGTCAGCCGTCCTTCCGGGACGTTCCATGAAGAACATCAGAAAGTAATGATAATGCTGATAATAATAAAAAAAACAGTTTGATTTCTCTTACACGTGTGCGCATGCGTGCGTGTGGGAGAAAAAAAAACGTCTCTGAGAATCACAATCTCAATTCTAAGCAAGAAAACTGTCATTCAAATCTTTTGCAGAATTGCGCAGCCAAGCGTTGGATGAAGCTGTTTTTATTGTTTCACTCTAGACTTGGTGTTTCATTTTACAGTTTAAGTCTTGAACACATGATAAAGTGAACACTGATGGGTTTTGCTTATACAGAAATGTTTTGTGTCTGTCAGTAATGTTGAACGAAATTCATGGATAAAAAAAACGGCACACACACACACACACACACACCGCACTGGCACACCTCCTATGCTGTAGATGTTGTCCAGAGAGTTACCGCAGCTATCCGACATTTGAGCTTCCTCTCTGCGGCCGAGCCCACACAGTGAAGAGTATTTTCGTGACAAGCGAACACACTCCCATGTGACAGTATGTGTTTGAACAAGTAAACTGCATTTTACTCAAATTCACAGATACAGTAGATGGGGACATTTGTAGCCATGGTAACGGCACCACACAGGAATTGGGAGACCTCCAAAAGACTCAAAGCTTCAAAAACCAATTGAAATGTTTGAGACATACATTTTAGACATACATTCTAAAAGAGTGACTCTCCTAGTCATCAGTACAAAGTTTTGGAGTATCTGGTCTTGTACGGGCCATGTGCACTACTAACCTGTGATAGATTTCACATTACTCAGCCACACATCAGTCGTGGCCCAATTCCTCACAGCAAGAGCGATTTCATTGATTTCACAATTTAGTGTGGATAGATGCTTTTGTCTTTCCACAGAGAGATTGATGATAACGTGGTAGAGTGATATTGACGCTAATTTGTCGCCCGGGTGATGCATTCTCTTCTTTGGCGTGAGGTCACTTATGTCTTCAGATGCCCAGGTAGGTGTTCTTTTAATGGCATTGCAGAAACTGAAACTGTCCTTTCATATTTGAACCAATGATTTGTGTGAGTTGCATCATCACTCAAATATGTCATACTCAGTCTGCGGTACTGTTGTCAGTTTGCTTGAAGGACATTTTATTCACTTTGGTGATATTTCACTAACTATTCCGCCCTGCAGTGCTTAAGTGAAATTGAAGGTTGCTGTTACAATCATCCAGCTATTCTTTATATGCTGTCCAAGTACAAAGCAGTATTTGTGGTCTGACTGGCGGAGGGATGCTTTAATGTAGGTTGTGTTGCTCTGCATTTTCATAGATTTGCTTTTACTTGCTTGCTGATGTTTGCCTCCGCAGGCTGACTGTCAACGCTCGGCCTTGCTATTGTGTTTTCATTTTGTACACAAGGCTAACATTTATTTGTGAGGAAAAATAATGTTTTGTCTTATTTTTCTCAAAACACCACAAGGGGTCAGTGTTGCCAAATAGAAAGTATGTCTCAAACGTTTTGCGTGTATGCTGCAGAATTAATAGGCATATAAAGCAATTTGATTTTAGAAATTGCTTTTTTTTTTCAAAAGTAAATCATGAACAGCTTTCAACACAGGGGCATAAATGAGTATCATGGGAACTGGCTCTCAGCTTTCCCCTCAACAAATCACTTCTTTGTTTCTTTTCTTTCACATGTTCTTTCATTCAAAATGATGTGACGATCTGAATAAAATTCCCTTTCAGTTTGCTACAGCATGCTATGAATTATATGAACGAATTACACTGGCTTGTGTGTACTGGTTTGGAGAGATGGTTAGTAATGTTGGTCTTGATGTCCATCCATCCCCAATGGTTTGGAGCTATACCATCCATCTGCTTTTGAGGCTTGTTGGATGTAAAAGCGGGGATTAAATCACATGAGTGTGGTGGCATTCAGATCCTGTATGAGCACATAATATCATCAATCATTCCTCCCGATGACTGGGATTCTGGATTGGCCTGTCAAGTGGTGACAGGCATGGTTTTTGCTGCCCCAGGCACCAGCGAGCAGCCCACCATCCTGAAGAAGGCTGAAAGGCGTGAAGGAACCCCCTCTGTCGAATGTGTCAGCTCTCACCGCTGTGAGTGCCAACAAACACATTCTGAGAGAAGAAAGAGAATGTGCAATTTAATGATCCAAGACAGCTTTATACCTTTTGTACCTCACGCAGGTTCAGAATATAAAAGGCTTAAATGAGAACAAAATGGGGTGTCATTTCATAGAAGAGGGGCACATACTTGTGTGTGTCTGTTTGCATTTTGTCTCAATGAGCCACATGTGGGGGGGGGGAGGCATTTTGGTTGGACTCTTTGGCCATGTTCGATTCATTACCTCCACCGTGGAGATTATGTTTTCATCACCGTTTATATGCTCTCTTGCTGGGGGGTGGCAAGGGCTAAAGAAAAACACATTCAGGGTAAGTTTACACCACACTGATCTGTTGAAAATGGGAATGTTTTTTTTCTGTGCGTTGTCAAAATGATCCCTGTTCAAAGCATATGCACGCCAGCCCAGTAGTTCTGTGGGCGCTTTGTGGGGGAAAAAAATAAAATAAAAACACTGCATGCATTTGCACCCATGTGCTTGTTTCGTCCAAAGCCATATTTTAAGCAATTCTGTACGTCACATTACTAGTGGTTTAGTAAATGTTCACTTTGATGGAGAAACAGTATCCAACACAGCCAAGAACAGTGCTGTGTCCTTTATTAGGTTGTGATGTGTGCCTGCATTGAACACAATTTTTATGTGTTTTCAGTGGAAAGCATTTTCCTGTCCTAAGTGTTCAGGATTTCATTTTTACCTACGTTAATATTATGTGATGTCTTGACATATTCGGTGATCCATCCATCCATCCATTTTCTATACCGCTTCTTCCTCATTGGGGTCGCGGGGGCATGCTGGAGCCTATCCCAGCTGACTTCGGGCGACAGGCGGGGTACACCCTGGACTGGTCGCCAGCCAATCGCAGGGCACATATAGACAAACAACCATTCACACTCACATTCATACCTATGGGCAATTTAGAGTCTCCAATTAACCTCACCTGCATGTTTTTGGAATGTGGGAGGAAGCCGGAGTACCCCGGAGAAAACCCACGTGCACACGGGGAGAAAATGCAAACTCCACACAGAAATGCCCAGGGGAGAATCGAACCCAGGTCTTCCTGATCTCCGAGCTGTTACTGTGTTGGCCAACACTAGACCACCGTGCGGCCATATTTGGTGATGTATCAGCAAATAATCTCTCACTTACAATACCAAATACCAAATACAATACCAAACTCAAAGATATGGCATTTGGAATGGACAGAGATGGCCCATTGTTGTGACCATCACCTCATTTTGCAGCATGATGCACGGCCTCATGTTGCAAGGATCTGTGCACAATTGCTGGATGCTGAAAACATCCCATGGCCAGGATACCCACCGGACATGTGACCCATTGTTTGGGTTGCTCTGGATCGGCGTATTTGAGGCAAATGGTGGTCGCACTGGATACTTACTCGTTTTCGGACACCCAGGACCTACCAATACAGTCAAATTGCACATTTTGGAGTGGCTCTTTATTGTGGCCAACTTAAGGCACACCTGTGCAGTAATCATGCTGTCATTAACATCTTGATATGCCACATTTGTGAGGTGGATGAATTATGGATTATCCCCACTAACACATATTTAGACGTATTTGTGAACAATATTTGAGAGAGATAGGCCTTTTATGTACTTAGAAAACACTGAGTTCAGCTCATGAAAAATGGGAACAAAAACAAAAGTGTTTGTTTTGTTGCTTATTTTCGGGATACGCATTTGACTAAATTTCTTTTAACAACTTAGGGGAACATTAGCAGTGAAGTATTTGTTTCTTTGCTATTTCATAAATACTTTAATGCGATGGGAGAATCTCTTTCTGAAGTCCTTGTTTTGATGCCAGTATTGTATAGCAGACATTCTGTATGTATCTTAGAACTGAAACTGATTGAGACTCAATCGACAGCGCCTTGGTTGCAAGTAGAGCACTCCTTTTTTCCTCATTTGCTTTAAGATATAGATCCTTAACGGTCAGTTATATAATTTTTACTGGCCTGATTAAGGATTTTTCAACCCTGATGGAGCCCTGTGTTTTGTAGACTGACAGCCTAGCCTGAAGTATAAGAAGAATGTCTGTATCAAACTTTAGTCATTACTTTTTGACAGATGAGTGTGCACTTTTGTTGTGCTTTATTCTCGGGGGGTGGGGGGAGGTTGTGATTCTTTGTTGGCCCATCACACAGTAAACGCTTTCTCAGGCGAGTGACTGGGAGGACAATAACTTTCTCTCGATTGATGCCCTGCCTGTTCCGCTCCTCCATCTGGTCCCTCCTCCTCACCACTGCTGTTTCAGTGGCATGTTAAATAAACAAGGCTCTCTGCTATCACTCCAGTCCTTCAGCCTGAGAGCTGACAGGAGAGTTCCCTAGGAGGCAAAAAGACGAGTGGCACTGCAGCACAGAGTGGAAGACGGCTGTATCATTTGCATATATTTTGATTATAACCTATGATGGTGCCTATCAGGGGTATTGTATCTCCTTGTCAGAGTTGTCTACTCATAATGATAGTTAAAGTCCTGCAGATTTCCCAAATGATGCCATTTATTAATGCACATATTTTGCTTTTTTTTGGCCAAGCCAAAGTGGTCCATTTAAATCGCAGAGCAATGGGCCTCGGTTTGATTGAGACAATGAGTGTGTGTGTAGAAAAGGTCATGGTGCATGGAGTGCTGAGTGGGGATGTAATTACAGCTGCAGCATATACAGCAATTGTGTGGGGATGCTGACATGCTGATGAGACTTTAAAGTTTCGTTTTTCTCCAGCACTGGGTGATGACTCTGGTGTTTGCTGTAATAGTGCAGATGAAATAGAAAACCACATTTTTTTGCCTTTCGCTCCATTAGAGCAGCTTTTATCTCTTCTTGTGCTTCCATCCACTTCACATGTTTAACAGCAGACCGTGTTATACTCCTGCTGTATAGTTTTGAAGCCTGCTTCACAGTGACCTCAACCTTCAACTGAAGTACTGGAGAGTTTACTTAACGAAGGAATAACTCGCAGTGGATCATGTTTATTTGAAGGGTGATTTCTCAAAATTTTAGCATTGGACCTATGGGCACAGGCTTAAAGGGTCCCTGACAGGACTTATCAACTTTGCTTAAATATGTTTAATCAACATAGCAACATATCCCACAGCGGGGAAAGTACATTTCCCCGCTGTGGGATAAATAAAGTACATACAATGTTATATTTGCTTGTAATTATGTTCTACATTCGCAAAAATTACATTCATAGTTCATGGCGCCACCCATGATGAGCTAGCTGTCGCTGTTCAGTCTCATTTCCGGAAGTGACGTCATCAGGATGACACCTCTTAGCTAAAGCAGAGTAAACAAACGCTTCTCGAGGTAGATTGCCGATTTGGTTCAGTATATTTTTCATCAAAATAGTAGTCATCAATGTTGCGGCTAATTTTTCAAGTGTCTGAGCATACAGACAAGCGAGCTGAGCGTTCCTTGGACCTCTGTGAGCGCCATCAGACGTGCACACTTGTAGTGTCACACCTAGTCCAACTACCATTCTGTGGTATTTTGTATATGAGTGGGTTCAAAAGGTCAGCAAGGCGTATTTCACAATGTCGCTTTATTTTTGGTCCACCTCGGACAAAACTAGCCATAGAACTATCTCTTCCCATTAGCTGAATCTTTCAGGAGACACTTAATCATTTCATTTTCCATTTATTTTCTTTTTTACCATTTATTTTGTTAGTTATGCATACTTTTATTTCCTTTCTGTTTTGCAGGAGACTGCTCTGGCACTATTTTATTCTGGAAATCTACTTGAAAGTGATGCCACATTTGCTATATATGTTTACTAAAAATTTACATTAAAAAAAATATCTCAACCGAAAAAAAACAACTACGTTCCGGTCCCTTTGGCATCACTCGTGCAAACTGGTCGTAACACTTCCTGTATCTGGTAAGTTCGGCCATCAAAATAAAAGCATGTAAGTACCACAAGAACAGTTAAGCCACTCATTTAGTCCATACTTTTCACTCAGAAAACTGTCTCAGAGCAGCCTTTTCTCATTCGAAAAAGAAAAAAATCCCACCCATATTCAACTCGTGTTGTTCTGTTCCCACATACTACGACAGCCAGTCCACCTTAAAAGACCTTCTTTTACTTCAGCTTGGTGAGTGGTTGTGGCACTGCCCGTTCGTTTCGCCATAATACGGGGTTAGCAAACAACATTGAGCTCCCCTGCACCAGTAGCTATACGCTAGCCTGCAAAAAACAGCACTATATACTACGTACCGCTCTGTTAATTAATTGATTGGCTGCGTAAGTACATACGTACCAACAGGATCTCATCATTGGCTGGACAGTGTTTGTCATTGTGTTGCTACCGCTTGTTGTCGCCTGTCACTCACGGAGTTGCAAAATAGTACAGAATAAATTCTGTGTTTTTTTTTTATTTACAGTTCAGGTTGGTTTTATATTGCTGCACAGCAAGGATTTGTTGTGTGCTGAGAACACAAGATCAGTGTGCGATTGCGCACGCACCTTAAAGGGAACATTGGTAATCAAAATGTCGTGTTGCTGCTGGATGTTTATAGTATCTGAGTGATACTGGAAGTTTGTTTACTTTTCCAGAAAAAAGAGCTGTCAGCTCGATGATGTCACTTCCGGAAATGAGACTGAACAGCGAGATCTATCTCGTCATGGGTGACACCATGAACTATAAATGTCATTTTTGCTAATTTACTTTTTACTTTTTTACGATATAGAACATAATTACAAACAATATATGACATATTTAAGAAAAGTTGATAAATCATGTCAGGGTCTTTGAGTAGTCAAGCATCTAATTTCTTAAGAATAAAGATTAATCCTGTTTTAAAGAGGTATGGTTTTCACCATTGTTAGTTGGTTTGTGTATTTGTTAGATAGAAAAACATAAAATTTTGGTGCACATTGGACTAAACATGAGGGCCAAATTTTTTTCTCATCGTGTGCATGCAAATGCTACAGTCTCATTCACACTATCCAACATACAGTATCAAACCTTTCATGTAACTTTGTGGAGCTGCTTGGAGCAAGGAATAATTAATTACTATTATATTTTCGTGAGGAACAATATAAAGTTGAGGATACACCTGCCCCATAGCTGGTAAAGTCCGCCTTGTCTTGCAGAGGACTTTCTTATGCAAGGGTATATGCATGAGCGCCCACCCTCGATGTTATAATCATGATGTCATAATAGAAATAACCACAACAACTCAATATAACCAATAAACGTCTGGTCATCCAGGTCATCTTTCCATGATGAAATCACAGATCGCTTTAGTCCTCGGGTCCATCCATCCATCCATCCATTCATTTTCTTCCGCTTATCCAGGTCCGGGTCGCGGGGGCAGCAATCTCAGTAGGGAAACACAGATTTCCTGGTCTCCCGCCACCTCTTCCAGTTCCACCGGGAGGACAACAAGGCGTTCCCAGACCAGCTGTGAGACGTAGTTCCTCCAGCATGTCCTAGGTCTGTCCTGGGGCCTCACCATGGGGGCATCCGGGAGGCATCCGGACTAGATTTCCCAGCCAACGCCACTGGCTCCTCTCGATGTGAAGGAGCAGCGGCTCTACTCTGACCTCCTCCCGGATGACCAAGCACCTCACCCCTATCTCTTAGGGTGAGTCCAGCCGCCCTACGGAGGAAACTCATTTTAGCTGCTTTTATCCGCAATGTCGTTCTTTCGGTCATGACCCAAAACTCATGGCCATAAGTGAGGGTGGGAACATAGACTGACGGCAAATTGAGAGCCTTGTCTTCCGGCTCAGCTCTTTCGTCACCACGTGTCGTTTCTGTTAAACTATTTTACACTTTTCAATATATTATATTTCAATAGGAACAAGCCTTGGGCACGGGCGTCGTAGAGATGGTGGCGTTTCAGGTGGCTGATAAAGTTTGATGTGTTGAGGCTTGGTTCTTGTTTCCCTCACTGAAGAATGTTCACGTTCAGTACTATGAGCAAAGTTTTCCAACTGACATTATATTACCCGCCAAATTAGAAGCAAGCAGACGGGCAAAAAAAAAAAACACAGGCAGTGACCGATGCAACACAAGCACAGCACTGTCTTGTCAAATGCACTGCGTACGTAACTAAACAAGTTTACCAAGTAACTTAAGATACGAGCTGAGCTGGCTGAGGAAAACCTACAAAAACCCGTCTGGAGTGGAGGCAGTGACCAACACGACATGAGCCGTTTTCAACTCTGTCAAATGCACAGCGTACGTAACGAAGCTAGTTTACCAACTAACTTTAAATATCATTCAAACCGAAATAGAGCAAAATAGAGAGTGTGAGCTGCAGTCGAGCCAAGCAAGCAGAGAGCCACTGTCTGTATTGTGTCTGTGTGTGAAAGAGTGAGAAGCATGGCTCCTCTCTCTGGCTGTAGCGAGTCTGTCTAGGGAGGTGCAGTTGCTGTGTGTGACTGGCCAATCACAGAGCGTGAAGAGTGAATACATAAGTAGTTACCCAATGAAGATTTTCCTTCATCACCATTACGGATAATGACGAGCTGTACTCGTTTCTTGCTCGTACTCTGCAGAAATGCATTATCCGGAACGGGGTATCCGGCTCATCTCTAATTGACACCATGTTTGTTTATAGTGAGCTCAGTGGAGGTTATGACAGGCCGTTTGCAGCACGTCACAGAAAAGAAGCGCTTGATGTGCTCATGTTAACCCACGTACAGCACAGTATGGCTAATCTCACTTCAATGGATCTTTTTTTATGGGTTATCTGAGCTATTTTTTAATTTAATTAGATTTATCAGTAAGACATCATAATTCCTCATATTGG
Organism: Dunckerocampus dactyliophorus; assembly: GCF_027744805.1. NCBI lineage: Eukaryota > Metazoa > Chordata > Actinopteri > Syngnathiformes > Syngnathidae > Dunckerocampus > Dunckerocampus dactyliophorus. The sequence goes on along the minus strand of NC_072822.1, from coordinate 18,694,589 downwards.
CCAGATAATTATTGGCCCGTTAATTATCATGCACCCCTACTTTTTGTAGTTCAAAACATAAAGGTCAAAGGTAAATCTCACAGCAAGGTCAACATGCCAAACACAAAAAACGTAATCCCATATTCTAAATGGACATACGCAATCTTTTTATGGTGACTGACCTTGATCGGGAACGACTAGGGTCACTCAATAACAAGGTGCAAAATCAATTTGCATCAAACCGCATTGACTTTTACGTCATGTTTAAGCCCTTGACCAATGGTTTCCAGGTAATGCAATCATTATATGTCATATTATATATGTCAATAAGCAAAAGCAAAAATAACTGTACTTGTTAACAGAGACATGACATGATTTTATTTAGTACGTTGTTAAAAGATGCTACTTTTGCAGAGTGTTTGTGTTGTTGGAATAGCTACCTAAAATGTATTATTAATTTATTGCTGTTAAGCATGTTTAAGGGTCAAGCATTCACAGCTCTGCAAAACATATTGTGCAAGGACACAAAGACTGTTGTGCATCATAAGTTATTCACTTCCCAGGGAAAGACTTCAGACACTGATTATATTTATTAAAGGAGGTTGTACTGGAATTGCTTTCTGAGCAGAAATCTTTTAAATGTGATAATTTCTACAAACATCGACTAATTAAGACAATATGCATTCCCTGCTATATGCTAGGTTAAAGTAAGGTCTCCAGTTTCCCCCCCTCTTGCTGCAATACTGTTTTCCACTGGTGCTCACCACAGAGAGAGTCGAGTCATGAACCACTAATAAGAGGGTTCCATTTTGCTTCCACCCAGCCGAGGCTTGAACTAATGAACAAATCAAATGAATGGCATTTAATTACAGGCTGCAGGGAGCGGGACGGACAGAGGGTTGGCGCTAGCGGGCACAAGCCTGAAATTATTTGTCTGGAAAATTGTGAAATAAGCAAGAGCAGTTAAACTCCATCTTTTTCCTTTTGGAAGGCCTTGTGGCCAGGCAGCATTTGACATATGTACGGTTGGAGGGAAAGTGACCACACAAGTCCGTTGTTTTGATTTGAACGCACTTCCCAGGCAGCTTATTAAAACAAACATAAGAAGAAAGAAACCTTAACATGTCTCAAGAGCAGCCCCTTTTTGGTATTTTGCGGGACCTTTAAAAGTTCTTCTCTGTGCAGAATAAAAATTCTGCTTCTACTCTTATGTCTGTAATACAATACACAACACATTTATCACCGAGACTGCATTTGCATGAACCCGATGGATGCAATTTGCACCCGTTCTCATGTTCCCTCTTCAGTCTATTATCACGCACATAGTTTCCTCATATAGTTGACATTTTGCCAAATTACCCTTGCCTCATGCCTGAAGAATTGTCACTGGGTAATGTTGTGTAGCTCAGGCACAACACGCCTGAAATATTCATTTTATAACCTGATTTACATTGCAGTTTACAGTCTAGTTGCTTATTTTTTTCGTTGTTTCTTTCATTTTAGTTGAGTGAGTTCACATTCCTCTTAAAACCAGGTCTCTCTGTGATGGTGGCCAAGTGGTTTTCCTTTCTACCACCCAGGCGCTCCACCAAATTGACCAGTCTCATGAAATGGAATTGGCTCATACATTAAACACAAGGAACACTAATAGGCCTACTATAGACTAGAATAGACTAGGTCTATTTTTTCTCTTTAACATGAGTGCAGTCATCCTATGTGATTCTAAGGTTTGGTAGCTGCAACAAAGTTCACAAAGAGTAGGTTTTCAGTGTTGGATGATGTCATGTGTTTCAATGTGCATGTGTTGACCGACCTTTCACCTCACAGCTGTGTTTCTCTAGACTGTCCTGGGGATGTGCATGAGTCAGAGCTAGGGAGGCGTCATGCAGGGGGGTGATGTCATCCTGATGTTAACCTGTCTAGCTCATCAACACCCCATCAACACCTACTGGCCAGCACATGCATCATTACAGAGCATTATCTCCCAAAATATACTACAGTTGTCCCTCGCCACATGGCAGTTTGAATTTTGCGGCGTCACTCCATCACAAAAATATATTAATTAATAAATTATGCTGTTTCATGGTTGAATGCGTCCTATTATTAGTCAAAAATGTGCATATTTAAGCAAATCTTACGTATTTTTTTTACCTAAATTAAGCATTTTCAAGCATACAAATGGCTAATAAACTAAAATACAAATATAAGCCACTCAGAAGATGCATTCAAAGACGTTGACGTAGTCACTAGGTGTCAGTAGTGTTACTGTAGTGTTTGATGAGTCATACAAGAATCAGACCTCATTGCGGGAACAACAGCCTTTTATTGCAGGTTGAATTATCTCACAACAGGCATAATAATAATAAACACATGAGCAAGAGCACAAGTCTTATTTATGTCTTAAATAGCTTATATTCTCTGATTTGGTCTATTATATTGGCTAATGCAAGTGTAACGTTGACTATGGGGTGTTATTTCATGTAGAGAGGGCTCTAATAATGTTAAAAACTCTATTTAGGAGGTTGTAAACAGGTTTTCTATATTGTAATTACGAAAATTAATTTTGTTCATTTAATAAGGCATATGACTTAGCGTAAATGCACTTACCATGGTCTGGAACCAATTAACCAGGATAGATGAGGGATGGCTGTATTGGTTTAGATTTTTATTTACAGTTGTGTGAAAAAGTGTCTGCCCCCTTCCTGATATCTTATTTTCTTGCATGTTAAATGTGTCAGATCATCAAATAAATTTAAAATACTAGTCAATGACAACGCAACTGAACACAAAATGCAGTTTTTAAATGAAACTTTTTATTATTAAGGGAGAAAAAAAATTCTAACCTATATGGCCCTGTGTGAAAAGGTGATAGCCCCCTCCTGTCAAAACATAACTTCACTGAGATTAATTGAGATCTGTCAGTCTGGAAATGTTTATAAAGTGATTTCTAAAACTGTGGGACTCTAGCGAACCACAGTGAGAGCCATAATCCACAAATGGCAAAAACAGAACAGTGGTGAACCTTCCCAGGAGTGGCCGGCCAACCAAAATTACCCAAGAGGGCAGTAATGACACAGGTCACAAAAGACCCCACAACAACATCCAAAGAACTGCAGGCCTCACTTGCCTCAGTTAAGGTCAGCGTTCATTACTCCACCGTAAGAAAGACACTGGGCAAAAACAGCCTCCATGGGAGAGTTCCAAGACGAAAACCAATTTGGCAAAAATTGGGGCTGTTTTGCTGCTTCAGGACCTGGAAGACTTGCTGTGATAACTGGAACCATGAATTCTGCTGTCTACCAAAAAATCCTGAATTAGAATGTCCGGCCATTTGTTCGTGACCTCAAGCTGAAACAAATGACAATGCTACAAAACACACCAGCAAGTCCACCTCTGAATGCCATCCATCCATTTTCTATGTCGCTTGTCCTCACTAGAGTCACGGGGGTTTGCTGGAGTCTATCCCAGCTGACTTTGGGCGAGAGGCTGGGTAAATCCTGGACTGGTTGCCAGCCAATCGCAGGGCAGATCTAGACAAACAATCATTCACACTCACATTCATACCTATGGACAATTTACAATCTCTAATTAACCGAACATGCATGTTTTTGGAATATGGGAGGAAACCGGAGCACCCACAGAAAACCCACGCACACATGGGGAGAACACGCAAACTCCACACAGAGATGCCCAAACGGAGATTCAAACCACCTCTGAATGGCTGAAGAAAAACAAAATGAAGACTTTGGAGTGGCCTAGTCAAAGTCCTGACCTGAATCCTATTGAGATGCTGTGGCATGACCTTAAAAAGGCGATTCATGCTGGAAAACCCTCTAATGTGGCTGAATTACAACAATTCTGCAAAGATGAGTGGGACAAAATTCCTCCACAGCGCTGTAAGAGACTCATTGCAAGTTATCGCAAACGCTTGATTTCAGTTGTTGCTGATAAGGGTGGCCCAACCAGTTATTAGGTTTAGGGGACAATCACTTTTTCCCACAGGGCCATGAAGGTTTGGATTTTTTTCTCCCTTAACAATAAAATGTTTCATTTAAAAACTGCATTTTGTGTTCAGTTGTGTTGTCATTGACTAATATTTAAATTTGTTTTGGTGATTTGAAACATTTAAGTGTGACAAACATGCAAAAAAATAAGAAATCAGGAAGGGGGTAAACACTTTTCCACACCACTGTATGTAGGCTTTTAGTTCAAACGTCTTTTTGTGAACTGATACTTTACTTTGGCTAATTCACCTCACAAACTTTTATTAGATTATTTGTTTTGGGTAGATGTTTTTTATGGGTATGCCAATTTGCAGAGAAATAATGACAACAATTAAATGCAGAGGTCTCTTAGTCCCAAAAGAAATAGAATGCCTAAGCTTTTGTAATCACCTCACACAAGAAGCCTTTAATTGTGTCAAAGAATGTCTGCAACCTTAGAATACTTTTCCCACCGGATGCATCAACTGAGCATCAGCTTAATAGCTTTTTGCTTGCTATTACATGGCAAAGAATGTCAAAGGGCTGAGAGAATGAGGTCTCATTGCCATTCTCATGGCATAACAGCTTGCTCCTGATAGACGATCAGCTTTCTAAAGCCTTAGGAAATGAGCTAAACAATCGCACCCTGCTCTTTGTGTCTAAACCCTGAAGTTGTACAAATGCTGTCTTTTTTTCTTGCAGGGGTTCATTTGGTTATTCTACTGGCCCCACCCACATGGGATCTTGACAATACACAGGCTCAAGACCTGACTGCTTCCAGAATTAGCACAAGCGGCTGTGCCGCGGGTGGAAGAACTCCCTTTAGGGAAATGGTGTAGAGCAGAGTGCAACCTGCAAGGTGCCCATTACTGTATATTGAATTCAAATGGAAATTAATTTTTGCACAATCTGAACTGCTTGCTGGTCACCTCTGAACCTTCGGTGACTGGCATGCTTGTGTTTCTTTGTGTAATTGCCAGGATCATTACATCTTTCTTTAAGGATGTCTAAAATCAGGGTTGTGGTGTGTTTCAAACAACACCTATTCATGATGTAACCTCCTTCCTTCAATGAGTCATATGCACTGATTTTGCACAGAAAATACACTGGGTGGGTTTCCAGGTGGCTGATTGGGGTCACTAGAAAGAACTCTAGAAAGATGACGGTTTGAGAAAAAGTATCTTCTTATTGTTTTGACACACACTACCTGCTACTATCTACCGGGGTTGGTTAAAAATGTTTAAAAATCTTGCAAGCGATGCAGTACAGCAAATATTGGTGGTGATGGAAATTTTTCAGAAGAATATTGCTTCAGGTCACCCCTACAGCCTAACCTACTTCTCTTCAGCCCGCACTGTTTATGTCTTATTTGTATCACTTTGACAGAAACAGATGACACAGTAGATCCATGCTCTTCGCATGTAACTGATAAGCCCATAAAAATGTCAATTTTGCCACACGGCTCCCTCCACCCCCGCAACCCACTAATGAATGGTAATGTAAGATGATTGATGAATGGTTGGGATCGTAGGTACAGTGTAGCCTTTAGCCTCATCGTCAGGCGAAGGCATCTACGTAATACCCACATGCCTGTTGTCATTCCAGTAATGATTTCCATTTATATATTAAGTTGTGCTCAGTAGAGCTGCAACAATTAATAGATGAATCAATGATTAATCGATTGTCATTTTAATTAACAACTATTTTGGTATATGATTCATAAAAAACAACAACAACAAAAAAAAAAATATATATATATCAATAAACCCTGATTTCAGCCTCTCAAATGTGATTTTTTTTTTAATTCAAGCAGACTTACTATCACTTTGTGTTTTCGGCAAAACATGATATTCACACACATCAGCTTTGACTTTGGAAAATAGTGATCAACATTTTGTTTGTTTTGAGGCCGGATTGACTGTCGAAGCTAGTGCTTCCGTAGCCAAACAAACTTCTGTGCCTCACAGCACACAACCATGGTGCATTCAAGGACTGACAAACAAAGTGCGAAATTTCAACACACACACAAAAAAAAACATTATTGCCCCCAAAAAGAAAATCATATTCTGCAGATTACAAGCTGCAAGTAGTGAAATATGCAGCCGAACACGGCAATCGAGCAGCAGTTTGGAGTGAAAGAGAAACTTGTGAGGGATTGGCTGAAAGCGGAGGATACTCTAACTCAGGGGTCACCAACGTTTTTCCTTGTGAGAGCTACTTTTACAAAATGAAAATGGCCAAGAGCTACTCATTTTTGTAACATTTATTTTCAGAGCTTATTTTAAACCCAAACAAAGCGAATATGCTTGTTTTACCAGAACATGAACAAAATGCTGGTGTCCACAACTCACATTTTGTATTTCAGAATGCATTTCTTTCTACTGTTCTTTCATTATTAACTGAAAACCTGAATGAAAAGCAGGCTTGCGGGCACCTCATGTGGTCGTGGGGGGCTACCTTGTGCCCGCGGGCACCACGTTGGTGACCCCTGCTCTAACTGCAATGAAGGAAACAAAAAAAGCTAATCGTGGGCTAAAAGCTGGATGGCCAAGTTCACAAATGGGTGCTTGAACAGCGTGCTGCCAGGAGAGGCTTGTCAATAGTTCAGTTACGTCTCCATGCCCAGGTAGGTGCCATGGCGATGAATATAGATTACTTTGCGGTTTCTTTTAATATGTTACGTTAACATAACACCTATTCACGTTACGTTTACAGATGCCTATTTAGCCTGTTTCTCTCCATTTTATTTTTATTACTGTAACTTGCCGACTTATAGTGCAGTACGACTTATATATGTTTTTTTCCTCTTCATTGTACATTTTTGGCTGGTGCGACTTATGCTCCGGAGCGACTTATAGTCCAGAAAATACAGTATTTGTCGTCATTCTCTCATTTTGCATTAAAGATTGTCGCACATAATTTCGTTATTGACAATAAAGATTCTAATCCTAAATAAAGATTCTGTTTGATTGGTTGAGTTGCAACAATGCAATTTGACAATTTATGTGTCATGTAACATTATTTACATAATCAAACATTTGCTTTACTGGTGCATTGCTGCGTTCAGGTTGTTAATAATTAAGTAAAATGCGTTATATATGAAGAGCTATGCTTAAGTTTTTTTTTTTTGTCACGCTGGTCAAGTATGACATAAATATACCACAAAAACAAGCAACCATATTAAATCATAGTAGGAATACAGTTTTTCTTCATCACCATGAGTAAAAACAAGCTACACTGCTTTGGAAATGACAAAATGAAGGAATGTAAAATGCCACTGCACATTAATAAAACATATTTGTTCAATATGTTACCAAAATCCATCATTGTTTCAGTCAGGAGCAATCAACTGATGTGTGAAGAAAAATCGTAGTCTTATTTGTCAGCGTTGCTCATGTGGAACCAGAACAAGCACGAGGAGTGCAATCAGGCTTTGGTTTGAGTATGACCTAATTTTATCTGTAAGTGTTTGTTGCGTGGCCACAGTGTTTCTGTAATTACTGAATTAACAAGCATGTCGTATATGATTAATGATAAATGATTTCTTAATTAATAATGGATGTTGTGGAGGCAGTTTGGAACAAAGAGTATAATGTGCACCATATTATGTTAGCTTGTTTCTGTGATAGTCACAGATTTGGTCCAGAGATGGAAAGCAGGACAGTTTAATATTTAAATTATGGTTATGAAAGATGGGTCTTCTGTCAAAATGGTTTTACTTCCAGAATTAATTATTCTTATGTAGAGCTTCTTCTAGAGCCAAGGGCACGTTTTAGGTCGCTACATTACTCAGATGTCTCATGTTATACCAAATAATTCTGCCCGTACAGTCTACTTAAATGCCTCTTTCTAGTTGTGTGCCAGTTCTTTCAGTAATGTTTGTAAAGAAATGCACCTGTGTAGGAAATACCTGGGGAGCTACAGTACACAGTATCTGCTTAAAAAAAGCAGAATATTTTTGTAGTTAGAACATCGAAAAACTTTGACTTTTTAAATACGTTTTTTAACATTATTAGAGCCCGTTAGCCATGACATAACACTCATATAGTTACCTTTACACTCCTATTATTCTTTGTTTATGCCACATTGCCCAACAGTAATGAGGAGGCTACGAGATCACTGCAGGGACATAAGAGATGGCTGCCGCTCATAGCATATAGCAAGCTACAGAGCTAATGAGTTAGCTTCCAATTTATATGTTTGAAACTTAAAGTGTTTCAAACAGTGTGTGGAAGAAGGACAACGTAAGAAGCCAAAAACGTACCACTTCCGCACGGAATGAGAGGATAACTTTTTTTCCACTCTATCATTGCTGACTACACGCAGAGTGTTTATTGTAATCTGTGCCTCATCAGTGTAACAATACTGACGCCTAGTGACCAGAATAATACATATGCCTTGGATTTTGATTATGATTTTGACTACTAATAGGCCAATGTCAACCACGAAACAGAAATCATTTCTATATTCATACATTTTTTAATGATACATTTTTTTATTTTCATTGAATAACTGTCATGTGGCGAGGGACGACTGTACATTGTTCTGTTTTTTGACCAGCAAATCTCAGTAATATGTTTTCATGTAGAAATTGAGCAAAAGAATATCATCGGTGATCCATATTCTAAATTGGACCTGAGAAAGTTGTTGTGACTAGATCATTAACAACAATTGGCCTTGAAATTTGATCTCGTAACACACTCAACACACAATTATCACTTAGAGATGCTTTAAGATCTCAATTTCTACTCATTTTATGAACAAATTAGCATGCAAAGCGTAATGTAACATTAGATCTTACAATTTAATGGCAGGGACAAACTAAATTATGAGGCAAATGTTTTCAATTTCGCATTTGGGAAATCATCATCATTGTTAATCTCACGGGTTGAGTGTCTAATGCATTATTTTGGAAGCAAATGTTCCTGGATGGCAACCTAAGCGGGTTAGTTCTTCCTTTCAGCTGAATCACTTAATTTGGTGTTTTGTTGACATCAGGTTTGCTTTTAATGTCATACACATGCTGACAGCTAGTAATTGCCATATATTGTATATTGTCAAGAACTGTTGTTGTTGTGTGTGTTGTAAAAAAGTCCTTTGTAATATAATTGTTTGTTGAGGTAAAACACATCACAGAGGAATGATTAAAAAGAAAACAAACATGCAGAAAAAGCCATGCAGGGAATTGCTAAGGTGAAAATTATGGAATTAATTTAGTGGCTTCGGTTCAGTCGAATGGCATGGTTATGAGCTGCAGGTAGTAATAGAACGGAGCTGTCTTTAATTTTATTAGTCACACTTTTCGTCCTGTGACGAGACACTGCGGAAAATCCCCCCTGAGGTTAAAAACTGAGGTAAATAAGGCAAATACAATTTTTTTAAGTATAACTATTTAATACTGTCAACATCCCTTCCATCACAGAAGCTTATTATGTCTTAATTAAATATGGGTGGAGAACAAGGTCCGGAAGAAAGCTGATTGGTTGACATATGACACAGGAAGATGGTGGAGCTAATGAGACACCTATGGATAAAACACAGTCACACAAGGGCAGGCAGCCACCTGATTGGCTGAGGCAAAAAGAGGCGGGCAGGGCTGATGAGACACATTAAACTAAAAATCCCTACACTTAAACCCCTCAAACATCATTGATGACATATTATGCATCCGTCCATCCATCCATCCATCTTCTACCGCTTATCCGAGATCGGGTCGCGGGGGCAGCAGCCTAAGCAGGGAGGCCCAGATTTTCCTCTCCCCGGCCACTTTGTCCAGCTCCTCCCAGCGGATCCTGAGGCGTTCCCAGGCCAGTTGGGAAACATAGTCTCTCCAACGTGTCCTGGGTCTTCCCCGAGGCCTTCTACCGGTCGGACTTGTCCTGAACACCTCCCCAGGGAGGCGTCCGGGAGGCATTCTGACCAGATGCCCAAGCCACCTCATCTGGCTCCTCTCAATGCGGAGGAGTAGCGGTTGTACTCCGAGTCTCTCCCGGATGACAGTGCTTCTCACCTTATCTCTAAGGGAGAGCCCAGCCACCCTACAGAGAAAACTAATTTCGGCCGCTTGTACCCGAGATCTTGTCCTTTCGGTCATTACCCAAAGCTCATGACCATAGGTGAGGGTAGGAACGTAGATCGACCGGTAAATTGAGAGCTTTGCCTTTTGGCTTAGCTCTCTCTTCACCACAACAGAACGATGTAGAGTCCGCATCAGTGCAGACGCTGCACTAATTCGCTTGTCGAGCTCGCGTTCCATCCTTCCCTCACTCGTGAACAAGACCCCAAGGTACCTTAACTCCTCCACTTGGGGCAGGATCTCATCCCCGACCCGGAGATGGCATTCCACCCTTTTCCGAGCGAGAACCATTGACTCGGACTTGGAGGTGCTGATTCTCATCCCGGCCGCTCCACACTCGGCTGTGAACCGATCCAGTGAAAGTTGAAGTTCACGGCTTGATGAAGCCAGCACGACCACATCATCTGCAAAAAGCAGAGACTCAATCCTGCAGCCATCAAACCGAAACCCCTCAACGCCCTGGCTGTGCCTAGAAATTCTGTCCATAAAAGTAATGAACAGAATTGGTGACAAAGGGCAGCCCTGGCAGAGTCCAACCCTTCGCTGGAAACGGGTCTGACTTACTGCCGGCATTGCGAACCAAACTCTGACACCGGTCATACAGGGAACGAACACGGTCGAATGCCTTCTCCAAGTCCACAAAACACATGTAGACTGGTTGGGCAAACTCCAATGCACCCTCAAGGACCCTGTTGAGAGTGTAGAGCTGGTCCACAGTTCCACGACCAGGACGAAAACCACACTGCTCCTCCTGAATCCGAGATTCAACTATTCGGCGGATCCTCCTCTGCAGAACCCCTGAATAGACCTTACCAGGTAGGCTGAGGAGTGAGATTCCACGATAGTTGGACCACACCCTCCGGTCCCCCTTCTTAAAAAGGGGGACCACCACCCCGGTCATAGTATGTATCATCATACTGTATAGTACTTCATTACTGTTTGGGGGGTCCTATAATTGTGGATAAACAAAGTTATTTTCTTTTTTTTTTGCACTCTATCTGTCGAACTCTCACTTAGTCTAATCTCATTCTTCTTTAATGAGAAGCTAGTGCAGTCACTGACGTATGGATGGACAAAGTAACAGAAATTTGGCGCTCCCAGATATTTTTCACTTTAGAGGAATTTTGTTTCTCTTTTTGACTTTTGAGTCACTGGGCCCCTGACCAAAAATGATTACTATGTCAGCTCCCGGATCATCGACTGGATCCTGCTTGTCAGAGTACATATAAAGCCGTAATAGGTTACTATCAGCATCAATGATAACAGTGTATTTTTATGAAGCACAATTACAGTATTTGGCCTATAAAGTGTTATGATTTATTACACAGGGTCGCACATTCCTTTCATATATTTTAGGTGTGTTAGTTTTTGACACCTATCTCTGAGAGGCTGCAGGAATTAATGTGTGCAATTAAGCTGATTATTGCTGTTGGGAGTTTGTGTTTTTCTTTGATTCATGCTTCTTCGTTGGTGTCTGCAACTTAGCTGTGTGAAAGTGATGAAAGTGTGTGAAAGGGAGAAAGAATAGAATCAAACAGTAATTTCCTTGCAAGAGTTTTGCAGCTGTTTGACGCCACCACGATGTAATTGGAGCAGACGTCACGTGGACTTGTTGAGAAGCAGAGACCGTTCAAAACTGGGGCGAGACACCTTAACTATGTTTTGAAAGCGTAGCAGCTCACACAGGAGAATACCAGTTGGAAGCACTTTGTTTCTAATCAATAACTTTTATTGTGACTTCAGCTGTGCCACTCCTCTGATCAAATGTTTGCACAAATCCATTTGTCATTTGTCACAACAAATCTTAGGTGAAAATACAAGGAATCCATCTAAAAATGATGTATTTCCATGTGCCTTGCATTTACTTGCAGTTTGAAAAATATAACATAGGCTGTTTTTAGATTAATTGTCGTGAACTTGTTTCCGATCGAAAGACGTTAGAACCCTAAGAAAATCTGATTGAAACAGGAAACCAGTTGGGAAGTTTGTCAACAAAGCTCGGAAGTGACCTCTTTTACTTGTCAGAACACTGTTCCACCCGTAATAATCAAAATCTTCTGCTTTCTCCTCTTGGTTTTCTTTTACGCTCGTTATGTTAGATTATTGTAAATGTACAGTATACTATAATGTTGGTATCCAAGTCACTGTGGTTGGCTCGCCTGACAGGCAGTGACAGTGTGAGAGTGAGTGGTTGTCCCTCTCTTTATATGCCCAGTCATTGACTGGTGACCAGTCCCGGCTGCATTCCACCTTTTGCCCCAAGTCAGCTGGGACAGAGTAAGTCTGGGTAAGTCCCAGGGTGTCTAGATGACGCCATAGTCTAATTTGCATAACTGCCCATGATGCATGAGCATGTGTTTTTTTTTTTTAAAGGCTAAAAAAGTGCTAAATATATTTAAAGACAAATCTTTGTGTTATTACTGTATTAGTTATTCGTATCAACATTTCACCTTTTTCTCATTACATTATGCCTTTTTGCTGTATTTTTCCATTTTTGCAGATTTTTGTTTTATTTGTACAATGTGCCATGGGCCTTTCTTCCTAATGACGAATCATAGTACAGTCGTCCCTCGCCACTTCGCAGTTAAAATTTTGCGGGTTCACACACTGTTTTTCAAAAATATTTAACATCAACTAATAAATGATGGTGTTTCGTGGTTGAATACAGCATATTATTAGTAAAAAAAAATTGCATATTGAAGACAATTTTACATATTTTTTGCCAATATTTTTTCAGTCATACAAATGGCTAAATAAACAAAAATACATATACAGTGGAACCTTGGTTAGCGTCCGCCCCAGTTAACACAAAACTAGGGATGCTGCGATTGATCGGCCACCGAACAATATCGTAAGAAACCCGTGATCGGCATATGCCAATAAATGCCGCTCAAAGCCGATCGCAAGAAACGATCGGTGTGCCGTGGCAAACACTACATGTGTGCCGTGTCACGTAGGGTTGCCAACACCCATATTGAACCGACAACGGATGCACTTTGTTCCCCAGCCTTATGATGGTGATACTATGTATATCAGCTGGCTTTGAGTAGCTCACCAAAGGGTCAAAGAATATTTGCTTCAACTCTCAGTAGTTTTTTATTAGAACCAATTAACCGCAATAAACATGGGATTACTGTCGTGCTAAAGAAGCAAAGTAGAGTTAAAAGAAGCTAGAAGTGATAAAGCCGAAGATTAACAGTCATAGAAACTGTTTTCTATCATAAAGTATACATATGCATGTTTTCTTCCTTCCACGCCTCGAGCTGACATGTTTTGATTGCATAGTTAATATCCAGTGAGTACTCTGAGATGTAAAAGTGTTTATCCCATATTATCATAGTTTATATCTACAGCTTGGCAGAGTGTGTTTACAGATACACAGGCTCTGAGCATCATAATGAAATATGTATTGAGGATCAGAATATTTCTAATTGCTTCCCAACTTTTCATCGAGCCATAAAGCAAATAAATTACACATTTACCCTTAGCATTGGTGTGGTTATTTATGATGCGGTCTCATTTTGATTTCATCTGTGTACTTCATGTAATTGCACATCCACATCTGCAGCTCTCATTCTCCAGAGCAGCCCTTATGGCACAACCCATCCATTTATACCATATGGGAATATACGACACAGATTTGTTATATGGGTGCTGTTTGTGAAATGTGTTTTAATGAAAACAAGAAGAAAGCTGCGCATTTAGGTTTTTCCTTTTTTCCGTGCATGTGAACACCTTGCTGTCAGCTGGTGCGCTACTGAGAAAATATGTGGTAATTCCTCAGTTAGTCCTTGGCACACTTTGCGGTATGCCAAGGCATGATTAAAGAAGATGCTTATGAGGTGGTGCAGAACTCCTAGGGGGATTGAAAAGTCTTTTGTCTCACTTCTTTGACTGAATAAATAAGGCTGTTTAGTAAGTGGGACAGGATGGAGGACAGCTCGCAGAGGTCAATACAAGCTCACTGCTGAAATGGCGGCAGTTACTAAGGCATGGCCTGACTGCTCAATGTACACACACATTGGGTTCCAAGGCCTAATTATTGGTCTCCGAGGGTAACTAATTATACTATTATATTTTTGGCCAAAAAAGTCATGGAATGTTCCAAATCTTTGAACGTCAAGGCTGGAAAAGAAGTACATTTCAGAGTGCCACCCAGTGACAAACCATTGTAGGCGGGGCTGTCTGATATTGGCGTTTTCGCCGATAACATATCTATCTGTCTGTCTGTCTGTCTGTCTGTCTGTCTGTCTGTCTGTCTGTCTGTCTGTCAGTCATGAGGTCATGAGGTTGTTTTGTTGGAGCCACTTAACTATTGCTAAAGAATTGTTGCTTGTTGTTGAGTTGAGTGGAGAGTAAACTGATTGGTGCCACCTACCTCGAGTCCTTCCTCGTAGTGAATTGCATCTCCACATTTGGTGACTCGATGGCGGCTAGTACGGGAGCCCATAGGCCTATATGTACAGCAGTTTTTTATTATGGGTTTTCATTATAGGGAAAAACCTGATACCGATGTCAACCAATATTGCATTTTTATGCCAATATCGTTTATGCCAATATGTCATACATACATCATACATACATACAATTCCCTAATTGTAGCCCTTCTGTTGTGTTTCTTAAGTTTGTCATTAACTAGTTAAACAATTACACCTTCTCCCAGTATCCAAAAACAATACATTAGCCTTGTACTTCAAAGGACAAGTGATATCTTAATAAATAATGACAGCTTTATAATCAAACCACTCCTGTATTATGTGATTATGTTGCAATCAGTAGCTAGACAAAACAGCTGAACCTCGGAAGGGGTCATTCAATCTGGAATACAACCAAAATCTGCAGTCATTTCACCTTTTCTCTAACTTTTTGTTGGCACTTATTCCAAAGACCATCCTCAACAAGCAGCGTTAAGGGTCCAGCGTCAACATAGTTGTCCTTAAGAACATCTCTGTGACAGACTACTCCAAGAATCAAAAATTACTTCTACTCTCTATAACCCTCTATAAACAATCCTGTTCAGGGCAGCCGGTTTTGGGGGGGGATGCCTGTCTCGTGCAAATAAGCCACTCCTCACTCCGCCGCCTTCTACTGCTGGGTGCGTGCCACTGTGAGCAGGTTCTGCATTACCATGACAACTGGAAACATGTCTGCCAGAGTACAGCAGTACAGCTACCCTGCAAATTAGCTTGCTTGCTTGAAGTCACCTTTTCTGAGGCAGCCAACATAACAATTACTTGGTTGTGTAATTTCACACTTGATAGGTGGGCAGGCACTCGAGAAACCCAAATATGTGAAGAAAGTCATGTTTATATAATATGTCCCTGCATACAGTCGTCCCTTCATACATCACGGTTCGAACATCGCTCCCTCACTCTTTTGCTGTTTTTTTGAAAATTAATGAATTATAAATGGCAGCTGTTTTGTGGTTGACTATGGACTATTATTAGTAAAAAAAAATATTGAAAGATAAGTAATATGTGGGACCCTATGAAATCTGTTTTATTTTTTTCCCAAATTCCATTGTATTTTTTTCCAAATTCTGTTTTTTCCATTACATTTTTTTAGAATTCCATTTGTGTTAGTGAATAAAATGTCCATTAATTAAATGCAAAAATCCTTACAATTATTGATGCAATACATCATTGGCCAGCAATTCAGAAATGGATGTAGCTTGGTTAACTTTTCTAATGCAATGTCAGCCTCTGCACACATGGCTGCAAAATCTTCAAGAAACTGTAATGCCTGTGCTTGTGATTAAGGGTGATGTTTATGACAATATATAATATTTTTTAATTGAATTTAATAATTTACTTGTAATATCCATCCATCCATTTTCTATACCGCTTCATCCTCATTAGGGTCGCGGGGGCAGAACATGCAAACTCCACACAGAAATGCCCAGGAGAGAATCGAACCCAGGTCTTCCCGATCTCCAGGCTGTTCCTGTATTGGCCAACGTGCTAACCACTAGACCACCGTGCGGCCCTACTTGTAATATATTTAAAATAATTGTTTATTAAATCACAATTAATATTCAATAGTATAATATATGTAGAGATGCTGCATTTATTGCCTTTTACTGCGTACTAGTTACTGCCGTTAACTTTTTGCATTTCATTTGGGGCATTGGCACGGCAGTAGCTCAGACTTTGTGACACTTCGGCTCTTTGAATACCATTGGGGAGAAAAGTAAACTGCATTTAGTTATTGAAGAGATGCTCGTCTGTCTTTGAGAAAGTCGGCCCGTTCTGGTGCCCCATCAATCTGACATCTCTTCTTACCTGCATAGTTCCATGTTTGTAATCTGGTTCTCTGTTAACAGTGTAGTATTAACAGTAGTTAACTTATTCATAACTTGTATGACCCTAAAGAATGTTTAAATGTTACTTTCTTACAAGTCTT
Organism: Dunckerocampus dactyliophorus; assembly: GCF_027744805.1. Classification (NCBI taxonomy): domain Eukaryota; kingdom Metazoa; phylum Chordata; class Actinopteri; order Syngnathiformes; family Syngnathidae; genus Dunckerocampus; species Dunckerocampus dactyliophorus. The sequence goes on along the minus strand of NC_072822.1, from coordinate 18,678,149 downwards.
ACCATTATTTTAACAAATTAAGAACAAGGACAAGGTCCCATAAGCGTCCCACAACAGATTGTGTTTGACTTTAGAGGTTTAAAAATAATACGAAAAAAACAACAACTTAAATGTGAGATGTACAAGTGGATAGATACACTGCTATTTTATGCCTCAAGAAGTTTGCTGCCGGGATACCTGCCCCCTTTTCATCATTCATCATCATCAGTCATCAGCCACCACACCACCGCCACTACAGAAGTTACTTCATGGACAACTTTTGGGTTTTTCTTGACCACTGCCATAAAGTATGATGGCATACTATTATTTATTTCCAAAATGCATTGTAGTGTGCATCTGGATGTTACCTCGTCACACTCATGCTCCTGAATTACATGCAGGCTAGGTTAAGTCCTGCTGCAATGAAATGATCAGAAGGAGCTGTAATAAAAGGCTTACACTAAAGTTAGTCATGCATTTTTGCATCCTTTGTACATTTTTCAAGGGTTTCAAGTTGTGTGGCCTAATTCCGTCTCAAAGCCTTCGAGCCACAAAGAGCTTAAGAACTACCAATGATACACAAGTGGTTATGTCTCTGAACGTGTTATGAGGGGAAAGCGCTCTCTGTCCTATAGATTACTGAAGACCTGACTGGCTTGCTCTTTTTTTAGAAGCTTCTCTGTGTTCACTGTTTTTTTTAAACCTAATTTAGCATTGTCAGTATAGAGGTGTGGTAATCAAACTGCCGCCGTTATGATAGCATTTTGATAGCAAACTGATGTGGCCATAATTGAATCTAAAATCTTTATTTTGAGCTCCATGCCGTCGGCTAGATGCCTGTACGGGCAGCATGGAATATGGAATGATTGTTGTTCTTTTGCCTTGATGAATCGTAACTCATTGTTTGATTGAGCTGCCCTTTCTCATCTTTATCTCTGCTGTTTTGACATGGCCCATACACTGAACCATTTGGAGCCATTTCACAGAGACGGTTCCATTATGACAAGAGCAATGTCATCTGTCTGAGGCTCTGTGTGTGTGTGTGTGTGTGTGTGTGTGTGTGCGTGTGTGCGTGTGTGTGTGTTTTTGTGTGGGCATGCATGCCTGCTGTGGTTGACGCTTACACTATAGACATAGACATCAAGTATAATACAATCTTGGATTTTGAGTTTCGATTGTCCTTGTTCTATGTTTTTCTCTTGGGCTGTGGTCAAGATTTGATACATGAACTGCTTTTTCAACTCAACCCTCCACAGGGCTACAATCTATTTGCGGTGGTGGTGGTTTCATATTTGGCCGTGGCACAGGTGCATGAATTCCTTTACATTTTTAAAATGACATATATTTAAAGATAAATATTTGTGTTATTTTTGCTGGATTCCAACCATGTAATCTACAGGCAGTTCACGTCACTTCCTGTGAGCGGATGGGGATCAAACAGAGACTATGACTGCATAAACACTCAGTATGTTTGTGCAAGATTTAGCAGATTATTTTGCTCCAATTGTGTGAGTGTACATGATGCATGAAGACATAAAAGAGTTGAAAACAAGATGATCGAACAGCAGTGAAAGCTTATCCTCTGCGTCAGACATATAATGAATATAGCAGATGAAAATAATGCTTCTAACATGTCTATTTACGTTCTTACACCAAATCATTCTGTATTAGGGATGCTCCAATCCAATCATCCATGAGTGAAATTGGCCGATACCGATACCAGTCACATGGCTTTATGATCCATCCATCCATCCATTTTCTATGCCGCTTCTCCTCATTAGGGTTGCAGGGGTATGTTGGAGCCTATCCCAGCTGACAGGCGGGGTACGCCCTGGACTGGTCGCCAGCCAATCGTAGGGCATGGTTTTATGATACATTTTTCAATTTATTTATGATGAGTGTTATTAGCCATGTATAAGGGGGAAAAGTCAGGACAATTACAAGGTTCCCTGACTGCTGGGGGCCCAAAAAATAGGTAATTACTCATAAAATTACACATTAATTAATGGGGGGACAATTTTTTCATAGGGCCCAGAATTCCTGCCTGCACTCCTGCTATTAGATAGATATTTAGATCGATAGATAGATAGATAGATAGATAGATAGATAGATAGATAGATAGATAGATGTGCCTCTCATCTTTTTTCACTCAGAACCTGCAACTCGTCAGTGGGCATTGTAAAATGGTCCTTCCATTATAGAATGGTCCCTATATGAAAGCAGTAAAACACACCATGGTGAAAATATACTTGTCGCACACACACACACACACACACACACACACACACACACACAACACACTCTGCTAAACTAAGCTAACCTCACTAGCTTCCATTCATGCTCCGTAACTGAGAAGTTTCCAAGGTTTTTCGGCGCCGTTTTGACATTTGTAGTTTAGTAGTGTTTGCGTTGAGATTGTGATACTTCCCCACACAAACTTTCCCTCTTCTCACGATGACATCATGTCACTTTCCGCAAGATTCTGCCTTTAACAGTGGATTCCATTTTTATTGGCCAATTCCGCTACTCCGTCCGTGATTTTGTTAACGCGGAAATCATAGGGTCCTAGACTTTCTTCACGTCACATGACCCGGTAATTAGTTATTTGTATCAACATTTTTAGCTTTTTTTTGTTACATTATGCGTGGTTGCGCTATTTTTCTATTTTTTGAGCTATTTTATTTCTATAATGTGCCACAGGCCCATAAAAAATGAAACAAGCAGGGTTAGCTTAAGCTTTAGCAGAGCATGCTGTGCAGCTGTGTGTGTGTTTGTGTGTGTGTGTGTGTGTGTGTGTGTGTGACTCAGGCTGTATAAGTGTGTTTACGCCGTGTTGTGTTTTACAGCTTGTTAATGCAAACGAGCATTTTACAATGCCCACTGATGTGCAAGTTGAGTGAAATAAGGATGAGAGGCACGTTCATTCTTGCTCCCAGCTCATCTTAACCATCATCAGACATTCTCAACACACACTTACGACCTTCAAAATAAGAGCGCTACATACTGTCTAATTGTGTAAACAAAATAATAATGCAATTGGAATTGCATCAGTAACTATGTCTTCCTTAACCACAAGCACGGGCATTACAATTTGTTGTTGATTTTGTAGCGATGTGTGCGTTAGAAAAGTTAGCCAAGCTACATTTGGTTTCCGAAATACTGGGCAAAAATGGCCAATGATGTTTTACATCAACAAATGTATGGATTTTTGCAATTAATTAACAGACATTTTATTTACTGTCACAAAAGTACACACTCTATACTGGTAAAATAAGTGTAAAAGGTAAAAAAACGTAATGAAAGAAATGAAAACAAAAAAAACAGAATTTGGAAAAGATAAAACAGAATTTGTGAAAAAATAAAACGGATTTCATAGGGCCCTACAAATACTTACTCTTTTGTGATGACTTGTATTTGATTGCAAGTACCACGAATAAACACATACATGTGTTACGACAAATAAATAAATGTATGGCAAACACTCTATAAATAATAAGCCAAAATAATGTAACAAATACTATTAATTGATTGCGTGCGATGATTAATTTAGAAAATGTGTTCATCTAAATGCACTATTTTGGCTTTGATATGCATTTTATTCAACCAGAGGAGACCCAACAGGAAGGAGCTATGGCACCACATGAATAAAGAAGAACTGCTGCTCCTGATCCACTTTTCATTGTCATATGCAAACTAGGGAGGATGATGATGGTGATGATGATGATGATGTCGGACTGTAAGACTGTCAGAACGCCATCACTGCTGTATGTGAGAACCTACCCAAAAGGAAAATCACATAAGAATGTTTATTACTTCAGTCCTTTTCTAACCGTTTGCAGACAGTTGTATTTTTAGGGACACTTCATCATGACATAAATGTAAAATTGCAGAGCGAATAAATTGGGGCAGAACTCCACCCATATGAAAGGTGTTTTATAGAGGTCTGTGTGTAATTTATGCCTTGCAAGCGGGGTTCTACAGAAAGTCTGTTTAAGCCATATTTCACTACATGTGAATATGGTGAAACCTGCCGAACACTTTGAACTTTTCTATAATGTGAAACTGCCGTACTACAGTATGTTTTATAGTAAGCAAAAGGTTGGTACTGCTTTATCTTCCATTCAGCATATAGTGGAACCTTGGTTAGTGTCATTCATTCGTTCCAGAATGTCAGACTAACTGAAATGGACGCTAACCAAATCTATTTTTCCCATAAGAAATAATGTAAATCCAATTAATCCGTTCCAGAAAACAATGATAGTTTTACATGCAGAAAACAATTCGAAATGTATATAGATACTTACAAATGATGAATGAGAGGGATAAATTACATTCATTGAAGACATGATTGTTGACGTGACTGTTCCCAAAGACACGATGTGGCTATGAGACACCACACAGACACCAGCTTCCTGTTTTGCCATCCGTTATTTCTTGAATTCAATAGTGTTTCTCATCCCAATAGCCTAAAATGGAGTCAAAGAAAGTTTGAAGTACCAGCATCTTGTTAAAGAAGGTGAGAAACACTCTTGAATTCAAGAAACAAGATGATGTCTTTGTGGTGTCTCAGTGCCTCACCTTTGGGAGCAGTCACGTCAACAATCACATCTTTAATGAAGGTAAAAGTAAGCTTAAATATTAATTTATCCCCTTCACTTATCATTTATATGCATTTAAAATATTTTCATGCATGTAAAAACTATAAAAAACATGTTTTATGCTAGCATTTTTGAGAGTCAACCGCTGATGACATCATTGACGGGCGATGTAACTGACTTGCGGTCCCAGTTGCCATTTTGTTCGCAAGCTAACGATGCTAGCAAAGATTTTTTGTAATTAAAAAAAATACATTAAGGATACAGTTGGACACACGCAGTCTATTAATAACACGACAAGAACCTGTCATATTGTATGCTAGCCGGAAAACGTACACAAACCGAGGTAAACTGATGCTAACTGAGGGTCCACCGGGCATTTTTGGCCATTGTCTCACTTGTTTATAATCCATTTTTTACATTTTCTTAAAAAGAATAGGGTATTATGGTAAATACTTTCTTTTAAAATTAGTTTGTGGTGAATGCTTCCTTTGTATAGGGGCATTTTGATTGGCTCTTAATGATGTCTGACACAACACATGGCCTGATCTGGATCAGGAAGCTGTGAAGGTTTTCATTCTCGTATATCATCCAGCTTTTATTAGATGTGGCAGTCGAATGAAGAGTCTCGCTTTGGAGTTCAGGTGAGGGGTCAGTCTGTGATAAGGGCATTGATGAGTAAGGATGTTTTGTGTGTGTGTGTGCGTGAGGGTGTTTGTGTGTCTTTGGACCCTGGCTCATATTCCAAACATCCTCCAGGGGGCCGAGGGGAGAACTGGGTCGGGATTACGGTGTCTCAGTGCAGTCCGCCTGTCACTCATTGACAAACACTTTCCAGTGTATCTCCTTTTTAACAGAAATCTCAAGATGAATATGAGGGGTCGGGGTGAAATAGAATGTGTACTTAAATCTTATCACTGAGGAGAACCCAGTTTTCCCAGAAAGATACAGATATCACATTATTCACTGAGACATCACTTTTTGACATGACTATTTCCTGTTCTGAGCTTAAGCACTGTGATAATGTGCACTGTGTAGTTCATTATCAAGTTTTCACTGAATTAAATCTTTACAAGAAAGTCTGTGTTTATCAGATTGCTTGCTGAGTGAGTCTTTTTGATTCTTGCGTGTTATCCAGAGCAAATCGCTCACTTTGCTGTTGTGTTCATGCGTGCGCTGTACACTCATGCCATCTGCACGTCAGATTTATTGATAGCTGATATCAAACTGCCGTAATGCTGAGTAAATCATTTCAGTCTAGCCGCAAAGAAAAGTGTTATTCCAGAGAAACGACAGTCGAGCAAGGGTACAAGGGTAATTTTCTATGCAATAGCAAAGTTGAATTAATCTTATCAGTAAGCCATATTTTTGGACTGTTATGAACCCCCTGTGCATGTGTGCGCATCTATTTTCAATATACTGTCCATTTGTCACTATGTGGTGCAGCTGTGATGTGTGGCTTAGCAGCGTCACGGTCGTCTGACATTTTTATACACCAAAGATTGTATTTGCCACTCCTTAGAGGGGGAGGTGATACATTTTCTGGATTTCTGTTCCTTTTAATATAAACTCACCAACCACATTGATTGCTTCACCCTCACAATGTAATAAGCAATAACTATCTTATTACAATGTCTGTCCTACACAGCAGTTTAATCCAATGGCCGTGCAATAGGACTCATTTTTTCCCTATATATATATATATATATATATATATACGGCGGAACCTCGGTTAGCGTATTGGTTAGCGTGTTTTCCGGTTAAAGTCGAAAATATGCCCCAAAACTTTGCCTCGGTTTGCATAGATTTTCTGGTTAGCGTACAATATGACACGCGTCTTGTCGTGTTATTAAGACACTGCGTGAGTACAATTATGTTGTTATTGTATTTTTATCACAAAACGGCCTTGTTAGAAGTCTGTTAGCTTACTCATACACGCAACAAGAACCGGAAGTCAGCTTTGTCGCTGATGTCATCAGTTCTTTGCTAACTAACACAGTTACGCCACAAGTTTGCAAGTGCCAGCGGTTTGATAAAGAAGGTGAGAAACACTATTGAATTCGATAAATAACTCATAGCAGAACACAAAGGTTGATCTTGCTGCCACATCGCTGTCTTTGTCAACGATCATGTCTTCAATCAAGGTAAAAGTGATGTTAAATGGTCATTTATCCCGTTCATTTGTCATTTATGCTTACAGTATATGCATTGCATTTACAATATGCTACATGCATTTACAGGCGTTCCTCACAACAGAGTGATTTGAACAGTGCTCCTTCTGTGACTGTGACTTTGTGACTGGATCCAGATGCAGAGGTAGGAGGCAAGAGGAATAACAAAAAGTAAATTTATTCATTAAAAAAGGTCCAACAAAAGGCAATGGTGGCAGAAGTGCACACCATTAGGGAGAGTCACTAGAATAGGGACAATTCAGATGAGGAGCTGGAGGGTAGAATCCAGCCGGCTTACCTTAGGAGCAAGGAAGTCCAAAATCCAACTGAAAGATAGCAAAAAAGGTTGAGCAGCAACAGACAGCATGAGGAGCATACCACAACTAGCGAGGCGTTCTGTGTAAGCGTGCTGTGGGAGGCGAGGGGGGAATTCACCAACATCTCCCAGCTGTGGTGAATCAACTTAAGAGAGTCCTGGTGCAGTCAGTAGCAGGTGCACTTGGTGGCTCCGCCTCCAGCCAGAGAGCATGGGTCTGAAAAAGAAACACAAGTGGTCGTGGCACTTAACAGTACCCCATAACAGACGCCACCTGGCGGCTTACCTGGCAATTTCTGAGAATCAGTTTTAAAAATCAGACAATAAGGTGGGGTCTAAAATGAGGGACAGAGAAATCTAAGATCTATCCTGAGGATCGTACCTCTCCCAGTCGACCAGGTACTGGAAACCCCTGCCCCTTCTTCTCACATCTAAAATGGCCTTGAGTGTGAAAGCAGGGTGGCTGTCGATTAATCTAGGAGGAGGCGGAGGCACCTCTGGAGGGCTAAGGGCACTGGAGACGTCGGGCTTGAGAAGAGAAACGTGAAAAGCCAGCTGCATCTTGAGGGATTCTGGGAGGCGAAGCTTTACGGATGAGGAATTGGGCAGATGAATCTGGACTGCAACTTTCCAGAGTCCGTGTGGAGAGGTAACTCCTGGGACGAAAGCAACACCATCTGGCCTGGCTTGTATTCTGGCGCTGGTGTGCGTGTGGTGTCGATAGACTACCATGGAGCCGGAAAACGTGAGACACCAGGAGGTCAGCCATTTCAAGGGTGTAAGGAAGCTTGGGGAGCGCCGCAAAGTATCTTGGAAAACCTGTCCACCAGTGTCAGAATGACGGTGTGGCTGTTGGATGGCGGGAAACCTGTGATGAAATCGATGACGATTCAAAGCGATTGTGGAACCATGGGCCCTCTCCAAACTTTGAATCAGAGTGCCTGGACCACAAACAAACGGCCAGCCGGGCAGCCTTTGGGAAAAGAATCTTTGAGAGCCTCCAAAACCCACTTCTCCACGTCCCACTGCATCGCGGCAAGAATACGGGGAATAATCGCCTCCTGGTGGTTGTCCTCAGAGTTTAGGGAGAACAGTCTGCAGAGAGCATCCGGCTACCCATTCTTGGATCCAGGTCAGAAGGTGTAGTCAAACCTGGTGAGGAACAGGGCCCATCATGCTTGTCTAGAATTAAATCTTTGACAAGAATGACAATAGGCCAGATTCTTGTGGTCTGTCAGAACAACAAAAGCAACCTCCGAACCTTCCACAACTGAAGTGCCAGAATAACAGCCAACTCCCTGTTTCCGATATCATAATTACGTTCAGCTGGTGTCAGGCAGCGAGAGAAGAAGGCGCACGGGTGCAGTTTCTCATCGGAGGTGGAACGCTGGCAGAGGACGGCCCCCACGCCAGTATCAGAAGCGTCAGCCTTGAGAAAATGTTGAGAGTGAGGGTCAGGGTGAGTGAGTACAGGAACAAAAGTAAATAAATGTTTTAATTTTTCAAAGGTAGCATTAGCGTCAGAGGTCCAAGAAAATGCAACTTTGGTGGATGTGAGCCTCTTCAAAGGTTCCGGTAAAAATGAATGAACCCCAAGAACCTTTGAAGCTGATGTCTGATGAGTTGCCCATTTGCAGTATGTGTTTTAAAATAAATGCATGTAAAAACATATGAATTAATTCTTCGAAATGGGGATTTCCTATTAGGTGATGATTATGCATTTGGAATTTCCACTTGACAATTCGGTTGCTAAAAATAGTACACGTGCCTATTCTCTGAGCGATAGGAAGCCAGTGCAGAGACCTGACTGGTCATATGGTCATATTTCCTGGTTCTTGTCAAGAATCGAGCAGCAGCATTCTGGATGTACTGCAGCTCTTTTACAGCTTGTTTAGAGAGCCCAATGAGAAGGTCGTTACAGTAGTCTAGCCTGCTGGAGACATGGATTAGTCTCTGAAAAGTTTGCTTAGACACTATTCCCTTGATTTTGGCAATGTTTTTTAGGTGGTAAAAAGTTATGATGTAATTGATTTAATGTGGCTGTTAAAGTTCAGATCTGAGTCCATTATTACCCCTAGATTTCTAACCTGATGATTGGGTTTTAGAGAAAGCATTTCAAGGTAGCTAATGAAACTTTCTCTTTGTTTCTGTGGGCCAAAGAAATGATTTCAGTTTTGTCTGAGTTTAGCTGGACACGTACACACAAAACCTCAGTGAGGCGGTGAGTGAGAAAACAGTTGTTTTGCATCCACTCACTGATCAGTTTACAGCGTTTACAGATTGAACATTAGGGGACCAAGGATTGATCCCTGGGGAAGCCCACAGGTCATAGCCATTTTCTCTGAAACACAGTTACCAGTTCCAACAAAGTACTTCCTGTCTTCCAGATAGGACTTGAATCAGTTTAGGGCAGTACCAGAGATTCCCACCCAGTTTTCTAACCTCTGTAATAAGATCACATGGTGAACTGTATCAAAGGCAGCGCTCAGGTCTAGCTCAGGTCATGGATATCATTTGTCACCTTGATCAGAGCTGTCTCAGTGCTGTGGTGGGGCCTAAAGCCTGATTGAAAAGTATCAAACACATTGTTAGAGAGGAGAAAGTCAGTAAGCTGTTGGTATATAACCTTTCCTAAGACTTTTCCCAAGAATGGCAGGTCTGATATGGGCCGATAGTTGTTCAGGACTGTGGCATCAAGACTGTTCTTCTTCAGAAGAGGCTTAATGACAGCAGTTTTAAGGGCCTTTCGAAATGTTCCAGTCTGAAGTGAGATGTTAACTAGATGAGTGAGTTGTGGTAGCAAACTGCACAGACTTTAGAAATCTAGTGGGTAACTCATCAAGGCAGCACGTTGATGGACTGATGGACTGCAGATAATTTCTTTGAGTGTTTTGTCAATGACAGGTGTGAAATATGTCAGCTGGAGGTGTCTAGCTGGCTGCAGAATAGTTATTTGTGTTGTGGAAATGATTGCATTTTTTAAACCTTGAACATTGTCATGAAGGAATGTTGCAAACTCATTGCACATAGATGTAGAAATGAGTTGTAAGGGCGAAACTGCAGGGTTTGTTAATTAGTTCACTGTAGCAAACAGTACACAAGAGTTGTTACTACAGTTAGTGATGATTTCAGAAAAATTATTTTCCCTTGTTCTGAGCAAGGTTTGGTTGAAAACACATAACTTTTCTTTGTAAAGCGTCTGTGTAGGCTCTCAGTCGTACAGGAGTTGTCCATCAAGGGAAAGGCTTCTTGAGACGTCATCTGTACTTCTGTGAAGAAGGTGTCGGACGTTTCGCTCCTCATCCGAAGAGCTTCGTCAGCGAACTAATAAGTGCTGGTAGCCTCGGCCTTAAATACAGTGAGAGTGGGCGGAATTGGTGTGCCAACACCCTCCTTCTATTGGTTCCTTACACTAAGCCTGGGCGGAGTAGTGGTATAATCCTCTCCTGCTATTAACACCTCCGATAAAAGGGAAGTGTCGCTCCCTGAGTTTGGTATGAACGACTCTGATACTAGCTCGTTAGCATCTATTGTTCTGGCTCGGCCCTGGCTTCACCTCATTTGCAAGACTAAGAGCTGTGGGTTTTGGTCTCAGTAACCTGCTGAACACAGGGTCCAAATTAAACCTCAAACCACCATTCCGATTAAATGATGGGTTCTGTTGTTTGTTTCTTTGTTGTTTGTTGTTCTTCTGTTGTTTCTTTGTAAACTTCGTAATGAACCTGGAGCTTTGATGTCATTTCCGTTCGGCTCTCCGGCACTCCCGTTTCTGTGCCGTGACAGACTCTTCTTTTCTACAGAGCGCCTTTTGCTTACTTTTAACCATTCTAACCTTGACAGGAGCATTGGTATCCAAAGCATTTACAATACTTGATGTAAAAGAGCTCAACAAATAATAAACATTAGAACACGTGGTGTTTTCAAACCTAATCCTTGCTCTAAATTGTGTCCCTGTGCTGTCATTAATGAGTCTCCCCTGAACAACTGCAGACCCAACTGCTGGTTTATGTGTAACAGAGAAAAGAAAGAAAACACAAAAGTGATCAGATTGAAGCAACCTCCACAACATTCACATTTGAAATAGCAACACCCTTAGTAATGATCTCAACAAGAGTGTGCCCTCTGCTATGGGTAGGTTCAGTCATATGCCGAGTTAGATCAAACATTTCAAGGAGAGCAGGGAGTTCTTTAGCATGCCGGTCATTAGCTACATCAACATGCACATTCAAGTACCCTGTAATGACCAAACCGTCAAAATCAGTGCACACAACTGAAAGTAATTCATTAAAATTGTCAATAAAATAAATCTGTGATGATTTGTAAATGGTAATACTGTATAAAATATGGAAGTCTGTTGTAACACTATTTTGAATGACACATACTCAAAAGACGAAAAAAGCCCAAATGACAATTTTTGGGTGAGTATCTTGTCCCTGAATAAGGCACAAACACCCCCCACACCCCTCCGGCTTTGTCATGATTCACAAACAAAGTTGAAATGAGGAGGACGAGACTCAATCAGGACAGAATTAGCTGTGTTTTTGTCGAGCCATGTCTCAGTTAAAAACATAAAATCTAGGAAATAAAATGATTATTTAAATATCATTTATTACTTAAAGATCTGACATTGAGCACAGTATGTTTAAGAGTTGAACTGGGCGCTGTGTTCTTGCAAGAGAATTGGATTAGATTGCTTTGATCGAACAGTCTAACTGTGTGTCTCTTAACTAATCAGTGTGGACTGACAGTAGTTATTGTTTTAGGTGAGAACGCTCCCTCCCTGGGCGTCTGGTTGATATGAGTTTTAGCAACGCAGAGGCCCTTAGTGTCCTAGATAACAGCATTGACGCTGTTGGAAATAACAGTTACGGGCGCCGATGGTGTAGGCCGAACTGGGGGAGCTTTGGTTGATGGAATGGGCTGAGGAGGGAGAGGGTCCTGTTTGTTTTTTGAGAGTAGAATCCTTGATCTAGTCATGTCAGGAGTGAGGGGAACCATTTTAATCCCTGATTTCACCAAGCTTTCAAGATGGTCAGGAAATCTCATGGGTGATGGTGGAGACAGGAACAGTAGTGAAGCATCTCTGGAGGGTGTAGATGCAGCAGGTGGGCACCAGGCCTGTGGTGAGGCCTGTGGTGAAGGTGAGGGAAGAGCTGCTGCATCTGAAACCGGAGGTCTGGATTCTGAAGGAGCGGTCGTGGTTACTGTGGCTGAATCCTTTGCTTGGTCCTTGAGTGGCGAGGCAGGAGTTCTTCTCTTGCTCTTCTTCTCATCTCTCATGCAATTTTACAACAATAAAAACCATTTTTTTTAGCTTTCTGGAACAGATTAATTGGATTTACTGCTTTTGGCCATGCTTTGTACATAAAAAGGTAGTCATCATGCATGATTTATCATTTTATCTTTTACACAGCTCTTATGTGCGCATGTTCATGTTTCCAAGGTTCAATGAGAATACGTAATTTAGTTTTTTCCTCCTCCGAGTGACACTGAATCGCTGCTTGTGAACAATCCATCACCTTGCCCCGGCGGCCTGCTCAGTGTGGGTCACTTGTAAGCAGCTACCTGTTAACACAGCTAATGGAGAAGCCGGAACACTGTGGGACTCAGACTGGGTAGCAGACGAGGTGGGCAGAGCCTTTTTTTTATTGCACAAATGAGCTCATTCATCACAGCTTTGTTTGCCTGTATGCTCCTACTCATGAACAATTAATGCACTGCAGACATTGTAGTGCTTTTCTGTTCTTCCTCTTTGTCTTGGGCTGGTGCTGCAGCAATAAATCCTCCTTCTAGATGTACGTACATTTATGTCTGGTTAGTCAAATAGTTTTCCCTGTGGCTTACCTGTAATAATAGTAAAAATAGAAAGGGTGTAAACATGAACATTCAAGCATGGCTCCATTTTAAGGCTGAATATTGTAATGCTCATTCCTCTGTTGAATTTGACGTTGCTTAAAACACTCATGTTTTTTTATGAGTGATCAATATCTATTGTTGGTCATTCACTTAACCAATTTGTTCTAAGTGCCTTGTTTCCTTAGTGGCTATAAAGGCCTAGGCCCACCTGGGAACACACTGGTCATGGGCTTGTCAGAATAAATCAGCTGCAGCGAAAGACATCCTTTAAATTGTTTCATTTTCTTGGTTCAAACAAGCTGCTAAATGTTGTGTATTGGTTTTCACGCTGGGGGATGTTTTGTCTCATCCTCTTCAAATAATAAAGTGCAGACTTGATTTATTTCAGTGTACGTGCCAGCTAGCCGAGCCTTGTACATTGCCACAATGAACAGCATCATAAAGGGAGAGTAGGTATGAATAATAAATGATTACAGTGATCGACGATGGACTCCTCATTGCTGCCTGGGCGTGTTTACATGCTTGGTGTAACGTGGCCTTTGGCTGTATCTGCTCTGTTAAAACACACTTGAAATACCAACAATTAAGCATCTTGGCAGGAAATCTCTGTAAAGGATACTTCACTGACACACAGACTTACACACCTTCACATTTGTTCTCTCATTATACAGTGTAATTAGGCAGAGTGCTTTTAATTGAACATGTTTTGCTCGACACTGTAAATGTTGGACAGTGCAATATCACAGTGTATCTCAGCCGGTCTTGACTGAGTGGTTACCCTATAGATCTACAATATCTGCTTCCTGGAGGAAGCCTGGCTGTTGAAGCCAATTTGACGTAAAATCATTACAACTATGGTGTCCATCATGTGATGTGCTTCAGACTGGAAAATTAGTGGTTAACATTTGCCTTGCAAACACAGTAAGTCAGCTGCAGCTGTCCCTGAAGTCATAGAATTCTTCATTTTTCGGGATGAATATGCCAGTGACGTTGGACAAAACCTCAGTTTGAATCGCTGTCATGCATTGCATCACAGCGACGCTCAGAATAGCTTTTTTGAGCAAGCATCAAAAGTGTGTTGATGCGTGTCTTTTGATTTCTCCCTTACATTTTTGCAACAGTTATTCCAAACAAAGGACCGGCCTCAACAAGTAAAATGTCAAGAACAAGGATAGAATAGACACTGGTGAAATAAGCACTCATGCAAAGACATACCACATCTCCATACCACTTATTACCAAAGTTCAATTAGTGTTTTATTCTTTTTAACTTAACTTAACTTTTTTTTTACACTTGTGACATGTTTGACAGGACAGTTAAGTGTGTGTGAGATCAATGAGGCCCAGGTGTGACACAAATCACATTATATGGTTTTAAGTCGGGGTCCATGATCATCGATAATTATCAGGCTGTTATGAGGAATTATGACATCATACCGATAATGCCTCTAACGTTAAAAATTAGCTCCGAAAATTTAAAAAAACGCTTCAATGAGGCGAGGTTACCTGTACTGTGCTGTAGGTGGGGGTTTGCAAATTAAGCGTTCCTTACGTTTGACGTGCTGTAGACACGTGTTGTAAACAAACATGGCGTCGATCATGTGGGATCTCCCCACTTCACAGCTAGGTAGCTAATGCTCCCCCAAACACTTTGGGATGAGAAAAAAAAAATGACTCAACTCATCAAAATCTCACCAACCGCCCAAAAAGCCAGAATTGCCACAACGACGCCCCGAAAGCGCACAAAGACGCCTGTGCTGCCAAAGAAACTGTCCTAAAGCTAGCTGCAAAGAAAGGCCCAAGGCCTGCTGCCATCCCTCCACCACTGCCGAAGACAGGCCACGTCGGCCAGCAAGCCACGGTGTGTACTTCTGATTCACTGCTATTTTTAAAATGTTTTGTTAACAGTAGTGATGTCATGATATTTGGCATATTTTAGGACAAATCTACAGATAGTTTGTCAAATCTAACTTTGTTTGAGTCATTCTTACCGCAAGGTGTGCGCAAACTACTAGATTTTTCTAGCTGAGCTTTTGGGTGAAGAGTTTCCAAAACTCTGGCTTCAGAGTTTGAGCATGGACAGGTAAAACTGAGCTTTTTTGCTCGTCTGTGATATAAAGTCAGCTTGTGGCTGCGTTTTCAAGCTTCTGACGGGACAAAAATGCACGTTAGCCGGTGTTTGTGTTTCTTTTATGTTTTTAAACCGCAGCGGGGAAATGTTTAGAAAATATTTGTGTTTGTGTGAATGTGGCCTTAGAATGATGATGAAACTATATTTACTTAAAAATGGTTACTGCCCCTGTAACTGCTTTGAAATGATGGCAAAATTACGCATTAGGGTGTACATGTGCATGGAGCTCTTATTGCTAAGATATGCTTTGTTTTTTGTGGTCTAATAAACATTTGGGACTTGATGAGGCTGTTTTTTTTCCCCCCACGTGAAACTGGGGGATTACTGTTCACTGGCTTTGAATTTGAATAGCAGAAATGTATTGTAGGACTTCATTAATGAAAATAATGAAAGAAAAAAAAACATTCACATTATACATTAGGAATTAGTGGTGTCTTAGAATAGTCAACTATTAGACAGTTCAATTCAGAGGAGTCTGATTCGACTATCAAGTAGTACTAGTAGTGAAGTATATGAGATGTCACAAGATTAGAACATGACCACATATTAGCTGCACCGCTGTATAAGCCGCAGGGTTGAAAGTTTGAGAAAAAAGTAGCGGCTTATGCACCGGAAATGATTGTACTTACGCAAAATGATGGCACGTACACACAGCAAAGTCCAGTGTCTCTTCCAGATTTGCAATTTTTTATCGATATTGTTTTGTTAATATCGGGTCTGTTCATACAATGCAGCTTTGGTTTAACATCTTCTACCCGTCAAGAGATTTGGACATTGGATTTTGCAATGGATTTTATCACCGATCTTTGACTCATCCCTGAGCTCTCCAGAGGACTGGGGTCTACACACACCACCCAGAAGTGCTCGCAGGCGGCGTAGAGAATGTAAACAAAGGCGAGTAGCCGCGGAGGAATACGAGCTGAGCTCAAGGTAACACCGCACAGACTCTCCTTGCCAGGCATTTTCCTCGCTAATATGTGGTCTTTGATGAATAAAATGGACGCGTTTTGACTTCATGTCACCCACAGTAAGAGACTTTTGGACTGCGTAGTCTTGATTTTCACCGAAGCATAGCTAAACAGCAACAACATTTGACAATTAGTCGCCTTTGGACAAAATCTAACGACTCAGATTCGACTTTAAAAATCCTTAGTCGAAGACAGCCCTAGTAGGAATTATTCCATTGTTATCTGTTGGTTATTTCTATTCTCAACACTACAAAAGGAGCAAAAACTGTGTTTTTCTACCCAGCGTGGCAGAACTCCCTGTGTCAACCTACACGCGTACACACAAAACCTCAGTGAGGCGGTGAGTGAGAAAACATGCATTCAGAGACCTTGGGAATTCACTCACATCTGTGCCTTTTTTCTTGCACACACTGTTTGCAGATAGAGATCTCGGGATAAAACAATAACAAATAACCGACACTCCAAGCTCATCATCGCACTGTTTGAATTTCAGCACAAGGAGCATTACCTCAATAAGCTATATCAATACCAACACCCAGCATTAGCCATCTGGGCTAAAATAACAGAGTAGATTTAGATTTAGATGATGCTGGTTCTCTCTTCTCTGCAGGAAGGCAATATGTTGCCTCAGGCGTTGGAGTGAAGATGATAATAAAGATGTATTAAAAATCATAATGTTGTAAGACAGCAGTTGATTTAAATGTCAGGGTACAGCTCGTCCCCTCCCCCTGCTCTGCTTTATTGGACATTGTCCCTGGGACTGTGTGCAGTCACTGTTCCTGGGAGACTCAGTGAAGCTTGGAGATGCTTGCACAGGGCTGGTGTGTGTAAGGGACTGGTGGGTGGTGCTGCTGGTGGTGGGGGGTGGACATCAATAATTCACAACAGTATTGCCGGGGAAACAGGATGCGAAGGTGTAAGCGAGTCAGAGCATCATCTCTCTAAGCGCTGTGTAAATGAACCAAGCCATGCTGCTTATTCCAGTCGCATTTCTCAGTGTTGTAAATGTATTTATCCCCTAAAATGCCTTGTGAATGCTGTGATGTCCACCAAGCTGGTTTATTTTCAGCACATATCCCCACAAGCAAGAGTTTAATTTACTGGCACGTGGAGGTCTCTGTCTTTTGTAAGAGGAAGAGAAGGCTCTGTGGAGCACAAAAAGAGCACAAGGCTATTTCCCAGGCTTGCTTATTACATTTCCAATCGTAGCCCATAGTGCCAAGACTGCCATAAAACACCTTCTTGCTATGCAGTCATCCAGGCAGAAATTGCTCTTGCTCTTTGGAAACCTGAGGGTTTTTGTAACATTGATTTTTGTTGATATGCTAAGGAAGGAAATAAGAGTTGAGGCTATCATTAAAACAGAGACACAGAAGAATGTGTATGGCTGCTTGTGTAGCCTCAAACACACAGGTGCTGAGTTAGCGTGAAGGCACATTCCCTTGTGTGTGTTTGCCGGCTCATTTTCCCCGCAAAGAGCTGATCCCTGTTATGGCTATAGGCTTAAGCCATTATTGCGCCGATTGCTGGTGTGGATTCAGTCACAGCCTTGCCGACACTGTGGTCAATTACCAAGCAGGCATCGGTTATTCACTGGGAGATGGCCATGAGTAATTACCTATATGATAAGGGGTGAATCAGATTATGATTTGGATCTATGTTGTAATGATGAAAGGGGGATTTAGTTCTTATGTCATAGTAACATTCCCGTACCTTTATCACAGAGCATACTGTATCGGTGTCGACATGTTTTTTCTTCCTCTTATCCCCACTCCCAAAAGGCCTCTTCCTGCCCCTCTACAGTTTTCTCATTAGTGATCAGAGCCCGGTTTCCATTTCCAGGCTATTGACTGTGCTGCTTTGCCGCTACGAGATGAGAGCCCATCATTTACATTGCTCCAGCTAATTGTTTCCAGCCATAATGAAGTTCTTCACAGTGGAAGAATGGTAGTTAAAGGGACAGTTTGGATTTTTTGACATGAAGTTGTATGACATCTCCATCAGCAGTATAGTCCATCAACGGTGACTTACCCCGCACTCGGTCCCATGAGCGGAGTTGTCGTCAGATTTCGGTGATGAAAACGTAGTTCCGGTTAGTTGCTCGGGTCAGGTAAATAAAGAGTTTGGCTTCTCAAAACAACATGCGTTCAAAAGAGTAATACATTTGCATCACAAAAATGCCTCCTTGAAAAAATCAGACTTCACAATCGCACAGTGTTAGTTTCTGTCTTCCGATGTATCACTGCACGCTGTCGCCTGTCCAATCTTGTGTATGTGGTGAAGATGGCTGCCACGCATCTTCCTCTGCTGTGGAACACATTCGTAAACAACATGGCTGCGACGCTGGTGTAATGACACCATCTTCACCAGAATGGACAGGCAACAGCGTGCAGTGGTACAATGGAAGAGATAATTGTCATGTTTGAATTTTTTGGAGGAGGCATTTTTGTGATGCAAATGTATTACTCTCTGAGCGCATATTGTTTTGAGAAGCCAAACTCGTTACTTACGTAACCCCAGCAACTAACCGGAACTACGTTTTGACTCTGGAAGAGGTGGTAGCTTTATTGAGTATTTTTGTGAAGATTATGGGACAGAAATGGAGGTCTTGTGTGCCCCTGTTTCTGACAGTGATGGGCTCAAAACACCCCGAACAAATCAAGAATCCATTTGGTTCCATTTTAACAATTGCTGTACTTTGACACAAAGGAGTGGGACACATAAACATTTCATTTACAGGAAGTGAAAATTGAAGGAAATGTGATGTTGCATCTGTCATGAGTCAAATATTAGCTCCCCCTAAGACAGTGGTGTCCAAAGTGCGGCCCGGGGGCCATTTTCGGCATGTCATGGGAAAAAAAATATTAGAGCACCCTTGTTTCTTCAGTTTACTGTTACAGTTTTACTCTTATGAGCTACTTTTGTTGTCATTGTTATATTTGTCCAAACAAAGGTACCTTGAGTTGTATCTATCTTAGTACTATAAATATAGTGGATTTCTAAACCAAAGCAATGTAATGTCATTCTGGCATATGTATAAGTAGGCAGTGTTCATTTTGATGTTGAGCCTCCTCATCTCCACCTCGGAAATCATCAGAATTAGTGTACATGTACACAGACACTTAAGAAAAAAAAAAAAGAAAAAGTAATGAAGTAAGATTGATATGTGCAAAAGGGATAATAATATAATGACAGTGCAAATCAAGTAAGTGGATCTGTGATGAATAAACCGGGACATTATCTGCATTTGTAACAGGAGACAGTATTTCACTGCCTATCCAGGGTTGCAAAACATACTCGCACGTGTGCTCCCTTTTTATTTGTTCTACTCGTACAATCTATTTTTAGGGGCATACGCGAGTGAAATGCTCGCACTGTACAGCTTTGTATATTATTAGATTGTATACTAATTTGCTTTTTCACCTATAACACAAAGCTAAGATGTCAGTGTTTTGCTCAAATAGCTTAGCATATATTGAGTTTGGACACCCCAGCCATAAAAAGTAGACCTGAAATATCTTCCAACTGTGCATTATTACGATTTTTTTCTTTAACCCCTTTGGCCCACCATACGGCACACATACTACATAGTGGGAGTGTGTTAAAATGCACATCCTATTTGCCCATTTACATTTATACATAATGCAAACATATGTCTGAAAAAAAAGACCCTGGAGACCTCATACCTGGCATCATGATGGACATGATGGACAGGTACTCCTAAACATATACTGTATAGTGTATACATATTACTGGTTTATAAGCCGGTACTTTTTTCTTAAACTTTGAACCCTGCGTCTTATACAGCGGTGCGGCTAATCTATGGCTAAATTCTAATCTCGTAATCTCCTTTTAATTAAAAACTACTATTGATTGTTTAAATGCTGCGCCGCTCGCGAGTCAGTGAGGAAACAGTAGCTCTTTCTTTGGCAGGAGCCAATCATGAGCTATCAGTGCACTCACAATGAGCTTGTCAACACATTGCATATTGCAGGACGTCGTTATGTATAACGGTATAACAACAACGGTCTGACTCACAGTGTCATACTGAGAACGACACAAAATTCATCACACAGCATCTTAACACTCCAAAAGTATACCTCATAAATAAACAAACATGTACCAATATGTGTTTAATATGAAAAAAAAAACAGCATTTTAAAGTTTTTCCATAAGGCATTACATCTGAGCAACACATTCATTAGGGCGCTCCAATGACATCAGCCTCCCTCTGGGCTTTGTTATTTTAAACTCGTATTGGTACATGTAATGTACATTTGCTAGGCTGTGTGATGAGTTTAATGTTGTTTGCAAGATGAACCCATGAGTCAGACTCTTACATTGAGTAATGACCTCCTGCAATTTCCAATGGTTTGACAAGCTTGTGAGTTTATTTATAGCTCACGATTGGCTGTCAAATAAAGAGCTGCCTCACGGACTCATGCACACCACAATATGTCATTTTATGACGTGGACACGTGCGGCTTATGCACCGGTGCGGCTTATATGTGAACAAATGTGTTTTTTTTCTAAATTTAGTGGTTGCAGCTTATACACCGGTGCGGCTTATACAGTACACCGGAATTTATAGTAGTGCAGAGGATGTATAAAGCAGCGGGAAGAGCAAGGCAGTTGAGATGCTGTCATGATGTCATTTTCGTTTAAACTTTACAAATGATTAAAAAAAAAATGATGACTACCATTATTTTTAGTAAGGCCACATATTTTTCTGTGTTCTATCCTTCTGTCGTCATGCAAATGTAGTGTTGTGTCTTTAAATTAAGGATGAAGCTTTTGGAAAACCAGCGTCTGCGCATTGGTTGGTAAAACAGCTTTTTGGATTGTGTCCTTTGAACAGTGTAAAACAATCTAAATTATTTAAACTGTATTTATATACTCTTACAACACATTATTGTATATTATACTCTATGTACGTATTTTGGTCTCTATGCAGAGACACAATGTACCCAGAAATGTAATAAATCTAATACTGAGTGTGATTTTTATTGATGAACGGAGGCAATGCGCAGCCAATCAGCTGATTTTGCTATTCCAGGCTTCTGATTGCACAAAACACACATTAAAGCCAGTGAATGTGTTTTCAAGTGGACAGTTTTTTTTTAAACTGTTTGTGTAGATTTTTTTTTACCCTTGAGGTAGCAAAATATACGTTTTTCACAATATCTGTGTATGTGCACACATAGCCTTGCACTATATACAGTAATACTGTATGTTTATCACATTTAATTGGTTCCAGACCCCACCGTGATAAGTGAATTTTTGTGAAGTAGGATACCTTATTTATAAATTGAATATTTTTGTTGTTAGAGCACAGAAAAACTGTTTACGACCTTGTAAATGCTGTTTTTAACAATATTACAGCCCTCTGAAAATGAAATAACTTTTACACTCATTTTACCAAACATAGTAGACACAATAAGAGTAAATAAGCCAGTTAAGACATAAATAAGACTAGTGACTAGTGTAGAATACTACATATCACTTCTTTGAATGCCTGTTATTTGTATTTTTGTTCATTTAGCCATTTTTATGCTTTGAAATGCTCAATTTTGACAAAAAATACATGACATGCTGAAATAAGCATATTTTTTGATTAATGATAGGCTGTAGTCAACCATGAAACAGCGATGTTTTATTAGTTAATATACAGTGGTGCCAAGCCAAGGCAAAATTTTGTTAAAAAATTTGTATATTAACCGAAAAACGTGCTAACTGGAGCGGACGTTAACTGAGGTACTGCTGTATTTTGTAAAACCGTGATAGAGTGAAGCCATGACATTTGAAGAGCAAAGTGGCGAGGGATGGCTGTACTGTGGTTCATCAAAATCTCCCCAGTGTGCCCAATTTGGCCTACTGCAGTCACTAGTAGTTTCATTTTAGTCCAAACGTGTTCGATAGGATGGAGGTCATGGTTCAGTGCTGGTTACTCCACACCAAAATCATCGAAGCATGCTTTCTTTCATAGATCTTGCTTTGTGTACTGGGGCGAAGTCATGCTGGAACAGACTATCTCAAAATGTTTGTTTGTCCAACATGGCTTGGTGAAATGAAGGCAAAACCAAGTGCTCCCGTCCAAAGCTCAACTGATTTAATAATACTGATTAATACTTTTGTCCAAACTGTGTCATACTGTGCTGTGCAGTTGCATAGCCCCAAAATTAAAATTGTATTTTATACTTGTAGTTTTTGACCAGATGTGAGAAAAGCAAAATGTACTCATCATTCAAAAGGTGACAATATAAATCTTAAGAGTTCACTGCCCTACTAACTTATCTCTCTTAAAGCTTAATTTTAATGCCGTATATAACAATATATACAAATACAAATAAATGCATGTGTCCCCCTTCGCCATTCTCCAAGCCCTCTGCCTCTCTGTTCATGCACAAGAACATCACATTCACGCAGTGGGCTCACAAGCCTCCATGATGTTCACACACTGAATCACAGCATGTCAGAATGACAGGCGGTGTGAAATGGAGAGGTCTGTCTGAGATGACCTTTAAACATGGCCAAGCGCATCTTTTGTCAAGTGCCTTATAAAAAAGCAGCCTTTTCTGCTTCATCTGACTCACACTCTGTGCTCCACCACCTGCCTCTTCAACATGCCGCCACGGCCTCTGCTCGTGTCAGAGCTGCTGGCCTGAACTTCACTGGCAAGCGGGACATGTAATATGTCTTGTGCGCCATCATGCTTTATGGACCTCATCATTTCACAGAACATATATCAGAAAATGGGATGCCTCTGCTAAGTGTGGCTGAGCCCCAGGGTTGGAGCAGGCAAGCAGCTGGTGTCTTCTTGAGGGATTAAATATAGTATTTTGTTAAGAATCCCTCCCTTGCTTATTATGGCTTCTTCCATTCTGTGCCATGTTTTTTCTTCTGCTCTCTCTTCTCTTTGCCATCTTTCCTTCCCATAACCATTTGAACTGGTGTTAGCACCCCAGTAAAGTAAATAATGAAACTTATGAATTATTGATGGACCAAAAGACACTTTTTTCAAGAAACTCATCTTGATTTTACTTGCAGTTCAGACTTTTTTTCCCCCCCTGGTCTGCGTGTGACTTTGGAGTGCTTGTCTGCAGTATGTTTACTCTTTTCATGTTTTTTGGACTCTGCAAAATTGCACAAGCTGATTGCATCTCATTTAGACTACTCTTTGTAAGTCCGGAGCTCACACTATATACTGTATGTATACAGTCGACCCTCATCACTCTGAATTTCACAGCTTCACTCTATATATATTAATCAATAAATCATGCTGTTTTGTGGTTGAATACGGCTTATCCTGAGTCACACATGTGCACATACAGTATATTTTGCCTAAACTAAGCCTTTGCAAGTATAAAAATGGCTAAGTGAAAGAAAATACAATAAGGCATTCCAAGATGTTGGCGTGGTATTTTACACTGTGTCAGTAATGTTACTGTAATGTTCGGTGAGACACAGAATCGCCAGACTTGACTTTTTGAATTATCTCACAACAGGCACAATAATCACTAATAACAACACAAGCTGCTGTTGCGGGTTATCCCACGGCAAGATGAAACTCAACTCTGAACCACCGGCGCTACTTCCTGTTCGCCACTCACTCTGCTCCTGTAGGGAACACATTTATAGCAACACACACGAGCATGAGTCATATTTATGTCTTAAATGTCTTATTTACTCTTATTATGTTGACTACATAGTGACCAATTTGAATCTTCTATATTCTGTATTGTATTGTATTTTCTCTATTGTATTTTAGTGCACTTAGCCATTTCTATGCAGGACAATGCTTAATTTAGGCAAAAAAATGTAACATTTGCTTCAGTATTCATATGTTTTTAATAATAGTAGGCTGTATTCAACCACAAAACAGCATGATTTATTAATTAATATATTTTTGAAAAAGAGTGTGAGTGAAGCCGCAAAATTCGAACCGCGATGTGGAAGACTGTATGTATAAATAATGCAGGTTTCACTGCATTCATTTAAAAAATGGCTTTGGAAATATTTTAAGAAGGAGGAATGTGCTGCACACAAGTTCAAAGCTGGACTGAAGGATGATCATAGCAGAACTTGGGCTATTTTAAAGGTCAAATATCTGCTATAGCTAATCCAAACCATGTGCTGTTGCAGCACCAGTCTCCTTAACAACATTTCGACCCTGTGCTGGTGTGTGATTTACTGTTTATAGGGACACTGGTGTTAGTAGTGCCTGTGAAGTCGTGGCTGCCAAGATACACAAATCAATCTGTATGAAGCTTCCCGTATTTATGAATTAATGTTAGGCTTTTGAGTCATTTGACAACAGGCAAAAGTTAGTTATTTTGCACTCTTGGTGTCAGCAAAAAAGCAGTATCACAAATTACTACAGTCCAGTTCTACACCACTGCAAACTACAACAAGAGTAAAGTTACTGTAAATGAATAGTTTCGAAATAACCAAATCTCTTCATGTTTGCTCACAATTTATTTGAACAACAATTGTGCCAATAGAACTGTTATCCATTTCAAAGTGTGGCAGAAATAGTGGTCACACCCCTAATCAATACAATATTAAGACATCTTAGACGAACACAGTGTTTTTTAAAAACTATACAGGGTGCATTTGAGTTCTTAGAATCGGTCTAATCAATAATACAACATTGCTGAAACAGCTTTGACTAAAACATGTTGAAGTACTTTATCATGCTGAAGCAAAAGTGCAAGTGAGCATAGTTTGACTTTTTTTAATTAATTGGCCCGTTCACCGAGTCATCCATTTAAAGTTTCTCCTTTGCACTAGTTGTGTAATTGGATGTGAAGATGCTTAACGTTCCTTTGAGAAGAAGTTCTTATAGTTGTTACAACAGCGTGGTTGTTAAATGTCCTAAGCTTTGTCTTTTCGTGCTGGGCAGCAGGATTGTGCAGAAGGAGATTTCAGTCGGAAAAAAGCTGATGCAAACACAGAGGGTAATTTAGTTTCTCTGAAAGACTCGAGCGCAGTAAATGTAATGTAAGGATAGTTTCAGCAGCAACTTTCCACTCCAGTATATGTCTAATGGACACTGTCGTCTTAATATTCCTCTCTGGCACTGTTGGCAACTTTTCAGGAAGAAAAATCGCTGTTTGCTGTCCTAGAAGTCTAGACATTAGACATTGTTTAATTTGCATATGCATCCATCCATCTGCTATGCCGCCTATCCTCACTAGGGTCGCGGGTATGCTGGAGCCTATCCCAGCTGACTTCGGGCGAGAGGCGGGGTACACCCTGGACTGGTCGCCAGCCAATCGCAGGGTACACATAGACAAACAACCATTCACACTCACATTCATACCTATGGACAATTGAGTCGCCAATTAACCTAACATGCATGTGGGAGGAAACCGGAGTACCCAGAGAAAACCCACGCACACATGCAAATTCCACACAGAGATGTCCAATGGAGATTCGAACCCAGATCTTCCCGATCTCCTGACTGTGTGGCCAACATGCTAACCACTCGGAATACAAAAAAAGTAAAAACACCTTAATTAAAGTGGCTATTGAGAACTTTTTAAAATGATCACGATTGAACAGTTTGTTTGCATGTTCTTTGCATGCGTGGGTTTCCTCCCACATTCCAAAAGTGGCGACTCTAAATTGTCCATAGGTGTGAATGTGAGAATGAATCGTTATGTTAGGCTCAAGCATACCCCCGCGACCCTAGTTAGGATAAGCGGCATAGAAAATGGATGGACATTAACATGATTCAGTGTGGTTTGTGAGTAGCACACTCTTCTGGTGAATATATGTAATAGCAACTGGTTAATCAATTATTTGCATTTACCCCAAGAATTGTAAGATAATCCACTTCATTTTACAAATAAAAAGAGTAGCAATAGACTGACAATAAAATATAAACACACCCTCTTTTATCCAGGCAGTGTGTCGCATAAGCACTGTACACTGCCGTGTTGTGACAGCCTTTGGGTAGGGCGGAACCGTCAACAGCTGTTGCTCAGTGAGAACACAATATGCAGAACAATACGTGCAGTCTCCAAATACCAAAACATTCCCCAACGATATGTCTGACAAATATACAAATATGTACATATATGTACTGTATAATGTAAATGTTAGCTTAAAATGGAAAAAACAACTTTTAAAGTTTTCCCATAATGCATTGCGTCTGAGCAAAGCATTCATTGGGACGCTGCAATGACGTCAGCCTCCCTCTGGGCTTCTCTGGCTCCCTTTAGTGAACAGAGGCAGCATTGCGGTGGTATCCATCTATTTTCTATGCTGCTTGTCCTCCAACGACATGCTTTGCTCAAACGAAATGTATTATAGGAAAAAGTTTTTTCATTTTGAACTTGTATTGGTACATGTTTGTATATATATATAAGGTATACCTTTTGAGTGTTAAGTTGATGTGTGATGAATTTTGTGCCCTCCTGCAGTTTCCAATGGGTTGACAAGGTCGTCATGAGTTTTTTCATAGCCCATGATTGGCTCCTGTCAAAGAGCTGCCTGGTTCTCACAGACTGGTGCGCGCCACGATACGCCATTTTATGACGTAGACACATGCGGTTTATACACAGGTGTGGTTTATATATGTACAAATCTGTTCTTTCCTCTAAAGTTAGTGGGTGCGGCTTATACACTGGTGCGGTTTATACACCGGAATTTACGGTAATGAGTCTGTTTTTTTTTGTTTTACATCTTTTGTCAGAGGTAGAGGCTGAGGCTCCAGCATTAGCATCATTTGACACAAGCCAGGCATCACAAAGTACTTGCAAAGGAATTCTATCACTAATGTATGCATTTTGTTCACGTGGGTTCCGAGAGCCTGTTTATGGCCACCAAACATGAGAAAAATGTATAATCTCTCACTTGTTTGCTCAACATTTGACAGAAGAGGCGCTCAAAACAGCTGGTTTTGAAGTTCTGGGTTTTTATGACATAATAAACAAAAACCCTCCTTCCTCACGGACATGATACCACTTCTGAACTGCCCCTAGGCAGATGAGCCTGCCCCCGTGTATACCCCCACACCCTTGTCACACAGAACTGCTTTGGACAGAAAACAGGCTTTGCTTCACATCTTAAAATTACGCCTGTGAGCTGGGAGCTGTAAGTTTTTATTATTTTGTTTTCCTTCAACAAATGTACTAAGCTAGCATGATAGCCTGTTAAAATGTGACTATACATTAATCTTCTCACTGTAGGTTACAAAGCAACGCTTGTGTTCGTGTCCTCCCTGACTCAATAATGTTACGTTGTTGTATCCGACGTATCGCATTTATTATGTTCGACAAGTGCAGCGTTACAGTGTATGTGTAAAAAGTGGATAAAGTGCACAAAAGCACTTTTTGAACCATGCATTCTGTTGGAGAAAAGACAAACATAGTTCATTGGTGTTAAAACTATAGGCACAAAAAATGGCACATTCCCAGTAGGGTTTAGTAACAACACTTTTAAAGGAAAACTGCTCTTTTTTTGGAATTTTGCCCATCATCCACAATCCTCATATCTGACCAAAACACATCTTTTCCCCCTTTCTGTATGTTCTAGATAGCCGCCTCGTGCTGACAGTTTTTCACTAACAATGAAGGTGATGGAGATTCACCTATTTTGCCTATTGTGTCAATAAAGCCTATAAAAAAGATAAGGTTCTGGATCCTCATTTGTCACAAAGTACGGTAGTCAGCGGCCGTGGATCTCACCAAGTCTGCCATGATTAGCGGTAGCAAATGCTCTTCCGATGCTGTTTTTGTTTACGGAAGTAGCGTTAATTGCTATACGCTCCAGGAAACAAGTTGTGACCAAACTGACCAAATTACTGTAAGTAATAATGTGTCGCAATAATGTGCCTGTTACTACATGGTTACAGCTTGTGTATAGAACGTTGTTGGATGTTTTGGGATGTTTTTTTAGAGGGCTTTATAAGCGAAAGAGGTCAATCCCTTTTATCTGCATTCCTCAGCACGACGCGACTATCTAGCATGCACAGAAAAGGGAAAGACATGTGTGTTCTTGTCTCACACAGGGATTGTAGATTATTCCAAAAAAGTGCAACTTTTCCTTTAAACTGTCTGAATTCCAGCATCAAGGCTAGATTTTTGGTAACAAACTTTGATTACATCATTATGGGACCTCTGAGGCTTATTTGAAATTGCTGAATATAGTATAACATGGGCCCTTTCAAGTTGGAAATGCTTTGGTGAAACAACAACTTCCTGCAGCGTGTGCAAACTACTTTCACGGTCAGTTGCTCCTTCTTGTTTTTTTGGTGTTTTTTTTAATGCTCAAAATTCCACTGAGAGTCGTCCATCTCGATCAAGTAGGTTCTGCCGCTAAATGGTGTTGGCCCAATCCATGTCAGTGAGTGGAATTGTGGGAGTTTGAGTTAGTTTTGTTACAATATTTAATGAAATTAAATGATGCTGGTGTCTTACTGCTTCAAATGGGAGTCCCTTTACTTTCAGTGTGTTATTCGTCTCCTCAGGCTCTTCTTCTTTTAGCACCGTTTGTTGAGGCTGGTCCTTCTTATGGATAAAAGCCTCAAATCTTTTTTTACTTGCTGAATGAAGTATTGTTTGGTGTCACGTGTGGTGTCATGTCAGCTGTATTTTTGCACCAAATTTTAGTGGAATTCCAAATTGTACAAGCTCAGGAGTGTTTGACTTCAGAGTTCAAACTGTGTATTTCTCCTCGCACATTTCTGTACAGTGAAGCTCGACAGTGCAGAGCATTCACAGGGCGTGAATGCTGAATTGTGAATGTGTAGAGTCTACACATTCACAATTCAGCATTCACGCCCCCGCAAATTTGTGGATTTTGGGGGGAAAAAAATCTATTTTTTAAATACTTTTTTTTTTCTCTGAAAATAGGCCTTATTTTTAAGAAAACATGTCTCATTCACCGTAAATCAGTAAAAAAATGATAATATGGGTAAAATGCACAGCATACATGTACCACTGTTAGAACGCCCGCAATTTTTTACATGTTTATGTCTTTTTGCGTCACTGATAATGTTTTTGTGTCAAACGTTGACATTTCACACTTTCTTTGGGCGTCCTTGAACGCACCATAGTTGTGTGCTGTGTGAAGCAAAAGTTTCGACAGTCAGTCCAACCTCAAAACTTGCAGCAAGGCTAACAAAAGTGAATGTATTATCATAATATGGAATTACAACAGGCAAGCACTGTGGATTATGCAGCTGCGGCTTGGAGAAACGCCTTTTCTAGCAAGCTAGCCTCTAGTGGTAGCCTGATGACCAGGCTGAAGGCTGCCGTGACTCCAATTCCATCTGTTCAATTCAACCATCTTACGTTGTTATTCCTTAGTAGGGAGTACCTTTACATTTTACACTTTAAATGCATTTAATTAGTGTGCGAGGCATTTAGGACTTAAACCTGGATTGTGTGACCAATGGCAATTGAAGAGAGAATGGTTCTGGAGTTGAATCTAATCTAGTAATTACTAAATGCACATGTTGATCCAAAATCGAAGAACGTCAACGTCAAGCTAGCAGGAGGGCTCGGAGGGTGATGGTGGGAGCAGTATATCAAAAATAGACATTTTTATTAAAACACATTTATTTTGTGTTAATCTGTGACTGCTATCACTAAAGTGAAAGTAATGATATTTGTGTTTTCATTCTAGGCATGTGTCAAGACAGTTTTTGCAATATGATTTTACCAACTCTGCATTTGTGCCATTCAAATTCTTATAATAAACTTCCCAGTATCCCATTTTGACCTCATTTGAATTTCATTATGGGCACAATAAACATTTTTTAGCATACATATTAAAATCTCACCAAACAGTGTGTTGCCTACCTCTGGTTCTTTCAGCTTCATTTACATGTGCCTCCTATTCGTCTTAGCCCGAGAGGATGTTGTTGTCTGGTAATGCCGCACACACATATGCAGGCAGAGCGCCCCACACGCCACCGTTATCCATCCGCCTGTCACGTTAATGGATGTAAACGTTGGCGCTTGGCATCTCCTTCATGGAGGCCGCAGTGTCATGCACCGCTGCTCCCGCATTGTTCTACCGCCCTTTAAATAAAGTAGCTTCAGATGAGCTACTAAATGATCTGAAATAATGAAATAATAACCACACTTTTTTTTATCATCAGGATTTTGATTAGCCTGTGATGTAATGTGATGGCCTCAGCCCCACACCCTATCTGAAGCTGCAGCATTTTGATTAGCTACATTAGGCTGAACTACACTAATAAATTATTCAATCTTCTATTTCTCCTCCTGTCTGCTCAGCTGCATTTTATTGGAAGGCTTTTGTAAAGGTCTAATGTATTTTTACAGCCCATTTCACTGTTTCACATTTTACCTGAGTGTTTACTTTCTTACATTTTATTGTTCAGCCTAAGAATTGGCCACCTCACTTGCTCTCCTGTTTCTTTACCAGCTGCTTCGAAAAGAAAATGGGCGGTGTTTTCTCTGCTGGCGCTGCCACTGTGATCAGGTGGGTCGTAGGCGGTGTGGTGCTGCCTGCTGCCCCAGATGCTCTAACTTGCGTCCACTTACTTGCAAGCCTCTCACTCCCCCAGTAGGCTTGCAGCTGCTGCTGGGGGCTGGGATTTCATAGACGCGCCGTCTACATTTCTTCATGGGGAATGTGCAGAAAAATTACCCGACATTGCAGTTTTAGCAAATCCTGCTCAGCGCTCTCTTTATACAGATTATTCTTAGAACATTTGAATAAGATAAGTGATAAAGTGTTGGTAGCACACATTGGGGGTTTGAATGTTGCAGTGCTTGGTGAACACAGACCGATTACTGAAAGACTGATAAGACGTAAAAGGATCCGTCATCTTTCTGTCTTACTTTGCCATTTGGTGAAGTCCCAATCTTAGGGTCCACAGAGAGCGCCATGAAGTCGGTCATCTGAGTTTAGCACGCCAATTAATCCTGCCACTCATCAGGAGCTTGCGTAAGAATGGCAGTGGTTTATAGTGGAATTATGCTCTGCACTAATTAGCGGTTTGCATTGACAGTGTCAAGGAGAAATGGTGAACTGGAGCACGACTGTGTGACAACACCGACTGGAGACATAGCTGTCTGTGCACGTTTCTGGCGGAAGAAGTAGACATTCAACATCCTCAGTGACTTACAAACTCTCTAAACATGTATATTCCTTCCGACATAAAGCAGTTGTGTTGACCTTTACCTTTCACCGGGCTGCCAAGCGAAGTTGCGTGATTGCAGTTGCAAATTGGAAGGACACAAGGTGCATTTTCTCAAACAAAATGTGACATTGTGTTACCAAGGCACATGCTGTGAAAAAAAATACAGAATACCAAATACAAAATCTACATAATCTCTTAGCTATTTCTAGGTCCTCTTCTTTGAGGAGTTTTCTTTGCCTTGACGGTACTAATTCCATTTCTGTCTACACAGACCAAGCAACCTACTGCATATCCTATTTGACAATCATAACTACGCAAAGGCCAAGTATTTAAAATGTGCCCCTCTCAGTACCAACAGGGTAGGGCAATACAAAGCCTGCTGAAAACAAAAAGAATAAGGCATTGTCCACACATCTACGGACATTTTAAAAACGCATATTTTCCGATGCTTTATGGCCTCTTGTCCACACACATATGTGGTTTTTGTCCTTAAAAACCAGAGTGGAGACTGTCAAAGACTCCAGCTTCAAATCATACTTTTTTTATACCAAAAAATATTACAATAACAACACCGACTATCATATGTTACCAATAGTGGTTTAAAAGAACAGATTGAACTAATAAATGCCTATATTTGTCACAATTTGAAGTTAAACTTGGTAAAAATGGTGGGACAAATACGATGATTGACGTGCATGGATTTCACTTACCACTGTCTCATATACACGTTCATGTCCGTGGCATCTGCACACAAGCGAAAGCAGTCTCAGAGAAACGACCGACAATTGGAGTCATTGTTGTTTATGTTTATTAGGCTATGCAGGCT
Source organism: Dunckerocampus dactyliophorus (assembly GCF_027744805.1). Lineage (NCBI taxonomy): Eukaryota > Metazoa > Chordata > Actinopteri > Syngnathiformes > Syngnathidae > Dunckerocampus > Dunckerocampus dactyliophorus. Next base: position 18,646,184 of record NC_072822.1, on the reverse strand, counting down.
ATCACGTTTTTTCAAAAATATCTGAATAAATAATGCTGTTTTGTGGTTGAATACAGCCTATTATTAGTCAGAAGATATGCATATTTAATCATGTTACATATGCTTTGCCTAAATTAAGCATTTTCAAGCATAGAAATGGCTAAATGAACTAAAATACAAATGTAAGGCATTCAAAAGATGCAGTAAAAGATGTTGACGTATTCTACACTGGTCACTAGGTGTCAGTAAAGTTACTGTAATGTTCGGTGAGACTGACTGAACAACAGGCTTTAATTGCGGGTTTGAAGTTTGAATTATCTCACAACAGGCACAAAAATCACTGATAAAAAAATTCCTAATAAAAACACAGGCTACTGTTGCGGCCATAACCCATGGCAAGATGAAACTCAACTCTGAACCCCCGACGTCACTTTCTATCCACCACTCACTCTGCTTCCCGGGGGAACACATTTATAGCAACACACACGAGCAGGAGTCTTATTTATGTTTTAAATGCCTTATTTACTCTTGTTATGTCTACTAAATTGGGTAAAACAAGTGTAAAGGTGGCCGCATGGTGGTCGAGTGGTTAGTATGTTGGCCACACAGTCAGGAGATCTTCTCCCCGTGTGTGGGTTTTCTCCGGGTACTCAGCTTTCCTCCCAAATTAAAAAAAAAAAAAAAACATGCGTGACGAACTGTCCAGAGTGTACCCCACCTCTCGCCTGAAGTCAGCTGGGATAGGCTCCAGCATATCGGCATAGAAAATAGATGGCTAGATGGAGGATAAAGGTGAGTTTAGAGGTGTTAGTTCATGTTCAGCAATAATGTTTAGTAATAATGTTAAAGATGTATTTAGAAGGTTGTAAACAAGTTTTCTATGCTCTAACTCCAAAAATATTCCATTTATAAATAAGGAATACGACTTTGCAGAAATTCGTTGAGCACGGTCTCGTCTGGAACCAATTAACCACGATAAACAAAGCATTACTGTACATTCTATAATAGCTAGTGTTAGTAGCTAAACTTTGCCACATCGCTATGATTAGCTGACGGTAAACATAATGTGAGTGTATTACGTGAGGCGTGACTTTCAATGGTGGAGCAGGAAGAGGGCAGGTTTATAATACTTCCACACACTCGAAAGTTACCATGCAGTACCTAACCAAGATAGACAACAGCTTTAACAGAAGAACATGAAGTTATCAGCTTATGGGTGTTGATTTCATTTCACATTTTGAGGGGCGATTAAAAAACCCAAAAAACATTTATGATGTTTCCTGGGCTCCATGCAAGATAACGTAAACGTCATTGTACTTCTCATATCTGACTAAATTGATGAACACGCGTTTAAATGCGAGACCTAGTCAGCCATTGTTGCTTTTTCAAGCTTGTGATTGGCTTTGAGTGAATGTGTTTTCACAGGATGTGGATGGACGTTTTTCTTCACACGGAGTGGGGGAAATGTGCATTTTTGAAAATAGTGTGAACATAGCCCAAGAATTGTCTTGCTTAGCCTAAAATGAACTCAGCACGAGCAAGTACGGTTGCACATCGGACTGACTTTGTTTGTGTTGGCATGTCTTGTCTCTGTGATTCTTTGCAAAGGTTAAAAAAGTGAAAAGTTCAAATTGTGAATTGGTGACCAGTGATGACATTGGTGTGTGCCACAGTCACAACGTTACCTTTAAAGTTACCAGGATGAGGGTGCCGTTTCAGCCGTTACGAGTCTTATGGCGATCTGTGCCGCTTGGTGGAATTGTGGTTTTAGTTTCTTTTCTCATTCATCCTTTTCTTATCTTGTCACTGTGCCAGCCCCATGGCAGCGCGCCTCACAGTTGCCATGGTAATGATATAGTCTCTTGTCTCTGTAATGTGATGTCTTATTATGTTTCATCGGGGCATGTGTTGCTATTTGATTTCACACGCCATTTGGTGAGCTCTTGTCGCCTGTTGGTAAAAAAAAAACAAAGTGCGAGCCTGAGAGGTGAGCAGTGAGTGCACCAACAGTGGAGCGTACACGTGCTAGTTTGTTCTTAAAGAAGAGTGAGACGGAGATGTGTACATCCGTGTTACATACACGTTTTATTTACTGAATGGTTAAATGAATGATAATGTGCATATCCCAGGCTGCACTCTTTTTCTCGTCTGAGGCTGGCGCACCCGGGAGGGATTGCAGCTGCTACCCAGCAGGAGGCACTGTGTGTGTGTGTGTGTGTGTGTGTGTGTGTGTGCGTGCTCTTTCAAGACTCTCACATAGAAAGCACTTTTTTGCTCCATCTATCTCCATCTGTCTCAACATGTTTTGGGAGATGTGTGAGTTGATGATGACGGTGCTGCTGCGCAGTCACCCTCATTTCATTTTCCTCTTCATACGCTTTTGTAGATAAAGCTTGACGATCAATATCTGTAATGGCGTGTTTGAGAGCACGTCCTTTAGAATTGTCAGTAAGTACGCCCTGTATTTTTCTCCTCCAGTGCTTTGAATGCCTGCGGTGTAAAAGGAGGTTGCAGTCAATACCTGATCAATATCAGTCCAGATGCCACTGTCAAACACATCAATAGAGTTTCTCCAACAGCCGTTTTTATCCCCCCTCTGTGAATTAACGGCCTTATGTCGGCCCACGGGGCTTTTAAAAAGACTCTGCATGCTTCATCCGGCCTGTCTTTGCAGATGACTTCCACAGGCAACATTTGACTGTGTAAATGTGGCCATTGTCTTCTGCAGCTCTAATTGCACACTGCTACTTAATTGTAGAAAGAGAGCATCAGTGTGAAAGAAGCTGCTCAGGGCCTCAATATATGCAGTCTGAAAATACTCCACAGTGAGGAATAAAAACAATTTTCACCAGAAAGACCAAGTTATTATCAAGTATCAAGCAGCGTCTAGTTGTCTTTAAAGCGATATTTAATATACTAAATATGCAGTGTAACAATCAGAGCAAGTAGTACCACATACATCGTATAAGGCCACATTTCTTATGATTGTATTCTGGTGTTACAGTCCGACTGCTGAATGTACATAAAAGCAAGTCCCAAGCCATGCAATATACTGTAATGTATTGCCACAGTTACTGAGGTCGACCAACACCGCAACCATTTTTTGTTCCAGTATGACTGTGCCCCAGTGCACAAAGCAAGGTCTATAAAGGCATGGCTGCATGAGTTTGTTGTGGAAGAATGCATTTGAAATGAATGAGGACAAAGATTGGCCCCTCTCATAGATCCGACATCAGTGACCTATGAACTCACACATGTTCTTCTGCAAGAATGGGCCAAAAAAAAAAAAAAATCAAACAAATGCACTCTAAAATCTTGGAGCAAACATCCCGAGAAGAGTATAAGCTGATGAGAAGGGGCGAACTGTATTGTTATAACTGTATTGCCACTTTTATCCATCCAGTCAACAATTGAATTAAGTTGTAAATCATGCTACTGAACCTATTTACATCAGTATTTTAAAAAAGTATCTTACCTTTTGAACTTGGTAGACTGAAACAACACCACCATACGGTTGGATTTTCACATTCTCCTCCCACCAAACTGTGCTGAAATCACACCTTTGAAGTTGTCTTGTGTGAGTGCTTAATAATGCTCTCAGAAACCTTCTTTTGGCTCTGTGGGCTGGGAGGTGTGTGACACAGTATCACATGAAAACTCTGTCACACACTGTCTGCCCTGTGGCTTGGACACATTGTGAGAAATGTAGTGAGAGCAGTAGTGAAAGCCATTGAGCGGATATTTATTTAGAATGTATCTTCCCCGTGAGAACAGGAAAAGCGGTGCCTTTTGGGTGGCATCTGTCGCCTTTCCTCTCCTTTCGGGCTCCGTGCCATGTGCCTTTTTTTCTTGTTGCCGTGCTGTAAAATGGTAGCTTCTAAAATATCTCATCACATTATGTCTGCTTTTGAATGTGTGATTTGTAACAGTTTTATATATCATAATTATAGCTATTCAGAATGTTAGGCCACACTACCCTACATGAACACTCAGCCTTGTTTTGTAGAATTTCATAAATAACTGACTCTTGCAAGGACGGAGAGAAGGGACTGAGGTGTGTTATTTGATCACATTGCAACTTTTTTTTTTTAGCAATAGTATTTCCCCAAAAGTTGGCCTTTAGGAAGCACAAAACTAAGAGAAAGAAAGAAAGCTGCAACATGAGCACTGTTACGTATGATTTGGATTCCGACATAGTGAGAATTGATCACGCCAAATGGAATGTGAAATACAAAGGTGTCCACTTCCTTCCTCAGCGTTCCTCTTTGGTTGGCAGAAGCAGATTTAGGTCATGGAGATTTGAGGGGGTGGCACCACAGCTGGAGAGCTTGTTCTGGACTATCAAAGCTGCCCTGTGTACCATCTGGATGTGGTGATAGTGCCACCCAGCCAGTTATCCTCTTTAGGAAACTGTATGGATCTGCATAGTAAGACGCCTCCAGTGCACCTCCACCTCTGGCACATGCATTTTTAGGTGATGATGGCATGCCAATCACATTACTGATCCTCCATTACATTTCTTGCCACACAGAGCCTCACACCTGCAAGGACTTGCAATACAAGCATTTTACCTAAAAATTCTGCCTTTACAGTTCTGTGGTCTTATAAAATATGTTACAATTCCAGCATCAAAGTGTTGTTGGGCAAGATGACGCATCTTCCCAAAATCTATGGTAGGTTTGGCATGGGACTCAGTAGAACCCATAAAATTGCATTGCTGTTTTAAGTAAAGGTTCAGATTTTATATGTTTTTATGTATTATGGTTGGATTACTGTAAATTAATGTGGCATTCTTGACATTTGCTATAATTTGTCACTGAATAATTATAGGTGGTCTTGTATTCTTGTACATTAAGCATACAAAAACTAAAGAAATGATATAAGACAAAAACACTGATTTCTTATACAGCCAACCCCTCTATGTTGAACAACACACCAAATCCCGATCCACAGTTTTATTATTATTAAAAGGTCTCCGCTTAAAGAAAAAAAAAGAAATTGCTTAAAAAACAAAACTTTTTCGTGCATGAAGTTTCTGCTTCAGTCGGCATTTTGGCCGCCATATGTGGTCAGATGTTGACCAAGGGATACAAAATGGGTGGCCGCTGGCCACGTTAGACAGGTGACCGCTATACAGAGGGTCTATAACACGCAAATTTTCTGCGGGGGATTTTTCAGTGGTCGCTATAGGCAGGTGGCCGTTCTATACAGGTGGCCGCTAAGACAGGTTTGACTGTATATGTTTTTCCAAAGAGTATTCTGCTCTCAGTGCATTGTCTTTATATTTTACTTCAATTCAACAATACTACTTTAACATTATTCTTAGTCTGATGGTGAACCCAACTGCTTTTGGCCTGCTTGCATCAACCAGACTTGGTTCTGCAACATTCAACTTTTATTGTCAGCTATAAACCATCATCAACAATTTAATAGTCAATATTTTCAGCCACAACCTAATGATAAATGTTCTCATTGGTTGTTAAAAGACAATGTGTAATTTTGGATTGAAAACGTATAGTGAGAGCTGCAGATTGTCCCATACGAGTCGACCATATTCTTGCAGAAAGTTAGAGACTATGCTCAGTATCAATCCTGAGCTTCAGAAAGTACAAGTATTATTTCCCTGAGTAAGTATGGGAAAAGATTCCCACCTCCCTCCCACCTCTACATCAGTTTCTCACATGACCTTGATGACCACATAGTCCCCACATATTTGTCATTACAGACCCGACTTTCCTGGTCCTATGCAGCACTACAGTATATGCTTTAGTGCCAGCTATTGGGTACAGACTGGCAACAACTTAACAGTCAACACTAAAAGCTCTCCCAGCCAGGATAGTGTAGTGCAGTTTTGTATCTTCATATATTTCGGCCTAAACACACTGACTCCCCCCCACTACGTCTCCACCACCATGCAAGTCACGTTTCCTTCCAGTTGGAGGGTTTCCGCCTAAGCCACTGAGGAGAAATACCTGAATACAGTTGATGAGAAAATCCCTCTTTCATCCCTAAATCCACTTCTTGTTGAGATGCCATTTTACTGTAGTGATTTTGCCTCAAGCACCGTGGTTGTGAAGCGCTAAGTGGTGGGTGTAAATGAATGTCGCACCTTTCAATTCAAGCTGTGACACCAGTTATCTTACCGTTCGATTTCATCCAAAGTGTTATTAAATTAATTTGAGATGTTAATGAGCACATAATCCTCTCCTAATGCAGCGTACTTATGTGTGAGCCTCGCTGGTGTTGAAACCAGACACTTATTTTACACTATTACAATACACGATTACAATACACTAATTGGCCACATCACTACATACAGTACATGGTACACTTGCAGTCTAATCAGGAAATGTAAAAGATTCTGCCTCAATAAATATAATACTGTTTGGTTTAGACTGTCACAAGTGCAATTCCACACCACTTGAAAGTAAAACCACAATAGTAAACATATTTTTAAATGATACCTCTCTGTCAGCGTCAATCAAAACAGAACATTTTTTACACAGCTCCTGTGTTGGACCTCATTGGATAGGTCTACTTAATATAAAGGGTGACGACTGTATCGCTTATAAAGTATTAGATTATAATTTTCAGTACTGCATGGCGTCATCTTGCTTATCTCCGCACAGACCACACACATTGTGCAGCAAGTGTGATGAAAGACAATGAATGATTGATTCCCACAAAGCATCTTCACATCTGTTGTGCTCCTCTGGGAGAATTTTGACGGATGTCCATCCCCTCCAAGAGGAGCTGGGGTGTGGGGAGTTGCAGTTAGGACACTGTGTGGGATGTCAGCATCTCTAAAGCTCGCCTTTCACCAATATTACATCATCACTCTGCCTTTTTTCTCCCAGTATGTAAAGCAGTTATGAGACAAGGCGTGTTTGCAGGGAGGGGCGGCATCAGGGCCCCACTGGGCGTTAGCGTGAGCGGATACACTTCCCCTAATGTCAATGTTCCCTGTGACCTTTGTACTCACAGAGGTTGAAGGTTTTCAACCTTGGTAACTGCATTAGAAATCTTGCATAACAAACCACCAGCCAGTAGAACACAGCTGGACCTGGTGTTTTGGTGCAATGTAGCATTAATCTCCATCAAAAACACACAGCATCCCCTGTCCCCGCCCTCAAATTGTGTCTCACGCGCAATATGAAAAAGTATAATGTCTGTGTATAACGGATGCCAGCTGGTGCAGCTGTGCGAAAGTACATTGGTAAATAGTACATTGGTAAATAGGGTTGCCAACTCCTGGGAAAAATAAATAAGGGACACCAGCTCCACCTGACCCGACTGTTATTTTATTTTTTGCTTTATTTGTTTGAAACAAATTTGTAGTATTTGACACCAACCTGAATGTTTTAGAACAGTGGTCACCAACCTTTTTGAGCCCAAAAACCCTGGTCTCAGCTGTGATCTACCCCCAGACCATCAAACACTTTTCAATATTAGTCAGTGACAACAAAACTGAACACAAAATGCAGTTTTTAAATGTTAATTAAGTGCAGTCAGTTGGCGTGTGAAATAGTGATTACAACATCATTTAACTGAGATGAACACAGATCTATCGGTCTGGAAAAGGTTATAAGGTTATACTGTGAACATCCAGCAGCAATACGTTTTGGCATGAGTACTATTTTGATGAAAAATATACTGAACCAAGTCAACGACCTACGTCGAGAAGCGTTTGTTTACTCTGCTTTAGCTGAAAGGTGTTACCCCGATTACGTCACTTCCGGAAATGAGACTGAGCTGGATCGCACCATGAACTATAAAGGTCATTTTTTTTTCAATTTTTGAAAAATTGAACAATGTAGAACATAATAACAAACAACTGCGAACTGTGGAACTCCAATTGAACTATGTGATGTATTCCATTGTAACTCCCCCATCACCCCATCTGGTGATATCAGGATGCTTCCAATTTTTTAGTTCATGGAACAGCCATCCAACTTTTGAAACAGCTTTGAGCATTAAGGCTATAAATAAATCAAAATGATTGAAATTCTGGGAGTAAGTGGCTTTCAGAAAGATATTTTATGTTTTAAGCAAGGTAATCTTCTTATAAAACTGTCTTTACATGCCCTTGTATGTGACAGGGTGGCATGTGGTTGAAGGAACTGAACCCTCAGTTGAACCCATGTCAGCACAATGCTGTTTTCATTCTGAACACTTTTTAAAATCGTCATGGTCATTGGTCACCATTCATTTTTGCAGCACTTGATCACATCTCAGCCGTGTCAGATGGAAGTAATTAAATTCGTCTAACACTAAAGCTAGAAAATAAGCAGTTGTCACTTTGACTAGCAGTACATACATTATAATATCGAGTAGTGTTTAGTTATGAGGTGCCACAAATTTTTATTAAGTGAAGTGACAGGGGGCATGACATAGTTAGAGAGTAAAATGTAGTTGAAGCCATCGTTTCTCTGATGTGCCTCGGTCGGATGCCGGTGGTGACGCTGAGTTGTGATGAATGCTAAATAGAGTCCGATGAAGTGATGAGTCACAGAGGAGTGTGTGTCAGCAACCCCAATGAAGGCTGTATTTGTATCTGACCAGGATGGATAGTGGAGGGGGGAAGTTCCACGCAGGGTGAGGGTGGTGATGGATGAGGAACGAGCGAGGGAAGGACGAGGCATGAAATAGAATGAGGATAAAGGACAGTTGTGGCTGGCGTGGGGAGGAGGAAGGTGACTGTGAGACAGAGATGGAGAGACTGATAGTGTAGAAAAAATGAGGGTCACAAAGAGACTAACCCACTCGCAAAATTGCTGATGTTTGCTGCTCTCAACTGCCCTCTGGCTTCAAACCTACATTTGCATTTACTCAGACAGTATCAGGGAAGTTTATCAGGTAATTATTCTTCTCCAGTTGACACTTGAAGGTCTTTCATTATGGTGGAAATATAGCATTGGAGGCCTATAATGACATTTAAAAAGCCTAAGCACATCTCTTCTCGGATTGCACCGAAGAAGCATACCTGTAATAACATGATTTTGTAACATACACCACTAGGGGATGAAACTTACTCACAAAAAGTAGCTTTACACTGCAGGTGTTAAATGTCCAACTCAGATTTAGTGCCTATGTATTTTTTTGGACTACACTAGAACTCTCACAAAACCAAATTAAACAACTTCATTCCAGTACAGAAACTGAAGTGACCTTGGGTAGTGACAGCACACTAGTAAACCAACATTATATTAAACATTACATAATATTTAGCTCGGTCTAGACTGACTCTTCACCGCATAGGCTCAAAAGGAATGTAATCTCATCATTACTCACCACCACCGGTCAGAATTTTTCTTACTGGTCTATGCACCTTTGATCTTTCGCTGGAATTTACTTTACCCCGACAGTGTTATTTCTGATGCCATTGATTAGAGGTAGTAGTGTCACGATCTGGGCTGCATGAGTGCTGCTGGCACTGTGGATCAGCGATTTATTGAGGGTAACCCAAACACATCTCCAATATAACAAGTGCCTTGTTGAGGATTTCACTTTGATGTTTTGTTTTTATGCAAATTTGGAGCGGCCGGACCGGAGCAGGAGGGGATAGAGAAGAAAACAGAAGAGGGAGTGCAGGAACAAGAGGGGGACAATAAAGAGAGAGACAAGGACAACAGCAACAACAACACTTGTGACAACAATAACAAAACAACAGAAACAAACAGGACTACATCAGCACATGTCTGTGTCTGTGTGCACGTCTGTGGCTATAAAGACCATGACGGAGAGGACAAAATAATATCATCAACCACATTGATAATACTGTATTGAAACAGTAATAGTGGTAATGAAATTATTAACTATGATAGTGATCAGAATGACAATAACCGCAATTGCCACACTTGTAATAACTATAACCATATTGCCGACATCGCCATCACTGTAATCAAACCAACAACATAATAACACCCTGGTTAACTCAGTGAGTAATGTGAGGAAGTACGTATGTGATGTGAGTGTGCATATCTATTTGTATACAGGTATCTATGTGTGCAAGTCGTCATGTGTATAAATGTGCGTAAATGTGTGAGTGTGTAATTGTCACTGAGGATGCATGAAAGGAGAGGGACTGCCTCCCACCACCCAGCAAGCTCCGCCCCACACAGCCAGGCTGAGCCCCCACCACCAGGCACCGGGCCCACAGGGGCGGGAAGCACCAAGACCAGCCCCCAAGAGCCAGCCCACAGAGCCCCCACCCCGGAACGTCCAGCAAGGAGCCGCAGAGACCCAATCCCAACCAGAAACAGGACGCCGGCAGGCCGGAGGACAGCCACCCCACCGAGACCGGCGAAAGATCACACCCCACAAGGGCAGACGGGCACCAGGGGCCACATACCAGCAGGCCCAGCGACGTCCCCGCAACTGGAAAGGAGCCCCCCACCCCCAGAGAGCGGAGCCCGGCCCGCCCCAGGCCACCCCACGTCCGACCCCCGTCACAGGACCGCTCCACCCAGAGACAAAGGAAGCATCACCCCCACCACCGACCCCCCACCCCACCTGACAGAGGCCCGGGCGACAGACATGTAACACCCAGCACCAGCCCCCACAGAGCAAACCCCTGTGTATCCCCATTTTAAAAAAAGGAATCAAATAAATAAATAAATAGATTTAAAAAATAAAAGCACGCACGCACGCACACACACGTAATCGACTGCTCAACACCCGTTGCAAGACATCCCCCGCTGGGGACCCAGGGCGCAGCGGAGTAGGGGACCCTTGGGTCCCAGACCCACAACCCAGTTACGCACACCGAGAGATTCTATTTACGCTATTTATGTGCTCATTTACCCACATTTGGCTGAGCACCAACTTTACAAGCACCAGCAATCGCCGGTGGAAGTTAGGGACTAATGCTCCAAGTTAGCAGCAGAAATGAAAGCCAGGCATATCTGTGATGATGTATTGGAAGATAAAGGGTTAAGTGGTCTTGCTTGGTTAATAATGGCATTGTGGCGACCCTAACTCCACTTCATAACACACCAAATGCATAGAAAAGATCTGTGTTGACAAATTGTGAGGTTAGTGTGTTTTTCAGTCAAAAATTTCCGGAAAAATTCTGCCTCGGTTTGCGTAAATTTTCTGGTTAGTGTACAATATGGCGTGTCTTGTCGTGTCATTAATACACTACGTGTGCGCAACTGTGTTCTTGATGTATTTTTATCACAAAACGGCCTTGCTAGCAGCCTATTAGCTTGCTAATAAAATAGAAGCCGGCACCGGTAGTCAGCTACGTCACCTGTCTATGATGTCATCAGCAGATGACTGTAGTTTTTACTAACAAGTCTGATTTTCTTTTGGTAATGGCTGCAAAATAACCCACAATGGACCCAAAGAAAGTTCCAAGTGCCAGCATTTTTATAAAGAAGGTGAGAAACACTACTGAATTCAAGAAATACCTCACAAAGGTAGTGTCCGTGTGGATCTTGATGCCACATCGCCGTCTTTGTCAACAATCACGTCTTCAATCAAGGTAAAAGTGCTGTTAAATGTCCACTTATCCCATTCATTCATCATTTATATCAATTTATATGCATTTAAAATAATGTTCTGCATGTAAAACTATAACTGTAAAACTATAAAAAGAAAAAAAAACCTGTTCATATTTTTCTCTGGGACAGATTCATTGGATTTACATTATTTCTTATGGGAAAAATGTATTTGAGTAGAGTCCGTTTCAGTTTGAGTCTGACCTTCTGGAATGGATTAATGACCAGAGTTCCACTTTTGTGAGATATTGTATCCCATCTGTATGTCAGAAGTTATAGAACACCCTAATTTTTCCAGTTATTTATTTAAATTCAAGTCATTGAAATCCAATAACTAGCTTGAAATGGTACAAAGGTAAGTGGTGAAGTGCCAGAGGTTAAAAAAAAGGTTAAGTTACCCAAAATTATGTGTATTTCAGAATTATACAAAAAGGCCTGTTTCAGGGACCACATAATGGGTCAACAATTTAAAGCTGTTCTGCAGAAATGGAGGTCAAGCAAGCCTTGGCAGTTGTTGCAACTAATTCCTACGGGTGTTCCACGTTATGGAGTACTTACTACCTCCTCTGTCTGAATTAAAAACATTGTTCGGAACACGCTGTGTTACTATACCCTCGTTAACATTAGTTGAACAGCATTGTACTGGAGAAAGTCATTTGTTGCTACAAAAATGGCACGAAAAAAGGGAATTAACAATGGAAGAGAGAGACCATTTTAGCACTTAAAAAAAGCAAAGTGTTACTTCTCTCGATCCAAACCCTAATTGAACTGAAACGTCGCAACTTTTTTCTCGAAGACGATCAAAAAAGAGCTCAAAACATCACCTGATGTTCATAGTAAGCATCCATTTGTGGGAAATACAGCTTGTACTTATTTCCCACCGCATACCGAGTATTACCCAGGAGTAAAGAAAATCATTGTCACATTAACGCAAATGCTTCTACGGTGCACACTGTAGTCTGATAAAGAAACATACTTTGTATTGACCTTCCAAATGGTTATCTACACCAGTATCCTAGACTGGTGGGTCTGCAAATTACTGCTGACTTGTGGGTAAATGAAGCTCTCATTCAGACTGTGAGCTGTCATGATTGGTTTGAGAAAAGATTGTGTTCATGCGTGCACACATGCTCACTTACAGTATACCCCTTTTTTTGGTACACACCCACACACACCCACTGTGGTAGAAAGCTCCATCAGTCATGCCGGTGTAGAGGGAAGAGGTGTCCTCTCTGTCTCACATGGACTGTCTCCATCACCCATTAGTCTATCTGTCACTCTTCAACTCTCATCGGTTAAATATCCCCTCCTCTTTCTTCCTGGTCATCTGTTTGCCGCTGGACCTTCCTGGGTCGTCTTCCTGTCTTCGGGGGTCCAGCACAGAGACGGGCCGTCTGTTACTGGGGAAGCCAGATGGCAAGGCTTAAGCTGGGACTGGACACTTTAACTGGTGCAAGTGTACGGCCAAACGTCTGACTGAGGTGGCAGACACGAGCTCTGTTGGAAGCATCCTAGTTAGTTCCACTGTAAAAAAAAAAAAATAATAAAAAAAAATAAAAAGAAAGAAAAGAAAAGCTAATTAGCTATCTTGAGAAATGAAGGCCTTACTCTGAGATATGAAGTCATGCACCCAGCGGTGGAATCTCTGTCTTAGCGCTCATGAAAAGTTTTGCGGTGGACTCTGACAGGAGGCAGAGCCAGAGTGGAATGAATATGATGCAAGTGGAAAAGTCAAACCACCAAAGACAGGGAGCCCTGACTGCAGGGGAGCCAACCGGCGGGGGCGGAGAGGCTGCATGAGTGTGATGGGAAGTGACTGTCCCTGTCCTTGGGAGTGGAGTCAAGCCCCCGACTACTTCCTTCTTTTTGCACATCAGCTACACGAGGTGTATCAGAAGCCTGGGGATGTCCTGTAAGTCACACGTTAATGAAGGATCGACAGTCATAAAGGGAGCAAAGGAAGCAGGGAGCACTGATGGGTTGCCTTCTTCAAACACTGGCTACATTGAAATGAAGTCATCCGAGTGATACATGAGCCCTGAGGGTGAGGAAGAACACCTATCTTAGTGGGTGATACTTTCCTGTTACCGAGCCATGCGTATTCCATCCCTGAAATCAGGTGTTGAGTTGAGAGAGAGGTCTTCCTGTATTATATGGCTAATTTAAGTGATTAACACCTGTATTACCAAGGCAGATTAATCCAAATCCAACTTTAACCCCTTTGATCTAAAATCTGAGTGATTTAAGGAGTGGACTGGCCTAATCCCTTCACAACAGTGACAAGAAACTACAGTAACCTGCTGGAGCAGCAGGAGCCATGCTACTGTACTCATTACGCCAGCTTTCTACTTTTCCATTCTTGCGGTGTGAAAGGATGGATTCATTACTGAGTCCTTTTGTGCATCCCTCCTCTTTCTGCACATCAAAAGGGTTAATTTACATTTGATATGCTCTTGCAGGGTTAGATCAGTAGGAGCAGCGAGAGCTGTCACTGGCATAATGAGCCTTAAGCATTAAGGTATTATAGGCTGATCACCATGTAGGAATTTCCTGTTGAAGCAAAATCTAAAGTACTAGATGTGGCTCTGTCAAACATTTGTAGTTTAACAATTATTGCAACAAAAGTTGAAGCCACAGAAGGTTTACTGTAATTAAATATTTGCACAGTAATTATCTTTCCATCAGTAATACAGTATGTTTAGGCCTTTAACATGCTTATTATGGTTATCAGCTGTGGCGTGTGGGACTTGAATGAGAATATGCAAGCGTGTGTGTGGGTGTACTGTAATGCTCGCGCATGGATACACTTGATAAAAACAAAAATGGAGGGATGAGGAAAACTTTCTTAGACTGGGTATACTGTAGTGAAGATGGTGGGAAGGGAGGTCATTGGAAAAGAAGTGCATGAGTTGTGGTTTCGGGGTTTTCTAAATGAAGGACTTAAATGGGTGCATGTGACCACAGCATGTTTTTGTGTGTTTTATGTATTTGTGTGTGTGTATACACTGTATATTTGTCTTCACTGAAGTGAATCGACACAAACACATTTGAATACAATGTCCTGCTGCATCTCCACATTTAGTGTATCGGCTGGGGAGGACCACACAGGATGTCAGGCTCATGTATTTGAGTTTGTGGCAGTGCCGCCGCCGCAGACGTCAAACCTCAGCGCCTATTTAACTGCCGGCCTGATTTAAACAGTATGTTGGAGCTTTTTCATCCATGTCCAAGACCACTGAATTATTAAACACATCATGAAAGCAGCAGTCCCTTTCTTAGTATAACGGCTTGCAAATCTACTATTGAGTAACTTCAGGGGATTCAACAAACTTTTCTTCATTAGTGTAATTGGAAACTTAGGGGATGCAGCTAAAAGAATACAAAGATCATAATCGTATGTCTCTATCACTGTGTGTGAAGAATCACTTCATAAAACTGCGGTCATGGAAGAAATTATTAGACCACCCTTGTTTCTTCAGTTTATTGTTCCATTTTAATGTTTGGACAAATATAATGATGATAACAAATATAGCTCATAAGAGCTGAATTTAAGAGCTGATATCTATTCTACGAAATTCCATGGTTTTGTTGATAATAACCAAAATCACTTAAGTTCTTACATGAATAGCTATAGCATTGTACTGCCAAATGATTGAACTCCTATGTGCTATTTGTGTTCTCATTGTTATATTTGTCCAAAGAAAGGTACCTTTAGTTGTATCAGGCATTAAAAGGAACAAGAAACTGAAGAAACAAGGGTGGTCTAATCATTTTTCCCATGACTGTATCTCAAAAACGAGGAAACTGGCTTGAAAAAGCATTTGCATTATCACACAGTGTACAGAAAAGCGATAAGGGTGTTAAGTCTTTTCTTTAGGCCTAATGATGCTCTTTCTGGTGTATCAGAAGGCAGTAAATTCTTAATTTGAAAGTGAATTTATTTGTTATTTATTTCATTTTCTTTAGCAACTTTAATTTGCAGTTATGTGTGAAAGCTAATTTCCAATACTTGGACATGTTCAACTCGTGATTATAATGAGTGTACATTACTCTTTTTCCAGGACTTTTCTAAGTCTTATTATGAACTTAATAACAATATACAGTGGACACTACGTGGTCGTAATTCAGCGACAATTTTCAGTGACGACACATCTAAAAAATACTTCAAAGTTAAAATCACAAAAGACCTCAATATACCTCACAAATTCACAATGTGCTCTGGAGAGCATAACGACTAACTCTTTGTTTATATTTTGCTTCGTCTTTGGCATTCATTTTAAAATAAGTAGCAAGATGAACAAGGGGAGAGAAAAATGTGGCATCCACCATCACGGAAGGGATTGTGCCTGACCTTAGAGGTTCCATTGTACGTCTTTTATTTCTTTACGACTATTTTGCTTCTTTATACTGAAGCGTGTGAGGTCCATTTTGACTAAAGCGTACCTATCAACATTTACATTTGGAAATAAGGGACATTTTCAGGTAAATGAGGGAAAATAAGAGAAATTCTGGTCTTTCCATCAGAAGTTAAAATATGGGAAAAATACAACTTTTGAAACGGGAGGGAACTGGGAAAGAAGGGCAACATACGGGAGTTTCCTGGGAAAAACGAAAGGGTTCCTTGATATGCTTAAGTGGACGTTTACATAAGAGGGATGGATAAAAACTGTCATATTGGAGACAGAAAATGCCTTGGCTTTGAAAATGGGTCTGAAAGGGAAGGTTTTTGAAAAATGATCATGTTATCGTTCCTGTCTAAACACATCTACTGTGACCAGAGAACTAACATAACCCAAATATACAGAGAAGAGTGTAAAAATGTGCTTTTGGATAAGGACAGTTGGTGTGCATGATGGTGGTACTGGCCCGGTATGTAAATTCCAGTGTATTCAGGCAATTTTGCAGCTCCGTGTGAAAGCGGATAGTAGTTATTGTCTTAGAGTGACAGCCTAGCCTTATGATGCAACGCTAAGCTATAGAGCCAAGACAATAAATGTGATAATGACTTATGTAGCCTTTACCCTTTTAGCCAAGCCATCACTCTCTTTGAACTGTTTATGATAATGCCATCAAGTGTCGCGAAGCCTCCAGCTGAAACCAGTCACATTCTTCCTGGTGTAAACGATCAATTGTTTTTCCTTCACTCTTCACTCTCCATAAGTCTGCTTCCCAGATGAATCCCCGTGTCCCCTGTGGACAAGACTCAGCAACAAATACGATTTAGAATGGTTTTCAGGTTCCCTATCCTCAGCCTTTGCTCGGGGCACGTTGGGTGGTCGGTGCATGTGACCTTCTCAGAGTGAGGCTCTCTACTGTCTACCCTATCCATCTCAGAAGGCAACACACACCCCACTGGAAGAAAACACTGTGCAGAGCGATATCCTTACAGTGCACGGAGGTGTGTGTGTGTGTGTGCGTGTGTTTGTGTTGTGATTATGTGTACTGTACTGTATGTGTGTGTGTGTGTGTGCGTGTTGCTCTGCAGATATAGGACCCTGTGACTGTGAGATATGCACAGGCTCATTAATTAGAGGCTCTCATTATCCCCCTCAGGCTCCAGACACTTAATCAACACCCAGCTCCCACTAAGACTCACACACACACACTCACACACACACACACACACTCGTCTTACTCGGCCCAAACTCTGACATGACATCACTAAAAATAGAGTGCTGTAAAAGAGCTGAATGAATGAATGAATGTTGATGGAGGTTATTTGTTTTGGTGATGTACGACACAACAGTGCATGTGTGTGTCATTGCTGCTGAACACTTTTATTATTTTAATGTTGTAAAGCATTTCCAAAACAATTCATCCATCTGACATGTCTCCCAGTGGAAGCAATCTTTCAAACACTGTAACCTATTGTCTCATATTGTACAATTCATTCTGGAAATGTAATGAATGAGTTTTCAATGGTTATACTGTATCTTTAAGTCTTTGTGGTTATTTGTGTATCTTTTCTCTGAGTGTGTCTGTCCATAATTGAAGCCTTCAAGCAGAGACCTTGTAAAAGAATGAGGATGTCAGGATGTGCGTGATGTGTGTGTGTGTGTATGTGTATAGAGTATACACACTTTGTAGCAACAGTCTTTCTCCTTACGAATGTGCACCGTGATTATCATAAGCAAATTTAAGAAACTACCAAGTTGTACTGTATCTATGTCATCAATCAATTGTTTTGGGGGTTTAAGGACCCCCAAAAGGAGCAAATTATATGGAAGAATGACTCTGTATTGAAAAATAGAGTGTCTTGCAACCGAGGCCAAAAAACTAGATAAGGGACTAAACACATACAGTACACAGTCAAACACATACACTCAAAACAATGGGCTGTTGATGGTTAAATGGTATTACACATCATAATATGCATGCTTGTGAATATTGTGCTGATATCTGATGATCCATGTCATTGTTACGTGGTTACAGCCTTATATAAATGATTGTACGATGAGCAAAGGACCACGCCTCTTCCCTCTCACTCTCTAACTGTGTCTTTTTTAATATTTAATACTCACTTTTAATACACATCTAATATTCCGCAACAACATTTGGTCGCATATTGCTGTGCTGCTGTCGTGGATTGTATTCCCTTAAAACATCCTCTGCTGTAATGAAATTAAAAGGCTATGAAAAATGGACACAGATAACACAGCAACACTTCAGTGTCGTGACTTAAGAGTGAGAAGCTGCGAAAATCAATTACCCTGAACGAATCAGGAGAGCTTTTTGGAGTGCTGCTAATCCAGAGTTTGCTTCTTAACTTTTTTTCCCTGTAAACATCATCTGAATAGTGTATGTTTTACATCTTGTTGACTATTAAACATGCCAGCAGATGCACAATACATGCAGGAAATGAGCTGCTGCATAAACAGTCGAGTCCTCGTAGACTGGTAGGATGGGTGGGATAACGTCAAGAACATTCAATTAGAAATGTCACTGTCTCAGTGTAGATGATAGAGTGAAGCCTGTCATTGTGTCGATAGCCAATTTTGACCAGTGGGTCCTTGAGACTGCCCTGTGACTGACTGGCGACCAATCCAGGGTGCAGCCCGCCTCTCGTCCGAAGTCCGGTGGGATAGGCTCCAGCATACCCATACGACCCTAATGAGGAAAAGCGACATAGAAGATGGATTGATTGCAGTAAGCAGTAGCAATCCGTATTCTCTGTTAACAGAAAGAACTGCTGCATAAAACCAAGTGGATGACTCCATGTCACGGCCATCTGCCTGTATTGACAGAGAGAGAAAGAGCCCCAGTAGAGACAGAGGATAGAGAATGATACAAGATAGAAGGATTAAGGGTGTGGAATGAGAAGAAGACACAATGTAACAGTAGAACCAATAGCATTAATAGTAATGTATAATGAAAAGCAATAGATTTGTAATTCTGTACAGTACTGCCAATATTGCTACTCGTAATCAGAAACATTATTTATCATCGCTACAGTTCTAAAGGGAGAAAATGGAGAAAAACAAGTTAGTAACATACATAAACAGCATACACGGCGCTGAAGGGTGTGCATCATGGGAGTGATCTGTGTACAACAGATATGTGTATCTCTCTATAGAATAGAAGTGCTATTATTGTCGCTCCAATACACGATTGTACAGTGCAACAAAACAAGGTTAGCATTTTTTTAGATGCATTGAATAAAAAATAACAAGTATGCAATATAGCAAAATATATGACAAAGGAGGTAAAATATATACACACTGCATTGTGTCATTTAGACATTAAGAAATAAGTGTACAAGGGTGGCACGGTGGAGCGTGTTTTTTTATGTTAATACAGATTGATGATAAAGAGGATAAGAAAAATAATACAATAATTCACTTTGGTTTAAAAAAATGTCTTCAGATTGTTTTTGAAATACTTCTAAGTCTCATTTATTAATTGCATTTTTTTTATTAATTGGAAAACATTTGTGTTCTTACCTTTTATCTGTATATGGATATATGAAGCACATGCAGCCTTTGCTTCTCCAATAAAAGATCCGATACTTTGTGGTAAAAGTCTGATCACCTCCTGGTGAGCTTGGGTACTGCAAGTGCATCTCGAATGACATTTCTATTAATGTTGCTGCTGTAGAAAGTCATGGTGCATAATAAATGTTTCTGCAACATTATATTATGGCGACATGCTGACAAACACGACCTAAGAAACACGAACTGGCAGGCCCCATGAGCCAGTAGTATTGTATTGTATTGTATTTGTATTGTATTTGTACTTTATTTATCACACAGCGGGGAAATTCACTTGTTACAGCAGCAAGCAAGCAAGATACGCAAGTAAAGAATACAGTGTAAAGAATACATATTGACTACAACTTGGTTCAGGTGGTGCAGGTGTTGTAGAGCCTGACAGCGGTCGGTATGAAGGACCTGCGGAACCTCTCCTTCTTACACCGTGGGTGTAACAGTCTGCTGCTGAAGGAGCTGCCCAGGGAAACAACAGTGTCATGTAGCGGGTGAGAGGTGTTGTCCATGATGGATGTCAGCTTAGCCAACATCCTTCTCTCCCCCACTTCCTCCACGGAGTCCAGAGGACCGTCCAGGACAGAGCTCGCTCTCCTGATCAGCCTATTGATCCTGCTCCTGTCCCTGTCCGTGCTGCCCCCTCTCCAGCAGCCCACAGCATAGAAGATGGCTGAGGCCACCACAGAGTCATAAAAGGTCCGTAAAAGAGTCCTGTACACACCAAAGGACCTCAGTCTCCTCGGCAGGTGGAGGCGACTCTGGCCCTTCTTGTAGAGGGCATGGGTGTTGACGGACCAGTCCAGTTTGTTGTTAAGGTGAACACCCAGGAATTTGTAGCTGTCTACCAACTCTATGTCCGCTCCCTGGATGTTCACCGGTGTGAAGTGAGATGTTTTCCTCTGGAAGTTAATGATCATCTCCTTTGTCTTGCTGGTGTTGAGTTGTAGCTGTATGGGGCCGTACATTATCATGCTGCAGTATGAGGTGATGCTTGTGGATGAATGGCACAACAGTGGGCTTCAGGATCTCATCACGGTATCTCTGCTTTCAAAACGTCATCAATAAGATGCACCTGTGTTCGTTGTCCATAACAGGCCACTCGTTCTGCAATTCAAGTCACCCATTGAGCATGTTTTGGGATGCTCTGGATCGGCGTGTATGGTATTTGAGGCAAGTGACTGGTTTTCGGATCCTCCAAATACATGCTAAGTTAATTAGCATCTTGATCTATATGCCACACCTCTGAGGTAGATGAATTATGGATGCTCACTAACACAGAGTTTGTGTAAATTGAAAACGTTTTAGGTCTTTGAGTTCAGCTCATGATGGGAATCATCAAAATAGGAGCAAAGACCAAGTGTTTACGTTTTTGTTCAGTATATACAGTATGTCTGCCTCACAGACAGGTCAAATTTTGGCTCTGACCTCTGTTTGCGGAATGTAGAGAAAACAAGAATGTTGGGGTAAATAACGACTGAATTGTCCATAGCTCTGAATATGAGTGTGAATGGTTGTTTGGCTATAGCGTGTGTGACGTGACCCTGAACAGGATAAACAGTAGAATGAAAGTTAGTGCATGTACAGTACATCATTGTAGAGTAGCACTGAGTAGCAGGACTCGGCCAAAATGCGCTATGTGTTGAATGCACTGTAGTTTCATAAACTGGACAATAGAAACTCAGCTGCTTACTCTGCAGTAGGCTGATGAATCTTGACTGAGCACAAGTCGGTCAATGTACTATATGTGGAGCTGTCGAATCTATTCTACATGACATTATTCTGCAGATTGTAGACCAGTGTGACTCATCTTAATGTATCCACCCCAATCACAACACACAGTGGAAACATTTTTGAGGGTGTGCTTGGCAAGAACAAGAAAAGGAAGCACAAACTTTTTTTTTCAAGCTTCTCCAAGTGGTGTAGAGTGAAAGAGGAGGTTTTTGTTTCCCTCTGAAGCCTGGAGTCTTATTTCCTGTGCGGCTCTGATTGGAAAAGCAGAGGCACGCACAGGGAGCCACTTCTGGATGGAGATGCCAGATGACAGGCTCCACTCTGGGTGCACACAGAAGTGGCTTTTGATTGATCATCAAACATATGCCTTTTATGAAAGCCTCTCATACCTGTTTTACAACGTCTCTGTGTGCTTGAAAGAGAACATAAATGTTAACTTTGGGCGGCGGGGCTGGATGTAGTGCAATGCCAGCAGGTAGCAGCGGAAAGGTGCTCTTTGAATATTTATTGACCATGTAGAGATGAGCAGAACAAGATGTAATTGGTGTTGCATTAGTTGGAGCCCCCTCTGCTTTGATCAGAGTCGCGCACGGGCCACAGTGGACAGTGTCGCTCTGCTTGGGTGCCATCTGCAGGAGGTAGTGTCAAACTTTTGTTTGTGTTCAGCCATGTGGATTATGCCTACCAAGTGGACACCCTGTTCACAGCAGGAGTTATTCTCCACACGGCCATATGTCAAACGGGCCCCTCCTCTTGCTGGTCTTTTGTTATCCGAATGACCTCGACGTGCACCGTGTACCCCTGTGACCCATCTTATTGACCATACTCACAGCTCCATAGAGTCCATTACCTAAACCAATTTAAATCACAAGCTTATTGTTTAAACTCTCTGCAATACCATTCCATATCGACCACTTCTTTCATTTGCCTTTCTGCTACATTGAGATAACACCTTATGAATAAAGCGTAATCCTGTTACTGTATTAATCCTGTCACATATGCAGCGATGTTGTCATCTGCAGCCGTAGACACGTTTCCACGTCGATAATTGCTCGGTTATCTTTGTTTGGGGCCAGTAATTGCATGGAGTTTTGTTTCCTGATATTTTGTAAAAACGATACAAAGCGTGAAGCAGCTGCAGATGTTTTGTCACTCTTGACAAGTCATACTAGACTAGGATTCTTGGCAATTGTATGCACAGGAAGGCTGAGGGTAAAATATTATGCCGTGCATTGCTTATGACAGCTGCTCTAAGCAGGAGAAAACGGGGGACATAAACAGGGCTGTAGTTGTCTCCACAATCCAAGGCCTCTGCATCCTTCATGAACACTGCAGTTTTTGTGGCAACAATTCAATTTGCTGTTGAAAAAAGAACAAGGACGGCAGCCTCTGTGGACAGAGAAGGCTGCAAGCCATAGCGGTTGCTGAGTTTGATGTTGTAGTCATCATAGCATTACTACAATAAAAACTGCATCCTGTTAAATGTGCATCTGTCATACACAAAGTGATGCACAAAGGTGTTGAGGACACCTTTGGTTACACAAGGACTCACACTGCACTATCGTTGGCATGACGGCCTATGCTTCCTCCTCAATCTCAGTGCGGTCGAGGCGCGCTGGATATCATTTATCAGCTCGCGGGAGAAGTAATTGACTTTACTTTTGACTTGTCTGTATTACATAAATTAATGTACTGTGGCGTGAGCGAGCGTGCCATTTTGTTGATTTGATGGATTATTTTGTCTTTCTGTTCATTTCTATTAGGAAAGCCCTACGTCAGCTGTCTTTCTGGGATCTTCCATGAAGAACATCAAAAAGACTACTGGAAGTTCCTTTAAAACAATCCAACAAGACAATGGGGAGTCTAATAATAATCACAATACTAATACAAAAACAGAATATCAAATGATTTAATTGATGGTGTAAATCAACGGATGTCCACAAATGGACCCTGCGCCACAATTTCTGGTTTCATCAGAAATGCGAGGTGTTGCTAGGCAAGGGAGGGGTTTGTCCAAGTTCTGTCGGGGTTGGGTTGCATTGTGGAAATTTTGTGCTTTCAGACCTGCATTGCACGGCGGACGTGGAGATGCACTCCTAATCCTCCTAATTACTGAATACATGCATGATGCCATAAACACGTCCCGTTTTTCACTTTTAATGCGCACCCCTACTCGCTAAATATAACGACCATGTTGCTAAATTGTCAACATGGATCACTTCTACGTATGAAGTGTGTTATGAAGCGGCGTTATGGCCGCCACAGTACCATTATTATTGAAGCAAGACATCAACTTTGAGCATCAATAACCGGTGATCGTGGTGCTTGTCAAGTAGGCGCTCAGCCAAATGTAACGAATGTACAGTAAATAGAATGCTCTGTCTGTTTTCTGCCTTCTGCTCCGTTCCCCTTGTGTCGTGAGGCGTTCAGCCGCACTAGTAATTGACTGATAGGTGGTGATTGTTTTTCATTTTTATTCAGGTACCCTCTATTACAATTGGTGCACCCCTGGGGGTACACGTAGCCAACTTTGGGAAGCTAGGCTCTGCACTACATATGGCACAGTTCAGAAACAAGATTCATCTAATATGACAAAAACCTAAAACTTTTAAATAAAATACGTACTCACCAGAGATGCCAATTTGGCCCCCTCAGTTAGCCTTTGTGGGCGCAACTTAGCTTGTTGAACAGTTTTGCTGTGATCAACCAATCAAAGGATGGAAAAGTGCTGATGTCAATGTGGACCAGCAAGCAGGCCCTGAGAGGCAAATATTTGCTAGTAGTGTGTATGTGACAGGGACCAGCACTCCTGATTCTGAAGGCCGTGGGCAGATTACATTGATGTGGCAACACATAGAAGCTGAAATCTGATTGGACAAGAAAATCTAACATACACATACACATACACTACTGGAAGCACAGCATCCAACAAACACGCCACTAAATGAATATACAGTAAAAGACTGTTGGGAATAAATGAATACTATTTCATGGAACAAATATTGAAACTGAAGTTGTACATGTAGGTTAGTCCTTCTGGGAATGGTTAGGCCAACAGAGAAGGCTTTGCTTGCCCTGAATGCACACCAGTGACATGCAGTCAAGGGAGGCAGAGCCTCATCAGTCATGATAAAAAATGAAAAAAATGAATAATGATAGTGTAAAACAAATATTCATATTTGTTGAAGTTGGATCATGGCGCCCGCCAGTTTGTCTTTGCCAGTTTCTGTTTGTCAACATTTTGCCAATAGTGTAATGTTGCAGAAACATTTATTATACACCTTGACTTTCTACAGCCTGTGTAATGTCTTCAATGTAAGTGTGAGATCATTATTGTTGCTCACTGGGCAATAACATGTCAAAGGGAGGCACTTGCTGTACCGCTGCAGCCTGAAGGGGTCGGGCGTGTGTGAGCTTTTGACAGCAGTAGCACGAGCTAGCAGAAAGTCAAATGCATTTAAGTAATTTTATGCTCTGCTGAATGAATGGATGTATTTGACTGCAAAGAATTATGATTATATACACAAGATCACAAGGAGGTGACCTCGTTTATCGCGAATCATTGGTTCCAGCCCCGCCTGCGAAGTAAGATTCCATTATAATAAAAATAATATTTTTGTAGTTGGGCATAGAAAACCTGTTTATGACCTTCTAAAAATGTTTTTTTATTGAATCCCTGTAGACATGAAATAACATCCTTATAGTCACCTTTATACTTGTGTTACCTTATAGTAGAAATGATAAGCAATAATAAGACATAATAACGCACCGTTAGCATTGGGAAAGTTCCTTGTGGTTGCAGTATCTTGAAGTAGTAGTATGTGTAGTACCTGAAGTGACACAAGAGAGGGCCACCGCTTTAACATTGGCAGTCTGCCAAGCTAACTAGTTGGCCTCCAATTTATTTATTCTAAACTCAAGAATAGGTTTGAAACTACTGTAAGTGAGGAAGAAGGACAAAGTAAGAAGCCAAAAACATACCACTTCCACACAGAATGGGAGTAGAACCTTTTTTCACTATGTGATGTCGGACTGCAAGGATCCATGGCTGCGAGCTAAAGTACTATAATGTAAAGAAATGTCTCATCAATGTCACGTTACTGACACCTGGAGAACACACTTGTAATATGACTTGTCTTTCAGTATTTTTAATAGTTAATAATAATTAACCATAGTCAACCACAAACCAGCGATTATTTATTAATGAATTAATTTGTGAACAAATGCAATGTAGCGAGGGACGACTGTATCAGAAGTTTTCCTGGAGAAGGAAAGGCTGCATGTAACTTCATATACAGATAAAATGTAAGCACACAGATGTTTTCCAGTTAATAAACTATTAAATAAATGGGACTAAGAAGTATAAATAATAACTCGATTCCTTTTTTTTTAACAACCGTGAATTATTGACTTATTTTTCTTGTTATCCTCTTCATGAGCAAGCTGTGTCTGAGCAAAGATGAGCAAAACCTCCAAAAGAGTCAGTGCCTCACCAGCCATGAACCTCACCGCACTGCTGCACGCCACATGTGTAAATCTGTATAACCTGATTATGAAAATGAGCCTACCTCTTGTCTGGGAACGTAGCGGCGCTATGACCCTGCGGCTCCTGCCTCCTCAGCGAGTAAAGAGAGAAGGGAAGGAAGTCATCAGAAAGCTTCAGTCCAGTTTGTTGCTCTTGCACGAATCAGTTTATCCTTCCAGCTCCTCACAAATTCCAGGGATTTTTTTTTTGTGCTTCCCCCCTCCTCCCCCTTGAAAATAGTCTCCCCCTTCTTCCTGACTCGCTCGGACTCCCTCTCTCTTTTTAAACTGTTTCTCTACGGAAGAAAAGTGCGTCTTCGCCACTGGACAGAAAGAGGGATCACTGTGATGTTAATGTCTATCCCAAGAGGATAATCTGGACTTACGCGGACGTTTTAAAAAAGTTAAAGACATATTTTTCTGGGGTGGATCCGACGTGGAGGCACGGATCCGTGCGTTCCTTCGGCCAAGGGAGTAGGTCCATAGCGGATTGCTGCTGTGGATTTACGCACACAGACGTCCGCGCACAGACACTGGCAACAAATACAGTGGCTGTGATTTCTTCACCGACTATAACTGTGGATTTAAACCGTGTATGAGTCGTGTCAGCTGCGCTGTCTGTCTCCATAAATATTGCTGCAAAACTGAGCCTACCAAATCTCAGCATGCGTCGTCCCTTGGAGAACATGTGAAGTGGCAGCAGCATGACTTGCGCCCTGGATTTCTCCCACTCCGAATTCCATTCTCCTATAATATCTTAATGCTGGTCCATTTTGGTTTACAAATATGATGAAATGGCAGCCCCGGAAGAAGGTGAGTTTTCTTCCACATTGTTTAGCCAGTTATGGCCATAAATCAGCGGCTCACAAGTTGCAAAGAAGGCACACGCCGATGTCTATAAACTGTATATTGGTGTACTATAACCACAACACTTTATAATCCTATCCAGGGTTTGTGGGATTATAATGCCTTCCCATTTACAGGTGCTTTTAACCTCTTTTAATGTGTTTTATCTTAGTTTATAGAAGCAGTTTAGCAGACAGCAAGCAGATGTGCAGTGTGTTACGCAGGGTTAGATATGCTGCACCTCTGTTTTGGATTATATCTTTATAGAAAGAAAGATATTGTAGCCAAATTAAACACAATATATTTCACTTAAATTTAAATGGTGATCAACTCACCTTTTCCATATTATCGGAAAGACTTTTTTTATTGATTTAAAGAGAACTGAATGTTTGTGTGTACAAATAATGTCGTAATGCAGCAGGTTTTTAATTGTTCACACTCCATAGTCTCGCTGTGTTACACAATGGAAACTATTTCAAATCATCTGGGGTGTATCAAAAAATTTGAAGGCACCGAATGGATTGTTTTAGATGTTTACCAGCAGGGGGCGCATGCCTGACAAGAAGCAGCAGCAGCAGAGGCTTCACTCAAGAGTTGCTTTTTAGGAAAATGATCCACAAAGTGGAGACAGTACTAAAATGACTTCTATTTTATGTCATATTTCGCAGCAGCTGTTTTTATTCTTTTGGACTTACAGCTGAGACATGCTACAGATGATGTTGCACTAATGTGTGACTTTTACAGCTGTGATGGATTGTAGGTGATGATGGTCGACTCAATGTGTTTCAACTTAATAGCGCATGCCCTCCAAACTAATTAAGGTCTGCTGTTAGTTTCCCATCAACTGTCATTAACGTGGATGATCTCAGCCTCTAATACAAACTCCTTAATGTGGCATTGCCAGCAGAGAAAGCAAAAGCTGTGTGAGCATGCGCTAATGAATTCTACAGCTGTGTAGTGTGTCTGCCAGAGTCATCCATGGAACCCCCTTTGAGGACACAAAGCCCTTCCTTACTGAAGGAAGTGTCATGTAAGCCATATGAGCTCCATCTTTAAATATTACAACAGTAACTCTACCCTTCATATGCAGATTCTATTGTAAAAGCCGACACTGCACGAATATGCCAAATAACGCATTCGGGAAGGAAAGTGGTTAAACTGTTTTTACTGTGATGATTAATTAACCTGTTGGAGATGTGAGACACAGATGTTGCTGCTGGTGGCAGCTGGTTGTTGGAAATGAGAGAAATTCATGTAAGAAGGAAAGTCCTTCCATGAAACTAGTGATTTAAACTAGTTGCTTCCAAACAAATATCACAGAGGCTTCAGCACACCGAATATTATGAATATATAAGTACAGTCGTGTGATTTTTTTTTCAAAGATGTTGCCTTTGTTTTTGTACGTTGTCTCTGTTTTTGTACAGTATTGCACGTAACAAACTAGTCTGTTTGTCCTGTACTGCAGCATTCTGCATAGCCGAGGACCCAGACAGACCACACGTCCGTGCATTTTTTTTTGTGAGTTTTACTGCTCAATAACCCAAGAAAGTTGTGAGTTTCAGCAATAGTATAATATAATTGTTTTGCATTGTTTTTTGCATGTAAAATTATAGTTATTCTCAATAAAATGCATTTTTTGTTAATATTTTTGGGTGTCCGGAACGGATTATTTTTATTATTATTTTTTATGCATGCTCATTTTTTTGTCGGACCATTTGGTACAAATTATTAACGAAAACCGAGGAATCACTGTACTCGTACTTCCACTAATTGTCAACTTCAAAAACATATGATAATTTAAACGAAATACATGCAACAGAACTCCTGCTTCCTCCCACATTCCAAAAACATGCAGGTGAGGTTAATTGGCGACTCTAAATTGTCCATAGGTATGAATGTGAGTGTGAATGGTTGTTTGTCTATATGTGCCCTGCGATTGGCTGGCAACCAGTCCAGGGTTTACCCTGCCTGTCGCCCGAAGTCAGCTGGGATAGGCTCCAGCATGCCCCCGCGACCCTAATGAGGAAGAAGCGGTATAGAAAATGGATGGATGGATGGATGGACACGCAACAGATGGACCTCCGGTGCAGTTGTCAACTGGTCGTAGAATTAACACATATGACATTGACCAGTTGAAGTTCATTCTAAAAGAAAACACAGCTGTGACATTCATTGTCATTGTCGTCATTTGAATATGCAGAATATTTTTATCCTGAGTTTGGGACACACAAGATGCCCTGAGAAGGATAAGGCTCTGTAATTTGTCAGATAGTCTATAAATCATTTTTACAGCAACATGCACAATACCACCATGCATTGCCTCAAAACCAAGAACAAAATGTCCCTTGACAGATAACAAAAATAGAAAACATCTGGTGAAATATCAAGTTTAGTCAGTCTATCACGCCACAGAGCCGTTTGTCTTGTCATGTCATGTTTGTGGTGCTAAATTAGACCGTTTGTGCATGCACTATGCAGCGGCAATATGCATTTAACTCTAAAAGAGTAAGTGAGTCATGCCGCTACTTACAGTCTTTGCTATTGGAAATCTCATATGCCTAAGAGAGGTGAGCCACCCCTGCTTGTCCCACATTGGAATAAAAAAACAGAAGTGCAACTGGAATGACATGACACTGTTGTAGTGTGTGAATGTGGTGCGTTTGCTTGGCTGTGTCCCTAAACTTAACCTCAGCCTCTTTTCCATGGATATCCATGGAATCCTGAATAGGAATAAACTATATGGCTCCAGATTCTCAAGTGTGAACCCAATGCTCTCACACATGAATTCTGTGATAAAAATGTACTTATTGATTCTGTTTGGACCGTCCATTCTAAACTGTACTGGAGACACGAACATGATGGGAAGTAGTATGTTCACAGATAATTATTTGCTCTATCAGTTTTTAATATTTTTTGAAATCTATTTTTCAAGCAATTAGGTGGGTTAAACACTGCAGAGAATTGTGTATTGTGCAGTGAGGTGCGCATGAGCAAAGACTGCCACATTTAGTTTCTGCTGTCAACCCTGCATTAATCAATACTGCACTGAGAGCTGTTTGATTGGCTTTATGGGCCACATTCAAATACATCGGGTGACGGCAGTCCTTTTAAGCAGCTTAGGCATTGCTATTTCGGTTAGTGATGCAGAGGAATGTCAACACGACCCCCGACCATTTTGCGATGGCCACTGCAGATTTCTCTGGGCGAGTATTAAAGAAGAGAGGAAAGCTAACTCAACCAGGCAGGGAGAGATGGCGGTAGGGCGAAATGTGCCCTGAAATCAATGAGAGTCGCTGATAGAATCTCCCCAGGTCACATTTCGACTGGAAAAGTGTGGGAGATGCAGGTTAGAAACTCAACATATCTTGAAAGGAAGACACTCGTGTGACTGTGCTTGCCTGTTAATTGTATTCAACCAGAGTGTCAAGAGTTCGTAGTGGTTCATAGGATGCAGATATTTTTTTGTGTGCAGAACTCTTCGTTCGTGTGTTAGTAACAGTACTTGAGAACTCTTACAAATGTTGTGTCCTTCAAAATACCATTAACAGTTTGCGTTTTATTGACCTTGATGTCGGAACTTAATTGTTTTGTTAAATAACTTTTAAAGCGAGGACTGTCAGCTGGTGGGTCGCGATTTTGTGGATGAAAACGTACTGTTCCTGAAATATTAATTAAACTTGTTAGTGCTGGCACACTGTGTTATATTGCACTACCACAAATTCAAACTGCACTGTCTTTTCATGAAATATATTTGAGGAATTTGAGTTGCCGCTTGCCATTAAAGGGTGATGGTGGGTCGCACCATTGAGAACCAATGTTTTAAAGTACATATCCACGATCATAAACAATTGGAGGATACTTGATGGGACACGCTGTGGTTGTCTAAAATCTACCTTGTTTCTGGTTACATATGTTTTGCTTGTCTCATTTCATTCATGGCAAAAACAGTAAGTGCACATTTTTTTAGGAAGTGGTGTTGTGCCATATCTGGAGGCCAGACTGTGTGTTAATCTACATCATGTCATGTGACACTGTGACCAAGTCAGAGGAAAGTGAGTGTTTGTTTTTGTGGTCATGCCAGATGTTTAATGGTTTCCACACTGGTGACTTAAAGCCTCCTCACCTGTGTGTGACAGCATGCCGTGCTCATGTTTCTCTGGTCAGACCCAGTGCGAGTGCAGCACTTTTACATGCCTATCTACAGCACGTTCATTGGCTTTTCACCTCACAGACTTCCTTGGGTTATTTATGAGCTCTCTGGCCAGGGGAAAGGGACTGCCTTTCCCCGTGGTGCTCTGTTGGTCTCTGTGACATCCTCACAGCTGGTGGCAGCAAATCAGTTTGAGAATACATCTCGAGTGGAAGAAAAAATGTCAAGCGGTGCAGAAGAAAGAAGTACAGTATGTGGGCGAGGTTGTCAGCAGGAGAGGCAATCATTTGGAGCTGAGACAAAGGTGGTCTATCTCCCAAGATGACTCATTACTATTCAGGTGTAATGGAATATGGAATATTTACACTCCCGGTCCTCTAAGTGGGTGGGGTTATCTTACCCACCAGCCCCTCATCTGGTTTGGAAGTTTGGAGATGGATGAGAACAACCTCTAATTTGAGTTGTATCCTTTTCTACCCTTACAGAAATAGGGTTACATACAGTATAGTATATATAATATAGTATATATAATATAAATACATTTATCGCACATTGATCGTTATCGAGGTAAAACAGCCCAATTTATTCCAGTATTGATTTGAGGTCATATCACCCCGCTCTAGTGTGTACAGTATGTATATACAGTGGTGTGACCCCCTTCCTGATTTCTTATTAATTAAAGTTAACTTAAATTTTTCAGATCATCAAACAATTTTAAAAATTAGTCAATGACAACACAACTGAACACAAAATGCAGTTTTTAAATGAAACCTTTTATTATTAAGGGTGAAAAAAAAATTCAAACCTTCATGGGCCCTTGTGAAAAAGTGATTGCCTCCCCTGCTAAAACGTAATTGAGATTTATCAGTGTGAAAAACGTTATAAAGCCATTTCTAAAGCTTTGGGACTCCAGTGAACCACAGTGAGAGCCGTTATCCACAAATGGTGAAAGCATGGAGCAGTGGTGAACCTTCCCAGGAGTGGCCGGCCAACCAAAATTACCCCAAGAGCACAGCGAAAGTTAGAACTGCAGGCCGCACTTGCCTCAGTTAAGGTCAGTGTTCATGACTCCACCATAAGAAAGACACTGGGCAAAAGCGGCCTGCATTGCAGAGTCCCAAGACCGTATAAGAATGTTCTTTATTGAAAAATGGCTCCAATATATACTGTGGTGCCTGTATAGATCATAATCTGTGCACACGGTAACTTCAGGACCATGATTAAGGTACTGTACATCTGGAAACAGGGAACAGGGGGCTTGATGGAAGGATTGAAAGCGAAGAGATAGATGGCTGGATAGTCATAAGACAAAATTGAATTGCTGTAAAACTGTAGACAATGATGAAATTTGAGGTGGTTGTAATTCCAGAAGTGAGAACGCTGGGGAGCACTGGGGGCTATGGAAAAAGATGCTGCACAAGATAGAGATTGGGAGTTTAAGAGTGAGAGGCCTGAGAGTAATACAATAGGGATAATTAATGATTGGGACCAATAGCACCTGCTGTTTTTTACACTGCCCAGTATTTATGGCCCAGTGTGTTGAGAGGGATGAGCTGTAGCTGCATGGCCAGCTTCCCTGGTCCATCCTCCTGGGGTATAAAAATGTGGTAGCTCAGGGTGGAGACTGGGTCAGGTAAATAGGATGGAACTACGACTCAGCAATCCATCTCTAATCTTTGTACCCTACTCATACTGTTAATCCCAGTCCATTTATCCCATTGGGAATACTGGACAGTGATGGAGGACAGCAGGAAGGCAAGGCCGACGCACATTGGTTTGCAGCACACACAAGCTGCGTTTTTTTTCCTGGTTAGGAACTCTTGGGAGCCCACTGTCAAAAAACAAGAGGAGAAACAATAGATGCAATTGTGACTGGGCCATCCTGCTCTCATTAATCCTCATTCTTTGGACCTGTATCTAGCACACTGTGTGGAGAGATGGATTTTTGGATTGCAAGTAGTAAATGTGAAAATTGATTTTATATGAGGAAGATTCTATTTCCATGCTCTCCTCCAAGTCTGACAGCGCCCATTTCTGATTTACCAGCATGGTTCTTTACCCTCCAGTGCCCCTGTTAGAGCAAATGGTGTTATGTTTGAATTTATTGAGGTCACTGTTCCACAGGTGTTGTCAGCTGCTTGAGAGAGGAGGTGCCTGTTTCTAAGAGGCCTCCAAAGAGACCTGACTTGATGGACCACATCAATAGGAAAGCATTTCCTTCGTCTCTGAAGTGGAACAGACTTCCACTATGATTCTTTTCACTGGTTAAGCTTCTGTGGTGTGAACTCGGCCTGGCATGTACTGTACAGTCAAGAGCTTTCATACACAAGATAGCTTAGATTGTATTTGATTTTAATTTTGTCAATGGCGCTGGATATCCCTTCGGCCTGAAAACACACATACTTTTCCTGTTTCAGAACATTTATCAGCATGGAGCTGCCAAAACCACAGTTCTACATTCCTTTATAACTCCTACTGGACTTGGTCCAGTTGGCTGGTTCTAGCGGCTCTGTACTCAGGCCTTGCAGCTGTCTCCAACTGATGTTGTGTTGGATGTTGTGACAGACTGCTCGTGGGCTCTTAGAGGGTCTGTGATCCAGTTTGGATTGAGACGTGTGAAAAGCACTGCTAATACCACCCTGCCACCAACTGACGCCCACTAATTCCATCTCTTCTTTTGTCAGAGATGGGATTCATAAGCCCCTTTTTGAAGGCTCAATTTTGCAGGAGTGTGACCATGCCTTAGCTAAAGCCACATGTAGCTACGTGACATTGCATTGCTCGCATTGATGGTCTGGGTCTGCTACCTGAGTGGTCAACATGGACTCCTTCATTAGATTACTGATATTTATAGAGAATGAAGAAGCAATTTGGCCTGCTTGAGTATGTTACACACGACAGAAGAAAAGATCACTTTGAGTGTTTTTGCAGTCCGACTGTGTAGCAGACACATGCTCTGGCCTCACGGAATACGTCTGCAGGGGTCACAGAAACAACCCATGTGGAGCGAGTGGTGGCTAAGATGATCTTTTTGCAACTATTTTCTATAAAATCCTGCTGAGGGAAATGATTCAGATGAGTCATTTCTGTGTCTTTTAGTTCTTGTTTTTGCTGTTGCTCATTGTAGTAAACTTGGACTTATACATTTGAGGCATGTACTTCATGAGACATCTGTGTTTATCACTTGCTACAATATTTGGGCCAAGAGTGTTAGGGTTTGTCTCCTATGAGAGATTCATGATTCCACCTTGTGACAAGACGCACAGACAGGCTGCAACTGGCACGCTGGCTGAGATAGGTTCCATAATGAGGACTGAAGAACAAACCAAACTATGGTCCACCCCCATGTGCTATTTCAATGATTTCATGCCTCATAGACTCTATATATTTAACCATGGTTTCTGTTGTAGTTCTGATAAAGACATAGTAATATTCAGTTATTGTACTACCTGTAGTGGAATCACCTTTTTGGGCCCCCCCCCCCCTACAAATTATTTGCTTTGTCTGCAGCCTATACTTGAACGTTAAGTCTGACACCACACCTTCCACTTCTAGTTTGCATTACAATAGCATGTAGAGTATATGTAAGCAAATGTGAAGAATATGGTGTGTTTTTCTGTACCATGAAATGTCCTTTTTGGATTTGTCATGAAGTGTCTTAGAAAATGGTTGCCTTGACAAGTGAGCAATATCCTGGTGCCAGATAATGTGTGATCGATAGCAGCTGCAATGTTATCATCCATCTGAGATGCTGAAATACTGTACCTTCTATCTTCCAGCCTGACGTTCCTCTCATTTAAGGTTGTACCTTGATCTATACTGCGGTCAGAGGTCACATTAGAGCCCATATTGTTCAGTAATTTGAAGACTTGTGTTACGGCTGTGAAATATGGAGTATCAGCAGCTTTTTAAGCGTTAAATTATCCTACACCGGGCTGAGTGGTGCCATGCGGGCCAGCCAGACGCA
Source organism: Dunckerocampus dactyliophorus (assembly GCF_027744805.1). NCBI lineage: Eukaryota > Metazoa > Chordata > Actinopteri > Syngnathiformes > Syngnathidae > Dunckerocampus > Dunckerocampus dactyliophorus. Next base: position 18,611,504 of record NC_072822.1, on the reverse strand, counting down.
ACATGGTGATTGCGGTGTGACGCTACATTATTTTAAGTAATGCATTTATTGCCATGTTATGTGTGTTGATGCCCTGACATTTGTCTGGGAATTCTGAAAGATGAAATCATGCTGAACAGAAGATGCTTAATGGTGCTCTTCCCAGTCCAGATGCTTCAATAGGGATACAAAATCACTCATTGGAACAATACAAAAAAACATCAGTAAAACATAGCACATAGCAGTTATAATGCCTCAGGTGTGAAATTATCCCCCTAATTTACATCGGGGGCTGCAAGTTTGGACCCTCCTCTTTATTTTCTCATTAACAATGTTGTCATTCTATGTTACTTTGAAGGCTGTCATTGTTACCGCTGCCAAGAAGGTTATGTTTGTTTTGTTGTTTGTGAGCAGGATTATGCCAAAGCTACTTAACCCATTTCCTTGGAACTTGTTGTGAAAGGGTAGGCATGGGCCAAGGAAAAACCCATTCACTTTGGTATGGATCCAGGATTCTTTCCACATTTGTTAAAACTGCATACATCTCAATCTCAAACTTCTGCTTACACAAGAGGTTGGTGTCTATGAAAATGTACCTTGCGGTAGAGTGTCATTCTGTTTCTTATTCTATCATGCTCGTTGAACGACTGGCTGAAATCGATTTCTTAGCGCTGTAGGGCTTGTTTTACCCTGCAGACACGAAACACATCTTGCTTACTGCTTGTAGGCAGTTTACACAGTGGAGGAAATTAAGTAAGGTATCTATGCTGACTGGTGTATGGATGTGAGAAATATGGAGATAGTCCATGCCTGACTGGAAGGGAGGGCACTGCATGTACCCATAATGCTCCAACCAGAAACAGCAACAAGAGCTGAAACTTTTCACTAGAAAGTCATGTCTTTTGTTGGAGTCTAGACAACAGGGACACTGTATTATTCATAGCTTTGCAGTGCACACACACACACACACACACACACACACACACACACACACACACACACAGCTCACTTCTACAACTCTGAATTCATAATTTCTCACATTAAAGCTTTCTTCATTGAAGCAATTACACAGTCACCCACTCATATGGATTTCCCACAGTTTTCCATCACCACTTTCCCACTATCGCGACATCATCTCAGCTTAGTACTGCTGCTGCACCCGTGCGAGCAAAGCAGCGCCTGAGGCAGCGCAGGTGGTGGCAGCCAGGATAGTGGCTCCTGTGAAGCACATATGCACAGGAACACCCATGGGAGGTGGGTTGGCCACTGTACTGCTCACAATGAAACGGCATTCCGGGATTGTTTGTTGGAGGTGTGAATGTGTGTGTGCGTGTGTATGTGCGTGACAAATGAAGCAGCCCCCCGCCCGTGCCAATGTGCTCTTAGTCACAAAACGAACATATTGATCTGGTAAATCCTTTTCACTGAAAATTTGGACCCCATATGTTAAAGTATGTTGAATATTGTTAAATTACTCTTTGCCAATGCAACTTTTTACACAGGTTTTGCATTGTGCAAGAATACCTTCAATATGAAATATGCAGGGAGTGTCAATGTCATTTAAATGAGGACTCACAATTTATCTTTTTTTTTTTTTTTACTACATTTGGTTATAGGAAACAGATATTGGCTTGACACACTGTGTATTTCTAATGAGAGAGGAACTGCGTGACGGGGTTACCAGTGTGACAGCTTGCTTTGAGATTGCGCTCATCAAGCACTTCACTTCAGGGGTAATAATTAGCACAGGGGTAATAATTAGCAAGTGCAAAATGCAAAACTACTTCAGAAGCTGCACTTTTTTGTTGTTGTTGTGATGTGCTGTACATGTGACACAGGTTTGTCAATCTTGGGTGTGTTGTGTCGACAGGCAGCTTGACAGATAATGAAGATGAGACTGTGGACCTCTTTGTCTCGTCCCCATTTCCATACAGACAGACTCATTTATTTCCCTGCCCTTGTTTCCTGTAAATACCGCAGTTGTAGCAGCTGTGGCACAGGAAGTTCCCCTCTCAGGAAACGTACACAGAAAAATATTGGCTTTGTATTTATTTATTTTTTTTACCTTTGATCTTGCATTCATTCCACAGCCTCCATTTTTCATTTGCTATTGATGCACGTGCTTCATGCTTCATTGTCTTAATCAGAGTGCGTATTTAAGTGCTTTCCTGTTTGGGAAATTAGCATCAAATGATCTTGTTGGAGTACCCATCTCCTCTAGGCTTGTGTGACGGTAAGTCCCAGAGGGGGATTTTGAGAGGATTCATATCGGTTGGTTGTTGAGCGGACGGGGAATTATAAAACCTGATTAGAATATGGTTCGGCTTAATTAACTATGCTTTCTCCCTCCTTCCATCTATCTATGTGTAATCAAATTACAGATGGTGATTTTCTGTTACCATCACCAAAAAAAAATGTAACTGGTCCCATGAAAGAGGGAAGGGGTTGTGGCGAGAACTGATACTCCTCCCAGCTGCTCACCCACCTCCTCCTCCACTCCCAGTCTCATCTTCTCAAAGCGGTGTTTAGGAGTTAACAGATGTCTGAGCGATCAAAAAGCTTTGTCCGCAACATTCATTCACTCAGCGGCATGAGAACGTGTGTCCAGACTTCTGACTGGTAGCTTCTTAACGGACAATACAAGCAAAATTAAGCTTTAGCGTAGTCAGTGGACAGCTCGTCTAGCGGTATAATCAGCATATTTGCAGAGTCTTAAAAAGTCTAAAATCCAGCGATTTGAATGTAAATCTGTAAAATCTCATAAAATGTCTTAAATATGATTTTGGAAGGCCTTTCACATTTATGAAGGTTATTTAAAACAAATGCATACACTTCAGTCTCGGTTTAGATTATTGAGCACCCTATTACATAACTACAAAACGGTACTAAAATTTGTTCACAATAGAGAGGCTTCTGGTGTTTTTAGCTCGGTTAAGCATTTTGAATTCCAATGTGAAATAGCTGTGAATAAACTCATACACTTTGCAAGTAATTCCGGGCCTCCAATTTTCCTTCATGTCTTTCTTTTTGCCAGTATGGCAAAAAAATTCAGTGTTAATGGAATTGCGGTTGGAACTGTAGAATTGGCCAATATAAACTGAATCTACTGTTAAATTAATCTTGCGGAAATTGACAAAATGTGAATGAAATGTCCAAAAAACATTTCCCTGAAACACCAGCAAAAAGTTGGCAAAAAAACGCAGAAACTCCTCTCTTACGGAGCATTAACGGAAGCTAGCGGGGTTAGTTTAGTTTAGCAGAGCATGCTAGTGCGGCTGTGTGTGTGTGACTCAGGCTGTATGAGTGTGTTTTCCCGCTTGTTAATGCAAACGAGCGTTTTGCGATGCCTGCTGATGTCGTGCAAGTTCTGAGTGAAAAAAGGATGAGAGGCATGTTTATTCTTGCTCCCAGCTCGTCTTCGTAAACAGACATTCTCGACACACACAACACACTTCTGGCCTTCAAAATACGAGTGCTTTTCGCCAGAAACTGTGTAATTGTGTAAACAAAATAAGGGTGTCATAAAAAATATTTTACATTATTAACAACCATTGGAATTGCAATGGTGACTACATCTTCCTTAACCACAAACATGGGCATTACAGTTTGTTAAGGATTTTGTGTGTGCAGAAGCTGACATATCATTAGAAAGGTTAGCCAAGCTTCATCACTTTCTGAAATACTGGGCTAAACTGGCCAAGGACGTATTGCATCAATACATGCATTGAATTAATAGATGTTTTATTTACTGTCACACAAGTAGACACTCTATGCAGGTAAAATAAGTGTAAAAGGTAAAGAAACAAAGGAATTAAAATTATTAAAACGCTAAAAAGAGAATGTGGAAAAAATAAAACGGAATCCAAAGCTCCCTAATAGATGTGATATGGGTCTTAAAATGTACTCATTATAGTCTTCAAAAGTCATAAATGTGACTTGTTGAAACATGCAGAGACCCTGATACATTTATCCACTGAAAATGACTGAGGGTGAACCTACTGTACTCACAGTGAGATCCTGTACAAAAGAAGTACCTGAAGTCATGTTTTCCACCCATGATCCATTTCTGCTGCTCTGTCGTCACTCGTTTCTGTGGGAAAAACAGGAACCTTTATTTTTCCACGAGTTGCACAGCCAGGGTTCCAACAAGTGATTATCGGTTGATCAGATTTGTGGCGTCGTATTGCAGGATACACAGCTTGAATAGTAAAAGTAAACAGACATGCTAGCCTTAGCTTATCCTTATCTGGGTGCTGCAGTATTAAACCTCGCAGTCTCTACTATGACTCTTGTTGTTATTGGTGCCTTTGGTCTCCTCCCAAATAAAATTAGTGACTATACCATGGCTAAATAAAGCAGACTCTCTCAGTATGTTGTTGTGTGGTAGCCTGTCTCTTTCAGACAGATGCATTTATCCAGACTTGTAGTTTCCTGCTACTACCGAAGCTGTACTGAAGCTGAAGCTCCAAACAGGGGCATGTAGATCAGAGGTACAGCTGAGCCGAGGTAAGCAGCCATGAGCAGTGAGTAAACCACACTGAGACACTGCATTCACGTGTCATAAACTAATGACATACTTTCAAACATCTTCATACTTCTTGACATGTGTGTCTGCTGGCAAGAGTTCACATGCCAAGTAGAATCTAAATTTCGTTAAGCCTTTGTTATAAAGAGGAATGTAGGGAGTTCTATCATTAAAACATTGTAGCAGTTCTCTGGCAGTGGACCGAGAAAATGGTGGACGGACTATTTCAGCTGCATGTGGACCTCAGACTTAATTATGACCAGATGGCAGAGGACTTCTCATTTTAGTTTCTGTCATCCTTCCTCCCGGTGCTCCTGGTCTGTCTGCTGCCTCCAGCTCCTTCATGTCTTCCTTTCAAACTTTTCCAAGTGGTGCAAACTTCTTTGGACTGACAACCTGGTTTGTTTCTGCTTGTTGAATATCTGAGCAGCTCTTGTCTCACGAGCTGATTGGGAAGATCAAGGGCTGCTCTCTAGCTCCAGCCGCCATAAGAGAACTTAAAGGCCAAAAATGCAATTCAAGCAGTTTTTTCTCCTCAGAGATGACACCCATATTAGTATCAACGTCCCATCTCATATCTTCTTTCTTTTTCCCTCTTTCTGTCCAAATTCAAGTGCCTCATCTTTCCTCATCTACCGCCGCATATCTTCTGTGCTCCATCTTTATGCTGGTGTCTCCAAGGAAGAAACAGCCTTTAGCTCTAAATTGGCCCATTTCTCACATTTCATTTTGAAAAGCTGCAGCAGGTAGAGCTAAGGCGGGGAGAACCTGCTAGCCCGGCACATTAGTTGAACAGAATTCATTAGCGTACCTGCCTTCTTGATAGAGAAATGAGAGCTTTCCTTCGGCAGGAATGTCTGCCTTTCACCGTGAGCCCTTTGACGTTTGTACACAAACATGTAAATAAAATGAAACTGAAATAAGCAGTTTAACAAAGAACATTTCGCAGCGGGCTCAGTGGTTTCCTAAGTGAATAAAACTATTACGACACTTTCATTATTCTGAAAATGTGTAAGTACAGAAAAGCATAAAATTAGATATCTGTGGAGCATATAATTAATTCTGAGACTTCTATATAAGGTCAGAGGATATTTTCAAACCAAACCATGAGCTTCTTGTTTGACATACAACGTTAATGCATGGTAAAGAAGCGTGGAATTAGTGTGTCCTCTCACACGATTCCAGCTTTGGAGCCTTAAAATCTCTTGGAAACTATTAAGGATTACAGATGAATTCAACATATTGTTGTGGCGCTCGCAATGAACATTTGTGACATTTTTGAAAAATCGGTGGTCTTAATGGATTCTGCTGCTGCAGTCATTTTTTTCTTCCACCACTTTTTCGTGGTCTGCGATTAGTGGGAGGAGAAGTGCAGCAGCCAATTGGAGTTTTATCTTAGTCCTACCATAGACTCCTCGCTGTCTGCAGCCCTCTCCTCAGCCCAATTTGTCACGAGATCACTCATTCAGATTGGTGTCATTTTAGTGGGGGCTGGTGTCTGCCCTTAGAGAGGAGTCATTATGGCGAGGAAGATGAAAAGGGAAAATGCAGATGATGCTTAATCTCATTTGAGAAGTCTCACCTCCTCTTGCTTTTCTTTGCCTCTTTATCTCATGATCCCATTTCTCGTTCGTTCAAGGTCCTGTTGACCTCTCCGTTTTCCACCCCTCTTATATTTTTTTCTCCTTATATGTTTAAACTTGCCTTTCCTCTATATTGCTCCCTTTCAACCTCTCTAACTCTAAATCTACCACTCTTTGTGCTAAAATGCATTGTTGACACATTTCCAAAGCCTTATAAATATGTAGGCTAATCTGGGCTTGTTTTTAGTTTGTGTACATTAATATCGCAATGCGTCTCCTGTGCGAGCACAGATTAGCTCCCATTTGTTCCCCTCGGTTAATTGAAAACTGCTCCGACTGCCTACAGTCACCACAAGCTGAGGTATGTCCGCTCCGATCTCTGTTACCTTCTGTAACCTCCTCCCGACAAACCCAAAGACCAGTTTCATACGGGCACCAGTCACAAGGCTCCTGTGGGAGAGCCCAGTGTTGGGAAATGAGGTTAAGTGTGGTGACTGACCGACCTTCAATATTGCAACGCCCTCCATATCAGAATCTGACAGCCCACAAGAGTGTGCAAAGAAAGGGTTGGTGTGGTGTAATTGCAAATTCACTTGGAAAGCAGAAAGTGGAAGGAAGCATTTAAGGTCCTGGCCTGCCTGGTTTTCATGCATGAAAGATAGGCGATGACTGATTCTAGCTTTTAGCTTCCTTCTGACCGTAATAAATCACATTCACAGTGCATACACCTAATCCCTTATTTGGACTGGATGGTGTGAGAACGTTTTCAGCTGGGCTTGGGGAAACTACCAGCGTAGTGATGATAATTACACTCACTCTCTCTTTTACTGCCAGTGCAAATCTTCAGAAGAGTGTCTGTGGGGTGCTATTTTTTTCTCTGTTCTATATCTGATCTTGTGTTGTTACTGGAACATAGTTGAGCAGAATGTGTCGAGACTCTTCGGAAACAAAGTCCTCCGCGTTGCCTCTGGACATGTTCCCCCATCAAGAAGCTAATTTTATGCAACCCTCATCATGCCTTCAGAACAAGGAAAGACCGATTTTATCTTCGGGATGGTGGTTAAGTGAGATGCGGAAATTGACTGAAAACCTTTGCTATCATAAAAACAGGAGCAGTATACCATCATGGGAACATCTTTTTCTGTCTTCATGATCGTTCTCTTCCCATTTGTTATTTTTCCAATAGAGACTGCCACACTATTACTGTTTGCTTCTCCATTTCACTTTTCATGAGATGGGAGGCCGTGAGATATGTGCTTCTATATGAGAGCCATTTACACTTCAGCTCAAATAGATACATACAAGTACACATTTGTGTGTGTGTGTGTTTCTCCTGGAGCATCTTGAGAATAACAGCGCTTTTTGGTGATCGTCAAAAGACTCATCCTTCATTTTTTCTTTTCCACATGTTTTTATTTATTTTTTATTTTTTGTGAAATATCTTTCCGAGGCACTGTCTTGCACCGCTGCTGGTTTGTTTCACAACTGTAACATACTTTACGATACTGCGCTCTGCTGGGATATATGACGCATTCTGCGGACCTGCTGACTAAAATCCTGACACGGCAGTCCAAATTTAACGTTGAGGTGGACTCAAAACTTATTTTTTGCAGTGTTCAATTACCGGCACATCGTAAAAAATTGTACAATGTTAATTTCATTAAAAATAGTGGCAAATAAAGCATTGCACTCACCGAAATATATGTCAGTGATAACAATCCTGATGATTTGGACACCACGTGATTTTTAGATATCAATACTTTTTGCGTGGGGTAATTTGGTCCCCATAACTATAGCCTAGCTTCTTGCTTTGCAGCTGGTGTTCTGTTGAAAGCAATGTTCAAGGCGCTCACCACACTAATTAATGTGCGTAACTGTTTTTATTGGATTTCCAAAGTTGTTGTACATCGACATTATCTGTGTAGGAGAAATTGTGTCCACTGCAAATCATTTTACAGGATGCAATTAAAGTTAGTATCAGATGCACCCAATAAAACAATAACATTCGGGTCAGGTTTTTGTGCCCTAATATCCTGGATTAAATCATCAATCAAGAAAATACCAAACCTTATCCAAGATTCAGTTTATCATCACTACACCTCAATAATGTAAAACGTACAAGCAGGGAATTTCCATTTCATCTACGACTAACAATTTCAGAATACATAGAATAGATCGATAATAGATCCTTGTAAAGATCTCTGCAGGTTCGGAGAACATATAAACACACCATCCCCCCCCCTGCTTCCCTAACCTCTTTGTCCAATGTTCATGCCACCACATGCCACCGGAAGGATGGCAGGTTTTGCATCTTCAAAAATGGAAATGAGATGCACAATGGCACTGTGTCAAAAAGCAGCAGATTGAACATTAGCAGTGAATGTTTCAGCAAATGTTTACAGATTCTTTTTATTCAAATTAGCTTCGAGTCTTGGAGCCAGAGGGTGCGCCACAGTGGACACCTGCTCCATTAACCCCACATAATGTGTATGGGTGTAATCACTTGAAAAATCACAGGGAGGAAATGGAAATCAGTGTGTGTGCTATTAATGTCTGCCTCTTGTTTTTTTGTGCTAGTCGGAAGAGACAACGGAAGGAAAGTACGATTTAGATACTTTTAGCGCTACAGTGCTTACCTGAAGGCTTCATGCTTATAGTTTCCACGCTTCATCTTGCATTTTGTCAAACAATGAACGTAAACCTGAGCTGAGGGAAGGCAACCCCAGCCTGACTTCACACAGGATTTATTTATGTTGTAAGTGCCTCAGCTTGATGTTTGACTTACTGCTGGTCACAGGATGTAGGTGGAGTTAGGTGGTACTTTATCACCACATTATATTGCCATTCTTAATCAACTCATGCTCCATCCTGTCACTTTTCCCGTCACCTCCAATACATGTATCTCTTGGTGGTGTTATATTTATTCAAGACTACTTGATAATATTGATTAGACCATATACACACAAATGAAACAGTCCTTTCGAGCTCGTAAGGACTGTTGTATCGGATCTTTCCTGTATCATTCTCTCAGTTACACAGTTATGTGATAATGCATTATAGATACATCAATCATAAATCAGAATTGTTATAATTCTATACGGTTATGATAGTGTGATACAATTGAGTCATGCATTACTGCATTACACTGCGAGTTCATTTCGTGGATATTTAGTTGCAATCTGTTAAATTGAAATCCATCTTATGTTTCCATGGAGCTGATTGTTCCTGCATGAGTCAAGTGCCAAAGTGAATCCCAGCATATGCATCTATCCACCATTGCCCTTCGTCTTTCATTCGCTGCTTGGTTGTCATCTGTCTTTAACCTTTGTCTAAAACCAGTAGTGATGTGGCTCACAAAATTCCGCCCTGCTTCACCTCTCAAAAATGAGTGGTGGACAGTTTTACATTGGGTTATTGTGTGTTATTGTGTGTGTGCTTCCTTGTGTGTGCTCGGACTCCACTGTTATGCATTGGGATTTTTCTTTGTGAGATTTAACCGGGAAAGAACAAGTGTCTGCAGCACGGTATCACAAGTGTTTCCAGACTAATTCTCAACTGACTGGCTATCACGCCAGTCGGGTATTGAATCTTTAATGCTGGTGGATGTAGAAGATTGCCTTATTCTTGTCGGGATTAAATATTTAGTTTCGTCTGAATGGTGCATATGACATTGCTAGGTGCTGAGGGACACTGTTCATGTTGTGAAGTGTGGGAACATAACTGACTGCCAGCTGTCTATTTGGTTGGGACTCATGTGCAACTGGGACCTCAACAGAGCAGAACTGGTGGGGGACACAGACTGGGAGGTGAGAGAGGAGGTTATATTTATCCATGTCCTTCCAAACATACCCCATTTTCTCGCTTTACAGCACACCCCTGTCTCTGAGGATCTGCTTTGTCCTTTTTAATGCGGGGGACACCAGACCCTGATAAACCAGACCTAAATCACACGTCGGCTGGCAAATATAAACCATGTATTTGGTAGTTTTTACTTGATGGAGAGAGCAAATGCTGCCAATTCTAGAGCACCGCTGAATGGACTATACATTTGCCAAAAACTGTATTTCCAGCAACAGTTATAGTTCAAAGGGAAGATACTGAGGGCCGTTTAGTTTCCATCTGGAAAATCTTGCAAGGCACCAAGACTGGCTTGGGTTCATTTTTGAAAATCAAAGAAGCAATCAAATAACTAAATCGGAGGGGGGTCACGAGACACTCAGTTCACAAGACTGGATGATACACGACATTGGGTCTATGAGAACGAGACGAGATGAGATTTTACCATAACTTTTAAGAAAGGTACAATGAAAAAATATAAAAAATATATGACAATATATTGCAATCTACAAATTTCGTTTTTGCTATGTTATAGTCTTCTGCACTCTGTGTGTATGCCACTGGCCCTGTCTTCACCCACCGAGACAAACAGACTGTATGACTGACACAAGGGATCACTGTGTTCATGCCGATGTTCTATGGAACAAACGCACCAAAGTGCTGAAACCAATGCACCGAGTGAAACCTCTTCCTGCCTGTTTGTAGGCGGGAGATGAGGAAAACAGACACTCATGCACATGGCAATATATTAAAACGGGAAATTATATTGAATTATATAGTGTTCCCTTGTTTATCGGGGGGATAGGTTCCCAAAATAGCCCTCAATAAGTGAAATCTGCAAAGTCGCTAACTTAATTTTGTTTTACAATTATTATATATGTTTTAAGGCTGTAAACCCCCTCACCATACACTTTTCTCAGACAGGCATTTACATTTTCTCACATTTCTCTGTTGTTTAAACTCGCTCAAAGTTCACATTTTGTTTGAATTTTAATGTTAAAACTACTAGGTTGGAAACACGAAATTATTAAGTGACTCACACGTATTTCGGTCCTCTGAATGTGCCCGTCCTGGTGCCGTTCGTCTGTAGCATTTTTGTATCCTTGTTAAAACATATTGCTCTTGTCAAAGTATTCTCCTCACACAGTTAGCTTCTTCTGTTTCTTCTATTGTTTACCGTGCCAAACAATGATAGATGCGGTAAGGACACTTTCAATAGTGCACCTATAGAAGCAACTGAGGATTGTGGTGGACATGCCAAATTTCCTCAGTCTTCTCAGGAAGTACAGTCTCCTTTGGGACTTCTTCTTTGGGTATTGTGAGACCAGGTGAGGTCCTCGCTGATGTATGTGCCAAGTACTTGAAGCTTTTCACCCTCTCCACCTCAGTCTCATCAATAAACAGGGGTTTATGCGGCTCCTTTTCTCTTGTTCTTGGGTCAATGATCCGGAAAAACCCATACCAGTTGATTGGTAATTTATAGCACTGGCAACAGGGCACAAAACAACATGTACTGTATACAAGATTCAGAAAGCTGTGTTACACAAAGACTTGTCTCAGTGTGGACTTATTCAGCTGGCTTTAGAGTATTAAATGTAACTATAGCTAGGTATGCTATAGCTGAAATAGCACGACACCTTTTTGTGGGGTGGAGCTAAATGGTAAATTAGCTTTTCACTTTTCACATTATCAGGCACAACTGGGGGTTTAGTATGTTGTCCAACGATATTTGAACATGATCACGGGGGACTGACGATCAAACTCACAAACAGATGACCATTCTACCGCCTGAGCAACCCGGGCGATGCCGCCCATAAACAAATTCTCATTTTGTGTTTACAATGAAATGTAAGAATGCAATTGGAAGACAAAAGAACAACATAAAAAAATACCACCAATTATGACTGGCAAAGCATTCAAAGTTGATTGTATGTCATGTTGCTGTGATGTTATGCTATTTGTGGAGCTAACGAAGGTATCACACCTACACAGTGCAATCCCCAGTTTACCATTCTGAACCATCCTCGGCAAACCAAACTGTACTTGATGGAAACCGCTCTATTTACTCTTAAGGTTATGAGGACGGTAGACCCACCTCTGGACGAGGCATCAACGAATATGTAAGAAACTTCATTAATGTTTCATAATGATTAAGAGTAAGGAGTATGTTTTTTGAATAAATTATCGAACACAACTGAAAGAAAGTATGGAACTCGTCTACTCTGAATTAAAGAGACAATGAGAGACAGGTGAGTAAAAGATGACAGGCAGGTACGGTTTTGGCAGATGTAGGAGCAGAGCTGACTGACGAGAAACAGGTGATAATAATAATCAAAATAATTACAGCCAAAGCCAAGGATATTAAGAACAAAAATCAACATCCAAAAAATGGAACTGTGACATTTACAAAGCTGGCTATCACAGACTGTATTGTTCGAAGAAGCTGACAGTGAAAATATGTAGACATGAGAATTAGACAGACCCTTGGTGGTTGAAAACCAAAGCCACAAAAAAATCCTCAAACCTTCTTCCTCTATCCTCATTTTAATAGGGTGATGACACTGGTTGCAGAACAAGTCAGATTGAAGTCAATGAGAAAATGGCCCTCATTTTTCTCACTTCATTTGGGGTCTCAATTTAGGTTACCCTTGTAGTGTTTACCAGCATATAATGGACAAGCGTGTTTGTGTGCAGGCAGGAAAAGGGGAAATGTTTACCAGGATGTTGTTTCAATCAGTGCTGCTATGAGCTGGAGCTGATAAACTGCTGCAGACTTTCCCCTCCAACCTACATATTTCTCTTTAAGTACCACTTGCCTTCAAATCACTGGTCTTTGTGTCATTCTTTCAAGTATTCCCTTACTTTTAAATGATGCTCCCACTTAGGTTTGAACAGATAAGACAGCACACATCCACAACACTCATTATTCACACTCCTGCCATCAGGCAGACGCTACAGGAGTTTGAAGTCCAGGACCACAAGGCTGGCAAACAGCTTTTACCCACAGGCCATCAGGCTTCTCAATGAAGCACTCAGACACGCCACACGCAACACACACTCATAGCACTTTATTTATTTATTTATTTATTTGTATTATTTACTTGCATTAATGTCTCTTCTGTTGTTGTTGCTTAATTTCTTGGTATTTATGTATATGTGTTTATGTTTCTTATGTTCTTATTCTTTCTTGTGTTTTTCTTTCTTTTCCTTGGGAGAATGAACAGAATAAGATTTTCATTGCATGGTATAACTGCTGTTTTACCATGCACATGACAATAAAACTCTCTTGAATCTCTTGAATCTTGAATCTCTTGAATAAGGCAGGTGTGCTTTTATACTTTAGCCCGCAACCTGTTTGTGTCTCAGTTGCTCCTCTTCTGCTCTACCAAATACTGAAACCTTTATTTGTAAAAAGCCAAAGTGGTGAAAAGGCCGTCCACACAGCAGCTCCAAAAGTGAATTCCACAGAGTAATGGGTAGCGTCACGCTGGCTCATTTTATACTGTCAAAGGTCACGGTGCATTCCTTTGAGGTTATGATGGATGTAAAACCCTGGCGATGTCCCCAGTTCACACATCTGAACTCACATCCACATGATGAAGACAGTCCAGCTGTGTGACACCCCAAACAGCTGCACTCTGCAACTGGGGAGATAAAGAGACAAGTCCAACTGGGACGCATGCCCTCTGGTAAAGTCAGGAAGACAAAAGTAACAGTGTCTGACTGAGCCTGTCTCGTTTGTGCTCGTCTGGCGTGTTGGACGGCCCACAAAGGCATGCAAGGGATTGATCAGAGGAGGCGAAGACCTCCACCGGAAAACCCCTGGAAGCTGTAGGAACCTTCTGGTTCACTGTCAAATCTGCTTCAGAAAAGCTTAAAGGATGAAAGTGGAGTCCATTGGTGTGATCTGTGCCTCAGCTAAAGTCATGCCTCATGATCTAAGGAGATGTTTGGATCACTCCTTTAGCAGTCTCAGATTAAGTGGCGGTTGGATCATGTGTATGCAGCCGTAAAAGCAGCCAAATTTTGACAGTTATACTGGTATGTAAAATCTGTGAGCTGTATAGCTATGAAAGATAATAATTTGAAGTTGGACTTGTGGCCTACAGTAAATACTTCCATGACTGTGGACTCTCGACAAAAACCCTGCGGTTTGTGGTTGAACTATTATGCTATTTTCATTGTGTGGTTCTTTGTTTTCACTATGTGTTTGTTCATTATAGCATTCTTCCTTGGAATGTTGTTCAGTCACTGCTTTTCATTAGCTGGACCGCATAGCATTTAGAAAGGGATGTTAGAAGAGAGATCGTACAGACACTAGTTAGGATGCCGAGGCTATGATTGAACACATGCTGGTTAATATGCTAATGTGTCATCATGATTGGCAGGTTGCAAAGTGTCTCTGCTCTACGGGCTTGTGTATTTTCCTTTCAGATCAAATTATTTGTTTGTGGTTATGTTGGCCAAAATGTAGGGCACCTTGCTGAGTGGATCAAGACCGGATAAGAGGTTAAGGTATGAATGAGGCCTTATAGGTGCTATTATGGCTTGGTGGTTTAGCTATAATCCGATAGAGTACACTTGGTGAGATGGATTTGGGGGGGAGGAATCAAGTTGGAATTGGCAGACAACCAGTGCAATCACACCTGCCACTCCATTTCATCTCAGTCTTTAGCTGATTACAGGCTGCAATTAAAATTTCTAATTATATCTGATTCTCTATCAAGCAGGATTTGTGCAGATTATTAGATTTTTTTTGTGCTTTGGCTCCACTTCCCTTCTCATCTAAGCTCTTCCAGCTCAATATCTCGGAGAGATTCCCTCCCACACACCTGCACGTATTAACAGGTCTAGCTTTTGGTCAGTGAAATTGTGTAATATTGCCGAGTGTAAGCAACCTGGCGCGCTGCGACTCCCCCACATTGGCAGCTCTTCCTCAACCGGTGAACATTTAGAAACTATGCTGCCGATAAAGAAACACATTAGAAACGATTTGGAGTTTTGTGAACATTTACCCAATCAAAATGCAAACGGAATTCCAGAATGGTAAATAGAAGGAAGTCTTTTTCCAATTTAAGGCAAGAATCCAATGTCGGCGTAAATGAGTGTCAAAAGCAATCCTCTAAAGCAATCTATAGTAGCCCAGCCAACCTTGAAGGATACATACAATAGCCTGAGCAGTTTCCTCTCAGCATTAGCAGTCTTGTGTGGGATGCTGTATAATCTACCTGCCAGATTAAGATGACATGGTCATTGTCTAGAAGAGAGAATTGAATTATGGTGTGTGAAAGGGCTTTAAATAAGATTATAGGGAAAGCGCTCATGCAGTGTGCGAGTGATGTGCAGAGTCAGGGTCTTGGTGACACAAACACACACACACACACACACACACACACACACGCCTGCTCTTGCGTTCACAGGATTTAAACTGTTTTGCATACACTTAATCAACACAACACAAAAGATGAACACTTACAGTAAACATGCAAATGAACATACTGTACATAAGGCTGGTTGCATTGTGGTTCACTCCTATTTTCTTGCATCTAGTTGATTTTGTTTATTTATTTATTCATTTGGGTGACAATATCTGTCCTCTTCTCACATGTTCCCCCTGCTTTGACTTGCAAGAGTTCCGTAACAGAATATATGGGCTAATCCCCAGGATGTGTGTGATTATCTTAACAACTCTACAGCGCGTTAAATCCATGTATCTGCTCTGTTTAACCACACATAATCTCCTAGCATCCACAAACTGGTGAATTTTCAAGATCTCCCTCTCCGGGTTTGCACTTAACCTCTCCCCTTCCATGTTTCTCCTCAGGCAACATGCACACTCTACATGCACTGATATTTTCCACGTTCAATGCAAATTACAGTTGCCTGTGCGTGATATGATTCAGTTAAATCCTGAGCATGCAGTTATTGCCAAGTGTGATGATGTGTGTAAGTGTGTGCGTGTTTACCCTGTGGAAAAACAATATGTGGATAGAGTGTGCAGCAGCCTGTATGTATGTATTTTATCACCATTGATCATCAGGTGATAGAATACACATGCTTGAACAATAGAGATGATATCAACGAATCACATTTCCCCAGTATTGTTCAACCGATATCATCTTTCTATCATCGAGGCAACGCATACACAAATGTGTGTCTACTGCAGTTGATGGGTGAATGGATTAGAATTAGCAGATGGAGTGTATTTGCATTATCCACCAGGGTGCTAACACAGACGGAGTCATTCTGGTGTGCAGAGCTGACACCAGGTTGATTCTCACCGGGGGAAGAGCCAGGCCGGGACAGCCCGTCTGGAAATTAGTGGGGGGCACGGGTGAGTCCAGAATCCAGCCTGTCTAAGGTGATTAAGATCATAGGTGTGTTAAGTGGCTATCAGGAGTGTCCTCACACAGAACACATTCAACCGAAATAAAGAAGCACTCAATAATACAATTCTCCAATGGTTTTTGTTTATTTTTATTTCACCTTTATTTTACCACGTAAGATCAATTGAGAACAGTTTCTCATTTACGATGATGAAAAAAACAAAACATATACACGAATCCACAATGTAACCATGCAGTCAAAGAGGGAAAAAGCATTGAAGTAAAACCAGACAGCATACATAAATGCTAAAGTATATCAAAACCAGAAGGACTCAACACTTAGAACGGTTAGCGAGGGACTGTTGCAGTTTCTGTTTAAACAGGTGAAGTGGTGGAAGAGCTCAACGTTTAAGGGGGTGTTGAAGGGAGTTCCAGTCACTTGCTGCAGCAAAACTGAAGGAATTTTGGCCAAAGACAGTGCAGGCTTTTGGAAGAGACAGCATAATGATGTCATTGGATCTCAGGTGATAGTTGTTATGGGAAAGGTGCAAGTGGTTGGTGAGGTATTGAGGTGTTTTCCCTTGAAGAGTCTTACAGACAAGTAGAAACCAGTGATGAAGTCGCAGAGTGTGGAGGGAATGGTGAAGAAATAACTGCAAAGTATATTGTTACATTGAAAAATGTCAAATTGTTTCTGAATTGCTGAAAACAGCAAATGAATTGGAGGGTATGAAGGAAGATAAGATTCACGTGTGGCGACATCAGGACGCAAAAACCTACCAAAAACATTGTCGGATTGTAAAGATGCAATTTGGAATGATTGTAAAATTCTGGTCATGCGAGGGGGGTGTAAGGCGTCTTCCTACAATACTTCTAATCTAACGTCACATCTCAGGAGGAATCACACGGCCTCACACGCAGCGCTGTGCAGCTAAACAATAATAAGAAGCAATCGGCGGTGCATACTTTGCACTTTACTTTGTTGTTACACTTAAGGGTGTGTGGCACATAGAAATGTGCAGCTTTCCTAATTATATTGTTGCTGTTGATATTAGGACATGTTATAATTAGGGACGTTGCCGATACTGATACCGATTATCCATGAGTCAAATCAGCCGATACCGATCACACAGATTAAGTGTAAATTTTTTAATTCACGATTGGCTATATCAGGGGTCACCAACATTTTTTCTTGTGAGAACTACATTTACAAAATGAAAATGGCCAAGAACTACTAATAAAACATTTATTTTTTTGTAGCTTATTTCAAAGCAATCAAAGCGAATATGCTTGTTTTACCAGAACATGAACAAAATGCTGGTATCTTCAACTCACATTTTGTATTTCAGTATGCATTTCTTTGTAGTGTTTTCACATTATTAACTGAAAACCTGAATGAAAAGCAGGCCTGCAGGCGCCTCATGTGGTCGTGGGGAGGCTCCCTGGTGCCAGCGGGCACTGCATTGATGACCCCTGGACTGTATGATATGAAAGGGGAACCATAAAATTTAAACAAAAACATATTTAACTTACTTTTTCAAAATCACTGGTGAACCTTAAAGGATCAGGCTCCTTCTTTAAAGAGAATTTGGATGTGAGAGCAGCTTGATGGCGCTCCAGCAGGACCCCCAGGCAAACCCGCTTTCCTCAAGTCTGACGAATTCAACCACTTTTTGGGCTGCCACGCACACACGGGCGAGTGTCCAGCGTTTTGGCTACATTAGCCGCTGCCCTATCGATGATCACATCGCGAGCCTCGAAAACTCACCATCGGAGCACCCCTAGTTATAATGGTTGACTACTCGTCATTAATTTTTTAATGACTATTTTTTAAATAAAAAGTGTTAAAAATGAATATTGCACTCTCTAACTTGTATTGCATATTGCAGTACTTGTCTTATTTTGCACAAACAGTGTTTATTTGTATAGCATCACAGTAAAAGAAGCATATAATGTGTTACATAACATTAGTTGGAGGGAAGAGCTGTTGTTAATATTGGTATTGTTTGATATCGGTATCAGTAATGAAGCTCTGCACAATATCGGTATATCGGATATTGGTAAGACAACCAATATTGAGCATCTCTAGTTGTATGTGTACATTTTAATGTTCCGTGACTGTTGCAAACCTATATACAGTATGTAAATATAATAATGTCTCTCAGTGGATAACCAATATTGAGGATGTTTATTTACGCTGGTAAAGTAAGGTGGTAAAGTAACATACGTTTTAAATTAATCGTCTCATGGCAAATTTTGTGAACGGCATTCATTATATTTAAAATTAAAAATCATCAAAGTGGAGATTTGGATTTGGATGGCAACAACATATGCTTCATAGAGACTTACTTTCTTTTTTACATATTCATGCTTTATTCACCCCATTGTCTTGCTTGGTGAGCACAGTTTGATGCTCTCCGCAGGGGGCTGTTTCAGTGTTTTGCTAGCCGAGGCTTGTGTTCCTGCCAACCATCACTTTCCCCCAAAAATATATTTTTATTTCTTTGCTGTATTTTTTTTTTACTCCCTGTATTCTTCCTTTTGAAAGTGAATATGCTCTTTTTAAATATCCACAAGTTATTTGTGGTAAGTAGTTATTGTTAACTATTTTTTGTCATATTCTCCAATAACAATACAGAGGAAGTTGTCATTTACAAGTTATCTATTCATAAGAAGGAATGTTACATTTACATTGCACACATTGCACAAAGGTTCACAGTATTATTATACACAGTATTATTATTATTTTTTTTTTACATACAACTACACTTCCAGACATGTAGACTTGCCAACAGAGGTCAATGGGGTAAGGTCAGCGAGCCTCCTGCCAATCAAAGCACCATTTGTGGACTAAAAAGGAAATTGCCCTGAGCCGACTTCCCAATGAGGAGTTGAAGTTCAATGTGGGACGGAATGCTGCAGCTCAGACAAAAACAACACCCTCTATCTTACTACTATAGTCCTTTTTAGATCAAGAGTTTGAACTAAAGCCATAGGTGGAAGTTTAATCACTTTGAAAGCTATATAAGGCTTCAGTTAAGTTGCAGTGGAAATATTAGAGGTTTCCCTTCTCCAAATGCCGTTGAGTTGTTCTGGTAAATTGTCTTAGTGCTCATGCCGTACAAAGGCCTGAAATAATTTAATTAGGATCCTATGCCATGTTTCACTTCCAACGGAAAAAAAAAATGAAGCTTTGCTCTCAGTCTATAATTATGTACTTTCTCTCTCTTTTTGAGGCAATAGACAGAAAACATGCTGAATACAACACCTGCCCTTTCCAATAATCTGCTCTGTTATTGTTGTCTAAAACTAATTAGTCTTGGTAAGGTCAAACAAGCCGGACTGCTGTGATCATTACGGCTCATTAGGATCGATACAAATCAATAGGAACGAGATGTTTTTGCTGAAAACTGCAAACAGAAGGTATTAGATTTTTGCTGAGCTGGTGTTAACAGCAACCACAAGGCTGTGCGGGGTGAAAATAAGGAGAGATTGCAACTCTGCTGAAAAGTACCAAGGGTGCATTGCAGTTAAAAGCACAGCTTCTTAGAGCTCTTGTAGTGGTTTACAACTTTGGTGGTATTTGAGCAAAAGGATATTACCTTTTAGATTTTTTAAAGCTTTAGTTCAAGCTTTTATTTGGGGAACAATGATTTTTTTTTAAAGCGCAAGAATGTTAGGGTGGCAACTTTTTTATTGTACTCATTAGAAGTCATCACTCTGAACTAATCGTGTCCTGGAAATTGAGCCTGAGAAAGTCTGCTGAGCGTGGATTTCACTCCTCCCCTCCCGCTTTTCTTCACGTTCCTTTACTTCTGCTACTTCTCTTTCTCACCCACACAGTGCTTGTCTCTTCATCTCAGCACAATCTGTTTTTCCTCCTTCCTACATCTCTGCCCTCTTTTTCCACATTTCCTCCCTCTTTTCTCTTTGTCCACCTTTTTTTTTTTTGACTCTCAACCACCGAGGCAGGAAATGGTGCCCCCGTTCTTCTAGTCCTGATCGTTTGTTGAAATTGTGGGTTTTAAATGAAATTGGCTGTCATTAAGATGATGACGGCAAACGCTGTGCAGCACATGCAGCCTTCACACATGTATTGATGATGGCTCATTTTCCTCAGTGTAGATCCCCTCCTGTCTGAAACAGTTCTTATCATGTTGTCTGTTCATCTCACATACCAACAACAGCCCTGCTTGTAATATTAGTTTCCACTGTTATAAGGTCTGCTACGTGTTACGATGCTGACTGAAGCACAGATCGTCTGTCTGGTAATTGCATTAGCTTCATAGCGCCAGGAATGCTATCGCCACATGACAGGTGGTCATGAGATGTGATGGGATAAATCGCTGCATATATTACTGTGTGGTGCAATTGTAGTTGTGCTGAAAAGGGCAAGTGCAGGCGTTTGAAAGGAAGATAAGAAACTGGATGGGAAAAGTGATTGGAAGTGGCAGAACGGTCACAGGGAGAAACCAGAGGGACTTTGAACGGCTCCACCCTGGATGCATTGTGGACAGTTGTTGTTATTTTATAAAACCCTCACCACAAATAATCCATGTCTGGATGAATGTGTTTGAAGACCACAGGGCCCTCAAGACAGACAGTTTACAGATTAGATGCACGATATATTCTCCAGGGTGTGAAGAACATACATATTTTCATACATATTTCATCCTTTCCGAGCTGTGATTACCAATCACCATGTTGTCAATCTTCATATCTCATGTGCCCTACTACTATGTGTGTGTGTGTGTGTTCACAGTGTTGAGAGAAGGGGACCATTTCCATTAGAGTTAGCGTAGGCAGCACAATTTGTCTGACATGTTGAGAGAGAAGATTAGAGGCGGAAACACAAAATATATTCACTATTACACTCATCTCACAGCTGTAGCATTTAATTTATTTTTTTTAAAGCACACATTGCAGCGCTTGGGCTGCCGATAGCTGAGAAGGGGGTGTGGAGAACCGCCATTACATGTGTGAACCCAATTCACACATGTAGAAATTCCGAATGAAAAGAGGATAAACAGCAATAATCTGTTTTTGTGGACTGAAGCGTGTCTAAAGTCATTTGGAGGGAAGCGGCTGTGTATGAGTTTCTCCTCCGCTCTGGCTTATTGTCCTTTACTACATGGCACGGCCTAAGCCTGCCCTCTGGGTCAGATTGCTCGCAAAATGCCTCATAGCCGTCGCAGCATTTCCCTGGTCCAAGCTTATCGTTCCTGCACACATTCTGCAACATCTGTGGGAGGCATGGGCACTGTCTCAGCCAGTTCACACTATGCCTTCCTTATGACCAAAAAATGCATCATCAGCAATACATTGCCAATGTAGATAAACCACCTAAAAAAAACTCACATCATATAGTAATAATGATAATATTTCTTGGCCAGACGCATGCATATACAACCAAGCCTATTTTTTAAAATTCAGTCCTAAACTTTTGAGAAATATTATGCAGAATGTTGATCTCTTTTGATGATTAACACAACCTAATCATCATCAGTAGAACACTAATGTGATCTAATAGGAAATTGTTTTGAAGTATGTGCACATCAACATCTCTACTCGCCACCCTCAATGCTACATTGTTTTTAGGAGTTTATTTTTATGATACCATATATTTGCTGGTGTTGACCATTCCAATTCCAATTCTGGTCTTTCCTAATGAACATAAACTACATACACGGTAGTGATAGATGGAACTGCGTGAAAGGGATGTTGGATATCCTGTTACATTGACCTGATGATTCCCATCCCATTTACTTTAATTGCATCCCACCAGGGCAACCTGTGGGATTCACAGTCATCCATCCAGTTGATTTATTTTGTGCACACAGCGCTCGGTTTTATTTGGATTAAATCATATTTGTGTGTGCTGGAAAATGGTTTAATTTGGGCCGTAGGTGGTGGGGTATGGATGCACCTGGAGGTCGTCCAGGGGTCAGCATTTCCTTCCCATTAGGATGGTACATATAATGTATGCATACAATAGAAAAAACAACTGGAAGATACCCGATCTATGGCCATGCATTTCTTGTTGAAGAAGCAGCATCATAATTACATGGAGAGTGCTTCTATGATGTAATACAGGGTTTCCCCTGAGTTCATGACGCCAAGCGCAGCCATGAAGCAATTGACTTTTTTTCTACACAACTAGCAGATATCTTATAACAGATATCTTATTATTACGATTCCAGATAAACTAATGATGAAAGTGCATTATCCATGTGTGGCTGCCGACATCTGTTCTCCACTTCTTTTTTTTGCCGCTGAGTAGGGGCATCGTAAAGTGGGGAAAGGTTAGGACAATTCCAAGGACACCTGACTAACAGGGGCCACAATAAACAGATAAAATCATTTTGCTGTCTGGTTGTGATTTTTTTTTAAATATAGTCAGAAAACGATTATGATACAATCTCTTGTATTTGGTAGTAACAGTTAAATATCTACATTGACCAAAAGTAATCTTCCGACACCCCCCATTTGGTCCACTACTACCTTCACCGTGCTTTGTAACTGCAGCTGGTCGGCATTTGTGGTGGAGCAGCGGGAACAATGCTGCCAGTGCCTAGTAAAATAAAGTCTGGGAGTCAAACAAGGAAAGAGAATGAAAACGGTGTCAATATGGGACCCGTTTTTTTGTTGATTTTTTTTACGTAGCCAGTCTGTGTATCTTACTGTCCACAATGAAATAAGTGTTAGCATTAGCAAGTGAGTGTTAGCATTAGGGATGAGTGAGTACACCACTCTCTGTATCTGTATCTGTTCATCCATCTAAATTATTTGTATCTGTATCTGTACTCTGAGTGGGCCGAGCATAAACTGGAAACATGCGTGGCTTAACCGGAAATGGGTGTGGCTTAAATCTGTACATTATTTTAAGTCTGAAATTGACATGGATTGATCAGAAGTTGCTATATTTATTGTTTATTATTCAGCTACATGTGTACTGTGTATGTGTGTAAGTGATCTGTAAGACTATCATTTAATTATTTTTTAATGATCTGTGTGAAGTTGGTGATTCATGCAAACATCCAATGACGGTAAACAGGGAAATAATCTGTCAGACTTGTTCACTGTAGTTTTCTCAAAAGCACCGCGTTCAGTACTACGAGCAAAGTTTTCCAACTGACCTTATATCACCAGTCAAATCAGAAGCAAGCAGATGAATAAAAAAAAAAAAAAAAACACAAGCAGTGACCGACGCAACACGAGCCGTTTACAGCTCTGTCTCTGTCTCTGTCCGCATACGGAACGAAACAAGTTTACCACATAACTTAAGATACCAGCTGAACTGAGGAAAACCTTTAAAAGGAGTGGATGCAGTCAGATGAGCCAGCAGCAGCCCTGTCTCCCATAACTTTACCCCTCCCGGTCCCAGTGAAGAAGGTGAGCACACACTGTGTTCAATGACATGCCACTTAGTATCATTGCAATCCATCGGAATTACAAAAAAATATATTTATATGTTTTTGTGATGACAGAAATTCAAAGGAATTATTTTTCCCCATCATGATTCCATTTCAACTTTATTTTCTTTTTGGCAGATTTAAAAGTTAATGTACTGTGGATGTCAGCTTTTTTTCAGTCTTTCATAAATGTTAAAAACATTTTAGAATTGTATGCAATTAAAAATACAGTGTGACTGTAAAAGATGGCCTTCAGCACATTTATGTTCTCTTGCATCAAAGAGTGAATCACATACTATATGCAGCCTGTTGCATGGACAAGTCACTAGCAGTAAATATGACACTGCTAGTATTGAACAATAAGAAGCAAGACATTTGCAAACCTTCAGAGTTGGAGTTGTGTAAACGTCTTGTTGTTGACAACCGCTGGTGTTTTTTTTTCATGGGGCCCGGAATTCCTGGCAGCGCCCCTGCGCCCAGGCACAAGAGCGAATCAGGAGGGGCCTTAACGTCAGCTGACCGAAGTCATATGACATCTACAAAGTGATGGTTATGACGTGGGTGACACACGACCCACACTACCTTTGTGATCGACATGATGAGCACCCCGATATAACATACAGCCTGTGTATGTTCATTCATATGTTCAGTGTATTACCTAACATTGTTTTCATGTGAAAAAAAAATTATTTCCAAGGTGTGGTGCCTTTTATTTTCCCGTGGCGGTGCACCACAATCCATTACATGTGGCGGAAACCTTGTAATAGCGGCTTGGTTTTTTTTTAGATCCCCTTTTGTCTTTGAGGCTTTTCCTTTGCTTCTCTGGCTTCTTCCCAGGCTACAGAAACATAGAGGTTTGCGTGATTGTAGACTCTAAATTGCCTGTTGGTGTGACCGTTCAAGGAAAAGGTTGTCTGTCTCCATATGTCAATCCTGTGATTGACTGATGGACTGTCCAGCATTTACCATACCTCTCGCCCAATGTCAACTGAGATTGGCACCAGTTTTCCACAACCCTGCACAAGGTTTGCTAACAGATGAGGTTATCTTATACAGAACAGGTCCATACTACAGTTTTGATGATTTTTTTAAGAGGCCCCAAGTAGGATTTGATTGACATATGTCCTGGTAACATTTTCCAATATGCCAGAAAGAAATACCACAGAGTCTAAAGTACTAGAATTGGATTGGATCCATTCATAATGCCTCAGCAAACATCATGTTAATACTCTTGCTGCTCTGTTGCCACTGATGAAAGAACCAGTCAACGTCATCCAGT
Source organism: Dunckerocampus dactyliophorus (assembly GCF_027744805.1). Taxonomy (NCBI): domain Eukaryota; kingdom Metazoa; phylum Chordata; class Actinopteri; order Syngnathiformes; family Syngnathidae; genus Dunckerocampus; species Dunckerocampus dactyliophorus. The sequence continues at coordinate 18,586,563 of NC_072822.1, read as the reverse complement.
TAGTGCCATCCTTTGGCACTAATGGTCTCTTAATGGTTTGTCAATTTTCCCACTTTTGTGTGCTGTCTCATATAAAATGATCAGTGACGCATGGCTGGTCTGGAAAGGGAACATTAATCACGACTAAAGGAAAGCTTGGATGAAGACATGTCTACGAGGGTGTATGGTGGGCCAGGTGGGTTTTACTTTGCACGCAAAGAAGTATTTTGGTAATTTTGTTGCTTCTTTGCATTTTCTGTCTTTCTTTACTGCTTCACGGCTAAAATGTGTCAGGCGTTAGTTGAAAATGTTTTCAGTGTTTTAATTTGCGGAGCTGCTGCTACAGTTAGGTTAATGTTGTATATGCTGCTGTGTTTGCCGCGCCTCTGACATAATACATGTTGCTATTCTGTCTTGCCTTATTCACTCTTGTGCTGTTCCTGACGTCAGCATGTGGTGTACCGTGAACCATGAATTTTTATGCGAGTACAGGAATAGAAGCTCTTAAACTCTCCCTTTGATCAGTCAGGGAAAATTCCACTCGCTCCCACAGTATTTACCTTGATGGTGAATTGAAGCTGACTTAGCGTAGGAACATGACCCTCGTGGGATTTAGAACAAAGTGCTTGTGTTTGTAAACAGATGCATAAATTACATTCTTGTGAGCCGTGTCAAACGGCGTGCAGGAGTGTATGGTTTCAGCATCCACCAAACTTCCCAAGGCTCTGGCTAAACATTGCAGAAATTCCAACCTGGTGATCCATCTTTGACCAACGAGTCAAGAAGTTGCTTCCTGTCGCACATGTGGATCAGCTGTTTGTGCGCAATCAATCTTGTGGCACTTCTTCTGCTCTTATGTTTAATGGACTGTTTAACTAACTTCTTCACTGTTGAAAGTACACAACATGGTGTAGTTTTGTTTTATGGTGTTTGGTGTGGTATGGTGTTTATTACAGCCCTGATTTGTGTTACTTTTTAACTTCTAGGCTGGATCAATGCAATTAGATCTCGCATATATACAGTAGATCCCTGCTTTTCACGAGCGTTTTGTTCCAAACTTACCAGCGGATGGCGAAAAAAAACACAAGTAATTGAGACACCCGTAAAAATCTTTACTGTTGACACACGGCTTACTCCCCCACTCCAAACCCACCTGCCATTGTTAACTTGCAACACAATCCAGGTTTAAGCCCGCTATACAGTATGCCTCACACACTAATTTTAAAGTGTAAAATGTATAGGTAGGTGAATGAGATGTGTTTTTGTTAAGCAAAAAGGTGTTTGAATAAAAATCCCCTAATTTGTAGGGTAGCAAATGCCGAATCGCGGATGTGCTGAGATTCACTGTACGCAGTATGGACCGAGGTCTTACGAACCATCATTTAAACCTTTAAATTAATCAATCAGGGCTTTGGGTAGACGTTACATTTTCAAGATATTTTACATACGTCAAACTTGGTGGCAACAATTTGAGGGAGTTGTAGGAAAAAAAAGTGGATTTTTAAGTAAAAGACAATGTCTTGTTAACAGTTTAACGTTATCCTCTTGTGGCTTTACCTCATTCCTGGAAAGTAAAAAGGTACTTTGAGCTGCTAGTTAGATTAAAGCTGGGTTTTCAGCTTTCGGGTTTAAGTTGTTGGCCCACAGTTTATTTGCTGCTTTTCTAGAGCTAACATGCCACACTTTATATACCTTAGTACAAATCACCGCATGGCACTAGCTTAATGTTAACTCACTTACACCTCTTTTCTCCTTTGAGCCTCAAGCTTAACCTGATACGTGATTCCTATGAACCATGGCTGATATAATCATAGCAGCGCCTGTGTGGCTGTGCTGCCAGCACATTATCAGACATTGTAAATCAGTTTATGGATTAATCAAATGGAATCCTCTCGTCTTAATATCGCACTCCTCCTCCTCCCCGTCGGCACTTTGCAGTGACTCCAGCATTCAACTCAGCTGAGCCCATTCTCAACGCACTGAGGTGTGGCTCCACCTCCACACTCTGTTAATAAGAAGGCGACGGTTTCATATTTGCCCCCAGGTCAGCTGATTGAATCAGTTCCGCAGTGTGGGTTAGAGTGTGGCGCTGATAGCTGAGATATGTTGTTAAAAAAAAACGAGCTGGTGTTCGAGGTGTGGCACTGCTGGGATCCTCAGTAGACACATCTGGGTCTCCACTAACCCTTGAAGCATCCGTCTCAAACACCCACATGATCAAAGATGCTCAGAGGGAGATCTGCAATTGCAGTTTGAAAAGGGCCATGCTTCTCATAAACATTGCTTTTAATATTGAGTATATTCTCATGAGAGGGAATTTCTAGTATAAGCGTTAATCATTCACACTGACTCATTGACTCCATTCACACACAGTAAATACAAGTCTAAATAAATTATGTGTGTTTTTTTCCCCATTTTCACATATTAAGTATGAAAGCGGCCATCACCTCTCATTCTGTTGTGTTTTAATGATAAAGCATATATATAAATAACACACAGGAGAAAGGGAGAGCTGTACCACACAACCTGCTACCCAATTAAGCATTTCTGTAGGCACCATCCACAGATAATGAAGGAAGCAGGGACTAGTGGGAATTGGTATGACAGCCTTTTCTCTCCCTATCACGCCGCCTCCTGCTCCCACCGGCAATAGTAAGACCTCTTGGTCTTGTGGTCTTGTGTAAATAGCAATACAATGAATTATCTTCAAATAAACCAGACTGTAAGTGCTGGTAATTAACTTTTTACAGATTGCATTTTCACCTAATCTCAGCAGGCCTGATCTCTCTGACCCACGTACAGTGAACTGACAAGTTGTATTATTCTGGTACACTCTTACTTTTTCCGTGTTTTTCTCTCAGACTGGCTGTTTTATCCTGTATGATCTTTTTGCTAGGGCCACCACTGTGATCCCTTCTAACTTGCTCACCTCTTCTGCTCTATTCGCTCCATTTCACTGGATGTCTTAGCTGACATAGCTGGCAGAAATTCCTGAAAAAGCAGTCTTTGGTGAGCTCGCTGCATTATGTATGTTTTGAGGAAAACAAAACCACAGGAATGCTCATGAAGACGAAGTGAAGTGATGGATACAATAAGGCAGCGGTGGCTGAGAAGATAAAACAAGTGTGAGGGAGGGAGGAGCCCAGAGCCGGAGAGATGAATAACTGTGTGACAGGTGGAATGAAAAAGCTGCGGAGGGTATTCGGAGCAGTGTGGTTGTAGGTGGGTGTGTGGTGAGGAGTAGCACCGCGTCAGGGTCATACATCACGCTAATACAGCAGAAGGATGTAGACTAGCACCGCGCTATGCAGAGCAGGGGGGGAAAGAATGTGCTGCGCTTGCACCCGCTCAATCTGATTGAAACCCACAGCTCAGGGGATACATTTACTCACCCCCCTCCCAAGTACTCTTTATAAATCTCCCCATGCCCTGCATATTCTCACTGATAATCCCCCAAAACAGAGAAAATATATAAAAAGAATCATGGGGGAGGAGTATCCGCTCTGTTTGTCAACAAGCTGCTCTGCTCAGACATTTGCATGCTGTGACATGGTGACTGTGAGTCAGGTGACTAGTTCAGTTAAGCTTCTGTCAGACCACCAATCAGACTGTGTTTAATTGTTTTAAGGACACCAATACAGATGTGAAATGTCTCATTTTCTCTTTCATTCATTCGTTCATTGTCTATGCCGCTTGTCCTCACTAGGATATGCTGGAGCCTATGCCAGCTGACTTTGGGTGAGAAGCGGGGTACACCCTGGACTGGTCACCAGCCAATCACAGGGCACATATAAACAAGGAACCATTTACACTCATATTCATACCTATGGACGATATAGAGTCGCCAGTTAGCCCACACACGGGGAGAACATGCAAACTCTACATCTTCCAGATCTCCTGACTGTGTGGCCAACATGCTAACCACTAGGCCACCATGTGTATGTATAGTTGCTCTTTAACAAAAATATGTTACCAATTATCTAATTACAAGATTAATCAAAGGAATTTTCAGTAGAATACTCCATTACTAAAATACTTGATAGCTGCAGCCCTATTCGTCATATTTAAGCATACGTTACTAAATGTTATTCATACTTAAGCAGATATTTCTGAGACATATTTGGACCTTACTTGTGATATTCTAGCTACCCTCCACAGCCAAAAAATTATAATTTAACCAATTATAATAAAATCAGATGACACCATCTGGTGTAAATATTCAAACGGAAGCAGACGGAATCGTTAAACAGCAGTATGAGACTTGAGCCTTATGTATTAATGGTTTAGCTTTCTCCATTTTTTGTAAATAACCACCATTTCATTTGGCATAACTTTCTAAATTCCTCTTTGCAGTCAGATTTTTGTTCAATGCTGATCATTAGCTCAGTGCCTGCAGTGCAGCACAAGCTAAAGTACCTCCCAGATCAGGCAGGTGATGACCCTAAGAACAAGCTGCAGACAGTCAATATCTGTGATATTCACTCATACTGAACTGCATGTTTCAGTCTTGTGCGTCTAATTGGCTCCGGTTAGAGGTCTGAGAGGATGCCACCTGCTGATAAACGTGAGGGCTGCACTGCTTGCATCACCTCTCACCTCCTTCAGAGAGCTAGGTTGCTAGATGGGCCATAAGCTGTTGGTCGAGACTTACCTCAGGGCTTATTAATTCCCGTTGAAGACCATTCAATGAGCACACCATCAAACACACAAGGAGGCGATGAGGAGCAGTGTATCGATGCACCCCTTCCTCCTTGAGCTTTCTCATCTTTTGGCGACAAAGGAATAGAGGTTGGAATAGAGTCATCGTTTCCTCCAATGTGTGTGGCCGCTGGGGACCCCAAGATCTGCCTCAGAAGGAGACTGGACTCCCTTCACTAATAAGGACTTTGTCACCAGGGATATCAAATATGGAAGGAGATTTTCCATGAAAAGAATGCCTTGAGGGTTTTTGGGGTGAAGGTTGAGTTGAAAGGTTCAGGTATAAAGGTGCAACCCGCTGTTGACTTGGATGTGATTTTTGTGAATGGTCTGGTTTTATCTTTGGGATTGTTCATTACAGTTCAAAGGCTGGTGTGGGCCAAGTTTTGCTGCTGGAAATGAGGGTTTCAATGAGGGCCCCTCAGGCAGTGAACTGGTACTTTAGAGCATTGTGGTATTCGACAGGGCAGCTGTAATTGCTCCTCAGAGACAGTCAGCATCATCAAAACGAATCCTTCTAAAAGCTTGCCTCACCACCCCCAAGATGTGCGGAAATGCACGGGAGGGATACCGTAAAACAGAAAAGCAGGGGAAGACATTTATTCACATAATGTTAATAATTATTATACTGTTTGGAGGGAGTCTTTTTTTTTAGGTCTTGTGGGGCTTTGGAATCTCTTGCCTCTTTGCTACTGTGTCCTTTCTCCATTATAACTCTCCAAATGTATTTATTTTCATTTGTGTCAATTGTGGAAAACTGGAAAACATGAGGATGTGTGGCCAATCCTCAGAGTCCCTGAGGGCCGGTGCAGAGAGGCTCTTTGGCAGATGTGGCTGTTCATGTTCAAAGGCTCAAGCAGCTTTTACCTTCACTTGAAAGGCAAAGTGTTTATGGTGATTTTCAGTAATGCTTGTGTCCTATACTGTGCTGAGTCATTTTTTTTTGGATGAGGCTCTCTGAGGAAAACAACTATGGAAAACCATAGTGACATCTGCTTCTAGTAGATAGTACGTAGTTGTGGTGAATCACCATACAAGGAGCTTTTTCCCAAGAAGCTGTGATAAATGTACATCTGTAATTGACCGGGGTGTCAAAAACCACTCACTTTTGTGGGTATGAGACTGGAGAGGCAGAGGCAGCTGCAGAAACTGTGTGGAGTATCTGCGCCACTGTTGGGGTCAAATGGGTCACCACTGGAGTGATGGGTGTGAAACATTTTCCCCTCCATCATCTGTCCCGCACTCCCATTCTCTTGTGTGTGTGCATACCCTTCCACACAAAACAAGATCATATCAAATTGCAATTAGCCTGTCATCTCCATCTTGCGCAATGCAGATGTATACACGTATATATATAACTCATTGAAACAGCCAGACCTTCACGGTCGACTGGTGACAGATTCTTTTCCATAAACAGTAGCTGGTGTCTCCTTGGGTGCAACCCAGTTGTTGACCTGTGAAGAACTCTTGACCGGAGCTGCCATGTCCTCCCGACTAGGTGCAGTGACACTCTGGATTGTGACCGACAGACAGTCAAAGAGAGACGGACAGAGTTTGACCCAGACACAGTGGAATGTAAATAACGGGATCGACAGAGATTATACTGCTGCTTTTTTAAAATAGACTTGGTCTTTGTCCAAGTCACACCCACATCTTTGAGAGGTCAGAGATGAGAGTATTTTTTTTATACATGCCGGACTGTGTTTTTTTGAAACAACTTTCTTTCTTCTTTTTGTTTTGTGAGGTACATTTTGAGCAAGGCTCAAGCAGAGTGCACCGGTGAAAGATGGGTCAGATCTCATCCCTTCTTCATGTGTGCATTCCCCAGACGCCTTTATCCTTTCATTCTGTTTCTGTCGTCCACTCTGCCTCACCTCCCTCACTCCAACATTCAGATGGCCTCTTGGAAATTATTCAGAAATGGAAAGGGATGAAAGTCCGGAGTTCACTGGCTCTTTTTCAAGCTCTATCTATTCCAGTCAGGGAGACAACGCAGTAACAACTGGGGCACACAATTCTTTGCTTTGTGAAAGGCTATTTGTTATTAAGGCAGCATAAGAGTGGATTTCTTTTGTTTGTAGTACTTTGTCTGAAGCTTTCTCTTCACCCCTGACAATTTCTGGAGTTCACATACTTACTTGAAGTCTTTTGAAAATCCCTCAAACTATAAAAATGTGGTGCATGAAAAATATTTATATATTGACTTTTTTTGGTACAGCAAATAATGCTTTTTTCAATTTCCACACCTTTTTAACTGTCCAAGAATCCTTCCATTCACTTTGCTGGCAGCGGCCCTGGAATTTTGAGACAGAAAGAGAGGAGGAGGGGATTTGTCTTCCTCGTTGTCTTTTCCCCTTCACTTATCTCTTTTGTCTTCAGTAGATTCCATAGATGAGCAGCAACTCTCCATTCTCTTCTCAAGCGAAACTAAATGCTGCTGCTACTTTCCCGACTGCCAGCTCCAAATTGGCAGCCTGACCTTCTTTTCCTTCCTCGAGGCGTCTTTACAAAGGCATACCTCGACCATGGGGGGAAAAATGCAATTAAGAGGTGACATAAACAGTGAGCACCCATTGTAGTTGTCTCTTGGAAAAAGGAGACGAGTGCTAGGGTGCTTCAGAGGACATGGCAGCTGCCATTGTGACATGCATACATAGATAGTGGTCTATTAATTGGGCTTTACAGAGGTGAACAGTTGACGGAAAACAGTGAATGTGACCGGGACTCAGTGAATCATCTTTGACCTTGACAAGAAAGCTGTGTTAACCTTGTTGTAGTTGGTGGTGTAGCATGTGTGACCAGGTGTTTTTGTTATTGGGAATTATAATAGGTACAACGTAGGGATGCAAATTTATGGGACATTATTTGTGAAACTAATATATAATTTTATTATTCTTAGTCTTTAAGTCAGATGCTCTCCAGGCAAACAGTCACATTTTAAATTGTTTTGCAGTCATTCTTGAATAAAGATATGACCCTCCAATTAGAGAAGATAACCTGGTCATATCTGCAAAAAAAACCCTGTGTTTTTACTGTATGTACCGTACAGCTTTTATTTTTACAATATAAAAAGCCTATTAACACACACAAAGTGAATGGGTGTTTAATTGCCATCTAAGGTGCCTGACATTTGGAACAGCCCATTGAATCTGGCCCAAAGTCCAAAAGGTGTTGTGAGTGGCTGCATAATTACTGTGGTCTCCCCAGGCAACAGGCTTAATAAGACAAGAGGAGGACACCACAGCCCCATACCGTACATAACACAGGCACTCACACCATTTCATTACAATATGTTATTCTATTTCACTTAGGTACATTTGACTCTATCAAACCTCATCATAATGTTTTTTTTAATGTTGATAATTCAACTGACACGATCAACAAGTGTGGTTGCTAATGTGATGTTATTAATAGATATTTTTTTCATTAAAAGTCAATTTGCGTTTATACTGCATATCCTTCATTGCATATACATAAAACAAAAACAATCAGACAGATTAACAGTTCTGTTTTAATTTAGCATTGTTTTTATCTGTGGAACTTGCATATTTAATAGTTACACTGTATAAGAGTTTGTGAAATAGAGTTGCATCTTTATATGTCTTCTGGTACTGCCTTTATTGTAGGAAATGATTGTGTCCTTGTATTACTCCTTCAACAAAATACTCTCAGAGAGTGCTTGAGCCAAATCAATGTGCTTGTTTCATAAAAAAGTCTGTACTATGGCTCAGTTAACCATGTTTGAACAGTAGATGAGTGGCTCCCTGGCCCTCTCCTTGCGGTTGTTTAGCTTACAGGCCCCTGACAGAGGCAAAAAACTCCCTTTGGGAAACATGAAGCACTTCAGGTTGAATGAAATTCTCTCTGTATTCTCCAAAGCTTTCTTCATCTGTAGGTTCAGCGGGGAAAAGCAGCGGAAACATTTTTAAAATAGGATGCTTAATCCAGCGGCACTGAATGAACGATAGTAGCGCATGGAGAGCTTTTTTTTTTTCTTCTGCCACCCAAGAGAGAAAACACATGAAAAGAGGTCCTGCTTGATAGGCCTGCATAATGAGCCATCACTGGCTGATATTAGGAAGTGTATGTATAAAACAGCTTTAGGAGTTTAGGCTGAGTACAGGATGTTATCGTAACGCCACAACATGATAAATGATGCAGGGAGGATAGTTAGGAAATATTCGGCACAGAGAATAATTTGTTGCACAGAGAATCTCATATTTGGCATAAAATATAATCAAAAACCTCGTGCCTTTCACTTGCAGTTTTTGCTAATATTAAGACAAATAAAATGCACTTAGAAGCTCCAGGTAAAGAAGGCTGATTTTATAGAACAGCATCTTCTGCTCATATTTTACAATTACCACGGTAAGCATGATTTAATATTATCCAATGGCTGTATTGTATTGGTGTAATAGAACATCAGTCACACACAAGACCTTCTAATGTGAGAGTGAATACTGCTGTGTGTGTTTGTACATCAGGGCTATTGGTTCAGCAAATGATGCTGGTGGGATTGTCTGCATCAATGGGGGTCACTCTGTGGACAGCCTTATAGGTCATTTATATAGCCATGCAATATTGTGGTTGGTGTGAGGGGCTTGACCTTTTCACCATTTATCACAAACACCTTTATTTTAACCCTATTTTTAAATCACGTAGATCCGTTGGCTTGTATTAAAAGGACTGTATGCAACTTGCACCAAATTACATTTTTTGAAACCAAAAACTATCAGACCACCACCACCGGCTAGCATATTTTAAAAAAAACAGACAAAAATGTAAAAAAAAAAAAAAAGACATAATGATATAATGCTATTACATACGTTTGAATGCCGGCGCCTTTCGATACGGAGGAACCCGTTGCATACAGTAGCTTTAAAGCAAACCGTAAAAGCAATCCATAATTCACTTCACTTCTATAGAAATTGGATAGATGGGCAAGAATTCAGTAGGATTTTTGACAAATAAAAAGTAATTAGGAAACAAGCGTCATCTACTTTGCGGTTACCTTAGGATGTATACATAATAAACTGAAATGTACAAACCACTTTCTAAGGTATTGGACAAAATATAATGTTTCTGATTCAGCATTCACAACCTCGCAAATTCTCAAATTAGTTGTCAAAAAACAATTTTTTTTCTCTAGAAATGTTTTTCTGAACATCTCATTCACCCAAACTCTGTAAGAATTTATAAATACAGGGAAAATGTACAGCATCCATGTATCACTGGTAAAGAAGCCCATCATTTACACGTTTACATCTTTATGCTTCACAGATAATGTTTTTTTCGTCAAGCGTTAAGATTTTGCACTGTGTTGAATGCACCATAGTTGCTGTGAGACGCAAAAGTGAAGCTTACATTTAACTACTACACCGTGACTCTTATTCCATCTGTTCATCGATCATCTTATGTTAATATCCTACATTAGTGGTGAGTACTTATACATTTGATCATTTTAAATGCATTTAATAAGAGTGTGAGACATATTAAAGAGAGAAGGGGAGGGTTCTGAAGCACAATCTAAGCCCCTAATAATTACAACAGTCACTTTTATTGCAAATGCTAATCCAAAATCAGAGGAAATGTCAACGTCAAGCTAGCAGAAGGGTTGGGTGGCAGTGTGTCAGAATTACACATTTTAATGGGAGTGTCAATTACTCGCAGATTTTCGCCATTTGCTGGTGGTTTCGGACATCACCCCCGTGAAAAGCAGGCGTTTACTGTATAACATGCAGCACGACATATTTGTCGTGTTTGTGGAATGTGTCGTAATATTGTTTTTGAGGTGTCACTGCAGGGTTGAACATGCGAAGAAGAAGATGTAAAGCTTCCTACTGTATCTGTTTGTCATGCTGTGAACCCAAGGATCACTTCTCTTATTAGCCAAACTATGTCCTTCAAGACCACAATGAGAAGTGAAGAGCAGCTGGCTGGACTGGGCAGTGTCTATCTAAATTAGTAAACGTCCTGATGTGCATTTGTAAAGTATTACCTTGCACAAAGTAATCATTAGCACCAGATAGGAGGGTTTAATATTCTGCTCAGTGAGGACCCTGACATGGCTCCTCAGCTTCTGTTGAAATTAGTGTCGAGGCCTGCGGCTGCTCAGTCACCACTTCAATGAGAGCTTTCTCTAAGCAGGACCATCTCTCTGCTGCAGCTGCTGCCCTGCTAACTCTCTTGCTTAGGGAGAGAAACACGAAACGACAGAGCTCCCATAGTACTCCCATGCCCCACCCCTTTGTCTTCGGCTGCACTCACAATTTCACATCCAATTTGCCCATCGCCCAGTGACGCACGTTCCCCTAAGACCCCCGGCTTCTGTGGGATCACTGGAGTCCCCCGTGTTTGTGTGCATGTGCGTATGCTGTTATTGATCATGCTTGTGGCTGTGGGCTGTTGCTTCTGCTGTTATCACTGCAGTGTGGGGGGTGGGGGGGACGTATCGTGTCCACAGCCTGTTTTTGCAGTAACAAACAACACAGATGAACCATATTTGGTCGGATAGCTGCACGAGTAAAACATCTACAATCTCCTTACTGTAGTAAACTCTTATGTTGGATCATGTCAAAGGTCATCTAGCATGAAAGTGAAAGGGTGCAGTCTTCCTTCCTCCCTAACTTGCTTCCTTCCTTTTAGTTCGGATGTGAGCAGAATTCAATGCTGGGCCATACGTCATGTGTATTCACATATGGTTACACAGATAGCCACGTCAACACACACACAGTAGAGCTGTGTCACTCTCAAAGGCACCATTCCTCTGTGGCCACTGTGATTAATTACTTTTAACAAAGCAAACAGAGTCTTGCTTGTCTGGATCAGTCTTTTCCCCATCTCCGTGTGAACTCCTGTCACCAGTAATTGCCATACTCTGTGTAGTATGAAATGAGAGCTACTTTCGTTTCTCTCTGGTCCTAAGCTAAGCAGAGCCTCAATTTTCTACACTTGTGCTCCTGCTCTCTTGGGTTTTTTGGGTCATTCTGCTTCTTTCTGTCCCTTTGACGCTTCCTTTTTTGTAAAAGCAGCCACAGCCCTGAGTTTTTCATGAAATAGATGTAGAATCATGCCATCTGCTTTAAAATATGCCTTTTTACAAAGACAGTGCAGTCCTCTTGCCATCGTTGCGTACTAGCAAGCACAATACTCTGCCAATCTGAACAAATCTCATTAATCTATTTTTTGTGTGTGCATTTGTTTCAAAATGAGAAAATGAATGCACTCTGTAACTAAAGCTAACAGGGCGCAGCCAGTCCCATTGATTGTTGGCAAGCATTGTATGACTCATAGCTGATGTTGTTTGGTGTGTGTTTGTGTGTTTTTCCTTGTTCTAGCTTTAGGGATAAGGCAGAGCCAGTATCGGTATCGGTATCGGTCCGAGCCCAGCGTAATGCACATAGCCGAAATTTCCGATACCACCTGCGGAGGTTTCCGATCCATTAGCCATGTGTGTGCTTTGATGTTGTCAGTTTGTTGTTGTCAGCAAATGTAGCCAAACGAGTATCAGCGAACGCCACACATGCAGCCGCCCTTCACTCACGCCGCAAACACACACACTCATACCCAACTGCAGATGGTCGTAAGAGAGCGATTTCGGAACTTGGTTGAGCAGAGCAAACTTACTTTCAAGCAGTGGATGAATGCTCCAAACTCAACTACTGCTGCTTGTATTGTGGCTCCTGAGATTGGGGGTGAAGCCATTCACAGATGGAGAACACATGTATGAATCACTCATAAACATATCAGAGCATCTAGTCTAAATTAGAAAATAACGAAGAAATTAAGAAATGCCTCTCTCTGCAAAGACAGTCAGTGACAGCACCAATAGAATGACAACAAACATCCCCAGTCGGCATGACGACATTATCAGCGAAGGCATATTGAATTGCCTGCGATGAGTCGGGTGATGTAAACAATACTGAGCAGACAGCGCTGATGTGCAGATATGTGAACTCTGATGGGCTTTTTTATGTTGAAGTTGGCTACGTTTTGTTTTAATTTGACACAAATACCAGAATTACTCAAAAAGGCGTGTTTAAATTATTTCAAATTAGGCCTACAATATACATTCTGCACTTCTGTAAAATCCAATAAAGATGAAAACCTTTAAATGTTTATTAGCTGTGTAATGTTTTACGGCTCCAAACTATTTCCCTTTACTGGAAGAGGAGGAATATGGGTCTTTTGATGGTGAAGGTTGCCGACCCCTGATGATCGTTTAATCATCGATTCATCGATTAATTGTTGTAGCTCTACTCTATATGTGCGTGAGACGCTACATGTGTGAAGACAGCGACGTTTGCTGATATTCTTTCAGCTACATTTGCTCATGTTATTTTGTCGTGGTTGCATTTTAAAGCAAACAGAGCTGCGGTGTTGGAATTGTATCAGGATCGGCTCAGAAGTGAAAAAATGTGGATCGGTGCCTGCCTAGCCATCTTGCATGCAGCATCATAGTTATTTTTTTAAACACAGGTGGTAAGTGGACATGTTCACGCCATGGTATGACTGGACAGGTCACTGAAGTACACCACATGCGCGGCGCTGGAAATCAAAGCCAGCTGAATACAGCTAACGTGATTAGAAGGCGGACACAATTAATGATGCATGGCAATAGCCAAGGAACGCTGAGGGAACTTGCTGTTTAATGAGCTAACACAGAGCCTGTACAGATGTGCTACACAAGCACTGAATGTTATCAGAGGCAGGCAACTCCCTTCTGTAGATCTCTGCCAATTAGCTCTATTATGAGACTTGACGGTCATGATTTCGATTGGAGTGTTCCTCCATCCATCCGTTTTCTGTACCGCTTGTCCTCACAAGGGTCACGGGTATGCTGGAGCCAATTGAAATGCACTTGTAGTTAAAATCGCATCGCTACCGCTTGTTAAAGTGTGTGATGGGCATGCTCACATATCACTCCTGTAAACTGTGCTACTGCTACACAAGTGACCAATAATTCTCAACAGGAAGCCTTGAGAAGTAACTTCATTAATGAGCGAAATTCTAGTGCACAATAATTGTACTTTTTGCTTGTGGTTGAGATATTTCCCTTGCGGGCCACAGTGCTGGAACATGTCATATATATGATAAGTAGAGCCGCCTGTCATCGCACACTTAAATTGGTGCTGCATTGACTTCATACAGCACTTTGGTGGAGAGGGAATTAGCGAAATATGAACCCCCATAGTGTGTGTTGTGAATTAAAGTGCATTTATCTTGGACTGGCTTGGGAGATGTCAGTATGCACAAGCATGGCAGCCCCAGTTAAAGGATGCTGCTGGTGCACAGGGAGGTAGGAAGGAGAAGGAGGTCATACTCAATAAAGAGCTCTGATAGCCTGGATGGCAAAAGACAAGTACAGTACACGAGGATGGAATAACAAGAGGCATCTTTGTCTCCTTCATGTGCTAACCTTTGTCTCAATCTCTTACCTTCTTCCTCCTTCCTTAGACCTCCTCCTCCCGTTTAACCCTTTGTACTGCCTCACCAGCGGCGTTCCGCACCCTGCCCGCTTCTCTCTGTAGTCCTCTCAGCTTCTTTATCTGAGATTCAGTTTGCTTTTACCCAACCGTGACTCCACACTAGCAGAATCAAAAGCAGCGAGCCTCATGCCAGGCTTTTCATTAGTGCTCTCCGTAAATGCGAACTGGGAGGCTTTTGAAGTGTTGCAGGGTAGCCACGGAGAAGCCACACACTCAGGTCAGCCTCTTTGCTGACTCTTGTTTGATGAGGCAACCACCCGCTTGGGCCTGAGGAACCTAATGAACCCAATGTAAGTGCTGACATGGACAGGTGACTCTACCTACAGAGTGGCTGTAGCAGAGGGTAATGACTGTAGACGTTCACTATTGGGGTATTCAAACTTTGCTTTTGGGTTGTGAACCCGTTTTCAGTGGGTGGCAGTCTTAATTTTGCGCTTTTATTCTGAAAGGGATTTTTAATGCAGCGGGGTTATGTCTATTCCTATAGGTGGCGACAGCACTCTGTAATGCTATTTGCAACCTGCTGTCGTAGAAGAAGACCAACAACGTTTATTTAGTAGGCTACCACCACTAAAATGATGAATGCGTCAGTCCTGTATCTTGTTGAGCCTTAGAAAATGTTTGCCTCAAAACATGTTATGCTTATTGTATACCAGCTGTTTAAGTGGAATGAACATCTTAGTCATGTATTTAGTTGTCATATTGAGAAGTGTTTGAAATCACCATATAAAATCGCTAATGCTAATCGCTAGCACCTATAAGGGATTTCCAATGGAAATTAGCATCAGGCTAGCGCATTTGTTAAAATGAATTTTGTTCCTGTTGAATGTCACAGAGAAATTGTTTTGCATATTAGGTGAGTTATAATTGGCATGCTTTATTTATGTTCAGTTTTACAATGCTCAGCTAGCAAGTACAGACCAAACGTGAGCAGGAACAAAATAGAAAACGTTTACGGATGCTTTTTGTTCAAATCATTTGGGAGTTTGCGGATACAAGCTTAATGTTCCTGAAATGTTCATTATACTTGTTTTGTGCTGGTGCACGGTGTTATTTGGCACTTCCTCAAATTCTCTTTTCATTAAATATAAGATATTTGATTTGAAACATTTCCATTCGTCATTAAGGGGTGATGATGAGTCCTGCAGCCAAACCAGTTGAGAACCACTGATTTGGAGGATGAATGCATTGCACTGTTTTAAGTTTTTTGGCTTTTGTTTTGTAGTCGTTTGGGCTTTGAGAAGGTGTGGGAGACGAGGGTCAGTAGGTCATGACTAACAGTCTTAATACCCAATGGTGGTCAGTGGTTTTCTGTGTTGCATGTCACCGTCCAGTGTTTACAAAGAAGAGGGTATTATTTAGCCGTGCTCGAGTTCACCATCAGATCCAATTAAGCGAGTACAAATGAAGATGGAGGATTTGTTGCCTGGGGCCAGGAGAGTACTGTGTCAGGGCCAAACAGCCTCCTCTGTCGTCACGGTGAAGCTAAATGAATAATCTCTGCTTATTGTCAGGGCTGCTTGTTCAATTGGTATGGCTGTAAATAATCAGTTTCTTCAAAAAAAGTTTAGCTCCTGGACAATGTTTGAAAAAAAAGTACCGTTGAGGATATAAATTGTGCAGTCAATTTCTGTTGAAGTTTTCATGTCTCGCCTTAACCACGTTGGATGGAAAGCTTTACTGCAGCCTAAAGTTTGCTCTTTTTTGGGTTCGCCATCTGGCCTTGACTGATTAAAGCTCCTTTACGTGATTAATGCCCACTCTAACTGATAACCAGCCCCCGTGTGGCTGTGGGGTTGGTGGGCAATGCTCAAGCTGAGCGGAACCAGGGAGCAAGTTAAAAGGGGCACGGAAATCTGTTTAACTCTTTGACCCCCGCCAGTTTCACACCCCCCAGACTCTTAAAATTCTAATAAGAATGCAAGTATGCTAGCTTCATCCATGTAACAAATGGAGCTATAAATCACCACAGTAAAGTTTGACATGTTTTTGTTTTTTAACTTTAGAATTAATGTGCTATAAGCTAAAGACGCCTTGCGGTTTAATCTGCTGTTTTATCTCTTTTCCACTGGTCTAGTTCCTGTGTTCAACCATCAGTTACAGCCGACAAGCGGGTAGCGGAAAGAAAATTGAATTCCTTCTACCAAACCGTGCATTGTGACAGCGTGCCACTGCATGACCTCGCATCTTGCCACTATTGTGATGGCTCATCTGTTTGTGATTAGATGAGTCATATCAGTTTTTCTTCTTCTCAAAGTGGACATGCACCTTATGACACAGTCACAATCACAAGCCCTGACCTTCTGGCGCTTCTGCTTCTATTTGGTAATTATTTTGAGAACAGCGTCCCCGGGGCCACATCATACAAGACACAGTGAATGCCGAGTGTTCAGCTCTGATCCCACATACCTACCTGTGACCTTTTCCAATCTCATGTCCTGTGCTAACTGCCAGTTTGATGAGAGCCAGCTAATCGATGCCTGGTAGCCTTGAGAGAGTACCTCCTTGTCTCTCACACTGAAGCCTGGGCTAGGAATCCTGGTTCTTTTTTGTCACCCCTTCACTGAATAATGAAACATTTACCCTTTAATTGCCAGCTCCACAAAGAATGATCAGTTTAATTTGCCCTCATTAAACCTATCTAATCTAATGGCCTCATTAAAGGCTATGAATGGAACCGCAATCACCATCCTGGACAACTCCCTCAGGGAGGAATACATCAATGGATCATAAATATTTTATTGCGTCTACCTACATACAGATTGTAAGGTGCCTCTTATTTGACTTGCATAAGTGGTTGACATACACCTCTTATGTTGCAACATCAAATCACTGCTGAGTCAAGCACAGATGGCGGCATATACAGCACAGCAAAGCAGTGCTATCTATTATTGTTTTCATCCGACAGTGTTGTGTTCTCTCAGCTACACCTGTTTTTGTCTGAAACCCACGAGTTCCGCCGGCAAAGCCACAACCACAAGCAGGTCCTTATGGACTGAGTTACTGCTAGCCCTACTTCATTGATTAGCTGAAATAATCCAAACACAAAGGCACTGAAAGATGCACACAGTATATTGACTTTGATCAGGGGCGTTTGGTTCTGTTGAAATGCTAAAAAGCATTACACTTTGCTAGCCTGCATCAAAACAATATATTTATGGGCCTGCCTGTTACATTGTAAAGCATAAGGAAGATTATTTTCAACAGATTGAAGCACAATCAAATAACGTAATGTGGCCCTTTGAGTTAGGGTGAGACTTTTTTTTTTCTTGTATCAAATAGTAATTGGATAAATGCTAATCAGATGTAATTTCAATGCTACAGACAGCCTCTGGGGGGGCGTATTCACATGGTACAGTTGGTTCTCTGTTTACGGTATTCCGTGTGTGTATGTCGTTTGGTGATTATGTATAGGAGCCCATAATTAATTGGAAATCGAACCTTGTCAAAACAACGTCAGCAAACTCAACTGTCATGCAGACAGGACATGTCACGTTGACTGGCGTTTGGAAATCACGAAAGTCTTTAATACTACCCATAACTACCTGGTCGCTAGTGTGTTGGCTTTTTTTTTTATTACTTTTTCATTTATTTATTGTATAATTATTGTTTTATTACTGTATTTTATGTGCTTCATGTGTTATTTGAACATTATGAGTGGCTTAGGAGTTAATTTAGGTATAAATTAGGCGTAAGAGCCGACCTTCACCAAAATTTGACTTTATAGTCTCAGTACCAGTCTAGTAATGGGACCATTTCTATTCATTTTCCGATATTGACTATAATGCATTTTTTTCTGAAGGAATTGTAGGGGTGCATGCCAGTTGTTGGCTCATTAATGCACAACCGTGGCCATAAAGTTTCAGTGTGGTCTCAATGCAAAGGAGACCATGCTACCCTGACCCCAGACCTCTGTATTCCTTTGGCCCAGACATCAGTAGTACCTGCTGGAAGATTGATAGAAAGTCCCAGATTTGGCCTCAGAAATAGATTTAATTATGAGCTGAATCTATTGTTGCTTACACTCTGTCAAATTGAAGGGCAGGAGGCCCAAAGCAGCAATCTTGCTATTTCCCTTTTTCCCCCAGACGTTCTCCTAGCTAATTTGTTATTGCCAACTGTTAGCACTGTATATCAAATTCAGCAGTTGACATTGTCTACTGCACAAACTAAATAGATCACCTTGAAAGTGTAGTGTCACGGATGTGCAGTGGACAGTGGAGGTATACAAATGTTTTTTTTCTGGGTCACCGCTGGTTACATCAAAGGAAAGCAAAGACAATCTCCTCGTTGAGTTGTACTATTACTGTGGGTCTGATCCCCGGGTCCTGTCTTGTGTGGAAAGCTAATTTCAAGTAATACATGTTTTCAAGGATTTCAAGGATTTATTGACACTCAGCTTTTATTTCTGTGCGTGTATACAGACCATTTGCAACCTGTGGTACCGAGTCGGTGGTCTGATGTGGGTTCCATTATAATGCTGGCAGGGGTTTCATTCATTGTTGTCACACTGATACCAACTACCCTGTGGGGGATCGGAAACCATCTGCAGCAGGTGGGGAGTGGTCAATTGTGGCTCTCCTATCTTCTATTGATTTCCACATTTGAGAGCATCTCTATTATTGCTTATCAGGTAACCATAAGCACACAAAGCTGGGGAGTCTGTTTGATAAGCTGTCTATTGCATACCAGGGGTTCAGCTGAGTGTTTAGAAAGACATCACAGTAGTTTGGATTTCATAAATCCATTTAGGCAGGAAACAGACTCAAATGTCAGCTCCAGTTATCTGAATGCCAAGCTTTTTGATTTTGCAGGCTCAGCAGTTGTATAATCAATAAGTAAGCGGTAGCGCATATAGAACTTACAAGACATTTTGGACATTCTAAAGTTCAGAGTTAGTGGGAGGGCCTTTTCTGTGCCCCAGTGCACAAACACCCATGAAGACATGGTTGGATGTGTCGCACTGTGTCACAAATGTTCTTCTGGATGATGCAACACCAGCTGCTCGTTGAGAAGAGCAATATGTCCTTTCAAGTTAGAGTTTCCAGAAGTACACGATAAGACCAGAAAAAGACGCTAGCTTTGTCGCTAGTTGCTTTTCTGAAAAACAGAATATAGAGGGGGTGGAAATACACTAAAAGTAGCGACAGAGTTGCTCAGTTGGTCACACGGATCCCTCCTGCTAGATATCACTCTCTGGCAGGCCGCGTGGTCGGAGGTGTGTTAAGAAGCAGTGTTCCGATGCCATCTACTGTACGGAGTTGGAATGACAAGCTACATTCACAGACAGTCCCATTATAATGTGTTTTATGAGCGAGGGCGAACAGGTAGCACTAAATGTATTTATGGGGATCCACATTTATTCCATCCATACCTTGCAGTGTGAACGTAGCCTAAGTGTCTTACTAATAGGAGTGTGTATCGAGAGCATGCTGCTTTATCTTCTTAAAGCTGTTTGACATTTTGAAGGATAAACAGGCGCAAACACAGACACGCTTCTAGGGCTGAGGACACCACTTTGGTTGCAGTGCACTCAAGATGAGCCTAAGACGTCAGTGAGGACATATGCCGAGACATTAATCTGCTAATAGAAAAAAAAAAAGCCTCTAACAGCTTGTTTTGCGCACAACTCCCAAACTTAATCTTGTCGACTTTCTGTTCAGCTGCTCTGACTTTGGGCTTTATTGCAAACAACAGTGCTGTCACTGAATGAAACGTGTCCATGTTCAATTGTGTGTTATAAAAGAGAATGGGAGCTTATGTGCTGTGTAGTGTTTTATTTGAGCAGATGCACACGCGGTGTGATTGCTCCCTACAGTGTGTAGCACAGTGTACCATAGTGAATTCTCTTTTTTTTGCATCATTTCCCTCTTCCTCCTAAGCATAAAGACATGAATATTTAAAAGTACATCAAACAAGCATTCATAAAATATTAAAAGGCTAGAGAAACAAGAAAAGCTTTTATCCTCATTCGTATGTCTTCTTGAGTCTCGCTTTATCTATCTCTCTCTATTTAATACACACATGCGCATTACCATCCTCGAATTTTACCCACGGGTGAGAACGACAAACCTTCCCACACGATCTACTCTTCTGTGGCATCAGCACATTACTGCATTAAATAGGCGAGGCTAAGATGCAGGGAGATTCCTTGCAGCATATGAATCCCTAGGCACAATTCGGAGTCTTCCACAGTGGATGTTATGCTGCACAAGATGCACAACACGTGCATGACATTTTAGGAGTCCCTATATCCATGGGGATTAGGCCTTCAGAGAATCTTTCCCTAAATTTACATGCAGTTTGGAGAGATTGTTTTTGGCTAGAGGACCTGAATGGTACCATTCAAAGGGCAAAGAGCTTCCCTCTCCTCCCATGCTGCCTTTCTCTGTCTAGCCAAGAGCTTGCTGTGCTAATCACTGTAGCAACACCTCCAAGCTGCTGTGTTTTTAGAAAATATCCTGTTAAGCGTGAATTTAAAAGAAGGTTGTGTCGGGGTAATATATGGCTTTCGCTCTTTCTTCAACTTTCTGATTGAAATAACAGAACTAGTATGGTGGTTGTACTACTTACCGCTTTGTTTTTTCATACGATTTAGGTGAATTTCCACTGCAGGAATTCAGGGTAGTTGCCAGACGGCTGTAACATTTACTGGAAGGCTGCTTGTGAGGTAAATTCAAAGTGTGCCAAAACAAGGACAATGTGGAGGAAGCAGCAAAAGAGCGAAGTTAAGCAGAACAAACTACAACACAGCAGTCTTGGTTGCCTGCATTGATGTTTCGAATGTTTGTGTTTTATGTGAATTCTGATACAATGTCAGCTCCAATCTGTCAGTTGTCACTCAGGAATACCAGCCGAGATTGGGTAACTATTGGCAGGGTCCTCAGTAAGCCCTCAACCCCGTGGAATGGAATAAAAAGTCGTCCCTCGCCATTTCTCGGTTCAAATTTTACGGCTTCACTCTGCAACGGTTTTTCAAAAATATATTAATTAATTAATCATGCTGTTCGTGCCTAAATTAAGCATTTTCGAACACAAAATTGGCCAAATGAACTAAAAGGCAAATCTAAGGCATTCAAAAGACGCTTTCAAAGATGCTGTGAATGATATGTAGCATTCTACACTGGTTATTAGATGTCAGTATTGTATTTCATTGCAGGTTTTGAATGATCTCACAATAATACAAAAAATCCCTAGTAAAAATACGGGCTACTGTTGCTGCAGTGACCCACGCCAAGCTAAAACTCAGCCCTGAACCTCTGACGTCAATTCCTGTCTGCCCGCCACACACAAGTCTTATTTATGTCTTAAATTGCTTAGTTACTTATTATATCTACTATATTGGGTAATACAAGTGTAAAGGTGACTATAGGGTTGTTATTTCATGTGTAGAGGGCTCTAATAATGTTAAACCCTCCATTTAGAAGGGCGTAAACAGGTCTTCTATGCTCAAACTACCACATTTTTTGAGTTATGAATAAGGACTCCAACTTTACAGAAATTGACTTATCAGGGTCAGATCTGGAACCAACCATGATAAACGAGGGATTACTATATTGTTGCTCTCTAGTGTTTCATTTGAATGTGACAGTTGGATTTTACATCCCTTGTCAGTATCTCCTTGAATTAGTAATCACTTATTGTAATGTAAATTCAAGGCAATCTATGTTTTATGAGGAGAACTGCCTGAATTGACTTGTTGGATTATGCCAAAATGGAAGTTATATTGTGTGTGTGCGTATGCGTGCAACCGCATGATACGCTGTGAAGGCAGCGGGAGATTAATGAAAGAAAAAGCAAATCTTACACAGCTATACGGCACATTGATTCTGTCATATTTGCAGTGGTTGTTTCATTTATGCATTTATTCCTGTGCTTGTGTGTGCAATATTTTAATGCACTCTCCTCTTTAGGAATCCTCTTTAGCTGTGTGTAGCAGAGCACAAGGTAGAAGAAAAGGATGCCAATTTTTGTTTGATATTTTATGCATCCTTTTTTTTCTGCCCCAGTCGTGGCATGCCGCTTGAGAGAATAAAGGCAAAGACCTCTTGGAGCACATATTGTAGGCTAAATCTAATCAAAGAGAGAAGTGCTTTTAAATGTCTTTTGTTCCCCAGGGCGGAACGTTTGTGGGTCTCTCTGCTCTCGCCAGTGCGTCCTGCCCAAACTCCACTAGATGCAATTATTATTGAGCGGATACCCCGGCCAAGGTTCTCCTCATATAATAACAGTGTTAGGACAAAGATTAATGCCCTGAATCACATTTCTGTCGTCTTGCCATTTTCTATTGGGTTGTGATGCAAGTGGAGGGATGTCTAACCGTAAAGGGGGCAGCAGGTCTGGGGAGATTGCTAGTCAGTGGGTGGGTGGAGATGGGGGTGCTTGGATGGATGTAAAATGAATCATCGGTCTCCATAAATTCAATGTCATGTCTCATTTTTGCTAATCCTCTTGCCCCTTTCACTCTCAGGCTTTCTAACTTCCTAATAGAGAAGCTTGTAAAGACTAATGAATAGACCTCCTAGATGCTAATAACAAATTAGTCCGTGTGTCACTTTTGGAGCTGCCACTGTGACAAGCGTTGCCAGATGGTTGGTTGGTCTGCTGTTGCCCCCACACGCAAGCACAAACATCACAAAACTCCAGAGAAGGAAAGGTTAGAACTCTTGCTTAATCTTTGTTCTCGCTTTATGCACAGCCCCGTCCATCATCTTCCTCACGCTTTACTGCTGTAAATGTGTATTTCCAACATTTTTCACAGAGACATTTGCTGGCTTTTGGGAGGATTTAGTGGTTTGGCTTGAAAAGATCGAGCTGGATGAAGTTCAGTTTCTCTGTGCTACTGTTGGTAAACTGCATCAGAATCAGCTATAAAATACTGACGAGGCCAAGGACACAAACATACATATGCCTTTTTTTGACGAGACAGTTTATGAATGCAGTTTGGTCCTGCAAATATTAGCACTATTTTATGTTCAAGCTGTACTTTTTTTCCACAATATGATCAGCGAATCGTGTCCCAGAAATTCCTTTAAAAAGCTCCGCAAGGATGTATGTCTTGATGCTCATTACAACATATTGCTTTTTTTCAGTTCCATCTAGAGAATACTGCAACAGGGTCTGTACCCTTGCAGAAATATGCAATGTGTCAAGTAGTTGATGTGCTGCAGAATTAAGCTCGAATTTTGGTCCAGCACTACAGACCTTGCTCCACCCCTCAAAACTCTCCAAATGCATTTTGCACCTCCAAAACATTTTAACTTTGCATCAACGGTGATGCGGCCCACCGAGCTGTGATTGGTCGGCTTTTCTTCGTACATAATTTCCGGTTCTCCCCTCTTGTGGGAGAGCTAAAAAGTACACTATAACAAGTAAAAACAATGGAGCAACTTGAGGAGTGTCTGAGCGAAAAAGTGTGCAAATATGAGCATCTATATCAGGGGTGGGCAACCTTTACTATCAAAAGATCCGTTTTGTCCCCTCTTATACTAAATAAAAGTAGTCTGTAGCCGCAAGTGTAACACCAGTTGTGGTCTTTTTTAATTTTACCTGTTATAACAACAGAATACAACAAACAAAAGTGCAGTTTGTGAGGCCTTTTTAGTCATTCACATATTCAAATTAAAATAACTTGTAACCTTCTTTAATATAATAAAAAAACATAATAGCAGCTTGGCAGTTTAAAAAAAAGAATGTTTCTTGAAGAGTCTGAAATAAATGTTTTTTTCTGACAAATAACAGACTTTCTATTTATTACCTTATTTTATATTGGAATGTTACTCTACTATGTTTATGCTAACGTTTTCTTATATTTTCCCACCATATTTGGTGGACTTTGAATATTTTGAAGGGCCAAAGGGGTGAGTTTGGGAAGATCTTGGAACGGATTAGGCTATTTACATGTATTGTACGCTTCCTATAACATAAAAGCCCTATAACATAAACGTTCTCGGAACGGATTATTTATGTTGTAGAGGCGTCTACTGTACTAGTGTTCTCATCTGTTGACTTGTGTTTCAGACGCTTGATGGTTTTTTTTGTTGTTGTTATGACCAATAGAGCCACAACAAGGAGGTTGAAGAGCTGCGTGCGGCTCCGGAGCCGCGGGTTGCCTACCCCTGACCTATATAATACGTTGGTTCTGTGTGGCTGTCAGCCTCTATTGTTTACTACTGCAACGGAAGCTAAATAACTGGTCAAACAGAAAAGTGAGTTGTGGTAGCTCACTCTCAGGAAAACACTGCCCCTAGCATTTTGGTGGAGAATTGCATGTCAAGCACTTACTTCCGGCCAAAGAGCTGTAAATGGATCAAGAAGCCAGCATAAGGGCTGGTGTGGTGACTTTGCTGTAGCATAGACAACAATGTGACTAAATAACAAATGCAGGTAATGTCTGTCAGCTTCAAGAACAAAATGAAATATTCTTGTTTATGGCTCTTGTACACTCCTGCAGTAAAAAATACATATCATGGATATTACTTTATAACAATGCTCTGACAAAGGGAACGCTCGCTTTTCAGTATTTATGAACATTTTTCATTGAACCATGGGCTGACTGGAATAACTCATTCTCCCTTTTCTCTCTCTGAACTTTTCTTTTAGCACAGCCAGAGATTTTTCTGTGTTCTATTTGTGTGCCTTTCCCTTTCATGGAAAGCATAAAATTATTTAGAGATGTAAAATAACTGAAGTTCCTAAGAAAGCAGCCAGCCCAAATGGAACACATTTATGTGCAAAGTATAATCCTGTTAACAAGAACAAAAAGTCCTTGATCACTCTGTCAGTATAAAAAATGCGGAGCACAAAGTAGAGGGGCATCACTTCCTGGTAATACGTCATAGATAAAAATGTGAGTTGTGTTCAGTAAAATGTACCCTATAGCCTGCCATGACTTATGTTTGTTCCGCTCTCCCCTTCCACAGGCATACTTCCGACAGGGTGTTGCCCTTCAGTACCTTGGTCGCCATGCCGATGCACTGGCTGCCTTCGCCTCCGGGCTGGCCCAAGACCCCAAGAGCCTCCAGCTACTGGTGGGCATGGTAGAAGCTGCCATGAAATCTCCTCTACGGGGTAAGAAAATCATTAGCATGCTGTTTATGTATGGGTGTGTGTCAGTTAAGGACGTCTCTGTGTGTGACTGAGAGAGCCTGTTGGTCTGTCTCGCCATCTCCATAGATTTTGTCCCGAAGTGCCAAAATGTCTGAGATTATCCTCCTACTGTGTCAGTCAATAAGCATGTTTGGCTGACTTTACTTGTCACTATTTACTCATTGTGCAGGCAGGTCGGCTCTATCTGTCTTACGACTCAGTGCTGGTGTCATGTACTTACCTCCCTTCGCTTAGGCCTGATGCCTGCAGTTTCAGCGTATCTTATTGTCAGTTAGTCTGATCGCTCTGGCAGATAGTCTGTTATCTTAATGAGCATCCAACACTAATGCCATTGTGTGTGCCTGGCCCTGACTAAGCATTTTCCCTAAAGCTGAGTGGTTTTATACACTGTATAGCGTACTCAAGCCAAGATTGTGACTAAAATGTGTGCTTTCTGTTTATGCATCATCATTAGCCCATTGCGCTGACCTTACTGTGTATGAATAATCAGAGTGAAGCAGTCTAATGAGCCTCCAAACAAATCGAGCAATGAACTCACTTCAGATGTCCACCGCAGAGGAATTTTTTATGCGTCAGATCTGCATGGACCAAGGCTGTCTTCACACTTGGTAGTTCAGCACTTTGGTCTGGATCAAAGTTTTAAAAAACTGTACAAATTTGGTCTAGTTTGCTTAGCGTGCACATTATGCATTAGTCACAAAACCAGAAACTGTGCAGTAAAAAGCGTGTGGTTAAAGTCGCAACCTGGTTGGGGTTGATGAATTACGTGACAAAACTTTAATTTTTCCAAAGATTTTTTTTTTTTTGTGGTTGCCCGCCACTAATGAATTTTGACCGCCACAGATTGATTTGGCACTACCTATGAATAATTATCCATCTTTATGCACGTTTATTCAGTGATTTTTTATTTGAAACCTTTTACATTTAAAGTGTCACTTCAGCGACGTGCTTTTGGCTTCTATTGGTGAATAAGTGATTGCCAATGTGAATTGTCTAACACTTTATGAAATATATTTGAAGCATTGATAAAAATAACATGCACATGCGTCATGGCCAATTATGCAAATTAGATCATGATGTTATCACAGGCTAAATGTCCATCTACCCATCCGTTTTCCATTTTCTTATCCTGTTCTAGGTCATGTGGGAATGGAGCCTATCCCAGCTGACAGTGGGCAAAAGACCCCGGACTGGGTGTCAATCACAAACCAGTTAATCATAGGCTAAATGTGTTTAATCATTCAAAATATAAATTTAGCCCAAAGATTAGTGGCTGAGAATTACTTTTGGTGACAAAGTACTTTTTCTTTACGCGTGTTTGCAAATGTAAGGGAATTGTTGTGTGAGTATTAAAGGACTAGAGATTGGAGTCTCCATTTGAATGAAGTCAACTACATAAGCCCGTCACTGGAACCAAAACAAGAAAGTGGCTTGGGTGCAAGCCCAGAGTGAAGCATCATTGACTGGAATGAGTCCTCCCCATAGGGGAGGACTGGGGCCTTTTAATCTCTTAATTGTTTACCATATTCCCTGCAGCTTGGTGCAACAGGCTAAGGACCTCATCCAAGGTGTGTTGAAGAGATGTTAGCTCGGTTGAAGGATTAAGAACAATGATCCTCTCAGAGAGGCTGCTGGCGTACTGGGACTATAATCAATGTTAGGCCTGTATACAGGAAGGATAACCAGCTTTAGTCGGGCCAACGTCTCTTGATAAGTCAAAGGTAGGCGAGCGTGAGCGCCATGTCCCTGTCTACCTTATTAATCTGGCCCATTCCAGGATGAAATAATTCATGCATATTCATTGGAATCAAAAACATTAAAGCTTAGGGACTACATATGTGAAAACGCCTTCAACTAAATCGTTGATTACAGTAATCCCTCGTTTATCACGGTTAATTGGTTTCACACAAAATTTGTTTACCACTTTCTAAATTGGTGTTTTAAGATAATTAGAGCCCTCTAGACATAAACTAACACCCCCATAGTTACCTTTACACTTGTATTACCCAATATAGTAGACATAGTAAGAGTAAATAAGGCATTTAAGAAATAAAGACTTGGGCTTGTGTGTGTTGCTATAAATGTGTTCCACAGGGGAGCAGAGTTGAGTTTCATGTTGCCGTGGTTTGAGCCCGCAACAGTAGCTTGTGTTTTTATTAGGGATTTTCATTAGAGATTGTTGTGCCTGTTGTGAGATAATTCAAACCTGCAATAAAAGCCTGTTGTTGTGGCGATCAAGTCTGGCATTTGTGTGTCTCACCGAACATTACAGTAACATTACTGACACTTAGTGGCCAGTGTCGAATTCTAAGTCAACGTCATACCTTTGTATTTTAGTTGATTTAGCCATTTTTATTTCCGCAAATGCATATGTTTTTAGTAATAGTAGGCCGTATTCAACCATGAAACAGCATATTTTATTAACTAATACTTTTTTGGAAAAACCGTGACAAAGTGAAGCCGTAAAATTCGAACTGCAAAGTGGCGAGGGATGACTATATTTAAAAGAAAAGATGTCTTCCTTGAATCACTTCTAGCAGTTGTGTGAACTCTGTAGCACTCCTCATAGTCAGTAGCTCAGTTTGTTTGCATTTTGCCAAGCAAAGAGCTGAATTTATACATATTATCTTCATTTATCTTGCTATAGATGTCAGCACGTGGTAGTTGTCGGTTTTCCAAATCACTTTTTGTTTGTTTTTTCCTGGCAGCAAAGCATTATCAGTGACTATTAGCAAGGAATTTCTCCTCAAGGACAACATATGCATTGAGTTCATCAAAGCTTACTTGCTTTACACTTAATATTACGTTATTACAATATTATTTTCCACCCATTCTTACAGTGTCATATATAATTCAGCTTGCTTCCTGTGACACACACGTCTCGCTAAGATCAAGGTTTCTGCTCATTATACCAGATGCGAGCAGCTGTTGTGCTCTCATGTGACTCATACTGTATTTGCCACAATAGAGGACTTGCACACAAGTGGAAAGTAGAGCAATCTCACCTCCCACTCCTTGCAGATCATTCAGGCAGATTTTTTCTCTTTTTATGACAATATTATCTCCATGTGGCTCACAGAACATTCATTTGACGTGTCGATGCAGGGCCCTAATTGCATCGGTGATCATGCTGATGCCTAAGGTGCAGAAACGGTTCGATTGATCGATAAATATTAGATTGTTTCCCACAAATTCCTCAATGGGCTTTCCGTCCCAGTAGATCCTTCCAGATAAACCATTAAAAAGAATGGTTTCACACCATGGCACCTATTGACCCGGGCAGGATCATTTGCCATTAAGAAAGATTGTTCTCTGACTGGAGGCTATAACCCCATGTTAATTACGATCAGATCCCCTGAAGTCAAATCTAAAACACAGATTGACCAGATCTCACTTTGTCCTGTATTGCAGTGAGAATCAAAACTAGTCTGTAAAACCTCATGGATTGAGTTAGACAGCTTGACACAGGCTATGCCAATCGATGCCAACGTGTTTGATCACTCCCTTATCAAACATATTATCGTTCGACTTTTCTTGCATCTTTGTTTACAATCTTTGCCTGACTGTCACTGGCTAGCTTACTAGCTAGAGTTAAAAGACCAACCGAGCTTTTGGTCTTTTGACTCCATATGTGACTTTTTTCGACTGATATTTTGCTTTTAAAACAAACAAGCAATGTGGTCAGTTCGGCACTCATTTTTGTCCCAAGGGAAAGCTATGAGTGGATATTACGTTCACAGGGTACGTACTAACTTTTTCAAGTGTCGCTGAACAGCCTTATGATGGTGGCGATACTATACCAGCTGATTTTGAGTAGCTCACCAAAGGGTCAAAGAATATTTGCTTCAACTCGCAGTAGTTTTTTATTATAGCTGTTGAATTGAGACTTGAAACCTTTATATAATGACAAATGACGAGGGTTGGGCATCGAGTCTCAAGTATCGGTGGGAACCGTGACTAACGTGCCGATTCGTAGATTCCTCCGACTGGAAGAAATAGCCGCGAACACCAACGAAGAAGAAGCCGGGCAGCATCAGCGAAGAAGAAGGCTAAAAATTTTGCCTTAACTTCATGAACAAGAGCGGACGGCTCAGTGTAACATTAGCAACACAATGATATCATGCATAGGAGGGTGATATCATGCAAAGGAGGGTGCACAACCAACATGATTAATGTTCACACATTCATGGTGTAGTAATAACACAGTACCTCGTCTCACTTGAGTTTACCTCGCTGCAAGTTTTGAGGCCACATTGAATGTCGAAACTAGTGCTTCCGTAGCAAACAAAGGTTTGCGTCTTACAGCACACTATCGTGAAATCGATTGTGAAATCTCAAGGCTTGACGAAGAAACATTATCAGTGAAGACATAAACTTGTACAAATGGTGTGCTTTCTAACAATTACAGTATGCTGTACGGTTTACCTGTATTATCACATATTTTTTAAGTATTACCGACCGATTTTGGCGGAAAAAACAGCCTGTTTTCCGAAAAAAAATTCTAATTTTTTGACCAAAAGTCCACAAATCTGTGGGCTGTGAATGCGAAACCTACCACTTTAGTGTTCATTTACATTTGGCGCTTCGAAAGTATTTACCATTGCGTTTAATTTGCATTTCTTTTTAGTCTTTATTCACTTGTAATTGTGGATGAGATTACTCAATTTTGTAAGTACATTTTAACCACTTTCCAAAAGTTTTTTTGTCTGCAGTCACACTGACCGGCGATTTCTGGCAAATAAACATGAATAAAGTAATAATTAGACTTGGTTTGTTTTTCAAACATTCATTGAGTAAACTTCATTACAACACACACGGGGGTGCAAACTTGCTTCATACCTTGATGCAGACCCCAAGGAAAAGAGTTAAAATGATATCCATCCTGCCATTTGTGACTCAGCATAATGAAGCTCATTTAAACATCGTTTTGATTGTGACAGTGTTCCCTTGCTTCATTAATTGGACTCATGAGAAATAGCGAGTGTCTAGTCTTCGAGGTGTGAAAATGATCCTTTTGTCCCACTGCACTCATTTTCATTTGCCTAAAACAATCACCTTCAGATAACAGTCATATCTCAAAGATAACGCGACTGGCTTATAAATGAGCCTGCATGAAATCACAAATTTAGTCTCTGTGATCAAATTAATTCCACATTTGACTCAGCGAGCGTTGAAAATAACTGCTTTTTTTTTTAAACTAGCCGGGATAATTTGCCTTACATTGGTTCATGCTTTTGCTCCCCATGTCTCTTCTGTCTCATTGTTTTGGATGAAACAATGCTACATAGTGTTATTATATACTGTACAGTACAGTAAATACGGTATATATAATGCTTCTGGGCACATTGACCTCTGTATAATTTTGTAGGCCGTGTGTTCTTGTGTGAAATAATACACTTGGGGGAGTTGTCATACAGTGCCTATCTCAACAGCCTTCACTCATTTTCTTTAAAGGATCCCCTCCATGTTGAATTTATGACTCAGCTCTCTGTGTCACTTCAGGCAATTACAAGCCAAGAGTGAGTTTTTGAATGCAAACTGTCTCTTTACACTTGACATTATGCCAAGTACGTAAACAGTGGTGAATCTTTTCAGACTCTTCAGTTATGCATCACATATTTTGCATGTGTAAGTGAATCAGCGTCCTTGTGGCTCTTCAGGAACATTTGGGTGTGCTCCAGTTGTGTGACTCATTCCTTGCCAAAAGAAATACCATCAGTTGTTACGCAAACCTGAACAGTAACACTGATAAGTTCCTTGACCTACAAACTTACAATGGATCCCATGGTCATACATAATTTGGCTTTTTTTTTGGATTTGTTGGGATTTTTTTTCTTCTCACATATTTATTAAGTATACAAACATGTTTCCAGTAGATTCCTGCATATTTGCGATCCTGCACATTTGCAGATTTATTTTTTTTATTTGTGTGCCATTTTGTGCTGATAATCTACATAATTAGGCTGTTTTAATTGGTAGAAAACACATCTCATTTATCCGACATTATATAACTTTATTGTGACTAGAACACATTAACAGCAGTGCAATTCCAACACCATACTGTATATGTACTGTATCTTCCGCTCACAAACACGTCTCTAGTGCCTTCGTAATCATAACGACACTTCGTCATTGTCACTAGAAGACTGCGAGATGCATTCACAGACACGCCGAACATCACAACATCTTTATTATGTGTGCATGTGTGGTCTAAGTAATCATAAATACAAAGAAAAACAATAAGCCGATATTCGTATCACTCGCTTTGTAACGCTTAATGTGGAAGTACAATTTGCTGCATTGAAGTATGTTCGGAAATCCCAGAAAATACACACAAAACAAGAGAATTCAACTTAAATGACATGGTGTGTTTGAACGCAACCCCTCATTTCTCATCATAACACGGTTAACGTTAAAGAAACTAGTTAGGTAAATCGATTTTCCGACATGTGTGCTATCTTTTAGCTTGATTTTCATTTTCATTTCCTTTCGAGCTGTTAATACATACAAATATATTTAATCTTGTCCAGTCATTGATTTTCTTTCAATAAAATCCAGTAAAAGAGGGCATATTTCAGACATAGTTGCAAATAGTGATTAATCATGATTAATTAATTTGAAAAACATGATTCACTTGATTTGAAAATTTCATAATTTGACAACCCCAAAACACATATTAAAACATAAATAATTAACAAAAGATATGGTTGTAACTTGCCATGTCAGACAGAATAAACGAATTTGAAGAGGTGTGTTTTGAGGTGGGATTCGGAGGCAGGAAGAGAGCCCAGATTATAGATGTGGTTGAGGGAAGCATTTCCAGACGCGGGGCAGCTCGACTGCAGAAATGAGACCCTATAGTGGTTAAAACTGCAGGAGGTGTCATATACAACAGGGGGTCATGAGAATTAATTGTCCTCCGGATGCACATGAATGCAAATATATCGGGCATACACAAAAACATCAATAGAAACAAAAAGTATGTTCCCCCCTGACTCTGTTGTTCAATGCTGGTGTCTGCCAGAGGGCATGCTATCTGAAGGGGCTGTGGATCCTCAATCCCATGCGGCCAATCATTGATTTATGTCATTGTGTGCATTTTCAGCCTCTTCAAAGGTCACCTTGTGTTTCTCTACTCTCATTGCTATGCATCTGCTACTTTTGTACAATGTACATTAGTTGCCTGCATTTCTTTAAACTTGTGCAATTTGTATTCGGTGCTGCAACAGAATCCTACAGAATGGAAAGTATTTTTGGTTTAATCTAAACACCGGGGCAAGCTGTCATTCAGTGAAGTTACAGAGTTACACCACACAGACACTACTGAAGGAATGCAGAAGTTGAATTCAGGCAGCAGTTTGTCACAGCGAGTACACATGTAGTAAAGTTACCAAAGTAAAAGCCAGATATTGTTGTCAATCAGCATGTCAGCACAAGGTTATATTTTGGTTCCTTTTTGCAGTCCGCTCCTAATCCCTGCCTCACTCATGTCCCTCCTGCACAGAGTCACTAGAACCCACCTATCAACAGCTGCAAAAGATGAAGCTGGACAAGAGTCCCTTTGTGGTGGTGTCTGTGATCGGCCAGGAGCTGCTGACAGCTGGCCACCACACAGCTTCTGTTGTGGTTCTGGAAGCTGCTTTGAAGATCGGCACGTGCAGCCTCAAACTACGTGGCTCCGTCTTCTCGGCTCTCAGCAGCGCCCACTGGTCCCTGGGCAACACCGAGAAGAGCACTGGCTACATGCAGCAAGACTTGGAGGTGGCCAAAACCTTAGGTAAGTGGATAGGATGATGGAAGAAGGACAAACTTTAGATCCTCAAATGATGAATGTTATTATTGTTCATTTGGAAATAAATTCCTTTAAGTCACAAACAGCAAACAGCTCGATTGAAGTTCAGTCATTTAAAGGTTGATAATAGTACTAATAGTAATAATTGTAATCATAGTTTTTCGCCATTTGACTACCTGATGTTTTCTTTCATGAGTCCGTCAAGGAAAAAGACAAAGACACCAAACTGTTTGTACTTCAGCTGGGCATAAAAAGGGCAATTATATGGACATCCAGTTAGAGCCAGTCAAATCATCAAGTAGAAGAGTAAACTGCTTTGCTCAGCCCGACATACAGCTTGTAGCACATTTTACAGAGGCTGTTCAAGATGGGTTTAATGTGCCTTTTTTCCCACATCGCTGTTCTATAGTCAGTTGCACAATTGGGGGACTGAGTTGCCACTGTCTGCCACTGTAGCGCTGACACAACTGCTTCAATCAGTATGTTTACATGGACCAACAAAAATGCTTTATTGCTTCAACTGGCTCAAAGGAAAGCTGCACTTTTTTTGGAATTTTGCCCATCATCTACAATCCTTATGAACACATATTTATTTGCCTTTTTTGTGCATTCTAACAAGAGAAAACGAGTTAGCATGAGCCAGCTAACATTGCACGTCATGGGAGGTACCTATTATGACGATAAAGCTAAAAAAAAAAAAAACCCTCAAAGAAAGGCGAACCGTGTTCCATTTACATAATGGACCTGATAATGACCTACTGTATATATTAACCAAACTACAGCGATATTGTTATTGTAGCAGCTAACACGAAAAACTATATCTATCTGGCGGAGTAACACGCCTCGCTAGTCTCAGTGTCACTCACAATGCCTCAAGCCGCTGCAGTGGGACAGGCGGAAGAGTGGATACTACTGGCTCTCAATTTTGCTACAAAGATTCAACAAGCTGCTCGTTTGCTGTCAGCATTTTTTTTACCTGAGGACTGGGGCACAGCCATCCCAATGAGAGTGGACATTGTAAGTGTCGTCGCTGTTTCTATGCTGCTGTTGTTGACGGAAGTAGCGTTAGCTCCTATGGGCTGTGTGAAATCAATGCCTCAAGGAAAAAAGTTACGATAATATTGTAAATAATCAAAATACGGCAAGATACTGTAAGTATTACATGTTATCATCCATGTACCTGTTAATGCATGATCACAGCATGTATATAAAACGAAAAAATGTTTTTTTAGCGGGCTTTATAGTGGTGATAGGTACGTGCAATGTTAGCTGGCTCATTTTCTCTCGTTAGAACACACAGAAAAGGGAAAGAATTATGTGTTCACGTTTCACATAAAGATTGTGGATGGTGGGCAAAATTCCTTTAAAACCAGCTTTTGAACACACAAGTCAACACCTTAATTAGATCTTCTTTGCCTTTTTAAAGATCGGATTAGCATATCTACATTATGGGATCAGAAACTGGTTCTCTCTTGCATGTATGGAGCGGAGCTGGCGTTTTGTCTCCATGGCAGGATATAACCCGGAATTAATTGTGGCCAGATGGGTCTTGATTGTGTAGAAATTGATGAATGTTGGCTGTATGCACATTGCTATTAGCTGTTAGGCTAATAATATGTGTCTGTTAAGCTAAGGTAATAATATAGTAATATGTTACACTAATATGCGTCCATATTCTGTGGTTGTAATTTTAGCTATAGATCTAACTTGTTGCCGGGTCGCTCATGAATGTGGCGAAAGGAAGCCGAACAGTCGTACTTTGTAATGTAAAAAAGTAGCCATCACACTGCAGCGACCTCTATTGTTTCTGTGCAGATTGCTAGCCATCCAGGTCAAGATGCTCATCAGAAATGTCATTGTGTCTGGCAGATAATCACTTCGACAAAGATAGCACTTGATAGCACAATGTGGCTCAAGGATGTCCTTCTCATGGCACACCCTAACATCAGTCGTTGTTGCCGTTTGCAATTGTTTATCCACAAGAGCCATAGCATTTCTAATCTGTAACAATATTAAAGCGTACAGCACATTCGACACGTACTGGGCTGTTATTCCATTTATGTGTGCGTTTATTTACTGCATTTATTGTTACCGATTTGCGACTTGCGGCCGAGATCAGTGTAGCCAGATCTCGCAAGAGAAACAAGCGACCGGCTCTCTGAAAACAAGCCCAAACCAACAGGGAACACGGGAAATTGCAAGCGACTTTACAAAAAAACAAGCCTAAACAAGAGGGAATGTGGGAATTTGCAAGCAACTTTACAAAAAAACAAGGCCAAAGTCGCTCATAATAAGTGGACCTGGCATCACTGAGCCAGATGCCTTGTTTATATGTGAGATAACAAGTCAACCAAAAGCCAAACATTTACCCATGCTGAAAGGAGCATATGTGCCATCTAGCGTTTTGGGAGACAAACAGTAATCACATTGCAGATGTTGCGTGCAAACAGGGACGTCACACTGAGGTGTGAAAAATGGATAAACCAAATTATTTCAGCAATTAGCCTATTAAAGGAAAGGTACTCCATGTTAATGTCAAATGCTTACAAGCTTGCTGTGGTATACCCACTTGTTAAGGGTGTCAGTTGAAAACCCCTATGATAATGAGCATGACACAATTACATTTTATATTTAGTAATGATAATAAAGTGTTTCCCTCTCAAGCAATGCTGCCATTATTTCTGGAAGCTCTAAAAAACAGCCACTAGTGAGATAGTCCCACTTTGATGGGTATTCCCTCCGCTTTTGAAGTTGGAACCTTCCCATCTCAGAACTGATGCCAAGGTCTCACTAAATGGCTCACACATCTTTGCGTTACATTGACAGGGAAGGTCTTTGTTAAATATTTCAGGTAGAGGAGAAGCGTTGTGGAATAATGAAACTTGTAAGGCAACATTCCAGAGGAAAAAGAGGATTTCTCACATGACTGGGCAGAGTCTTTGCAGAAAGGAAAATTGGCTTTTCAGGTGGCTCATGGACACTTTCACGTTACTTGGTCCATGTATGGGAGTCATCCGTGTCAAAATGAAATAATTAGGCCTTTCCTTCTACCGCTGTCTACCACACTGCCAGCTGTCCACCAGTCAGGGAAACCACTCTACTGTGGAGAAAGTGCCACATCATTTGTTTTTTCCTTTTAAGGGTGTACAGATGTATAGTTGAACACGGTTGAAGTCTCTGAACACCCAGTTTACTTTGTAATCACCTGCTGTCCTGAGAATAACGAATCTGATTCATCTCCAGGTGACCAAACAGGGGAATGCCGTGCTCATGGGAATTTAGGCTCGGCATTCTTTTCCAAGGGAAACTATCGTGAAGCTTTGACCAACCATCGCAACCAGCTTGTTCTCGCCATGAAGCTGAAGGACAGAGAGGTAAGAAACGCACATGCTGGAGAGTTTTGAAATAGACAAAGCAAGCTACCTGGACAAGATAATGAATGGGGGTGGCAGCACTTTCATGGTGTCTTATCAGGCTGCTTGTGTGGGATTGTGCTGTACCATGCAGTCATCTGCTGTAGCTTTTTCAAAGGTAACTGAAGGGCACACAGATGCCGGGTGCTCGTTTTCTCTTTCAGAAAAGGTATTGAGTCAGTGCACAAGAGTACAAATGAAGGTCACCTAACGGGAGGGAAGCATTTCAGGACCTTTGTCTTGTTTTCATTACCACTGGAAAACATTTATGCAGATATTTAGCTGACCTTTCTATGATGCATGTAGCTGTAAATAAAGGACTGTTTGGATATACTATTTAGTTTATTGGGCAGAGGGAGAAAACGAAAACTGTCCTGTGACGTCCCGCATCCTGTCTGTTGGCCTCCGAGGTCATTGTTGGGGGCTGACAGGTGCTTGTATTCCAACACAATTGCCGTCACCCAAGGAGAAGAATGGCCTCCATTTCCCCTTCATTCCTTATCCTTCCTACCAGGCCGGTGGGTTTGCTTGTTTGTCCTCGCTGATATCACAAGGCATTTAAACAGTCCAGGCAAAGTCTGAACAAAACAGTCGCACAAAACCTTTGAAAAATGAGGCCAGAGGTCTCCTCAAGATCTTCCAATTCCACAGTTTGAGTGTATGTGCAGAGAGAAGTATGATTTATGGCTCCACTGATTTTGGTGCCAAAAACGTCTGTCCTGAAGGTTAGAATGAGGGCTGTGCGGGTGCTTCAGTGACATAAAGGACAAATGCAAGGTGATTTGTAGTTGTAGCAGCAATTAGTTGTCTCATTTAGTGTTTTTTTATGCATGCAAGCCTGTTATTGTGCATCAATTGTGCATCTTGGATAGCACTAACAGTTGCATCATATACAAAATGTTCTGATTGGCCTT
This sequence comes from Dunckerocampus dactyliophorus, assembly GCF_027744805.1. NCBI lineage: Eukaryota > Metazoa > Chordata > Actinopteri > Syngnathiformes > Syngnathidae > Dunckerocampus > Dunckerocampus dactyliophorus. Next base: position 18,549,170 of record NC_072822.1, on the reverse strand, counting down.
GTACAAGCCCCCCTTCCCTTTACTGCTTGTCCCCCAACAGGCCTCCTAATCAGAGTCATATGTGTGTCACACCACCTGGCCTTGCTCCGTGCACACTGCAGCCTGGTGGATAGCTCATTACGGCTGGGCCGGTGTTTTTGTTTCTGATGTGGACTTTTTATCTGGCCTTTTTGTGTCTGAGGTCACTTCCTAGAGGCCGGAGGTGGGGTGTTGTTTCTGACTGGATTTCCAGGGCATGTCTACTGTCCAGAGTAGTGGAGAACAAAAAGAGCAAAGTGGCAGTGATTGTTGTCCATGAGTGATGAAAGTACATAGGATATGTACATTTTGGGGAATGGGAATATTTAAATGATATCAAATAACAATGAGTTGTTTCATTATTAGCTGACAAAAAGCCTGTTGAACCTCAATGCTTTGGCTCGCTGTTTGAGTTTGGATTGTCTTTGACTTCGCATTTAACTTCTGGAAGTCGATGACAGCAGTTATAACAAACCTAGCTGAGTTTTGTAGTTGTCGTTATCAACCCTTGTCTCGAACTGTCTTTCCGAATTTTGAAGAAACTGGCATATGTCGAGGAGAACATTGTGCATTTCAACATTATGTTTCGAACACGGTACAATACAAGGTACAAGGATCCTACAAACCATCAACACAGTGGTCCCTCGACATTCCGCAGTTCGAATTTCACAGCTTCACTCTCACGTTTTTTCAAAATAAAATAATAAATTATTGGTGTTGTGTGGTTGATTATGGCATGTAATCAAATTTTAAATACGCATGTTTAATGTAATTTTACATATTCTTGGCCTAAATTAAGCATTTTCAAGATGTGATATGTAGTATTATACACTGGTCACTAGGTGTCAGTCATTTTACATTGATGAGACAACAGCCACCGCAGGAAGTACACTGACCAGAAAAATCAACAAGGAACTCTCCCAATGCTAACGTGTGAGTCTGTGCAAATGACTGTTTTGACTTAAGTTTTTTTTCTTTAAGTGATTAGAGTGTATGTAGACTGCGGTACTGTGGAGCTCTCAGACACGAGTCGAAGATCGGTGGTAAAAATGTTGGTGCTGCGAAATCCTGAGTGTAACATGTTAAACCAGACCCGATATGAACAAAATAATAACTGCAAAACTGCAACTCTCGAAGAGACGCTGTGTACACACTGCCATCTTGCATAAGTATAGATTTCTGTTAAATACACATTTTCTTCACACAAATGAGGCTGAATTTGTTTCAAAATAGGCTATTTCTAAGACCGGCATGTTTTTTTTGCAGGTTTGAATTATTTCACAACAGGCACAATTACAATAGCAACATAATAATCATAATCATCATAGTAACAAGGGCTACTCTAGCTCTGAACCCCTGATGTCACTTCCTGTCCTCCACACATTTGGTGTTGTGCCGGGTTTTGCATGCACGCCGAGATCTGCATGCAGTATGCTATTTTTCAGGCACAATAATTCATGATAATGAAGCATTGCTTTATCAGTAACTACAAAACACCCAAAATACACAGTATATGAAAGCTTGGATTTCTTCGCTTTAAATTTGGTTAAATTAAACCAACCAACCAGCTAAAATTGACCGTTTGGAATTTGCATGAGAGCACCAAACATGCGACATTGAAAGGTGGAAGAAAGTTTTAGTCTCTGATGAGAAAAAATGTAAACTTTACGGTCCTGATGGCTTCCAACGTTACTAGCATGACAGAGAGATCCCACCTGAGATGTTTTCCACACAGCACAGTGGAGGAGGCGCCATCATGATCTGGGGTGATTTTTCCTTCAATGGAACAATGAAGCTTCAGGTTGTGCAGGAGCATGAAACTGTTGCAGGGGGCGTCCCTCATGACTGAAGGCCCTCATCTGTGCAGTAAAGACTGGATTTTTTAGCAGGACACTGCAGTTTACAATGCCCATCTGACAAAGGACTTCTTTTAGCGGAATAACGTCACTCTTTTGGACAATCCGGTGTGTTCCCCTGATCTAAATCCAATTGAGAACATTTGGGTATGGATGGGAAGGGAAATTTACAAAAATGGACATAGGTTCCAGACAGTGGATACCCTCCATGAGACCATCGTCACCACCTGGAGCAACATTCCCACTAGCCTCCTGGAAACACTGCCATCAGACATGCCCAAACCAATTTATCAGGTCATTAACAAGAATGGCACAGCTAGTCATTACTGAGTCCTTTTTTGAACATTTTATTTATATTTTAGGGGGGGTTTCAGGGTTTTTTGTGATCAGCTGATGAGCAGCCTATTTGACTTTAATGCTTGTTTGTAATAAATTGGTTACTGGAATTGGTTACAGAACCATGTACCAACACAAGCGGGTCTAATTTTGCCAGACGTGTTGCATGGTGAACGTTAGTGACACTGATAGATTGGCATGAATCTGACTACGAAGACAAGGAAATGTGGCTTCAATTTAAAAGGCAAGCAGAATGAGAAACAAAGCAGAGCTGTGGAAAGGCTCAGAGTGAGTGCTCTGTCACGACTGGAGCTGCGGTCCTAACCAATGAGGTCATAGGCTAGTGCGAAGTTAGTGTATTTCTTTAACTTGGGCCTTTTGGATGTATCCTCAGCAGCTGTCAACATAATCACACTCCTAAAGATTCGGTCTTTTGTAGCTGTATGAGTTTTCTTCCTCCAAGACCTGTCAGCATCTTTAACAAAAGCCAAAGTGAAACAAAGCTGTTAGAATGTCTCTCCTCCATAACTTCAAGTCGTTCCGTCTGTATGCCTGTGGCGTTTTCATCTTAAATAGTAGGTTTAATGAGAGGGAGATAGTCCCTAATTTGGAGTGTGAGTATTTAGGAGAAACTGAGTCGGGTTGACAGCAGTACAGTCTCTAATTATGTCTTGTGTGATGTTCAAAAGAGTCTGAACAGTCGACTCCCCAACCCCAAATTGGAATGGAAATCACAATCACAGAAAAGTGTAAGAGATAACTTACACTAACTTTTTCCTCTTAACCGACACTTCTTACTCTACTCTGTCTCCTTCCGGCAGCCCCCTTTTTTTTGGCTCTGGCATTGTTTATCTATGCTTGCTCTCACTCTGTGCTCCATCTGCCGAGAGGAATTTACTCAAACTTTGCTCCTCGCTCTGCATAGTGATACAGACTATTTTATCACTGGTGTTTATCTTTCGTCTAGGTTGGGGCTGTATAGATTTTGCTACACCTCGACTAGTATAATGATGTTGAGTGCGGAACCTTTAAATAGGGAGTGAAATAGGGCAAAAAGTGGGTATTTCTCCTGTTAGGGTCACGGTTTGTCAGTGTGTGTCAGCGCACTCGTAGAGAAGATCATTAAAGAGTCATTAGGACATGGACGTGTGCCTTTTCATCCTTTCTTAGGGCTGACACTAATAAAAAATGGCACAAGAGGGATCCGAAAACACTGTCTCTTTCCTTTAACATCAAACACTTGGCTGATTAAAAGTGAAGATTAGTGGATGATATGCAGCGTACATTTAGAGAAAGCCTTGATACCATTGAGCATAATGCAAAGTGACACTCTCACCACACACTCTACAGAAGGTAAGGCAGTATGAGTGTGCTCACCTGTTGGGATGTCATACATAGTAAAACTAATTACTGTAGTGGAAATACTATTAAAGTCACTGCCGTTGTCAACGGTAAAATACTATTAAAGGAAGTATGAACACAAATAGAAAATATACACGAATACACACTAGTCTACAAAGGTGGACATGGTGCAGCACGTCCAACCCACTGTGTCTTATTAATGAGGCACCACCTCCTCGGCCCAGTGGTTTAGAACAGCTCTACAGCAGCTCGCTTAGGTATGAATCATGACAGATGGACATCTAGTGTCAACCAATGGGCCATGAACACTGCTGGGAAGCAAGGACTTGTGTGCTTATGTATTTACGGAACTCCTACCTGTTGTCCTCCTTTTGTTTGTATGACATGTATTTCCTTACAAATAATTCATGTTTTTGTGAAATAGGATGAGTAATGTTTTTAAATTCATGCTATTACTATCATTTGAGCCTGTTTATATTGCAAGGTACTGGTGTCTGTACTTAATCTGTATGTACTGCAACATACCGGAGGCACAAAATATTGAACTTGCCGCATGCATCCATCCATGTTCCATACTCTTACCATTCTTAGGGTCATAACAGTGGCTGCAGCTTATTCCAGCTGACTGAATGTGAAAGGCGGATTACACCCTGGACTGATCACAGGTTAAACACAAGGCATTTGTGAGTGGGGCGTTACGTAAAAGTCGATCCCATGCCGGTTGCACAAAAGTCAACTATGGGAACTACTGCAGTACCAATTCCTTTCAACACACCCGATAGTGAATGTTTGCTTTCAAATCAATTCAGTGCTGTATTTTTCATTGTGTGTTTGTACTGTGTGCTGCACGTGTCTCCCCAGTGAAGCATATGGGAGCATGTCTAAGAGATGAATGACTGCTCTTACATAAACTTCTGCTCTCGTCGTACTGTGTCGTCTCTCAGTAGCTCATGTCCCATTTCGCCTTTCTGCCACCCCCTTCCACATCTCTTCCACTTTTTTCTATTGTCCCATGGCATCTCGCCCCCTTCCTCACATGTCCACCACACCTGTTATCTAACATTTCTGCCTCTTATACCATTTAGTCCAATTCTAAATTCATAGAAGCTCAGAGTATTTCATACTGTATGTGTACTGTATGATCTTTTGAAAGAAGCAGACAACATTGTTTAAAGGTTTAATTCCCTTGGGGGTCAAGACGCACACACACTGTATACGCTGCATGAATACACAAGAAGTACAAGCCATACCGCCAAGGCCACTCAAACAGTACACTTCTGTGCAGTCTGCAAATCCAGCCATTCACTTTTGGGACTGATAAGTAATTAATCATTTAATATGACGCCCCGTCTGTCTGTTTCTCACTTTCTGTTGCAATCAATGGCAATACCGAGGGAAAGATTAGATGACAAATAAAGAGTGACACGATCACAGCAGACCATTGACTTTCTGCTGTGTTGCACTTTATGATTAAAAATGAGAGCCATAGGTAGGATACATGAGTGAGTGACAGGAATCCAACCACCTCATACAAATGTTTCCTTATGACAACAAGCTGCAGGCCATAATAATGTTTATCATTGTAGAAATAAAAGCTGTTTTCCTTTATCTCAGCAGGAATATTTGACGTAGCACGGTAAGAGGAATGAAGATAAAATTGTCTTCTATAGATTTTCTCTGGTGATAAGGAATGGAAGCCCATTAAACACATTCCAGCAGAGTGCTAGTCCACATGGTTTTGATTGAAATAAATTGCACGTTTCTGTAGCCAAGTGAAACAAATGTTTAGGACTAGAGCTCATTTTCAGGACACTTTTGGGACAGCCTGCAAGAGATGTGGGGAGGAGATCTAAAAGTGTCAGCTTTCAAAGTGTGAGAATAATTCATTATCTGATCTCATCCGTGTAATCCTTAGTATTGAGTCTATGAGTCATGTGAATTCTCATCCCTGCCATCATGGCAGTTTAAATGTTATTGACCGATGACTGGAATACATTTGTGATTTCTTCAAACAGAGCGGCTAAACCTGGCACTCTTTCCTTTCCCTCCCTTCCAGCCCCTGTCCAGCCCAGTCCTTGTATGGAATGACCAGAGAGCCCTTTAAAGCTCTGCATCCCTCTCGCCAACCCGATCGATAGAAAAGCTGTCAGCAAGATGAATGGAGGTTTTAGGAAGTCCATTTTAATGAAGGAGAAAGAGGGAGTAAAGGAAAGAGATGTACTTAGATATAGAGGAACAATGAGTCACCAATGGTAGTTATGAATGAAACAAAGGGCTATGGGAGGGGGTAAAAGATAGGAAAGGGCAGTAAGTGATGTGTGTATACATTTATTGAATGTGTGTAGAATAATGAGTGTGCTGTGTAATAGTGTCTCCAGTGACAACGATTATGAGGGGTGCATTGACTTGATTTAGTTGCTGGTAGTCCTAATTGTAGCTGGATTGTATGAAACGACTCCTTAGATAGAATAGCACATCAAGTATACCCCTACACAGAGACCTTTATTATTGGACTGTGGGGATTTCATCTCGCCTGCACACCAACACCACATCAAATCCACTAGTTCATGAATTATGTCTGTGGCTCTCTTGTAAAAAATATTATTTATACAACAAGGGAGTGCTCAAATCCAAGCCAGCTCCCTACAAAGCTGACAGAGTTCCCTCCACATTTGCACTAAGAAGTTAACTTGAAACAAGAGATTTTGTTGTTTGCTTTCAGTCTGTTTAATAGGCATTCTCAGGATAGACCCTTTGCCATATGTCAATATGCAGACAAGTCTGCATGGTAATTGGTGATTAGGAGATGAGGGCAAAGGTTGGTGGGCTCGTCGGTGGTGTGGACAACAATGTCCTCTGGGCACTGCTCCGGCTGAACCCTGTTTTCATTCATTGGAGCAATTACTGGCCCTGATTAGTCACTATGACTTTGGAAAAGTCGATTTATGTATGGCCAATTCTTTGCATGTGGACAATGAAAGAGAGAAAACAACAGGTGGCTCAGCTTTTCCACGGTATTTTCCCTTTAAACCACACGCAAAAGGCCTTGTCATGTTCTTGCTTTCTTTTTTTTGTGAGCAAGTAAAGTTTGTAATAGGAATGGGACCTCTTGTCACCACTCGGCCTTTTGTAAAAAGAGACTTGCTCTTGGAGTTGCGGTGAAACTCAGATTATGTGGTGGAGTTTGAGACAGTTCCATTTGTGTGGAGAATGGTTTCTGTAAACAAGAGAGCCATGCCACTCCCAGGGGTAGAGGTCAGCGGTGCTACAAGTGTGTGTTATATATAGTGGGATGTCGGAGACAGCATTTATGCATGGTGAGGAAATGGCCTTTTGCAAGACTCCTGACATCACGCCAAGGAGTAGGATTACAGCTGCTTAGTTTGGCTCAGTCCACGCCTCCAAACAATCCATATACAGTGAGATTTGCTTTCATTGCCTTTCTCAATCTGCCCTTTCCACACTTAGTCTTGCTATTGTCCCATGTTAAGGCAGTGTCAGCATTCTTGTCCCTTTGGCACACTATTGAGACCTTCTCCAATCTCTCTTGGATAGGAGCCCTCTTTCTTTACGAGGAGGTGGAGTGTGTCTTTGTGGAATAAGCTTTAAGAACGCAATAAAATGGATAGGAAATACGGGGCCCCAAATGAGCGAAATGAAAGCACTTTGTCTTAGGAGAGGACAGGGGCCTATGTCTTTTGCTCGTACTACACTACACTCCACATCATTTCTAAAAAAAATTAGAGGCAGGCTTTTGCTGGTTCATACCAATGTCCTCTCTTGAATGGAGAATGAGACCAAGTGGCACCAACATTGTAAAGAATCCAATAGTGCCCAGAGGCAACGACTGCTTGGGTGTTTTATTGTAGCACAGTTCGCTTAAGAAAATTTTGTAGCTATTGCTGATGCTGTCATCAGGTTTAATTGCAGCTTGTGGCAAGCTTTGATGGAAAGGACATGGTTTTCTTGCGGTGCCAGGTCTTGGTTCACACACAAGCACACAGCACAGTATAGATTCACCGTAGTCCCTATTATTTCTAATAACTGCACTTTTCGGCACCCTTTCGTAGTGGCGCCAATCGCAGTGGTGTGGTATGATGGGAAAGACCATTGCTGTCCACTGATTGTTTGACAGAGGAAACTTGGGTTGTGTATCATTTGCATATGATCAGATACTGATGCCCAATCTGTACTTTTTGAAACAGTACCTTTGCTTAACGCAGAAAAAAGGAAAAACAATGTCGAAAAACAATGCAGTTTTATTTTTACAGAATTTTGTGATGTGCAAGTTGACCAGAATAGTAATTTAAACACTTCAATAAGATAAATAACATTTATAACGTAGTAATGAATTAACCAATATGAGAAAAAATCCACAACAATTTGTCATAATCAAATTAAAGCCAGCAGCAATACAGAACACAGAATGAAGATTAGACTAAGTGCATACATTCTGTTGTTTAAGTGCATACATTCCTCACAGTTTGAGCAGAAATTGGTAGTTGATACACAGTTGTATTTGTACTTTATTTATCACACAGCGGGGAAATTCACTTGTTACAGCAGCAAGCAAGATACGCAAGTAAAGAATACAGTGTAAAGAATACATATTGACTACAACATGGTTCAGGTGGTGCAGGTGTTGTCTAGCCTGACAGCGGTCAGTATGAAGGACCTGCGGAACCTCTCCTTCTTACACCATGGGTGTAACAGTCTGCTGCTGAAGGAGCTGCCCAGGGAAACAACAGTGTCATGTAGCGGGTGAGAGGTGTTGTACATGATGGATGTCAGCTTAGCCAACATCCTTCTCTCCCCCACTTCCTCCACGGAGTCCAGAGGACCGTCCAGGACAGAGCTCGCTCTCCTGATCAGCCTATTGATCCTGTTCCTGTCCCTGTCCGTGCTGCCCCCTCTCCAGCAGCCCACAGCATAGAAGATGGCTGAGGCCACCACAGAGTCATAAAAGGTCCGTAAAAGAGTCCTGTACACACCAAAGGACCTCAGTCTCCTCAGCAGGTGGAGGCAACTCTGGCCCTTTTTGTAGAGGGCATGGGTGTTGACGGACCAGTCCAGTTTGTTGTTAAGGTGAACACCCAGGAATTTGTAGCTGTCTACCAACTCTATGTCCGCTCCCTGGATGTTCACCGGTGTGAAGTGAGATGTTTTCCTCTGGAAGTTAATGATCATCTCCTTTGTCTTGCTGGTGTTGAGTTGCAGCTGGTTAAGCTCACTCCAGCTGACAAAGTCCCTGATGACCATCCTGTATTCCAGATCATTCCGCTCTGAAACACAACCAACGATGGCTGTGTCATCGGAGAACTTCTGGATGTGACACTGTGTGGAGTTGTGTGTGAAGTCCGAGGTGTAGAGGGTGAAGAGGAAAGGGGAGAGCACCGTACCCTGAGGGGCACCTGTGCTACAGAGTACCATGCCAGACACACAGTGACGGAGCCTCACATACTGTGGTCTGTTGGTGAGGTAGTCTATAACCCATGCAGTCAGGTGTTGGTCTACTCCCACACTCTCCATCTTCACTCTGAGTAGTGACGGCTGGATGGTTTTAAAGGCACTGGAGAAGTCAAAAAACATGACCCTCACATCGCTCCCGCTGTCCTCCAGGTGTGTGCACTGGACTAATATGGTCATATTTTAGCAAGTACAGTTCCTATGATGCTTAGAGTGCAGATTCAGGAATAGTGAATCGGACGAGTGAAGTGGACGCTAATATCACATTTTGAAGTCGTATGCAGCGATCGTGTTTTGATCTGACAAATATATAGTTTGTTTGATCAAGTGTAGAATTATTACAGCTTCTGTTTGGAATATGGCAGCTGTTGAACTGCTGAAAAAAAGGGTTTCATGTCTCACTCATCGGAGCTAACGAGTGATGCTGGGAACATTGAGTGTAAATGGGATTGCAAGGTTTATAGTGTGTCTTTCTGTGTAAATATCCCATGTTACAATATGGACACCTACAGCTTATAGACAAGTGCAGCCTATATATGTACCGTACATTTTTTTTGTTCTCTTTAAATTTACTTACTTATATTCAGGTTTGGGGCAAATCACCTCAAGCACTTGTTGCTGGTGGTTGAGTCGGTATTAACTTAGATGAGGCACCAGTAGCTACTTAGCTTTTCCGTCTTGTTACTACGTTGGCGCCAGTGCCATTATGAAACCGAGTTTCAGTACGCATCCTTATTCCCTGGGGAAACCCGAAAAGAAAAGAAAACAAAAAAACAGGTTATTGCAAACATGGGAGATCCAAGCTGTTTGTTGAATTTACATTTTGTTGCACCGAAGGTTGTTTTGGCTACAAAGACAAACAATTGGCTTTCGGAGTTTAGTTATACAACATGAGTAAACATTAAATGTAAAGTTAAACTTCTTATTTTGTCATTTCCCTTTAGACAGTAAGATTATGTGTTAGTGTTTGCAAGAAATCTAAACTGTTTTGTAAAAGTAATGTGGAGGATATTCGCCTCCCAAGTTACAGCTTTATAATGTCGCTATAATGCAACTTGCTCATTGTAGTTTCTCATACGGTGTACATATATTAATAGCAGCATTTACAAGGTACACATGTTTAATTTTTTGCCATTACGGCTGATGGGTAAAATGTTGTGTAGTGTGTTTTTTTGTATGTTTCAGTATAATGATTTGAGCATCTGTGAATGTGTGCATGGGCACGTTTTTGACTTCATCAACATTCAGAAAGCCTTAGCGTGATTAGAGTAGTGTGATCCTCCGAAGAGTTAATGATGAGAAAAGCAGTTGCTCCACAGAGGCCAATCACTCCACTCTGATGGCATGTGGTGGCTTATCTTGCTCTATGTATTGTGTGTGTGTCTCAGTCTGTTGGCATGTGTGGCAACATACATGATAGGATTTCAACTATCTCTTCTCACATGATTGCTTTTGTTGCCATCAATTGTGAGCACCATTATAGTAGAAGTGATCCCATTGTCTTAGTGCTTGATATTTCAGGGTTTGTGGACGAACAAAGTGGAAATGATAATTATACAGCTTCATTATGCTAGTTTCAGACTGACAAATTCGCTCAAGCACTGGATGGGGCTGTGTACCATTTGCTTTAGTTCAGGGCTTCATGGTGTGCTGTGGAAGGCCGATGGCGTTTTTCTCCTCTGGGGGGAAAAACTGGCAGGCTTAATGACACTGTTGGGGTTACAACATATCTCCAACTCATTTTCCAGTGTGATTGAAGTTCGCTGTGGGTAGCATTTCATCAGTGCTGAGCAGACAAAAGGGATCTTTACAGTGTTATTGTTGTATGTGTGCACAGTTTGTGCACGCCTGCAGCACCAAAGAGATGCAAAAATGACTTCATGGTTGTTATATCGACTGTGTCACAATCTCACATTCTCTGAGATGAGTTTTTTAGGGGCTTGTCTCTAGTCTGTACTCCACTTGTTTATTGCCTTTCTTATATACACAGTGACACGTTTGCATGCAAACATTAAAGAGAGGAGTCTGCACAGATAAGTTCCTATGTCCGGGTTGTTGTAAAAGTATTTTCTTTGGTGTGATACCTGTTACACAAAAAATGATTTACAGAGAGACATACACTATATGGAAAAAAACAGCATTTCTTGGTTCACAGTTTCAGTTCTAGTTCATCTGAATAGGTTTGAGGTCAATGCTCTCTTCTACATCAAGCTTTTCACATTTGGACCTGAACTCTGTGTGTGCATGTGTGTGCACGTGCGTTAAAATTTCCCTACAATGCGTAACCTTCTGCGCGCTACACTCCTCCACGCTCTCTCACTTCCTCCTTCCTGTCATGTGTGATTCTTCCCTTGACATCATCCCTGCTGAGCTCTTATCAAATGTACTTCTGCCACCTTGTGGCCGTTTTTAAGTGTGCTGAAATGTTAATGCATTAGTGGAGAGTTGCATCACCTCTTTTTGCCTCTCGTGCAAAAAAAACGTAAAACATGTACAAATACGTTGTTGGGATTGGGCATTCGGGATTTTAAAAACGTGTAAATGCGTCTTTGGCATTGAAAGAGTTAACTTGAAATACTTTTCTTCCTCTCATCTGTCAAGTGCTAACAGGGCAGACAGGCGATGCCGGTGCATGTTTTTCAAAATAAAGCATGGTATAACGTTATTGTGATATTTGATGTAGATATTTGATTCATTCATTCAGTCATAGATATTTGATTTGATATTTTATTTAAAAGTAATTGTGGTCAATATGTAAATAATAGTCTATATATTTAGCACAGGGGTGCTCACACTTTTTCAGCTTGCGGGCTACTTTTAATATGACCATGTCCCAAAGATCGATCTCCTACTATAAACATAGACAATATGTATATTCAGTATATTTTGAAATATGAGTATATGCACATTTATATCAGGGGTGCAAACACTTTTTCAGCATGGAAGTTATAAATCAAACTTGTCTGCCTCTTACTATAAAACCTATAGCACACATAAAATCTAACCGGTAAACTATTATGCAAAATACTAATGATTAGTATTTCATATTGACAGTTTCAAAGTTTTCAGGTCATCAAAATAGTTCATTTCATTCAATAATTCACAATTCAATTCATTATGGCAATAAGGATGATTACACATAATTCCCCAATAATTGTGTACATACCCTGAGCAGTACGTCAGTCAAAATAGCTATGTCACGTTCATTATATATATATACACTTCATGTATCACGTCCAGTTAGCATTTTCTATCAAACATTACAGATACCATATAGAAGAAATAAAAATGATTATGCATAAGACAATGTAGCTGAAGTCAAGGCAACATATTAAAAAGCCTTCAACAATGGGCATATATTACAATTCACCACATGGACTGCACAAAAAAGAAAGGCGACGGACCGTACAGAGACAAGGTGCAAGGCCTCCGTATTTTATGGCTTAAAGGGATAGTTCGGATTTTTTGACATGGAGTTGTATGACATCCCCATCAACAGTGTAGTCCATCAACAGTGACTTACCCTCCACTTGGTCCCGTGAGCCGAGCTCTGGTCAGATATCGGTGATGACAATCGTAGTTCCGGTTAGTTGCTGGGGCTACTTAAGTAAAGAGTTTGGCTTCTCAAAACAATATTCATTCATTCATTTGCTACACAAAAATGCCTCATCAAAAAAAATCAGAGCTCGGCTTTACTTTCTCTGACTTCATAATAATGCACGCAATCGGCTGTCCATTGTGTTGCGTTGTGTTTCATGGTATTTTACCATTTGTACACTATATTGCAAATGCACATGTGTCAAACTCGTGCCCTGGAGGGCCGAGACGCTGCAGGTTTTCTCTCCAACCAGTTTCTTCAGCAGGTGATTTAATTGATGAGCTCCTTCCCTCAAACTGAAGGTGTTGATCATTAAAAGCACCTGCTTTAGTGACTGGCCGGAAAGAAAACCTGCAGTGTCTCGGCCCTCCATGGCACGGGTTTGACACCCCTGATCTAATGTATAGCATCTATTGGCTATTCTAGTGTTCAGCTTGCTTTTCAGACCCTCTTGTTACAGTTCATCATAAATTAGGCCACATCAGTTTGAGGAGGCAGATGTAGAATGAGTCATGTAATAATTGTTGATGTTGGCTCAGTTGTATCTCTCTCTGCTTTTCTTTCTCGCTTCTGCTCCCTTTCCATGGTCCCTTCAAACTGTCTGTTTGTTTTTGGTTAAGCAGCAGTTAAGCGTATACTGTGGCAGTGAAGCCTGCATCCTGCCTTGTAATGGCAGTGCAAACATAGCTCTTGATTGCTCCATCACTCCAATGTGAAGGAGCCAATGAAACACACTGGAAGCCACACTGGTGTTTTCCTCATCATTCTTTCTCTTGACTGATGGAAGTAGAATTCAATTGGTTCTTGTGTGCCCGCTTTGAGTCAGCTGACACTCTTCAGCATCCAAAGTTTAGCCCAACCTCTTAGCCTCCCAGCCTCTGGAGTCAACAAGAGCCAACTGTTCCTCCTACACTGTCAAATCCCCCAGCTTATATTGCATGACCTGGAGACAAGCGGCATCCTAGAAAAATCAGCCCTTTCAACAATATCCCTGCAGAGTATTTGGTAAACATTCTCCTCGATCCTCTCTGACACTTTTAACAAAATACCACTTTCACTTCCTGTATCTTCCCTTATTAGAATGTGCTGCCTCCTCTTCCCTCAGAAGACTTCAGGTAAAGTAGCAGAGACAAATGTGTGTTTGGTCTCTCTGGGCACAGGTTAAAGCAGAAAGCAGTTCTGAACAAGCATGCATCTCTGGTTGCTCAGCCGATATGCCAACATAATTTGTGGTTGAAGGGCTGTAACAATCACTCTTCCGCTATGTCTTCTATTATGCCAAGGGCAAGAGATACAATCAGTGGTTCCACTAGCAACTATTTACCCTCCCTGTCAATCAGAGTCCGCAGGCGTGTTCTCACAGCTGGAGGCAGCGCTGGCAGGTGGCCCAGCATTGCCTAGAAAACATGTCTTAAAAGCAAACCATTATTTCCTGATCATCCCCTCCTTTCTTATCTGCACCAAACCCTTCTCTACAACTTGACTTGAGCTTCATCTCCCATGGGTGATCATCTTTATCCTTCTTCCTGCCTGGTTATCTGCAGCCCATATTCTCAGCAAATACATAACATCAAGTGAGCTTTGATGCATGTGTCTGGCTTGAAAATACACCGCATTTTATCCTTCTGCACAAGCATGCACACACATAATATTCAAAATAGGGACAGAGTTGCCCCGTACACCCCTAAATAGGCAGATATGTCTTATATGGGACATGTAAATGAATTTCACAGGGATTTGGTTTTCATCATGCTGCGCTCAGTTGACTTTATGGTCTTAAACCTCTGTCATAGTAGGAGCTGGAGAGAGAAAGAGAAAGCTTTTGTGCATGCAGGTGCTCTTATACTGTATGCATAATGTGTTTACCTATGTGATAGTAAAGCCCATTAGTGAAATAGCTTTTTTAGCCTTTGTTAGTCAGAACAGTCCTGTCTCCCTGATGCTAAAAGGAAAAGTCCAGTGGTGTTGAAATATATGGGTTATTCTGCCATGCCTTGGAGAAGCTATAGTCCCTAGAGCAGTGAAGTGTGAGGGGGCTTTGGAGGTTCTCCCTTTGCCTTTTACTCCCGCAGAGAGTTTCAAATGTAGGGTGCTGCAGATTGTCCATGTCGCCATCCTCACCAACCTTACCAGGATTGTAATTACATTTGAGGCATAAAAGCACAGAGGGGAGAAGGGATTTGTGCACTGAGCTTAAGGTAGATCGAGGTCCTTTAGCATGTCATTGTGAATTTATTCGTCCGGCACGACAAAGCCTGATGGCAAGAGTTGGAATGGGTCATGTTTAAACTGACTGTTTAACCTACAAAGGAGAGAGCACTTGCATCTTTGTAGGTTGTATGCATGACCTGCGTGTACCCGACCGGTGACCTGCAATAAAGGCAATTTGCCTGTGGATTATTTGTTTGTTTGTTTGTTTTTTTTAGGGGGTGGTTGCGTGCACTATTTAAATACAATCTTATTAGTAAAATAACAACAATTCTGTCAAGAATAACCAACAGTATTGTGAGACGTTGTGTTGATGTTTGTCGTAGTAGTTATGGTTTATTGAATGTTTGATCACTTCAGAATGTGAACATTCTGAAAGTTCATGAAGGCATGTTATGCATATCTGGATGAGTGAGTGGCTGGTGATTGGTGGATAACCAGGAGGTGAGTTTGTGAGTGGGTCTACAAGTGGCAGAGGTAATAGAGGGACACATTACTGTGAGCTATACTGCAAGTGTGGGACATTTGTTGATGGCATAGATTAAGGCCGACAGTAACTTCGTTCAAACTGAGTATTTACACGAGTAGTTTTTTTTTCATTGAGCCAAGGCGGCGCAGTAAAGATGTGTGTATCACATACAGTAAGCATAAAGTAAGGACATGATTTGGGAAGCTTTTATGACTTATTACATGATGTAACTGCAATAAACTAAAATGTTGTTTGCTGGCTTCAGTATGTTGGTTATTTTTATAATCTGCTATTTCCAACAGCTCAGATTTCACGAAAAGCTTAGAAAATGTACTTTTAAAGTGCACCATTGCCACACCTCACGGGGTACAATGTCACACACTGCAACACGCGGAGGGGGAAGAGAGGAGACGAGAGACAGAGTTTCTGAAGCACTTTTTCTCATATAAATCTCCCGATCATGAAAATAAGATCACTTGTCTCTTTCAGACTTTTTTTAGGGGAAAAAAATACCGTGTTTATATTTGGGTGAAGACGTTAATTAAAACAGAGCACAGTAAGACTTGTGGCCTCGAGTTTATTATGTCTCCTCGAAGATTAAGAAATAGCTTGCCACTGCTGCTGACCTGATTGAACTGTATTAGAAATCAAGCTTTTGCACCGCAATTGGTGGTTCTATGTTGGAATTGGTATGTCAATATACTTTGTCAGCGTTTGATTTTCTGTTATTTCTTTTACCATCTCAACATCCTCTTCACATTTTGAAGTTCACATATACTCAAACAAAGAGGTGACTTAAGCTAAGCATTTGGAAGCAGTCATGCATCCATCTATTTCACAGAAATCTGGTTTAAGCATGAGTTACTGTTGCAGAATGGATTATAGGCTCAGCTTTTCCAAGAGAACTGTGAGGTGCTGACATTTGCTTGTCACTCTTCATTTCTTTCATTGTGTCAGCATGCTCTAAGCAACAACTCTGGCCAGATCATATTGATCTGGGTCTCTCAAACCTTAACCCGTGTACTCTTATCTCTTGTCTCCTCTCCTTTGCTGTACTCTCCCCTCCGAGCCTCACCTAACCAAAGTAGTTTTATATGTCACAGAAAAAGGTTCAACAATGTTGTCCAGCATGTCAGAACTGATTTGTCCAGCTGTGTGGGCTGTCAGGGATGGTGCCTCCCACCAGTGGGCCTCCAAAACATCCTTGAATAACCCAGAAGTGCAATGTCCTTGGATCGACTGTCCGGCTTCCTGCTGAATGCTCTCATATGCAGCTGGAGCCCTTGCAAGCTGTGCTTTATTTGGCACTGTGTCCTCAGAGCCAACTGGAAGCCATAACAACAGCTAATTAGCTTCTAAATGATAGGCTGGTTAAAATGCATGCCTCTTTTTTTAATCAAACTTCATTAGTTTCTTGTCTATCCAACCTGTTTAAAAAAACTCACTATTTAGCAATGTCGCCTCAAAGTCCCTCCTCTTCTTTGGAGCCTGTCTGTGTGCATTTAGCATATTTTCTAGATCCAGCTACTGCAGTTCTCACCACAATGAAAAATATTTTTGTTAAAGTAGCTGCCAGCCAGTTCTACTTATTCAGGGTCTGGATTTTTGCGCTATGGTGGGTGCCCACTGCTCCTGAGGTATGGGTTAATGCAGAGAACACATTTCACTCTGTATCCAATATGAGACAACTGCATAGCCACATTCTCGCCAAGCAGTACAGTCCAATTCAGCTCACAACGGTTATTTTGTTACACTTTTAGTCAGTAGATTGTCAAATGTTTCTGACCTTACTAAACTTAACCAAACGCTACTGCTTGGTGGAACAGACCTCTCTTTTTTACTAACTCAAGAAATTTCTCATTATGGTGTTCCTTTAGAGTCAATTGAACCCCTCCTAAATGCTGTTAGTGTAAAGAACTAAACATTCAACAAGCATTAGGCATCGATTTGTGCTTTATTCCTGAGCTGAGAGGCCTTATAAAGTGGCAAGACTGGATGTTTACCTCAAACCCATCCTGAAATTACTTTCAAACAGTACTGTGATTTCCTTTCCTGTCACCACAAGGTCTCTAAAGACTTGATTCCCTTCTCTGGCAGACATCACACAGCTATGCCTGTGGAGCTTTGACTTGAGCGCAGAAATAAGCAGCAACCCTTCGAGGCTTCACTCTGATTTAGAGTACATTAAGATCCATTCACAGTGCCCCTGCTTCCCCAGTGTACCACATCTTCAATTTTCTCCTCAACCCCAATTTATATTCATGTGTTTATATCAGAGGGCAGGAGGGTCTGTTTCTGCATCTGAACAATGCTGACATCCTGTCACAGGGGACCCGTGTTGTGACTGCATTTGTGGGGGCTGAAAGCACGGGGTTAAACTCTCCCTTCACTTTCCTTACCTAATATTTGACCATTTTTTTAAGGGGTCCAATCCTACTCATTTCAGGGGCTTCTACAAAGACACTATTGTGAGTTTCTTTTAATAAACTATTCCATAAATATGTGCAAGTGTACTCTTTGCCAATTTTAAATAAATGATAAATGATAAGGCAGTATAACAACGTGATATAACAGGTTTATAATCACTATAAATAAATAACATAGTCATAATAAATAATAATAAATATATAGTTAGAACTCATTAACAGGTTAATAGTTGACAGAAACACAGTTGGATGATGAGTGTGTACAATCAGTGTAATACTTCAATAAGTCCTAAAAATGTACACATGTACACAGTGGTTCAGAACTCTTCTTCCTTGCACTTTGGAAACATCAACTGCTTGTACTGTTTCTTGAAATTGCTCATTTTAGTGCATTGTTTGAGTTCTTTACTCAATCCGTTCCATAGTTTGATTCCTCATACTGATATGCTGAAGGTTTTCAGCATTCTTCTGGCATATAAGTGTTTCAAGTTTAATTTTTCCCTATTGGCTACAGACCTGACTGTCACAAGTTAATTTTCACGAAGTAGGATTCCTAATTTCTCAATAAAATATTTTTGTAGAGAGAGTGGGGAGACACCACACCCCACAAGGGCAGATGGGCACCAGGGGCCACACACCAGCGGGCCTCGAGCTGCCCCCTGCAATAGAAAGGAAGCCCGCCCATGACCGGGACCACCCCCCCAAAGTCCTGTATGTTCGTGTACTGGTGCAGCGAAGCAGAATGGACGGGGACCTCACGACCACCACCCCAACCAATCTTGAACCGAGCAGGAAGGAACCGAAAACACACAACTGACAGGCCACCCACTGCACAACCTTCTAAATCCGTTTTTTAACATCATTAGAGCCCTCTAATGACATGAACTCACACCCACGTAGTCACTTTTACACTCGCATTACCCAATGTAATATATATAATTGGAGAAAATAAGCCATTTAAGACATAAATGAAACTCATGCATTGTGTCGCAGTAAATGTGTTCCGCATGTGTGGAAGACAGGAATGATTATTATTATTACAATTATTATGTTATTATTATTGTGCCTGTTGTGAATTAATTCACACCTGCAATACAAGCCTGTTGTTCTGGCGATCAACTTTGGTGCTTGTCTCATCGAACTAGTGACATTACTGACACCTAGTGACCAGTGTAGAATACTACATTCACAATGTGAATGTGTAATCCTAATACCTTTTATTTGTACTTTAGTTCATTTAGCCATTGGTATGCTTGAAAATGTTTCATTTAGGCAATTTAGGCATGTAAAATTTGCTTAAATATGTATTTTTTTAAACAATAGACCATATTCAAACATGAAACAGCATGATTTTTTTATGAATGTATTCTTGAAAAACCGTGACAGAGTGAAGCCGCAAAATTCAAACAGCCTTGTGGGATAACTGTAACTGGATGAATATTGGAGAATCCGGGGTCAACTGTGCTTTGTTCACGATACAGCTGTTTGTGAAGTGGTGAGAGCAGAGCAGCAATGACCATGTTGTCGGTCTTTAACTTAGTCTTTAACTCCCCAGAAAACAAACATCTCCATTACTGACTCGGGTTTAGAGACACAATTCTTACATCCAAAAAAAACCCTTTCTGATTGCCATTTTTAAGAAGAAGCGACCAAAGGTACTGAACAGCAGTCATGGGTTACCACTGGGTGAGTGCCAATTTTCCATACGTGGACTTCTTAAAGTTGTAATGTGAGATATTCAAAATATTTCATGGAAATCTCAACCGTTCATGAGATTTAGGGATGGCATAACAATTTTACCAGGAATAACTTAAAAACATCAACATCATGATATAGCATACATCATGTAGAACAAGGTACAACATTTTAAACATATACATAAGTCTGAAAAGTTGAAAATAGGATATGGCCCCTTCAAACTCTCTCTGGTTTAGTGTATTGTCAGAGCTCAAAATATCAACTCCAAGCCCCTCTTGAAGAGAGCACTCAAATTTTCCACCAACTCCAGCGGAGACTGCAGGATTCAGTTTTGTTCCTCTCATCCTCTGATTTCTTCCTCAAATGCCCGCCAATGCCCGCTGTAGCCTCAAACAGGCGGAAAAAATACACAAACTGCATAAATGTGGCCACACACAGACACACATAGAAGCATTTACCCACAAAGCCTTGAGATATTCTCCACATAAGGACGTTTGAGGGAATGTATACTGAGTCTCGGGAGTAACCGCAAATGATCTCTCATTTGGCGTGGCACCACTGCTCAGACTACCCACATGTCAGACAAAAAAAGGCTTTTTCACAAGCCAAAGCTCCACTGCATCTTGTGTGTATCATTAGTTAACTCGATGCAATTCTCCATGGCTGCTGGTGTGTCTGCATGTTGTTTCTTGATTGTACAGTAGACGTGTGGATGGGAGTGGCCTGCCACGGATAGCATCGTAGCTATCACGAGTGTCCTTGACCTTAAGTGACAATCAATCCTTTTGTTAACGTGTCCTGTGAAGGCTAACAGAATTATCAAGCTTCAGGTCCTTTGGCGTCATTTATTTACAAGCTGGAGGCTCCACAGGTCACAGATGAACAAGTGACTCCTGTGGTATGTCATTGCCGCCAGTTGATCGAATTAGTCGTGATGATTGATTGGAGAAATTGGTTAACAGCAAGCTAACATGATAAAGATAAACAGTGTGATCATAAGAAGTGCTCCGAAAGTAGAATATTCTACAGGGTGGGCCATAAGTTTCCACACATAAGAGCTAGAGAAGCACCAAGGGAGAGCGTAGATAGTTCCCCCCCATTTTTGGATCAGACTTTGATATTTTGTAGAACCTGTTGGAAACTTGCTCTGTATTTTTTTTTTCCAAGTGTTCTGACCATTTTTTGTGGAGTTATATGCACAAATGCCGAAAATGATCCAAAGTTAAAGAATCCTTTAAAAAATTCATGGACGGTTATCCGTATCATCCCCAACATGTAATCAGTTCTTCCATATCCCATTTCCGACAATTCTTGAAAATTTCATCCAAATCCTTTCAGAACTTTTCAAGTTATTTTGAACACAAACAGACAAACAGATAAACGCCAGCAAAAACATAACCTCTGCGCTGCGCTTGCGCTTTTTCCTATGTATAGAAGCTTGTGGACCATCCTTTAGAATGGATCTTGATCTTTGAAAACAGCAGCAAATATTATGCTAGAATCTAAGAGGGTAAAGTGGGAGGGGTCACTGATTTAGTCTGATACGTGCTTTTTTATGTAGGAGGGCGTTCAAGCACAGCTGTACCTACTCTCGTTTGGCAAAGCACAACATTCTCTTCTTTAAAAAAAAACCAGAAGGTTTTGATATGCCCCAGCGACTGTCATTTGGCCAATTTAATTTGGCTCCTGTGGGAGCCATATCAATGTGCAAACACCAGAGAATGAAATATAAACCTATAAAGCCGGATGAATATTTTATCATCTCAATCCCCACCCCCAGCATCCACATTGACATCACCAACATGCCCCATCTATACTACCCCATTTTTTGCTCTTGTGTTGCTCAAGCTTATGTTGTTTCTTTGATAGAAGCACGCACATGAAGAAAAGGTTGGTCTGTGCGCCGTCGTTCGTCTGGTCTGTTCTGTGTTCATTACAGCTGAAATGTTTCCTTCTACTATCAAGAAGCATTTGTAAAAGCCATTTCAGATGGAAAGACATTCTCGTCCTGGGGATGTCTCCACTACTCTCTCTTCTCATTCTTCAAACACAATATCTCCCATCTCTTTTATCTGCACCCCCATCACCTCACCACCCTGTTTTTTTTTCCCTCTTTGCCCCCACCCCCAATACCCCTCAGTGTTCATCGCCAGCTAGCTGCTCATGGTGCTGGAGCCCAGCTCGTTAAATGAGACGCTGGTGCGTGGTTCTCCTCACCTTCCCTCTGCACTGCCTTTTAATTAGCCAGCTGGTTGTGTGTTTTGTGTGTGTGTGTGTGTGTGTATGTGTCTGTACGTATATTACACACACATAAATCTGCAAACACATTGAAATTGTGGGGACTCAACACCCATAAATCCTTAGATTTTTTAGATAAGGTTCGGTGAGTTATGGTTTGGCCAAGTCCCCAGGAAAATGAATGTCAGTCATTGTAATGTCCTCCAGTTTGATGGAAACATAACATTGTGTATGTGTGCTTGAATGTGTGGGAATATTTGTGTCTGTGTGTAGCGTTTGCATGCAGCACGACATCATCGTGGTAACAGGAGACATTTTTCCACTGTCCGTAAATTGTTTTTAGTTAATAGAGTTATCTAGTATTTAGTGTCTGAAATGATTCACTCTTCTTTTGGGCTTCTGGTTGGTAATTGATAAGCATGTTAACTGTTTATTAATATAGTGCGTCCTTGGTTTTTGAATGCTCGTTTTTGTATTTCGGTTTTTGATGAAAATCTTCACCAAAATTTTACCTCCGTTCTCGTACACTGTTTTGGTTATCGTACACCATAGCAGTGTCGTATTATACCCTTTGGCATGTTGTGGTATTAATATAAATGGTGACAGACTCTTCCCAGCAATGCTTGTTTATTCAGCTATCTTAGGTCACACACCTAACACCAAATCTTGTGATTCTTAGTTTACACAATACTACGGTATCCTTTAAGGCTCATTCAGTTGGCCAACTCCAATGAGAATGTTACACATTCTAATTTGTTTGCCCAAATATGATTCTGCTGACTCAAGTGCCCAAAAAAGAATCTCATGTGTTTGGTGACTCAGTCTTGTCGTGTGGTCAGAACACTGCGTGAGTCCAACTGTGTTCGTACCGGTCAAGACGTTACAAAATGTGCCTTTTAGCATGCGCTCAACGAGGAACCGGAAGCTATTGTTTCGCAGCTCTAATGCAGAACTATGTCATGGTCACCGATCAACTCTGTAGTTCTTTGATATCTAAGACAGTTACACCACAAGTCTCTGCTTTCTTTTATTGATCACAGCTGCAAAATAACCCACAATAGGACGAAGAAAGTTGCAAGCGGCAGCACTTGTATAAGGAAGGTGAGAAACACTATTGAATTCAAGAAATAAGTCGTAGCAAAGTACAAAGGTGGTGTCTGTGTGGCTCTGCCTTCTTTTCCTCCCTCGCCACTGCCTCAACACCGTCTTTGTCAACAAGTCTTCAGCCAAGGTAAAAGTGACGTTAAATGTTTATTTATCCCTTACTTTCATCATTTATTATATGCATTTGAAATAGTTTTCTGCATGTAAAACTAGTTTTATTCCTGACACCTTTGGTATCAGGAATGGATTTACATTGTTTCCTATGGGAAAAATTGTTTACGTTTTTGTGCGATTTGGTTTGAGACGGATCCTTTTGAATGGATTAATCACGAAAACAGAGGTTCCAGTGTACTTACGTTCCTAAAATTAGTAGCCATTTCTTAATGATCCTAATACTTGTTTGCAATCATTATATGCGGCACATACATACCAGATTCAATAAACAATACACAAACGGTTTAAAAACACTATCAATATCAGCGGTTATGTGTTTGTTTTGGTTTTAGTTAGTGCGGTCGTGTAGAACTGCACTGAATCATACTGTGAGATGAGTTTCTATTTCTATTTGTAATTCTCTTTTGCACTTCTTGTGTAACTAAATAAAACATTGATTTTGAAATTTTAACATGAAGAAATAACTTTGAGTCATTTCTCTACTGTCATTTGGACAGTTTTCGTTATAATTCACTGTAATCTAAAACTTGTACTTTATGACTGACCTCTGTCTTTTTGCTGGTGATCCATATTGGTGCCTTTTATTGTTTGCTGGAAACACACTCACATGCATGTTACAGCCACTTCAGTAATAAAATTCTATACTTTCAGCTTTACCACTTGTTGAAAGTGGGAGACTTACCTCCTCTCTCCTACATTATCTTAACAGCACTTTGCTCCAGTTTAAGTACTATAAGCTGTCCTGCCCTCCTTTAGTAAATGCTGCTTGGACAATCAAATCCTTAGCACCTAACATCTTCCATTTTTCCCAGCCACTCCTGGTTTTAGGGTAATTTGTGTGTCGGAGAAGCTTGGCAAACATTTTATGTTACTGGTTAATGTTCTCGAGCGGTGCTGCATGTCCTACTTTGCTTCTGTCCACTCGTGAGGATGCTCCACATTTCTATTCATAGACCATAGCAGTAGTAGTCTGTTAGTCTCCAAACCCTTCATTTACAGTGCTATGGCAACCATGGTTGTCCCGTGAGCTCCACCAGTCTGTAATGATCATCTTGGTTATTTGAACAATATCATCGCTCAAATGTGAAATGTGAAATAAGGAATTATTTTGTTTGAAACCATATTCACCCCCCCTTGGAGTGAGCAATGACCTGCTGGGCAGTGTGAGAAATAAAACACACACCAGGGACTCATAGTCATAGGACCCATACACTATCAAGAACAGCTCTACTGTATGACATAAGAGGGTAATTATTCTATGTACGATTCATTACCTCGAGCACATGCTATGAAAGCAGCCATTAGTCTAATGCTCGACTGAATATAAACATACTTAGTAAAGAAGGCTAATAGAAGAGAATGAGCAAAGAATCCTAAGCCACTCTGCTTGTCAGGAGAAAGAAATTGACCCATGTTGGAGCCAAGTATTTCTGATTAACATGGCATCATCCCTCCTCTGCTGTCTCCATCTGCATTCCTCATTTCTGCTCTCAGCCCTGCCAGTTTACCTTTCATTAGGAGACCCTCAGTGCAAAATGTGTTTGCTGATAAGAGCCAGCAGTATATCA
Organism: Dunckerocampus dactyliophorus; assembly: GCF_027744805.1. NCBI lineage: Eukaryota > Metazoa > Chordata > Actinopteri > Syngnathiformes > Syngnathidae > Dunckerocampus > Dunckerocampus dactyliophorus. Next base: position 18,524,649 of record NC_072822.1, on the reverse strand, counting down.
ACAGTTTACAAAGGACTGCGCTAGGATTAATCAAATCAGCTCACATTCGGAGAAGGGCTGGACTTTGTACATACAATCACATCTGATGTATACGAGGATGCAACGAAGCTCAGTATGTGTACACTTGTGGTCTTGGACTATGGAACGGAGAAAAAAATAGTCACTTTTGCCAAAATGATTAATTTTGAGCATTTGGTATGTCTTCCAACTGTACTGTAAGTGTTTGTTTATAGAGCACTGCTGTTGTAAGAGATGGTCCCAATATATGCGCATCATCTGGGCCTGGCAAGGCTGACTCCTCGTTATCTTGGCCTCCATCTGAGAGGAAAATGCAGCGTTGCAGTCTCACTCTAGAGGGGCACTGATCATAAGAGTAACTCATCTCTGCTGGAGAAAGATTGTGGTCTTGCTTTTGCTGCCTTTGTATCCAGTTGCACTCTGAAGACATACTGAGATGAGGAATTCTCTGGTTTTTGCTCACAAAAGTGGAAGTTTGAGTTTGAGAGAACGAGCCAGGCTTCAAAAGGTACATATAACTGAGCAGCCTCAGATAGGCTATCTTGGAACATGAACCAGCAACAGTTTGTGACGGAAGGTAATTGCATCCCTGAGCCTGCGTAATGCCTTGTTGTGTCTTTAAACTTGAGCAAAGTGCTGAGAGTCCTTGTGTCAGCAGGTAATTGGTTGCAGGCATCAGCAGCAGCTTAAAGTGAAGGAAATAAGGCTTGGTAGGTTTGTATACTGTACAGTACAGTTTGCGCACTGAGGAAAATAACTGATGAAAAAATGTGTTTGTCCTTGTAAGGTATTGATTATTTCTTTAAATCCACACTTTGTTTTCCCGTTATTCAAAGCATTCTGAATTTCATTATAGAGCCCAGAGCCAAGTAAAGCTATGTCCTACTCTATCAGATTGAATCTGGGTAGTGTAATTTTCAGTTGGTGTGCACTGATGAAGTTCATACTGTATTCTAGAATTTAATCTGCTGAGTTGTACATGTAATTAAAACTCGCATACTCAAATGCTACCTGGTGTAGATGAAGTCACAAGGCATGTACACTGTACAGTACATTTCACAGCTCTCTTCATAAGGTCAAAGCTCAGTTTTTCCCTATATACTCAAGCTACTGCTACATTTCATGCATGTAGCTTAAACTGATTCATTCATTCAGCCAATCAGCCTATCCCAGCTGACTTCGAGCGAGAGGCAGGGTACACCCTGAACTGATCGCCAGCCAATCGCAGGGCACATACAGACAAACAACCATTCACACTCAAATTCACAATTTAGAGTCGCCAATTAACCTATTAACATGCATAAACACAGAACATTCATACAAACGAGCCCAGATGTCCTGAGTGTGTGGCCAACATGCTAACCTCTAGACCACCGTGCTGCCAGCATTGTATATACATTTTAGGGCTTTCAATAGATTAAAATTATGAATCACGATTAATCACCATTTGCAACTGCTGTTGCAAAAGTTGTTGTGACGTTTGGCGGGTCAGTGAATGTACCTCGCAGTAGTGTAGAGAGAATGAGGAAGTTTTGTTCCAAGAAAGAACAGAGAAACTTGTTTGTGAGTTGGAGATATATACAGGAATACAGTATATGGTGTTGGAATTGCACGGCTGTTCATATGTTAAAGCCAGAATAAAGTTATAAAAGAAAGTCAGACTCTATGTGACTGTGGGAACGCTACACTGTGCCTCCATCTGCCGTCATAACAGAGAGGTGTTGTTGCAAATGTTAGTTATGGTAAACATTTGACCGGAATTCATTAAATAATTTTGTTACCACCATTGTTTTTGAAATATTTAATAAACTGAAAATGCACTTCTGCCTTTTCTGATGTGTAATGCCAATAGTCAATAATGATGCAATAGCCAGTGTTCTCAGTTCAGGTTTTTTTGGTCCTAATTTGGATGATGCATTATTCACAGACTAGACAGTTCATTAGGTACACCTTCACTATCTAATGGAATCTAATTGAGCTGCATGTTCTGCATGCAGGAATAAAATGAATAATTTTAACTTCACATCATTCGTATTTGTCCTTCATTATGACCCAATATATATTACCAGATGGGGGTTTGACAGTGACCTTCCCTGTCAGAATGAATGTCCTCTCCAGTGGCCTATGTCCAAACCTTTTCAGGCTGGTATGGGGAGGGTGGAGATTTGTGGAAGGAGTTGCTTTATTAGCTGGTCGTGCCAGATTAATTGAACATCTGTTCATTCACAAACAGCTGACCCCAGTCCCAGATGTTTACCCTCTGTATAGACACCTAATAAGCCCGTTTTGGATTCGCTGCATTGGAGACGAGCTCCATCCACACGCACGCGAATATATATATATTTTTTTTACCCAACTCAAAAGAAAACCACACTAGTGGTCAATGTTAAAAAAATTTAAAAAAACATTGTAAACTGTGCATTTACAGGCGGCCAAATGGATGCCAAAGCAAATGAGAAGCCAGAAGAAAGTCATTTCTGGAAAGGTCCCAACAACAACAATGGCGATTTGTTTGGTTGGTCGAGGGAAAACGAGAATCGCACAATACATTGGACTGGATGTCATACTGTATACTTTTCCTGTTTGTGTGGACATGTCTCCTACAATGTCTTACAGTGTGTGCTGTCTGCGCTTGCATTGTGCACTGCAAAATTAGGTGAGCGAAGTCACAGGAAATCTGCACTAATACAAGGCAGAAGAGTCCTGATTGTTCTGTCAGGTTTGTTATTTTATTTTATTTATTTTTTTATTTTCTATTTTATTTTATTTTATTTTATTTTATTTTATTTTTTATTTATTTAATTAAATTTTATTTATTTATTTATATTTATTTATTTATTTATTTATTTATTTATTTATTTTTATAATTTTCCTTGTTGTGTTTAAAAAAAAAAAATGAAAGGGAAAAAAAAAAAGCTTTGTTCTTATTTATTTATTTATTTATTTAGTATTGTCATCATTATTATCATTATTATGAATGTTCTCTCTTTTTTGGGGGGGGAGGGTTATCTCACCGTTATCTATTATGTGTTATCCTGACTATCACTGAAAACATGACATGGAATCCAGGAAGTGAACTACATGTACTGTACTAGATGTAGAATGGATGGGGGGTAGGATTAAATAAGCTTTGCTTCTTCCTACTCCTTTTGGACATGTGGAACTGTCAAAGAATATTTCACGAGATGTATTCCATTGTAACCTTCATGTTCAAATAAACTAAACTAAACTAATATGGGGAGGTCTTGGTTTTTCACAATAAATGACCCACCCGCAACAGATTTAGTACCGTCGGTGATTTTACAAGTGTATTTTTACCCGATGACCCCGGTCATAGATGAAACTGGAAGATGTTTACAGAGTCAAACTGTCACTTAGTGGTGTTTGAAGCAAACACACTTTTACAGTGATTCTCAGCTAGTGAGTCGGGTCACCGAGCCGTTTTCAGTGGGTCACCAGGTTTTGCAAAAAAAAAAAAAAGAAAAAAATTGTGTAACGACCCGATGACCCTGAATGTACCTCGTGTCTGTGCTATTTTGCTTGCTACGCCAACACAAGGTGCATGCCATATTTATGGGCGACTTGGCCAAGCTTGAGCAGGAGGACAATGACATTGACTATGAACTTAACACAGCTAGATCGTCTTTATATCTGCTGGAGAAGAGCATTCTGTAAAGAGACAAGTGTCTCGCCGCTCCAGCTAGCATTGTCACAATGAAGACTCGCAGGTACACTTTCATGCACAGTTCCTGTTATTATTAAACTTACCTGCTGAGTTAATCAGAAAAAAAATACTTTTGTATATTTTGAATTCTACTTTTTGTTTATCTGAAGAGTTGAATTAGACCAACTGGACCAGCTTGATGTTTTTTTTCAATGTTTCACCTCTCATTCAGGTACACGTCCAGGTGCTGTCATTCAACTCCTCAGATACACCATGTACTGAAAACCTTTACACACACTTTTGTTCAAATAATGTTTTAATTTGTGTATAAAAATGTGTTGTCCTTGAGCAGGAAGAGGGCGGGATATAATGCTTACAACATGTTAGGAAGTGTCCTCCATGCAGCCACACAATTGTTGCAAAAAGGCCCTTGAAATATAAGATATTTAAGAAGTTTTAGTTGAAAAATTTCCACAATTTGGGTCACCACCTGTCACTGAGGGGTGGTGGTGGCTCCCGCAGCCAAACCAGTTGAGAACCCCTGTTTTAAAGGCTCACTGAGCGGAAGTCTAAGGGTGTACTCACACTAGGACAATCGTATCGTGCTTGGGCCCACTTAACACCTAAAGTCCGACATGCAGGGCTGGTGTGAGTGCGCTGATCTACATTTAAGTTCAGTACACTTCCCCTCCTCTTGCCCAATTGAAAGAGGTGATACAATGTCGGCTATGTTGGGCTTGTTGTAAACATGATGGCCGTTCAAACTCATAGTTTTGTTTGGTTAAGGCATATTTTTCCAGAACATTTTGGTTGAACTACAAATTGTACATTTGGAGCATTTGATTAAGGAGTCTCCACTCTACTTGAATATTAACAATCAATAAATGAAACAAAATGCAACACTGTGATGTTTAAAAAGATGCAGAATCTGAAAACCTGTGTTCATGTCATTTTATGAAATATCTTATTTTTTCCTTCTCCACTTCTTGGTTTTGCAGTGCAATTTGTGTTCAGTGCAGTGTTTGACAGAGGGACGGTGTTTGGGAAATAGCAGGAAGAGTCGGAGAAAATACACATAATTATTTTGTCTCTGTTTATAGCCTCAAAGTTCCTGCCAGCAGCCCCCCCACCAACCCACAGGTCTGGTGTGAGGCTGAAACCCTCTCCTCACCCGCCTGATTAGCACTTTCTTTGTTCGGGTGGCACTGGCACACCATGAGGCATGATTGCAGCGGGCAAACTGGCGGTTTTAAAACAAACCTGCTGCTGTGCTGATATTCATCACATTTTACCCCCTTCCTTACTTTGCAACCTCTGAATCAAATGAGGTTTTCTTCTTTGCGTGGTCTCTGAGCAGCAAGCCTCCTAAGTGAACTGGATTTATATTTGCAGGCATAGGCAGGGAATTTGCAATACAAAGGCAATAAAAACAGACATGTAATTGAATTGTTGGTGGAGTTAATGGACCTATTTTTAAAAAGTGTGGATTTCCCTTCAATTTCTTACCATGTTTTTTTTCTGTGTTTCTCTTTAGGCTGCTTCGATGGCCCTAAGCAGCTTGGGCCATGTATATACAGCCATAGGGGATTACCCGAATGCACTGGCCAGCCACAAACAATGTGTTCTGCTGGCGAAACAGTCGAAGGATCAGCTCTCTGAGGCTCGAGAGCTGGGAAACATGGGTGCTGTCTACATCGCCATGGGAGACTTTGACAACGCCGTCCAATGCCACGAGCAGCATCTGGGCATCGCCAAAGCCCTTGAAAATAAACGCGAGGAAGCTCGAGCCTACAGTAACTTGGGTAGTGCCTACCACTATCACCGAAACTTTGACAAGGCCATGTCCTACCACACACACGTGCTGGAGCTTGCCCAGGAGCTGGAAGAGAAGTCCATTGAGATGCGAGCTTATGCTGGCCTAGGTCACGCCGCCCGCTGCATGCAGGACCTGGAGAGGGCGAAGCAGTATCACGAACAGCAGCTGTCCATAGCTGAGGGTTTGAAAGACAGAGCCGCAGAGGGAAGGGCCTCCTCCAATCTGGGTATGTACTGTATGTGAAAAACAGACTCTCAAAATAACTAGAGGACCATGACACTGACACCCTTCTCTTAAAAGACGGAATCTACCCTGGTGTGTTTATCTTTGACCCAAACACAAGCAATAATAATGATAATGCATTCCATCATCTACTTTACTGGCCGTACTGCTGGTGTCCCAAATGAATGCGGTGTTGAGGTTGTAGCCATTTGGATCACCAGTTGTCTGGCCAAAAGGTATTTTATTAGTTTCTGTTATTCTCCAAAGTCATTGTTCCCTGACCTTTTTCTGTAAAGGTCAGAATTCTGTTGCAAGGCAAATTTCATGGATGAATTGGTTAGACTTTGGCTCACCAAAGACAACATAATACTAAGAACAAGTCAGTATAGCAGTACACCGCAGCATCCTATGCATTTATCAGTTGCTCCACCACATACTAGAATATTATCATCACGCTTCAGTTCACAATCCTAAATTTGTCATTGAATTTAGATTGCTAGCTGTGACATGTCATATCTTTAACATCTGTGTTTTGATTCAAATAATAGTGTAATATAAAATATTTAGCTCCTTGTGGTGAACAAACATCCTCCCACAGCTTCACAGAGCTTTATTGCAATCTTTATAACTTTGTTAAGCTGTATGGCAGCAGCACTATTGTTTTTATTCCTTTTATGATGTTATAAACTACTACACTACACCTTAGCAAGGAGACAAGGAAAAAAGTTTAAAAATCACAACATTAAATTGCAGATTTCACTCAAAATGATGATAAAGAAGAGTCTATATTGGAGACTATATTAGAGTCTATATTATAGTATATTATGAATGTGATTCTTACCTAATACTAATCTAGGTGAGATAGTGATCTGAATGTTTGTAGGGCTCAATCCTTAATGCAGCCATGAAAATAAGTCTTTAATATTAGTGCCCAGTTGTTGCTTTTTGATGCCTACTTGTGTTTCTCCAGAGAAGCCCAAATCTTTGATCATGACTCCCACGCCATCTGTCTTTTTAAAAGCAGCGTTTGAACAGTCTGTGTTATAACACCTGAAGCATTATTTGGAAGATGTTCCCCTGAAATGCTATAATGGGTTCAGTATGGCCAGAACAAAACACCACAGCGACAGACAGGCCATTACAGTAAATCTCAAAAGAAGTCTGTCTTTATAGAAAGTGCAAACGGAGCATTTGTACTTGGAGACTTTATAGAGTACATTCCTAACAAACAGAGGGATAATTGGAGCTTGTTGAAAACTTTAAGCTGTCAGTCTTCTCTGACTATTTTATTCAGCTTTTGATGACTTCTACTAATCACAGTTTATGTGGCTCGTCAAATGAGAATGAGAATAATCACTGAAGTCTTTGTGCGCCGCTTCAAAATGATAAAATCCAGTCTGCCCTTTCGATGTTTAGAGAATGCGGATCTTGTCCTTGAGTTACAGTTTTCTTTGCCCTCGTTTAGATTATGCATTATTCACTGGCCAGACACTTCATTAGATAAACCTTCACATTTGTAATGACATCTAATTCATCAGAAAGTCTGTTCTTAAAAAAGAGAGCAATACTTTTTTATTGACAGTAATATTACATATTTGTGATATTCATTGGACGCGTGAAAGGGTTTGATGAAACCTATTTGACCAATTTTGTAGAGTAATGACATACTAATATCCTTTCATGCACTTGCCTAATAGCGTGCATGGAAAAAATCTCACAATGTGTGATGGAATACATTTACTTTTTTTTTTCTTTGTCAACTCAAGGCAGATTTTGAGACAACTTTTGTTGTGATTTCATTAGATTACTGGAAGTTGAGTTTGCTTAGCTAGAAATTCGAATATTAATGCCATGGTTCTGAAGCAAAAGTATATTTGATGTGAACCTATTATGCTGGTGTGCAGCCAGCTTTTATTTGAACACTGTCGCCTTATTCACACATTGTTTCATTTAGTTACACACCGATGATTGTGGTGGACAGAAATTAATAAACCTGTTAGCACATATGATAATGCAGCGTCACGGACGATTAGGCGTCATATATTCTGGGCTCAAACCACAGCCCTCACCTGAATAGAAAGTGAAAGTGCCTGTGCCATCTGAGTCATGCCGACCTGTACTTTCTCCCCTACTCCCCACCGTTCTGCATGCAGCAAACCAAGAGCAAGTGGGGAGCTTTATGTTATATGTCATGTACAGTATCTTATTGCCAAATGGTGGAGAACACCATGCTCTCCTTTATAACGTAGAAACTAAAAATGGAAGTACAGTGGATCCTCGGTTAGCGTATGCCCTGGTTAGCATGCTTTTCCGTTAACGTCGCAAATGATTGAGTACATTTTCCGGTTAGCGTACAATATGGCGCACATCTTGTCATGTTATTTATACATTGCTTGAGTCCAACTGTGTTCTTAATGTATTTTTATCACAAAACGTCCGTATTAGCAGCCTATTAGCTTGCTAATACAGTTGTCCCTCGCCACATCGTGGTTTGAATTTCACAGCTTCACGTTTTTTGAAAATATATTAATTAATAAATAATGCTGTTGAATAGCACAGCTTCACGTTTTTTGAAAATATATTAATTAATAAATAATGCTGTTGAATATGGCATATTATTAGTAAAAGAAAGGTGCATATTTAAGCAAATATCACTTATTTTTGGCAGCTAAATTCAATAAAATATAAACATAAAGCATTCAGAAGATGCATTCAAAAATGTGACGCTATGTTAGTATTCTACACTGTATTATACACCAGTCATTAGGTGTCAGACATGTTATTGTAATGTTTGGTGAGGCTTTACAGGCTATATTGCTGATTTGAATTATGAGGGGTGCATGAAAAGTTTTAAGCATCAGAAAAACTAAAAGGGATAAGAGATTTGTCATAATTTATTTTTCAACATAGTCCCCAAGGGCTGAACACTTGCTCTAACAGCGATGAAGCGCTTTTATCACGGTGTAGAAGAACTCTTGTTTGGGACTCAGGAAACCCCTCAACTGCAGCTATGACATCATCATCACTGGCCAAGTGGCAACCAGCCAAAGCTTTTTTCATTTGGGGGAAAAGATGGAAGTCGGAGGGGGCCAGGTCTGGCGAATAAGGTGGATGGGGAACAAGTTCGAATCCACAATTGTGAATTGTTGCCATGGCAGCCACTGAGTACACTGAGCCACTGCACAAATTTCTGTTTTCTCCATTTTTCATTGAATCCTTGGGCCTTGCTTATTCAAAAATCTGCAAAAAATACTGTATAAGAAGCATGTTAGAATCTTAAAATATGTCAGGAATACTTACAAAAGGTTGAACTTTCAAGAAATCATAGTTTTCACCATGCATCAACGCTTCTTATACACGATGCTTAAAACTTTTCATACACCCCTCGTATAGCAACAGGCACAATAATAATCACATAGTAATCAACATAATAGTAAACGTAATAATAACACAGGCTACTGTTGTGGTCATAATACACTGTAGTATAAAACGTAACTCTTAAACCCCGATGAAGAACACACAGATCGTATTTATGTCTTAAATGGTTTATTTCCTCTGATTATTTCTACTGTATTGGTTAATACCAGTGTAAAGGTGACTCTAGGAGTCCTATTTCATTTCTAGAGGGTTCTAATAATGTTACACACCATATTTAGAAGATTGTAAACAGGTTATTGGTCAACTTCCTGTTGCCTTGGACTGAAAGTCAGTGGGAAAACAGGAAACTACATTTCAACAACTCTTTTCCTTACTTAAAATATAATCCCTGCACCTGTTGTGAAAGTGAAATCATTAGCAGGATAATTATGTGCAGACCATAATCCTATAATGATATATCGAACAGTAATGATAAAAAATCTCCCTAGGTATTGACTACTCTATGAGATAAATGCTATGCCCATTTTGCTGTATTTAGTGCAGCCATTACAACCTACACTGCTTGACTTATGATAGCCATCAAAGTACCACTAACCCCTATTCTAACGGACATCTAAGAGGCATAAAAGTTATTCCAGATGATTTATTCCTTAACCTATGAGTAAAAGTGTGTAAGTGGAGGTTAATCAACCAAACATAAATTGAAGCTGTCATTTGACCAGTTTAAATGGTGCACATCCTAACATACAGCCGCTTTTTACAGGGAGATCATAACGGTCATCATAAATTGAGGGGCTCTCAAGAGCACATTTTATGATCCTACGCTACATGTGAGTTTTATTTCGATATGTCAGGCAGCCGATCTAGTTCTGTCTCTTATAGGAGTCGTGTTACGACATCCCTAAACGTGTTCTTTATGATTGGTCGCAATTGCCAGTGTTCAAAATCTCCATCAGGTGACAAAGCTAAACGAGTGGGTGGGTTATAGCAATGAAGCTTGTTGCTCCACGGAGACGGCCACGATGATCATTCTGTACCTCAAACACACAGGAGACCTCACGTCCGTAGCCTGTCTGTTGATACCATGTATCTTTTCTCTCATGCTCCTCTTTTTACTTTTTGAAGCCTCTGCCTTTTATTATCTCTGTCTCTTGCCTCACCCCCGCTGATTGTAATCTGAAGCTGTCAGGCCCCTAGTAATTGAAACTGACTTGATGAATCGCTTAATTACCTTTAATAGTTGATTCAAGTGGAGCTGAATAATGAAGATAACAGAGAATGAAGTGGCGGTTGTGGCGCTTCAGTGTCTAATTGTTCTGTTGTTGTTGTTGTTTGAGGCAGCGGATTGTTGTTATTTCGTCATGAATGCCCACAAGCTCGCTTGGAAGACTTCAAAACCTTTTTATGCTGAGCACAAAGAAGAGTGGAATGATCAAGACAATTAACATGCAGTGATCAAAACACCCCAAAAAAAGGAGAACGAAGACATTTGAGAAAGCAGAAAAGCTCACACTTTTATTCTGCCCCCTCAGCTTGTTGTTGAAGTTGGCTGCTGTGTGGGTGGGGCAGTGGCTGACTTGGCTCTGAGGCACACTTGTATCTAGATTGCCATCCTTTAATATCCAGCCACGATGCCCAGCGGTACCAGCAGACCTGGCTCAGCACACTCTGACCTATAAAGGATATGAAGATTTTGCAGTCCAGTCCCATATATTATTCAATAATTGGCCATCTTACCCCCAAGTCAGCAGTATTTAATATCCGACTGGGGACTGAAGTGGTGGGTTGCCATGTAGTTGCTGTCATTGACGACAACATTTAAATTGCACAGCCATTGTGCTTCAAAGAGAATAGTTTGGAAGCATAAATTGTTCAAACTTTCTGTAGCACTTGTGTGTGTTATTACTTCCTATATTTTATACATTGTATATTGCTTGTACACTTGTATTACAATGTGCATTACGCTATTATTTTCATGCAAATTTTCAATTAAGGATGAGATTTAACTTGAATATGTTGATGGCTTGTAACAAGTCAACAATGCCAAAATAACAGATTTAAAATTATAATGAAGCTGATCTTAATAGCCCGACTTTCCATTTAAGTTCCACAATAACAATTTATTTTTATTGCCACAGATACATAGTAAATATATAATAAAATATTTAATATACCTGTATATAATTTCAAATTAATACAATATATATATATATATTTTTTGAAGTAAAAAAGTAATTTGCTAAAATAACATGCTATTTTCAGTCCTATGACTATTCTTGGTTGTAGCCTACTTCCAGAAAAGAAGGTTAATCCTTGCTGCTGTGCGTAGTGATTAACATGCACGCGTTGTGTGACATCATGACAAATCAGTGCTGTGATTGATATTTGAGCCTGTCTAATGATTGCATGAACAGTGACTGAAGAAGAAGGCTTGACTTTAAAATGAAATGCTAGCCACAGCATAGCTCAAGAATACACGCTGAGTGATGGTTTTAAAATCCCAGCAGTTTTTATAATGGCAAAAAGTGAACAAGGAAAAAAACTACGGAATGTAATATCATAGTATTAGTAGTAGTGTATTTCAAATCATAGCACCATAAATAATGCAAGACATCAGAGCCATTTATTTAGTTTAATCTGTGAAGTATATTGAGTAGTGGCGTGATTTACAATATAGCTATGATAAAAACAGATTAAAATCATATAAAATATGTGGAAATGGTATTTTAAACAATAAAAAAAGAAAATAAGTAAAATAAAGCCATGAAAATATACAGTCATGGAAGAAAACTATTAGACCACTCTTATTTCTTCAGTTTCTTGTTCATTTTAATGCCTGATACTAAATGTACCTTTGTTCGGACAAATATAACAATGACAGCAAAATAGCTCATAAGAGTTCCATTTTTTGGCAGTACAATGCTATAGCTATTCATGTAAGAACTTAAGTAATTTTGGTCATCATCAAGAAAACCATAGAAGTTGCTAGATATCAGATCTTAGATGAAACTCTTTTGAGGTATATTTGTTATCATCATTATATTTGTCCAAACAAATACACCTTTAGCATTAAAGTGGATCAATAAACTGAAGAAACAAGGGTGGTCTAATCATTTTTTTCCATGATTGTATTATGAATTATTAAGAACTACAGGATGTCCCAAAAAAAAAATTGACGTCATTTTAAAAGCAATTATCTTGAACACTAGTAAGTCTAGCTCAATAAAATGGAACAGTGTTGAACATCATAAGCTTATTAAGGGACCGATTTCATAAGTGTTCAATATGTGCACCGTCTGTGACGCTCCTGCACGGTCTTGGGTGACTGCGTGCGAGCATATTCCAAGACTCAAAATGACGGCTGAACCTGAAAAAAAAAAAATACATAAATAAAACATTAAATCTTGATCTGTTTCTATATATCCTGTGAAAATTTGAAGTTATTTCAAGAAGGATTGCCAAAATGATCGGCCTGCGAAATGATGTCAAATTTTTTGGGACACACGGCACTATAAGAATGAAAAGTCATTCACAATTCACTCATGTCTACGTTTATGATTGGCCATGGTTTCAACAGACAGAGACTGTCTGACTGAGCAGAAACATGGGTACTGAAAGTCCCTCCTGCCCCTTGCGCCCCCTCGACAACTCGCCTTGCCCCACTATTTGAGAAGCACTGCATTACTGCAATGTGCGACTTTTATAACACACTCCTCCCAACTGTTTAAATATATAGGCCAAAGTCCCACAATGTGTCAGTTTGAAAGGCTGATGGTTAAAAAAAGCTTGAAAATCAGGCACTTTTCTCCTTTTCCATCTAATCCTGATTCCCTAGGGATTCTTTTATTTTTGTTATTGCCAAACACAAGGCAACAACAAGAAGAAAACAGGAAGTGTTCACACATCAGTAGATTTAGACCAAGATATACTAGGTTTTTATTGCTTCCCTACCTTAGTGGTGTGTGGAAAAGAAACAGGACATAAATTATGTCAAACACTGATGTCTGATCACCAGGTTACATGGCAACATACACTATCTGCCAAAGTACGTACCATGATTTGGATTTGAAGATGCTTTTACTTGTTGTTATTACAGTATTCTCAGCTGACAGCACAGTTATGCTAATTAAATGTTTAAAGTTATGCCACATACTTTTGCACATGTATCATAACACAGCGATTATACATCTAGTACCAACTGACTGCTATTTTTGCATCATTTCAACTACTAAAATGGTTTCATGGACGTAAATTGAGTGTCTATTTTCAGGCTGCCCAAAGACGGAACTAACAACACTCAGAACGAGACTTGCCTGGAGCAGTGAGACATAGAGATTATTCATTTTGGTACCTAAGCCTTTGGAAGTAGATATATTATTACTTGGACCGGGAAAGGGAGAAATAGAGTGCAGAATTTACAAAGGAATTTGTCCAGCCTAATGGCTCAGACAGAATAAATTGAAGGTGGATGAGAAACAAGAAGAAGATAAACATGTACACACACACGCACACACAAATGCATTTATCTGGAGTTGATGACATATTTTAACTCTCCATTATCAGCTGTGTAAATATTAGCAACCTTTCTCCTGTGGAGAAATTAATAGGGATGCCGGTCTTGTCCTCTTTAGCAAAGATCCATCAATTCATGTTATACACAGCATCGCAGGGGAGACAAGCCCATCTCAGTTTAGGTGAAAGGTGAGGTACACCCTGAACTAATAACCTTCCAATCACAGGGATGACAGACAGACAACATATCGCACCTTTGGACAGTTTAAAGTCCTCTATTATTTATATATGTACAGTACTGTGAAACAGTTCTTTCACATTTGCATGGTATTGTCTTTGTCATTACTAAATGCAATGACAAAACGCAAGTGGAAAAGACAAAAACAACGGCAAATTGGAAAAAACAAAGACAATACAGAAAAAACAATGACAAAATGGTAAAAGAATATGACTAAATTTGTATATTTTTTTCATTTTTGATTGTCTTTGTATTTCCCCATTTGTATGTTTTTGTATATTTCTGTATTTATAGCAAAGCTTATATCATAATGTGAAAATGGTATTTTAAACAATAAAAAAAGAAAAAAAGTAAAATAATAAAACCATGGAAAATAGTTGAGACTGACTGCGCTTACGCATTATGCACTTAGCCAGGCGAACGAAAAAAAATAGCTCGCACCAATCGTGTATCATTTAGACAAGATCTCAAATATTTAATTACTTTCCATTGTATCCTGTTAATGATATGCATTATCTCTGATTCTGATTGAAGTATCAACTTGCAGCTGGAGTACCCAGCATGCCTTGCAGGCACTAAATGACGGTTAAAGTTATGTGTTTGTTGTTAGTGCTTAGTCTTTGTTACCGACATAGAATTGGAGTCCATTGTTGTTGTGTATTAACTGACACTTTGTTTGCACTGTGAGTCAAACTGTCGTTCTGGTTGATGGCCTTATGTCCGTTTTCACTGTGTCTGCTATTTGTTGGCTTTCCCTTGCAAATTGAAGAGCACCTTCCTTCAGCAAGCTGAAGTGCCTCTGACTATGCAGAGTTATGATGCCATCTACTATTATAATGTGTTTGTGAGCTAGGGCGAACAGGTCTATTAAATCTATTAAAAAATAAATGAAAGGTAGCTCCAAATCCATTTGTGGTGGTCCAAATTGAATCCTGGTAGGCCACCACAAATCCAGAAATAAATAAAAGTATGGGAAGCCCTGGAGGTGTCAGATGTTGTGGATATTGCTGTGACTTTTGTTTAGGGAGCTGAACTGAAGCTGCATAGAAGAAGCAGCTCAGTGTTGCCGATGGAACTGGCTGCTCGTTGCTCTGTCTGGGTGTTCCGACCACCCGCTCAGCACGCACCCATCTAATCATGCCTGCCCTTAGTTTTATCTCCCTCTTTAACTGTATCTCTGTCAGTCAGACTGTAGGTGATGCTTTTGTCTGAAACTAAGGATTTGGTACCTTAAACCCAGAACACAACTCCACCCCTTCCTCTGTACTGCAGATCCCTGGAGGATCTAGTGTTTGCCTCAGCTCAGTACTTCCACCCTTTGTTGAAGTGCTTGTCTTGATGAGTGTAAATATAAATAATGCAATAATGTATAATGTATGTAATGTACTGTATAATAATGTATAATAGCTATATATATATATATATATATATATACTGTATATACATATACAGTAGTATATGTGTGTGTGTGTGTGTGTGTGTTTATTTTAGCAAAAATTGTGCATTAACGGCAGTAACTAATTTATTTCATAACGCATCATGGCAAGCCATGGCAACGACACTTCCTCACAAGACAGACCGCAAAATCCACTCCTGGACACTCCGAAGATCACAACAACGTCGTTATCATGCGTGTATGTGTGGTTTAAATAAACAGAAATGCAAAGAAAAACAATAAGTGGATATTCTTATCATTCACTATTAAAGCGGAAGTACAATTT
Source organism: Dunckerocampus dactyliophorus (assembly GCF_027744805.1). Classification (NCBI taxonomy): domain Eukaryota; kingdom Metazoa; phylum Chordata; class Actinopteri; order Syngnathiformes; family Syngnathidae; genus Dunckerocampus; species Dunckerocampus dactyliophorus. The sequence continues at coordinate 18,509,080 of NC_072822.1, read as the reverse complement.
GCTGCATTTAATTATGCTTGGAAATCCCAGAAAATTCACTTAAAACATGTGAATTCAACTTAAATAACATGGTGTCTTTGAACGCAACTCCTCATTGCTCATGATGACACAGTTCAAGTCTGAGTCAAATATTCTGCTATTAAAGAAACCAGTGTTAAATGAAATGTTAAAAAATGTATGTTAAGTTAAACGCAAGCTTTAGAAATGACTTTATCATGGTTTCCGGGGGAGGAATTGGGGGGGCATTTTTTCAGAGGGCCGTGTAGGTTTGGATTTTTTTCTCCCTTAATAATAAAACGTTTCATTCAAAAACTGCATTTTGTGATCAGTTGTGTTGTCATTGACTAATATTTCAATTTGTTTGATGATTTGAAACATTTAAGTGTGACAAACATATATATTAAACATATATATTAAACATATATATATATACATACTGTACATATATATGTATATGGTGCTTTATTATTAATAAATGCTCAAATAACCAGGAAAAATACTAGGTGTTTTTTTAAAATTGGTAGCACTGACAATAAGCACCAACACTACCATGATTCTAGCACCCTGCTATCAAATGTAGATAAAATATTAATGATGAATTGTAAATGATGAATGACTCACACCAATACTTTCTGCTCAGATTGGTCTACTTTATTCTGAATATCATGCTTACCCAGTGGCAGAACCATTGTTTAGAATCATCTTAAAACTCTGTAGGCAGCAGCACGATGGACCTCCACAGCTCTCGAATAAAAAGGAATGTGATGTATTCAGAAAACAGCACCATCCCTCAAAGTCATCTTTTCACCATTTGCCTTAATGTACAGCTAGCTGTGTAATGAAAAGTGACAACACATTGCCATGGTTTTAATGCCTTTGGTTATGGATGGATGTACAGGGCTCAGGCAAGCGGTACAGAAAATGGATGGATGTATGGATCAGAATGTATTGGGCTTTATATAGAAATCTGGATACATGCACTTTTTACCCTGGTTTTACCATGGCGGAAATTAGAATAGCTAAACAAAAGTTTACATTACAGCTAAGAGTGCTTCATATGTAAGGTGTAATTGAACATTGCAAAAGTGTCATATTGATTTTGACAGCATGCCGTGGGGGCAGCCCCTAGTAGAAGTATGGTTTTATTTACTATAATCCTTTGACCGTGGCGGGGTGGGGGAGGCACTACACCTTTTGCCTCAGCCCTGACAGTCTTCTGTCCATTGCTGCGTTTTTTTTTTTGGGCTGGTAATGCAGGCATTATATCCTCTGTAAGATCAGTCACTCTTGAGGACGCCATAACCTTGGCAGTGACTTTGTGAGCTGTCAGTACTACTCCAACCTGCCTGCACAGTGAATCTTAACATGCTTAACAAGCAAAACTGAGGGGATTGTTCAAGGTTTTCAAAAAATTCAAGCTAAAACAAGGCACATACAGTAAGTGCATATGGAACTTGGATTTTGGTTTTCGTTTTCAGTTGTGCCATATTTTGGTATATTTGTTTAATAGATTTGCTTGTCTATTTCCCCCTAAGATATGCAATGCATACAAGTCTTCAGGTTGATGGCAGAGGTCAAGATCAAGATGCATCATTTCAAATAGACGCATACAAACACTAAATCTGGTCTGATTTGTAGGTCTTTTGTGTATGCTAAACCGTTGTCTGCATTAAAGATATAGTTTGAATTTTTTGGCATGAGACTGTATGACATAACCATCAGCAGTGTGGTGCATCAACGGTGACTTACCCCCCCACTTCATCCCATGTTTCGAGTCCTGGTTGGATTTTGGTGGTGAGGAACGTAGTTCCGTTTAGTTACTGGGGCCACTTAAGTGAAGAGTTTGGCTTCTCCAATATGCAAGGCAAGTTTATTTATAAAGTACAATTCACACACAAGGTAATTCAAAGTGCTTCACAGAAAAAAAAGGGTAAAACTACTTCATAAAATCATTCCATCAAAACATAAAATCATTCTAAAATAATTACATAAAGTTCTACAAATAATTCCATAAAACAAACAAGATTAAGAATAAAGAGTGCAGATAAAATACTTTCAGTCGTCATGTGCACAGTTGAATAGAAGTGTTTTCAACTTGGATTTGAACATTGTCAAAGTCGAGGATTGTCGCACATCTTCTGGAAAATTGTTCCAGATGTTGGCAGCATAAAACTGAAATGCAGCCTCACCGTGTTTAGTCCTGACTCTGGGCACTTGCAGGAGACCACTCCCTGAGCTTCTCAGAGCTCAAGATGGTTTATGTGGCTCTATGCATTCAAAAGAGTAATACATTCGCATCAGAAAAACGTTGCCAACGAAAATCAGACCTCTCAATTGCTCAGCGTTATTTTCTCTCCGTTCGTATCACTACGTGCCCCTTGCATGTCCATTGTTGTGCATGTGTTCCACAGCGAATGAAGACTGCTGCAACGCGAGAGTCTCCCTTCGCAGCGGTCTTCATCCGCTGTGGAACACATACATTGTTTTGTGATGCAAATGTATTACTCTTTTCAACGCATAGTTTTGAGAAGCCCAACTCTTATTTGGCCCCAGCAACTACGAAGTACATTCCTCATTAAATCCCGCTAGAACTTGGCTCATGGAATGAATTAGGGGGTAAGTCACTATTGATGCACTACACTGCTGATGGGGATGTCATACAACTTCATGTCAAAATATCCAAACTATCCCTTTCATTCTGTGGAACACATTTTTGCATCGTAAAAAGGAGCTATTACCCAAGCCTTACTGTTAACCCTCATGCAATTCCAGACTCAGGGGTCTTCTAACCTATAAATACAGCATATGTTTGCATATGTGTGGTCTCGGGACTTGAGGCGGCATCCAAAATAATTTCCATATCCGCCCATGTAGTCCTTTAACACAACTATTGAACTTCAGTTCCATTGTTTGTGTAGCTTGTGTTCAGGTCCATAATGTGACAGGATGAATTTATTGATTTAGGATGAAATAAATGGGAAAACACACCTGTGGGAACTGATCCCAGTGGCACCATCGTGGTCACCACAAACCACAAAGCCCTTTTCCATCTTTCATCAACCCCCATTTTCTGTCTCTAGATGATTTCCATCTCTGGTGGTGGCTGTACTCCCTTTTTGGTAGTCATGCTGCAGTTTTGTCTTTCCTGTGTACATTTGTTATCACATTATGGATTATTATACTTTTCCTGTCTGCAAGGTAAGTCTCAGAGAGGAGGGATCCAGATTTATTAGATATGCTGTGATGTCTCCTTAAGATTCCTTAAGTTTGTTGTTGTGTATGGACTGGTGGATCTCAGGGGCCGCTGTGTGTTTATGTATGTATTTGTTTACGTATCTTTGTGGCAGATGGTTGTCTGAGTGGTGCAAAGTCATTATTTTTCAGAGGATCATATTTTATCAGATATAACGTATTTGGCACCAGCCTCTCCATTATTTATTGTTTCTTATCTAATTCTGAAATTGCTGCTGAGCTTTCTATCAACTCTACACATCCTCCTACAGCTTTTTTTTCATTCTCTTAGAATCATCACCAACTCCTGTGGCTGATTTTTATAAAATCTTATAAAGACACAAAACACAACTTTTGATTACATTTCATTTATAATGACTATAATTGTGTGAAAGTGTTAGTGTATGCAGAGAACAGATGGCTCTCACAGCATATTTAGCAACCAAATGAGTTGTTTTTTAGCTACTTTAACGCTGACAAGGGACTTGTATTTAAATCAATTCTCATCTTTTAACTTAATGCTCTCCTCTCTTTGCAGGCATCATTCACCAGATGAAGGGAGACTATGAGACAGCACTTAAACTTCACAAAACACACCTGGCCATTGCACAGGAGCTCAGTGACTATGCCGCACAGGGCCGGGCCTATGGCAACATGGGCAATGCTTACAACGCCCTCGGAGCTTTTGATCAGGCTGTCCGCTACCACCGCCAGGAGCTGCAGATTTCAATGGAGGTCAACGACCGGGCCTCGCAGGCATCCACTCATGGTAATTTGGCTGTGGCTTACCAAGCCTTGGGAGCCCATGATCGGGCTTTGCAGCATTACCAGAACCATCTCAACATCGCTCGTGAGCTCAGAGACGTCCAGAGTGAGGCGCGGGCCCTTGGTAATCTTGGCAACTTTCACTGCTCACGTGGAGAATTCCCCCAGGCAGTGCCCTATTATGAGCAGTACCTCCGCTTGTCCCCCGACCTCCAAGACATGGAAAGTGAAGGAAAAGTTTGTCACAATTTAGGCTATGCCCACTACTGCTTGGGCAATTACCAGGATGCTGTAAAATACTACGAACAGGACCTCGCTCTGGCCAAGGATCTTCATGACAAACTGAGTCAAGCCAAGGCATACTGTAATCTGGGTTTGGCCTTCAAGGCCCTGGGAGACTTTTCCAAGGCAGAGGAGTGTCAGAAATATCTGTTATCACTTGCCCAGTCCCTGAACAATTCACAGGCTCGCTTCAGAGCTCTTGGGAACCTAGGGGACATATTTGTCTGCAAAAAAGACGTGTCTGGAGCCATTCAGTTTTACGAGCAGCAGTTGGCCTTAGCTCATCAGGTATTGCATAACACAAATATCATCAAAACTTCTCAAAATATTATCAGTGGGATTTTGCTTATCATATGCTTGTTGTCTGCTTTCAGGTGAAGGAGCGTCGAATGGAGGCCTGTGCCTATGCTGCCCTTGGGGCCACTTACAGACTTGTGCATAAATATGACAAAGCTCTTGGCTACCACACACAAGAGCTGGAGGTCTACCAAGAACTTGGGGACGTGTCTGGGGAGTGTAAAGCTCACGGTCACTTGGCAGCAGTCTACATGGCCTTGGGCAAGTACGCCATGGCCTTTAAGAGCTATGAAGAGCAGCTGGAACTTGGACAGAGGCTGAAGGATCCTGTTGTGGAAGCGCAGGTGTATGGAAATATGGGCATCACAAAAATGAATGTAGGAGTGATGGAGGAAGCAATTGGGTACCTGGAGCAACAGCTTGCTACTCTGCAGCAACTGAGTGGTAATGAGGCAGTAATGGACAGGGGCAGGGCCTACGGAAACCTAGGGGACTGTTATGAGGCTCTTGGAGACTTTGAGGAAGCCATCAAATACTATGAACAGTACCTGACAGTAGCTCAGAGTCTCAACCGCATGCAGGATCAGGAGAAGGCATATAGAGGCCTGGGAAATGGACACAGGTCAGTCTGCTTGAAATGTATTCTATTACATTAGAATTTGTTGTGAATCCAAGGTGAAGCAATGTACCTATGCTAAATGCACATGGAGATTCATAGAAAAAATTACACACATACGTGAAAGAATATTACATTCACCCATTATTAAAGTGCAGACATATATAAAAATATGATATATAAAAAAAAATGTACACTTAAAACAAATACTACAAAATAGTTTGTGGGGTTTGTACTAATTTTCCATAGTGTATATATTATAAGTTCCTAATAATCACTCTAATCCTGCTTTGCATATTATTTTGTTTTGCGATACTCTTAGCAAAGCTGTTTTGCTAGACGACTGCTAGCTGTCTCAGCAGCAGTTTAGCAGTCCGGGCCTTATCTGTATGCAAAGAGGCTTTAACGCACTGTTCTTCCAAACCGGAGAAAGTTAGCTTTTTTTAAGGCGTCCAAACATTCTCCATCTGTTTACTCTTTATGTGTCAATGAAATCATAGCTTCCAAGGAGTCTGCACCAAAAATCTGCAAAAATGTCTTGCTTAGGAGTCCTTATTTGACAAATGATTTTCCTCTTATTGGGTGTTGTCAGCGCTATTGAAATCACACGTGGCAGCATTCGACATGCACGAGTTGAGCGGAAATAATAGTCGTCACTCACAAAGCTCTCTCATCTTCCGACCGTTTGCAGTCAAGCATTTGTTATCACACAACATTAATTATACTGAAGTGTTTTATTCTTTTTGTATTCCCTTTGAACCAGCATCCGGAAATTGTTGATATCCCTGAGAATATGAAAAATGGCCGTTTGAAGGCTATGAGAGCCAATTAATGGGTTAGAGAGGTTCACGCGCTGTCAACATGTACTGTACAATATACAGTGTACTCTGGAGGGGAGGCAGACTACATTGACCCATCTTGTTTTAGAGGATGTCAAGCAGAGTGTCAATCTGAATTTCATATCCAGGCTCAAATATATAAAAGTCTATCCGCTCTGTCCATATACATTATACACATGACTATCCACATTTATGTACTTAAGAGATTGTTAGATTTGTATATGTGCATATTTCATTCAAAGTGAAGTGCAGATGCCATAGTCTTTATGTCTCTTTATGCCTTTTCTGTGTCTGCCTCCAGGGCTATGGGAAACCTCCAACAGTCGCTGGTGTGCTTTGAGAAGCGGCTGGTTGTAGCTCATGAGCTGGGCGAATGTGGAGGCAAGGCTCAGGCTTACGGTGAACTAGGGGCACTCCACAGCCAGTTGGGCAATTATGAGCAGGCCATCTCTTGTCTGGAGCGTCAACTGGCCATCGCCCGCGACACCCAAGATCGACTACTGGAGGGCGATGCCAGCTGCGGTTTAGGGGCTGTGTACCAAGCGATGGGAGAGTATGAGACAGCACTGAGATGCCACCAGAGTGACCTGGAGATCGCAGAGGAAGCTGGAAGACCCACACGGCAGGCTCGTGCCTATGGGAACTTGGGTCTTACCTATGAGTCACTGGGAAACTACGAGCGGGCAGTTGTCTTCCAAGAGCAGCACCTTAGCGTGGCAGCTCAGACTAATGACTTGGCTGCCAAAACACTAGCTTATGGCAGCCTGGGGAGAACACACCACGCGCTGCAGAACTATTCACAAGCTGTCATGTACCTGCAGGAAGGTGAGTAAGGCATGGGGAACAGCAGAGGATTGCCTTTGTTGCCTGAGCTGATAGGCTTCGAGTTTGTGAATTAATGAATATAAAATTCTCAAACTATTTGCTGCTAAGCCTTTGCTACATTTTTATTAGGATATGTGCCTGCACGTGTATGTTTGTGTTTTTGTGCTTAGGAGTGCAGGAGGGATTTTGGGCGCGTTTTAGGCATCTGGCTTGTCTCTCTTGCTGTATAGGTATTCCGTTATTTTTGTCAACATAAACCTATGTGCATGCCAAAGCCGTTCTCCTGTTTACTGCAGGCTGTGCTACCAGCCTCTGAATCTACTTTCTGCAAATACTTTTTACAGCGAGTTGCCAAAAGATCTTTTCATGCCGGGGTGGTTTCCACACGTCAGATTATGATGAAAACAAAACCCTCAGCTTGGCCTCTTGAAAATTGATTATCTCAGTCAGTAAAGATGTGATAGGTTGTAGTCCCCCATTTATGAGGGCTAAATAGCCACTCCACCCGCTTCGTGCATGCCCATTAACAGACCCCTTACTTAGGCACTCCCACTGTGTTATGGTCCAAACCCTGTTTGAATCCAAGAAAATTGCAATTGCTATATGGGGTGAAGCATATATTTCACGCTGCAGGAATGCAGCTCCTCCATCTGCCCTCCATTGGCATTATTGGAATTAGCTCGGCCTATGCCTAGCAGGCAGGGCGTGTTTGTTGAACGTTAATGAAAACAAAGGCGACAGGCCGTTCTGTCTTCAACCTGTCCTCCTGCTGTCCCCTACGCTGTCCTTGTAGTGTTCCTCAGTCTAGCTGTGCAAAATGAACACTGCCTTCACAACACTTGACAGCCAATTATTTCTGGCCAACCTACCCAGACCTACCCATTTTTTTTTTTTTTTTAACCAAGCTATTTTTTTTTCAGTCGCTGTAATGTTTTGTTTGTTTCCCAAAAAAGATTAATTGGAAGGAGGGAAAGAAAGAAAGATTCAAACTAGAGCAGACAGTGTTGCTACCATGTGACCTCCTGAGTCAGTTTTTGCGCATCAGTGTGTGCGATATTCACTATCTGTTTGATAGTGACACAGATAATAAGTCTAGTCAGTGGAAGACACGACAGACAAACAGAGTTTCTGTCTTTTAGTTGGACAAAAGTGCAGATGTACCTCTATAGCATTTATATAATCAATCACATGTTGGTCTTGGCCCTTACTTTCCAATGAATCTTCATTATTCTGGCTCTTTTTCTCACCAAGACATTTTCGTTAGTTTTCCAATGGCTGCTTGGTGTGGAAAGATTTCAGAGACATAACTCAACCCTGTCAAGCATTTTTTGGGATTAACTAAAGCAGATATTGTGAACTCTTGGATGCCTCACAAATGGTCTTCCGAAAGAAGCTGTTTTCTGTTTCTGTTTCTGTTTTCTGTTTCACTTCCTGTAGGTGTGAAGGCCAGGTGTCTTTCCCTTACCTGATATATTGTGTCTTCTGTAAATCTACATAAAATGACAAAGCTGAACACAATAGTTTGACACAACAATGCACCCTCTCAACAATTAACACAAAAGGTGGCATTAAATCAATGCCATCATTGTAGCAACTAATGGAAATGCCACAGTTCCGCCATGCTTCATTAATAGAACAACAAATTATGGAATAATAATGTTGACAGAAAACACTTTTTTGAAGCACAACTGAAGCATAAATGAACTTAAAATGCCTGTTCTGAGTATTAAAATAGATGCAGTTGGTAGAAGTTCAAAATAAAATACAAACGATTAACAACCTTTGCACCCTTGCAAAACTTCGGTGAGTTGATGTATTCGTTGATATAAAATTCCTGGAATTTTTGTCAGCATACTACATAATATGCCCTCCCCCCATGTATGTTTTTATAAATCTTGCTTGTACCTTCATAGATTTTATGGTTGTTGCTTCCAAATTATGCAGTTTAATGCATAGACCCTATCATACAAAGACCGTGTGCCATAAATCAGAGGAGGCTTTAGCTACATAACGTATTAGCTTGTGTTGGGTGTTCACTTCATAGTAAGAAAATGGGTAACCCAACAAAGGAGTCTGGAACATGAAGATAATACAACATTGTTTATGTTCCACTCCTTTTGTACTGTTGCGGTCCACATGTGGTCATGATCAAAATGTACTCTGTTGGCCTGAGTGTATCTGTGCCTTGGTGTTTGTGTGACGCATGCATGAGATTTCATGACCTTTTTCCTATCCACGTGCATTTGTCTGAAGGCAGAGGTGTGCGGGCCTTAGGGGCTGCAGAGATTCTCTCACCCAGCTGTCAAGCAGCCTTTAAAGTGTTCTGCGGTTGATCTTCGGGGGGCAGCCAGCCACAGCCACATCTTGGTGTCAGCCACTGCTACGTGACTGTGCCTGCGGGGCGTACCAAAGGCACGCTTGGTGACAGTGACAGACGCTGAGTGATACAGGGAAGGAGAACAGAGGGAACAAGAGCGTTCGGAAGGCAGAGAGGGATTGAGAGAAAGAGAATCGAAAGAAGATGTCAGGCGGGCAGAGAGGCGAATCAGCAATGGGCATGAGTCATAATTCACATGTATTATTTCCCTGTCATATGGAGAATAAAGAAAACAGAGTTGGTTGACATTCCGGCTTGATCATAAAAAAAGCTATCACAGAGCAGCTCTGAGAGGGAAAGACTGTGTGTGTGTGTGTGTGTGTGTGTGTGTGTGTGTGTGTGTGTGTGTGCACGCAGATGAAAGGCTCACAGCTATAGTTGGGATGAGTGAGGGGTGAGACTGTCAGAGAATGAAGAGGATAATTTAGATCTGTTTCCTATCTCTTGCTCCATCGGCTAATGAGCCCTAAACATTGCGGAGTCCCCGCGAGCACTGCAGCCACAGTTAAGATGAAATAGGTAACGGAGAGCGGAGGGGAGGCACAGAGACAGAAGAGGAGTAAGGGAAGTAGAGGGAGAGGGGAGCACAGCAGATGCATGGGTGAAAGAGGGCAGGCGTGCAGGTTGAGGGAGGGAGCGTGGAAAGATAAGGAGGGGGCTAGGGGATTGTTGGTGGACTGTATCAATCTTCAAAGGCTGCCGGCTAGCGTGGCTATAGAGGAGCCATGAAGTCTACGGTTACGTGGTGTGTTGGTGAGGTTTGCGGAATAGTTTCAGGTCATGCTCTGTGTTCTTGGCTTATCTTGTCCAGCCACAGGCCGTTTTCCAGTATTGCCGGGAAAAACACAGTAGAACGAGCGTGGCTTGGCCCATTTTCTACCCTCTCTGACCAAAAGCATGTCTAGACTCCTCCACCACATAAGCGTCCAGAGAATAGACTTATAAGTGCATTTAAGTGAGACTGTGTACGAGCAATAGCGTGTTGCACTCTTCTGGCTGTCTGACAATGCGTTTGACACCTTGTGGGTGACTCAATCTCCTCCTCCTGTCATTATCCTCTGTTGGGTGACATTTTCATCCCATTAATTGGGCATAACCAAGTTACCTGGCAGGCAGGCTGAGGACACATACAAATATGTGACCTACGCAAACTGTGGAAAGCAAAGTGTGGACTTAAATTGTTGAGCATACGCACCTTTACATTTATATGCACATTTATACGCACACTCACATTTATATGCACACCAATAATGCCCAGAGCCTCACAAAATCTCCAGTCTCTCAAGCTATAAAGTAGACAGTACAACTTTATAAGAAGGATTCCTTTATGAAGGGTTTATAAATTGATTACACGTTTGCCAACCCTTTATAAAGACTTCATAAAGTACTATACAGTGGTTCGAAGAAAAAAAAAAGGAACTCTCCCATTGCTAACATGTCAGACTATGTTATGTCTTATTTATGCCTAATATGTCTTATATTCTGTTATTATGTCTCCCATACTGGGTAATGCAAGTGTAAAGGTGACTGGGTGTGTTATTTCATGTCTAGAAGGCTCTAATAATGTTAAAAACTGTATTTAGAAGATCGGAAACAGGTTTTCTATGCTAGCTATGAAAATATTCAATTTATAGAGAAGTAATCCTACTTTGAGGCAATGCATTTATCACGGTCAAGTGATATGAATTGCCTCAATAAATTGTTAATAAATGAATTTTTAAAAAATAATTAATAAATGAGAGATTACTGTAAATTTTTAAGAAATGCTAGAAATAGTGAGCTCACCTTAAATGCCACTGATTTACTCTTTTGCTAGCAATAAATAGTACTGTGTAAGTACCCTACAGTAAAGTTCTTCTTTGACAATAATAAATTGCAGCAGCTTGTCGTGACAGTATTGTTATTTGTTTCAGACACACTTAACAAGTTATATTGAGGAACATCACGTGATAGCATTTGCGTAATTCAACATGTAAATGAGTTGGAAGAAGCAGAAGATAACTATAAAGTGTCAAAGTAGTAGTAGTAACATGATTAGTGACCTCTTTCTAAATAACCCTGTTATTTACACACGTTGTAATAAAGTGGTAGACTGCTCAGTGATTTGCAGTCTGCTATTAAATATAGATGTTTTGTAAATGTTTGTAGACTAAGTCATGAAATAATATGCCTTCTTTTGTGTTAGTATTAAGCGTGTGTTTGTGTTTGCTTAGTCAGTCGATTATCAGCATTGATTGCATTGCAGGCTGACAGCCTCCCTCTATGAGTGTGTGTTTTTGAAAGTTGTCCCAGTGTGAGCTGCATCTAAGAACAGACGCCAAATATCCAAACCTGTTCACGGGCAGAACATCAGTGCCATGCTACGCTTACATCTGCTCTGAATAATTTTCACTCTCGGCCTCCTCTGATGCTCCTTCGCTCACACTTCCTCCCCTCTCTGACAGGCCTGCGGCTTGCAGAGCAGTTGGCTCGGCGTGAGGAGGAGGCGAAGATCCGCCATCGTCTGGGGCTGTCTCTTTGGGCCAGTGGGAATCTGGAGGAGGCCCAACATCAGGTGAAGTATTGGCTCGTCTTTCATTAACTCACCCTGAATCTGAACTCCACCATATGTACTTAAAACTGGCCACTTATAAGCACACATCTGGTCATTGAGATAAATATGCAAAGATGTACACGTTGGAATGTGAGTTCTTAGTAATGCCCTCGTGGTGGGGAAAATAGCCCAACAGGGAGAGAAAAGTCGAGGACAAACAGTATTTGCTTTGCAGCTGAAATGTGTCTGCTGACAATATGCTGTGGAGCGTGTTGAGCTGGTACATGCCGTCATCTCAGCAGACAGATGACTGAAGACTCCTTTTCTATCTGCATGTATTGTTGCAGTCCCAGACCACCACATCACACACACACATCAGATGCGCACTCCTGTTCAGCCCACTGCTCACCTGGCAGGCATGCAATATCCTCTTAACATCTCTTGCAGCAGTCTGTCCGCACACCACAGTTCTTTATGTTTTTTTTGTTTCCCCCCCCCTCGCCTTTGCCAGCAGCAGTGACTGCCACGTGTGCCTACGGGGATGTTATTCAGCCGCTTTCGTTTTGTAAATGTGGTCCAAAACATTCTGTTATGATACACAAAAATGGACATATGTGTTCTGACTAGATGTGTTTTCCATCTTGTGCTTTGTCTGTTTTCAATTTTCTCAAAGACCAAAGCAAGGTGGTGACTAGAGGCTGAGTGTCCTTGAGTCATATTAAGGAATTTTTATTCAATTAAAGCAAATGTTATCCTAGCAACAGATTTTCTTGCACATGTTAGCTTTGCAGCGGAAAAGCCACCTTCACTGCTGAATGTTTGATTTAGGGATTTGCCCAAATATACTAAATTGAGAAGTAGCCACAGAGGGGCGGACTCCAGGCACATGAATATAGAAACTGTGTCTCTCTATAATTCTTTGCAAACCAATCTGATCCAGTCTGATCTTATCCTATTGCTGAAGCCAGCTTGGGAAGGAGCGAAAACACCCTTTCTTTTATTTGCTCTTCTGTTATTAAAGCAGTTTAAAAGGTTGTTAGCTTGTGTTGCACATTCAAACAGAAGCTTAGTTCCCTTGCATTGATGTGCCTTAAGCAAGGCACTTTAACCCTCACCTGCTGACAATTATGCACCTGATTTCTTCTCATAGAGTCCATAATATGATAAAACATCTAGAGTGGTACCTGGGTTTTCATTCTTAATCTGTTCCAAAGCGTCCGTCAAAAACCGAATCGTACAAAAAATGAAAACATTTTTCCCATCGGAAATCATGTAAATCTAATTAATCGATCCCAGACACCCAAAAATATTGACACAAAACACATTTTATTGTCAATATTAATTGTTTTACATGCAGAAAACATTTAAATGACAAATGAAATAAATAAATGAACATTTAACATCACTTTCACCTTTACTGAAGACTCTTGTTGGCAAAGAGAAGGTGAAAAGTGGTGTGGGAGGACGGGATGGCAGAGCCACACGGATACCACCTTTGTGTTTTGCTACAAATTCTTTCTTGAATTCAATAGTGTTTCTCATCGTCTTTATCAAAGTGCTGGCACTTACAACTGTATTTGGCCCCATTGGTTGGGTTATTTGTCAGTCAATCGCAATTTAAACTGCTTCAGTTAGTACAGAGTCAACCGGTGATGACATCATAGAGGGGCGACATAGTCGGACGACTGACTTCCCGTTTAGGAGGTGAGAGCAGACTAACAGACACATTATGTAATAAAGATACATTACAAACACAGTTGGAGACAAGACTGAGTCACCTAGGCAGGGTATTCTTTGTTTGGCCACTCGATTCCGCAGAATGATACAGTACAGGGCATGCGGACTAGTTTGTGTAACATTTTCATTTCAGTTTGCCAAATGAGTGAGCCTTACAGGATACCGTAGTACTGTATCACGAGCTTTGGTGTTGGGTATGTGATCTAAGATGGCTAATAGACAAGCAATGCTGTCAATATGTATCAACGTATCATTACACTGTATTACAAATTTGTTTATCGCAATATTGTACAATAACCGACACAGCATACAAGAACCGAGACAAAATGTTGGTAAATATTTTTGTTGAAAACCGAATCATACGAAAGCAGGGGCATTCGAAAACCAGGGTTTGACTGTATTGTCTTGATGTTTTAAACTGCATCCACATCTTGTAGGGACATCATGTTCAAGCTTGTAGTAGTCCTAAAGGGTGCTGAGTGAAGCCTTCTGCATGTATGCAATCCATTCTGCCTTATGTACAATAATAGTATTGTTGCTGAGCAGAAGTTGCTCAAGTGGTCCTCCAATTGAGATGCAATGGTTATTGCTGGGGTGGGTTGTTGCTGCTGATGCCCTCAGTAAATCCCATGACCCACAATTTCAATTGAAATTCATAAAGCATATGTGCGGAATGAAAGCACTTGACCTTATACTCTATATTATGTAAAATCATTGCTGTGGTGCTTGTCGTGTGCTGTTGTTCACCGGGACACACAGATTGACCTGTTTTGATTTTAATGCTATGTCTGACAACCACTTGGCATTCATATGTTAGAAGACCATGAATCAATAAGTTCATGTTTACTTAAGTTTCAGTTCTCTTCTGTAGATTGTTTACCTTCTACATTTGTCAGAAGGGGGATACCAAGGGGGTGGAGAAGGTATTTTACAGAAATGACTGGAGGAGCTTGTACATCAAACCGACTTCACTGATTTGGTATGACATTGACATTTACCTAACATGCCAGATAAAAGCCATGTTCCAGTCTGTGACATTCTGGATCCATGGCAGTGTTGTCTGTACCACAGCCCAACAGGTCACCGCGGACACAGCACATGTGGGTTTGTCACCACGCCAAGATGCTTTGAGAAATGAGTTTCACTCTTGAAGGGGTGTCTGCAAAATCTAACAAATGGAAGTAGCACTGCAGCAATCAGCCCACAGCCCTATCAGCGAAATCACCCAGGGACTAGCAGCTTCTCCTACTAGCACTAATGCAGCACAGCTCACAGATTCTCTACTGATCTCTACTTTCCACTCCCTCTGACACACTTTGCTGCATGACCTTGGGATATTCCAGATACACTACAGTCTATGCATATGAGTGCTCCTAAAAATCACACTTTATCTCCCTCTCAACTCAAAACCACAGTGTTGATGCAATTCATTTCGCCATGAGCTGCAACCCTTTATTTACTGCAGCTGTTTGTCTTGTGTGACTGTGATTAAACAGTCTGAGCAGGGTGCTTTAGCCTTTGTTTTGGCCCTGGACTCCCGGAAAGTAGCTCTGTAGCACTCTCCGTCATCCTACACCTCGAACATTGGCGCAGGAATAGGAAATCAATAAAGGCTTCTATGAATCAGCACTCCTGGCTAGGCCGGCTTGGGCAAAGTGCAATGCTTCCCACCACCCTTCCTTCCATCATCTCCCTCCTCTAAATGCAACACATGGCACTAAATAAAATCAGCCACTAACAACAGGGGCATCAAGCAGTTGGATGTGTGCCTCCTTAAGATGCCCACATAACAGCGTGCCCTTTTCCATGTTAATTCAAATAAGAACTCAAGAGAAGCGCACTTGTGTTGCATGGCAATTCGTCAATATATTCAAGTGGCTCCCCTGTTTAGACAGCTGGAAAGCATGCTGGAGCGGGGAGGGGTGATGCTACCCCCTAGTGGTAGATATCATTTTTTGTCCATTAGAATTTTTTCTTAACACACACACAGAAAACAACGTTTTCAACAAATTTCGCTTTAAGTAAAACTACAGTGACGGAGATGATGGTTTAATTTACCTTCTTAGACATCAAACTCCATCAATGACACAAAACCAGAGCTGAGTTTTAGTTAGTGTGATGTGATAGCTGAAGACAATGGTGTCTGAATTAATTTTTTGCATTGATTTGCAGCTTTATCGGGCATCTGCACTGTTTGAGACCATCAGACATGAAGCACAGCACAGCACAGACTACAAACTTTCGCTGTTTGACCTGCAAACATCCTGCTACCAGGCTCTTCAGAGGGTTCTTGTGAGCTTAGGTATGTTCATATCCAAACTACTTCAGTACATTTTTTTTCGTCTTGTATGCATTTTGGAGCACTGACGTCTTTACATTGTAGGCCATCATGACGAGGCTCTGGCAGTGGCAGAACGAGGACGAACACGAGCTTTTGCCGACCTCTTGGTTGAGAGGCAGACGGGCCAACAGGACTCAGACCCCTACACCCCAGTAACTGTAGAGCACATTCTGGACACCGTCAACAGCCAAAGAGCCTTGGTTCTTTATTTTTCCATGGCTGCTGGTTATCTGTACAGCTGGCTGTTAGCCCCAGGAGCAGGTAAGAAGTGACTCTGCTTGTGGGGGTGCTTTTACAAGACATCAGTCGAGTAAATGTTTGCATTTAAAGGCTCCAACACAGATTTGCCATGTAAAGTGATGGCCAAAACTACACCATTATTATTTGGTCACAAGGCCACATTTTATGGCTTGTTTATTTTTGCATTCATACCATAAATTAATACTTTGATCAGTTACTCAACAGTTAATAGGCTCACTCACTGTTATTTACGTTTGCCCCAAGTAAATTACATTGACCAAATCCAAAATGATCTGTAGGGGCCGCACGGTGGTCTAAAGGTTAGCAGAGTCACAGTCAGGAGATCGGGAAGATCTGGGTTCGAATCTCCGCTGGGCATTTCTGTGTGGAGTTTGTATGTTCTCCCCGTGTGTGCGTGTGTTTTCTTCGGGTACTCCGGTTTCCTCCCACATTCCAAAAACATGCATTTTGGTTAATTGGCGACTCTAAATTGTCCATAGGTATGAATGTGAGTGTGAATGGTTGTTTATCTATATGTGCCCTGTATGTGCCCTGCGGGGTACACCGTGTGACCAGTCTAGTACCCCGCCTGTCGCCCGAAGTCAGCTGGGATAGGCTCCAGCATACCCCCACGACCCGAATGAAGAGAAGCGGCATATAAAATGGATGGATGGAAAATGATCTGTAAATCAATTTTACTGAAACATGTAGATGATAATAACTAGGGGTGTCACAAGACCCCGTGCCACAAGATCTCACGAGATTAAAACGTAACAAGATTTCTCGCTCAGAAAAAAAATGTCTCGTGCGCACTAGGCCTGGAATGATAAGAAATTAATTAAGCACACATAAATGAAAATGAACTTGATCATTTTGACGGCCTTAATGCGTGTTTGTTTTCTTCGTCTCTCACCTCCAAAAAGACAGCAAGACTGTTCATGCTGTGCATTGGTATCAGCAGCTTACATAAAACAACGGCATGAACAGAGTGAGCTCTTTTGTCAGTCATGCAGTATCTTTGTCTTGGTGGGTGCAGGCTAACATACACACAGAGTGCAGAAGAGTGTAATCTAGTATATAAATTACTAGATTGCAATATATTGTCTTAGATTTTTTAATTGTACTTTAAATTAATGTTAAAATCTTGGCTCGTCTCGTGAGCCCCGTGTCTCGTGACACCCCTAATACTAACTAATTTCGTCTGAAATAAAGTGAGAAAATGGTTGACTTGCTCTTTGTAGCTTGTTTTGAGCTCCAGGGTCATGGAGGCCAGTTTTCACACCATGCTGCAGCCCCACCTGCCACTTCACTGTTAGGATTTGCCCCCCTACCCATACTCCTCAGCCCACAGGGCTTTTGCTTATGGACCATGCTAATTGTTAGCGACACTGCCAAGCAACACTGGCAAATATTTTCACACCTGACAAAAGCCGAGCATTTCTCAGATGAGTCAGAACATAATGTGTCTGTCTGTTTTCATATCCTTGTTGTTGTTTTCTTCCCTGCCTTTGTGTTAAGTTCTACTCAATTTTTTCGTTTTTTTCTTTTTGCGTAGTACATTGTCTTCTCTTGTTGACTACTGACTTGCGCCAGCAAAGGCAGCGGCACTAAGATGCCTGATCTTTTATGAGTCATGAAATTCCAGCATCTTAAGCAAACCCATTTTTCTTTCAGTGTGATTAGCGCATGTCGCACGATTGACATACTGAGCTGTTTGCCACTGATCCTTTGTGCCATGAGGGGAAATAAAAGCCATGACCCATGTCCCATTCCACCAAGCTTTAACATTTGATCAAATCCAACTCATAGTCAACTCAATGAACTTGACACCCCAGCACTGTTGGTACGGATGGAGGCAACACTTCACAGACAATAGAGACCATCGAGGCACTTAATATTGCCCAAAGCTAATAAGGAACCACTTGCTCACTAATCGCCTGCCTGTCACTTCCTCGTATTGCCTGGTATCCAGCTGGCACGCAAACACGGCCCTGTCTGAAGTGGGCTGCTCTCGCTAAAAAGGACTGCAAATGTGGTAATTATTTAGCTGTAAATCACGCTGCATCTTTACAGCCTGAATGGCTATGTTAATACACGTATACAAATGTCACACCAAACAAAACACGTGCACAATGCACTCACACGTGTTTGCATTGACATGCGGCCTGTATTCCAGTTCCCATCACATGCATCAACAATATCCCTGCTCAGACGTCAGCTGCGATCTCATTGTGGATAGCAGATGGCAAACTTATATTTTATTGAATAGAATTTGTTTTATTAATTTTGCTGCACAGATGCACTACTGCACATGGTGTCATTTGTAGCTTTCATTTGACAGAATTCAATATTTCTGCCACAAACACAAAAATATTAGAAATAGATGAATATATTTGTCTATTTGACACGTCATCCCTTCTATTTAACAATAGTATCTATACATTTTATTTATAGGAGCTTTCATGACCCTCGAGGCCATCTAGAAAGTATAAAATATATGTGTTATACAGAATGAGCCTATTTGAAGAGGTGAGATTTGAATATTGTATTGAGCCACGCAACTTTGATTCTATTATATTTATCTATTTGCATTGTGTTGTGTCATTGTCTCAAAGTAAGACAAGTATTACAGAGGACACTTTAGTTACAAGTTGGATTCTCTGCCCTATAAAGTATACAATTGTCACTTCCCGTGTAGGCTAGAACAAATGCATTTATATTTACCTTCCTTATATTTCCACAGGCATCCTAAAGTTCCATGAAGTGTACTTGGGTGAGGGCATATCAGAAGTAGGATCAGACTTCCAGGAAGTGGGTAGCAGCAGTGGTGGAGGGGTGGTGAGCGGTTCATCACTGGAGCAGCACATAGCCAGTGCCCGCGAGGCCCTGGGAGTTGAGTCCTATTACAGCAGGTAAGCTCGCAGTCAAACTCTCTAAGACACTCAAAGTACTTTTATTCTATATTATATAATATATCATATATTATGTATTTATCTTGTAAAATAACTTACAGATGGTCTAGTGGTTCACCCACCTGAACTTTGTGCAGGCAGTGTGGGTTCAGTTCCCTCACGCAGTTCCCACTCAGTGATGTAAATATAACTGTCAGTGTGAATGGATGTCTTGTCTTTTTATGTGCCCTGTGATTGACTGCTGACCAGTCCAGGGTGTTATCCGCCTTTTGCCCAAAGTCAGCTGGGATAGGCTCCAGCTCCCTATGACCCTTAACAGGACAAGCAGTAGAAAATGGATGGATGGATGGCATGCACGGTATAAGAGTTGTACAAAATAAACAGGAGGCTTTTATCCCTTAAGTTAGCCGAAGTGTGCAAAGTGAGAATTATTCCACCCCATTGATCACTGTAATGACAGGTCTACACTGCCTGCCTTTAGTGTGTCTTTCCAGTGGGAATAAATGAGATGGAATAGTGTCTCTGTAGAGGCTCTCGCTCCAGACGGCACCAAACAAAACAATGAATCTGACACACATTGGAAAGAAGAAGAATTCTACTTAGAGTATGTATGGGAGGAAGATGCAGTGGCAAAAATCATTAAAGCAGTAAAAGCTCAACATCAGACAGCAGGGAGTATAACCAGAAGGACGTAAAGGTGTTGGTACATGGAACAAGGTAAATCTACAGTGTAGTTTTGCCCACTGAGATTCATGACTCTGTACTGCTTTTGACATTAGCCACGTTTTCTCAAATTGCTGTTTGAACCTCGCTGACCAGCTGGCCTGCCTGACACCTGCCTCCACCCCCTCCAGAAGGCTGTTCCCTCCTGCCCCATTACTAGCTCATTTATCCCTCCAATGGGAAGCTGCACTCGCAACATTGTGCTTGAATGGGCGCAATATGGCAACACTTACCAGCCCATTCATCCACCATTGTGGAGAGAGAGCAGAGAAGTACCCTGAAATCAGTGAAACCAGATCATGAATGGAACTGAGAAGGATTGAAGGAGGACATGTGTGAAAGCAGTGTTGCTGCATGTTACTGATGACACACCATCCCTTAATGGAACATACACACTCACTGAACACAACATTAGGTGCACTTGCACAATTGGACAAGATTCAATACAAGGTGTGCATCAAAAATTTGGCACTACAAATGTTCAGTTTTGATTGACAGTGTGCGAGATGTATTAACTTAAACAATACCCTTATTTCTGTGGTTGTAGTTTACAGTGGTATAAATTTCACACTGCTAAATGTTTCATACAGTGGTACCTCGGTTTTTGTTATTAATTCGTTCCAGAAGGTCAGATGAAACCAAAATGTACAAAACTCATAGGAAATAATGTAAATCCATTTATATACCCATAAAATATTAGCAAAAAATACATTTTATGTATTATATTACAGTCCAACGATGAATGGATGGAACTCGTTGATGTGGACTTCCCATACACACTGGCATGGTCAAATGCAATGGTGTCTCTCACCTTCTTTATCAAATTGCAGGCACTCGCAACTTTCTTTGGCCCCATGGCGTGTTATTTAGCAGTCACACTCAATACTCAACACACATGCACGGCCAGTGAGTCAGCAACACATAGTGTGCTTTTTTTGGGCACTCAATCTTGCAGAACAATACGGTAAGCTGTACAGGGCAAACTGACTAGTTTGTTATGTGCAATGTACGAAAATCAATGGCAAAAATTTTGACGAAAAAAACAAATCATATGAAAACGGGTGTACGAAAACCGAGGTTCGACTGTACTGACTGCCGTATTTTTTAAAGGAAAACTGCAATTTATTAAATTTATTTTGCCCATCATCCACAATCCCTGTGAGACAAGAACACACAGTTTTTCTCTTTTCTGTGTATTGTAAAGTTATAACATCAGCTTAAAAGAGGCAGGTAATTAACACACACCTATTCCGCCTACAAAGCCCGCTATTAAAACACCTCCAAGAACCTCCAACAACATTTTATTGTTTTTAGGGCTGTAAAAAATAGCGCGTTGACAGCGGTAACTCATTTATTTCATTAATTGCGTTAATTTTTTTTTTACCTTAATTAACACATGCGCATCATGGCCACGCCTCTCTATCATGACCACCGATGGAGGCGTAGTGTAGTTTCCCCACAGAGTCACACAGAGTCTGACACTGTTTTATAACTTTATTCTGACCTGAACACATCAACAGCAGTGCAATTTCAACAACATGTATGTATCACGTCTCTAGTCTGTTCAGCCTCGGAACGAAACTTCCTCATTGTCACTAGACTACTGTGAGATGTATTCAGGGACACTCCGAACATCAAAACAATATTTTTATTATGCGTGTATGTATGGTCTAAATAAACAGAAATAAAAAGAAAAACAATAAGTGGATATTTTTATCACTCACTAACGTACCTCTTAATGCCGAAATACCTTGGAAATCCCAGAAAATACACTCAAAACATGTGAATTCAACCTAGTTATGTGGTGTCGTTGAACGCAACCCCTCATTGCTCATAATAACAACGTTAAAGTGTGATTCAAATCTTCTGCTACTATTAAAGAAACAAGTGTTAGGTAAATACATTTTCAGACATACTGTATGTGCTATCTTTAATTTCAAAATTTTCACTTCATTTGGAACTGGTATTACATATAAATATATATAATCCTGTCCTGTCATTCATTTTTATTTCAATAAAATACATTAAAATGACATATTTCAGACATTGTTGCCAAAAGAGCCCGCAATAAGTGAAATCCGCAAAGTAGCCAACTTCATATTTTTACGTGCATTATTAGCTGCCTCTCTTTTTTTTAATCTGTTTTTATATCTTTAGAACACACAGAAAAGAGAAAAATGTGTGATCATGTCTCATATAAGGATTGTGGCTGATGGGCAAAATTCCTAAAAAAGTGCAGTTTTCCTTTAAAGATAGAATGATGCTTGCATTAGGTTATGCCAGTGTTCATGATGTGTTGGCCTTGAAATGTGTCTATGTCATATATCCTGTATATATGTTTGCGTGTGGAGTATGTCTTTTGCAGTGTATATGGCTCAGGTGCAGGTTAAATCTTAAATTGCATGATGCTTATTACAGTTTTTGGTGCAGCAGAAGAAAGATCATATTGTAGCGTTACATGATAGGCATTTATCAGAGCGGTGGTTCGGTTATGAAGAGAAAGATAGCAGGGTGGGGGCAGTTGACTCCTCAATGGCTGGATCAGCATCATCAGCATTGTAATGAAAGGATTAAGCTCTGCTGGGGCTTTTGGACCAAGACTGTGAAATTAGGCCATTTATGTGTGGGTTGAACTACGTGTATTTTGGGCATATAGGAATGGTGTTAGTTGATGTATCCACTGGGGAACATTGTGGGCCTTTATACTGTATACTTTGCTGAAATGCAGTTCTTGTGCCAACACTGCAGTGACTCTATTCTCATATGTCTGCCTCTTTTTCTTTTTCAGAGGGTGTTCAAGCAGTGAGACAGAAAGTGAGGCGGGAGATTTGTTGGACCAACAATTTGAGGAGTTAAACAACAAGCTTAACTCCGTCACTGATCCCACGGGCTTTTTGCGCATGGTGTCCAGAAACAATCTTTTCAACAGGTAGGAGGATGTTGCACCTGGACATTTGTGTGAGTTTTTTGTGAGAAAAGAAGAAATCTGCTTAAGAGGATTCACTGGTTCATCTGTGAAAGGAGTCATTTTCCATTGTTCAGCCTGTGCAGAGGCAGTATGTGAATCCCCTTATTAAATAGACTGAGTAGAGCCAAGCCTCTAAAGCCCCTATCATCTGTCTGTTCTGATGAGGCGGGTCCATGTGTCCATATACATGCCAGACATCAACACCGGTGTGTGTAGGTATTTGTCTGGCCTGTCTGTTTGTTGGTGCACATAGACTGTGGAGATTTCACTGCGTCTAGCTTGGTCAAAGCATCATTTAATGATTCTAAGCAAAGCACTCATTTACACTGGTGCTGAATGGTAGTGTACACCAATATATTACGGGCATGTGTGAATGTGTGTGTGACTGGGTCATATTTCCCTGTCCTCGTCCTCTATTGAGCCTCTCTTTGATGAGAGGGCAATTCCATCTTTAATTGAGTCTTGGTGCTCATTAAGCTCCTTTAATGTGCTCCTGGTAATAATCCACTCATTCTTTCGGGCCTCAAAAACGCCAGGAAATATAAAGCTCCTTGTGCTGTTGAGTCTATCATCGATCTCAATGTTACAGCAAGAGAGGACAAAGAAAACCTTGTTGTCAGTTCAATTCATACATCTCTGGGTTATGATGATGAACTGCATGGGAACTGCAGTCTGTGCTGCCGTACAGCTTACATGTTCACATTTAGGACCTCAAGGATATAAAGACTGTTGTCCTGCTTCAGCAAAACATAATAATAATAATAATAATAAGTTTCAAAATGGAGTCGATTCTAACATATTTTATAGTAGAATTAAATTAGATATTACAATGGGATTTGAGGTTCATTTGATGTTAGTACCATAAAATGTACATGCATCCACATTTGTGTGTATATATGTAATTATTATTGTGTAGCGAGATTATTTTCTGCTGTTGATATGATCAATATGTCAAATAAGAATAATCAACAAATTATTTTACACAGTGTTTAAAGATATTCAGGATTTTGTCCTTTTTTGGAGTTGCAGTTAGACTTTGTATGTTATATAGATTCCCAAATTAGGCACCCGCACGAGTGAACAATCATTCTCAGCCTGCTTACCCTCTACACTTGACACTCACATTGTTTTGGATTATCCCTTTACTCCTCTCTCATTCTCCCATCCTGTCAGGCTAACAAACGATTGTTTGCTTTCCATCCAGGCTCATGCCAAGGGCTGAGAGAGAGAGAGAAGCAGTGTTGAGAGGCTTTAGGAGAAGCTAGTGGCCTTCGGCTCCCATAAGGGTCGGCTAGATGCCTTTTGGCTAGGGCTCGGAAGAAAGAGCAGATGGAGGCTTGTGACAAGTATGGCAATAAAACCTGGCCCAGTGCTCCTACTGCACCAAAGGTTTTCTACCCTATGGCCATCATTAGCAAGTTCTCAGTATGTTGAGTGTTCTTGCTCAAACAGGGAGCCCAGTGAAAACACATTTGCAGTCAACACATTCCAATTTATTGCAGAAATCATTCATAATGCATAGAAGCTATGGTTTTATATATTATTTTTACAAGCTACCTTTCACTGGTGCCCCTCCAGAATTTTGGAATCCAATGCAACTGCACGTTGTTGCAGACTACCACAGTCCAATACTGCCACCAAGTGGAGACATACAGTATACGGCACTTCAACGTCAGATGCTCTGTGGCATCCATCCATCCATCCATTTTCTATACTATTTATCCTCATTAGGTTAATGAATGAGCTGGAGCCTACCCCACCTCACATTCACAACTACGATATGAAAAATTTTGAGTCTCCCATTAGCCAACATGCATGTTTTTGGGATGTGAGAGGAAGCCGGAGTACCCGGAGAAAACCCACGCACACACGGGGAGAACATGCAAACTCCACACAGAGCTTTTCCAAGGCAGATTCGAACCTGATCTTCAGACCGTGAGGCTTACTTACCACTAGACCACCGTGTGGCCCGTCACTTAACATATTATGCTGTATTTTAACACAGATATACTAGGTAACACCTAACATCTGATATCAAGGATGTTCTCTTGTCAGTCAGAGATTGTCAGCCAAAGAAAGATGAAGGCTGAGTGTAATGTTTTCCACACAACTCTTCAACATACCTCAACATTTGTATTGTAAAATAAGGGAAATGCTCCAGAGAAATAACCGAAAATGAGAAAAAATAAGGGTAATTCTGCTCTTCCACAAGAATATCCACCAGGGGCTCCTAAAACACAAATACAAATACAGAAACTGCAGTGACTAAATGTGTATGTTACTACCTGCTTCCTCTCAACAGCAAATGGCCTTTGACACATGGACTGAATAAGCAAAACAATAAAATGTTTTCTTGAAGCATTTGCTCTGGATGCAATATAATGTTGTATAAAATATGATATACTGTAATCTTTACTAAGATGTATGGGATTTTAATTAAAATGTACTGTCTTTTATTATTTTAAACTTTAGTGTACAACTTTATTAAGAAAATTGGGGTAATTAAAGTGTCTAAACATAATTGGATCAGCAGAGGAAATTTCTGATGGACTGGGATTTTTTTTTTTTTGCAGGAGTTGCCAGAGCATGACCAGCCTGTTCAGTAACACCATGTCTCCTGCCAAAGATGGTTGTTCCTCCCTGCCTCGTCGCTCCAGCAACCTCGGGAAGCCTCCTCTCAGAGCACTTTATGATTTGCTCATTGCACCTATGGAGGGGGTGAGCATTACCTTTCTGAGCTCTCTAGCACTGTGGGAGAGATAAGGCAGCACACTGCGCATATTGTGTTCTAACTGTGCATCGTTTTGCTTATTCTTTTGTCCAACAGGGTTTGATGCACTCCAGTGGGCCCGTGGGTAGACACAGACAACTAGTCATGGTGCTGGAGGGAGAACTTTACCTCATCCCCTTCGCTCTTCTTAAAGGAAGCTCATCCAATGAGTACCTATATGAGCGTTTTAGCCTCATTGCTGTTCCCTCAATCCAGGGCCTTGGATCCTGTACAAAGGTTGAACTTTTTATGAAGATATTTAGACAAAACATGAAACACATTGATATGTAGTGACTTCATAGGTTTTGTCGTCATATTGCTCTGAATGTAACCATTGTTGTGGTGCTATGGCTTCAGGTTCACTCCCGGCGTCCTGGTCCAGCTCCATGTGGTGGTGTGTCAATGGCAGCAGTGGTAGGGAACCCGAGGCTGCCCTCACCTGTGATGGACCGCTGGCTGTGGGGCCCAATGCCCTCTGCAGAAGAGGAGGCCCTCATGGTAGCTGAGCTGCTAGGATGCCAAACTCTGTCTGGCACGGCAGCCACCAAAGAAAGGGTTATGAGTGCCCTAACACAAGCGGAGTGTGCCCACTTTGCAACTCACATTTCATGGAAATTAGCAGCACTGGTGCTAACCCCAAACCCAGACAGCGTGCCCGGTGCAGCAAGTGCGAACGTTGGAGGGGGAACCATTGGCAGAGGTGCCAGGGGAAGGAGAGGAAGTAGCGGACGAGGCAGGAAAGGATCTATTGGAAGCAGTTACACCAATACGGAGCCTCTCCACATGCAGGATGATAGCAGTGACGTGGAGAGTATCTGTGACAGTCCACCCCTACAAGAGTTTCTGTTGACTGCTGCAGATATATTGGACTTGAGGTTACCTGTCAAGTTAGTGGTGCTTGGGTAGGTGGGCTAGATTTGGCAACACATGTAAACGTCAAAGGAAGCTGCATGTCTTACAGTGATAAAATAAACACATGGAAGTCTTCTACTTCTTTCTAATAAGCTGTCTTTTATTGCTCTGTGTCATTAGCTCCTACCTGGAGTCAAGCAGCAAGGTGACAGCGGACGGTGTCGTGGGCTTGACCCGCTCCTTCCTGGCTGCAGGAGCTCAGTGTGTTCTTGTGTCCTTGTGGCCTGTCCCTGTGGCAGCCTCCAAGGTTTTTGTCCATGCCTTCTACACTGCCCTTCTGAATGGGACCAAGGCTAGTGCTGCTCTGGCAGATGCCATGAAAACTGTACAGAGTAGCAAGCAGTACTCACACCCCTCCAACTGGGCAGGTTAGTGTTAGTGATCACCAATTGATGAAAATAACTGTAAAGATTCTAATGGTATATCTTCCAACCAGGGTACATGCTGATTGGCAGTGATGTGAAACTGAACAGCCCCTCCTCCCTGATTGGGCAAGCTTTAGCAGAGATTCTACAGTATCCGGATCGTGCACGTGATGCTTTGAGAGTTTTACTCCACCTGGTTAGACATGAACACACAATAACTGTATTACAATACAAAGATGTGCAGTTCTCATGCTACTATTGTACTCTTACAGGTGGAGAAGTCTCTTCAGAGGATCCAGAATGGTCAACGTAACTCCATGTACACGTCACAGCAAAGTGTGGAAAATAAAGTTGGCGGAGTGCCAGGGTGGCAGGCCCTGTTGACGGCCGTGGGCTTTCGCCTTGACTCTGCAGGCACTGGAATCCCAGCAGCAGTTTTCTTTCCAACTGCTGACCCAGGAGACCGGCTACAACAGTGCAGTACCACTTTACAATCACTTCTGGGTATGTAATGTACTGACATAAGCACAATATCATATGTAGAATGCATCCAAATCAAACAGGTCTCTGTTCTGTTTTTCACTGTTTGAATTTTTTTTTATAAGGTCCAAAATTTTAAAACAATCATTCATCCATTTTCTGCCAAGTATCCTGCATATCCCAGCTAACTTTGGGCAAGAGGCAGGGTACACCAGGTACACCTTGACTGTCCATCCATCCATCTTCTTCCGCTTATCCGAGGTCGGTTCAGAAGGGCAGCAGCTTAAGCAGGGAAGCCCAGACTTTCCTCTCCCCAGCTACTTCGTTCAACTCCTACCGACGGATCCTGAGGCGCTCCCAGGCCAGTTAAGAGACATAGTCTCTCCAACATGTCCTGGGTCTTCTCCGAGGCTACCGGTTGGACGTACCCTGAACACCTCCCCATGGAGGCGTCCGGGAGGCATCCTGACCAGATGCCCAAGTCACCTTATCTGGCTCCTCTCAATGTGGAGGAGCAGCGGTTCTACTCTAAGCTACTCCCGGATGACAGTGCTTCTCACCTCATCTCTAAGGCCCAACCACCCTACGGAGAAAACTCATTTCATCATCTTGTCCTTTCGGTCACTACCCAAAGCTCATGACCATAGGTGAGGGTAGGAGCGTAGATTGGCCGGTAAATTGAGAGCTTTGCCTTTCGGCTCAGCCCCCTCTTCACCACAATGGGCCGATGCAGAGTCCACATCACTGCAGACGACCAGGACGAAAACCACATTGCTCCCCCTGAATCTGAGATTTCAACTATCCGGCGGATCCTCCTCTCCAGAACCCCTGAATAGACCTTACCAGGAAGTGTGATCCCACGACAGTTGGAACACACTCTCCGGTCCTTCTTAAAAATGGGGACTACCACCCCGTTCTGCAAATCCAGACACCTAGACTGGTCACCAGTTAATCACAGGGCACATATAGACAACCGTTCACACTCACATTCACACATACAGGCAATTTAGAGTCTCCAGTCAGTGAGGTCTGAGCCGAGAGTCTAACCTAGAACCACCTGGCTGTGAGGCAAACATGCTAACTACATGTTCTACGTGCTGCCTAATCCAGTGATCATATCTTTAGGTGAAAATTAGGTACATGCACAGGGTCAAAAAGCTAGATCCAGATCAAATTTTGATCTGAATGCATATTTGCATCCATCCATTTTCTATGCCGCTTCTCCTCATTAGGGGGTATGCTGGAACCTATCCCAGCTGACTTCGGGCGACAGGCGAGGTACACCCTGGACTGGTCGCCAGCCAATCGCAGGGCTCATAAAGACAATCAACCATTCACACTCACATTCATACCTATGGACAATTTAGAGTCACCAATTAACCTAACACGAGAAGAGGCATAGAAAATGGATGGACGGATGCATATTTGCACATGATGCAAACAAATGCAATTTAACATGGGACATCTATTTTCAGTCCCTTGGATAGTAGCATGTCACTAATTAATTTTTCAGGTGACAAATGTGCTGTATATAACTTAGCAGAGGTCTGTGTATCACCCTATGTATTTGTGATTGTTTAGGTATTGTGCTTTATCATTTTATGTATCTGCTAGATTGACAAATTATGTCTCTGGTCTTTCTGACCCACAGGTCTGCCACCTCAAGCCCTCCAGGCTTTGTGTAAACTCATCACAGCTTCAGAGGCAGGGGAGCAGCTCATCAATCGGGTATGGACACATCAAATGCACAGGATACATACATTCATGTACATCATTTTTGGAACATTACAGGAGGAGTTTCTGACTAATTCATAGTGAATATGTTTGTCATTGCATAACTGTATTATGTCAGGACTGGCTATGTACTAATGCTCTGGCACCTCTAGCTTCAGTTTAATCTCTATGAAATGCGGTAGTGAAGCCTAACTAACTAGCTTTACTTCAAGTACTGGGTTTTATCTAAAGTCCTGTTCTCTTACACCCACCATGTGATGCCAGAGAATAATCTTAATCTGCATTTTTGTGTAACGCGAGGCAAGCACGTGGTTTAAGTAGGTGGCTACTTATTTGTGGCAACAAGCAGTTTCCGTTGCCTTCATTTTCAAGTAATGTTCTTAGTGTAGGTATCATTAAATTAAATGCATAAAGCTTCAAAATCTTATTTCCAGGCTAGTATATTACACACTGCTGTTTCTTGTTCATTGTTATCCTTCTCATTGACCCGAACCCCTGTGAGCCTTGTGAATGGTCTGTGTGCATGCAATTAAAACCCTGTTCTCTCTTCCCTTCCCCTACTGTGCAATCTGAAGGCTGTTAAAAATATGGTGGCAATGGTAAGTGTGCCTT
The DNA here is from genome assembly GCF_027744805.1 of Dunckerocampus dactyliophorus. Lineage (NCBI taxonomy): Eukaryota > Metazoa > Chordata > Actinopteri > Syngnathiformes > Syngnathidae > Dunckerocampus > Dunckerocampus dactyliophorus. Next base: position 18,479,521 of record NC_072822.1, on the reverse strand, counting down.
CACCTACCTGCACTCTATCCCACACTAGCCTGTTCCTGCCTCACCTTCTGTAAAACCACTATTATGTAGACATAACGCTGTGTTAGTAACTGTATGTTAATTATCTACATGCATAAAGTAGCGTAGAAAAAATCTACTGCATTCTATTGCAAACATGATCATACGTCTGTCTTATTGCAAAGATTAAATGCATTTGGGATGTTTTACAACCTTGGGTCAATGGTGGCAGAGGCGATAAAGCTATGATTTAAAAGTGAAGTGAGGATAAAAGCATGTTGCTACGTCATGTTGACAAAGGTGTCTCTGTTCCCAGCTAAGTAATCCCCAAACAAAACAGGCCAGGACACGTGTGGCTCGCCATAATGTTCTCTTGCCCTTAAAGCCTATTCATAGCTGAAACAGATCAACGCTTGTTTGTAAATGCTGTAGCTATACATATGTAGGCCTTTTTATGAACTTTAGTGAATGTAAAAACAACTATTTGGCTGGTTACACTGGATTATACAAAAAAAATAAACCCCTTCAATATCCTCGAAAAAAAACATTTAATTTTTAACCAGTACAATCAATGTTTTTCCCTCTTATGTAATTGCAACTTTTCTTGTTCTTTCTCTCTGTGTCCTATTTTAGCTCCACCAGGTGCTAGTGCAGCTTCAGACTGGTGAGAAGGAACAGGACTTTTCTCTCCTGCCCATTCAGGTGTCTATTAGTGTGCAACTTTGGAGGTTGCCAGGATGCCATGAATTTTTGGCTGCGCTTGGTGAGTCAACTCCTTCCCAACCGAAGCTTCCCACGTCACATCCAACAATCCACAGTATGTAATTTGTTTATATTGTCATGTGTGTGCAGGTTTTGACTTGTGTGAGGTCGGCCAAGAAGAAGTGGTGCTGAAAACGGGCAAGCTAGCCAACCGCCGCACATTGCACTTTGCTCTGCAGTCTCTGCTGGCACTTTTTGGTTTGTATTTGTGTTTTTAGTTTTATGTGTCGTGCTTGATGTGCTGTGCTGGTGTATTAATATTTGTTCATCATATCATACAGATTCCACAGAACTGCCCAAGCGTCTGAGCCTAGACAGCTCCTCTTCCCTTGAGTCTTTGGCCTCAGCACAGTCTGTTTCCAACCCCCTGCCAATGGGATACTCAAGCCTTCCTTTCTCTCCTCATTGCCTGGACAATCAGGCATCAGATGCCATCTCTGTCTATAGCCTCAGCTCTGTGGCCTCCTCCATGAGCTTCGCTTCAAAGTCCGACAGCGACTTCCTCAGCCATCGGCACCGCAGTGGAGCTGCAGCACACTACGCGGCTCACAAGCACCCTCATGTTCCCCGTAGCCGCTCCTCTCCTCATGGAGCAGCAGCTGCTATTTCAGGAGCCCGAGGGGAGGAGGAGGAATATGAGGGCTTCTCTATTATCAGTAGTGAACCACTTGGGAGCCACTGTGACTCTTTACCCTTGCCACCAGGCCACAGCCAGCGGCACCACCGAGGAGGCAGAGGGCTTGTTGCAGGGTCCAGCACTGGGGCTGGAAGAGGTTACTCTGTATCAATTTCATCAAGAGGCAGTGTCAGCACCCCGACTTCCCCTGTCAAAACATGCCTCGTTCCCAGTCCAAACTCACCATTTCAAAAGGTGGGTAAGGTGAGCAGCTCTGATACAGGTGAATCTGACCAGTCCAGTACAGAGACCGACAGTACTGTTAAGTCTCAAGAGGAAAAAACTGCTCCTCTTGACCCTCAGGAGTTGGCCCAGAAGATTCTAGAGGAGACTCACAGCCATCTACGTGCTGTAGATAGTCTACAGCGAGCCAGGGCAGAAAGTGGAACTGCAGGAGGAAGTTCCCCAAGGAGTAGCGCCTTCCGCTCCTCGGAAACGAGTGCTTTCAGCCGTCCTAACAGCAGCGCTAGTGGCAGAGCTCAGTCTTCCCCGAGACCCAAACCTCCCTCCCGTTCATCTTCGCTGCAAAAAATTAGCTCTGGCTACAATAGTCCTGCTGTCTCTGAGTCCTCCCAAAAGGACGGCAGCCATCCTTCGCCTACTTCCGACAGTCATTCACAGTTCAAATTGAAGTACCCAAGTTCCCCATACAGTGGTCACATATCTCGTTCCCCAAGTAACGTATCTCCCAGTTCTGGTCACCAATCTCCAGTTGGTAGTGCTCCATCTCCTGCCCTGTCCTACTCCTCCACAGGCTCTGCCACATCAGCCGATACCCCAGACCTTGACCGATTAAGAAGAGGGGTCATTGATGAAAAGGTCCAAGCCATTCATAATCTGAAAACCTTTTGGGCTAATGCTGCAGCCCAGCAACAACAGCATCTCGGCCCTGTCAAAGCTGTTCACAGCTCTCCTAGTCCTCTGGCATCTGCCAGTAGGGATGTACTGAGCCTTCTAAACCTCTCTCCACGGCATTGCTCCCCTAATGATACCCAAGACAGCCTGGAGCTGCGGGAGCTTGGACTGCGGTCAGTGGAGAGGGGGGGAAAGAACTCCAATGGGCATCACTGCTCCAGTCCCAAGAAAGGGGCTCCATCGCCTACCATTTCTACAAGCAGTAGTCCTGGTGCTCGTTCGATCAGACTGCCTGCTGGGAACGGATACAAATTCTTGTCGACTGGAAGATTTTTCCCTTCTTCGAAATGCTGAGAAATCCACTAATTACTGCCCAGTGAGCTGAAGAAGTAGGTCGCTTTTTGAGGGCCGTGATTGGCCAGCCAAGCTTTACAGACAGTGAGAACGATTGATGATTGGTCAGTGTGATTCACATGCCTGCAGTTTCGTCTGTGCCCAAAACTCTGTAACTGGCAAAGAGAAATACTCAACGACCTGATACTGTGTTTGTGTGTAACTTTGTGTCAGGTAAATGTAAATGCCATTTGGTCTTTTCCCTGAAACATTATTGTTTGTGTGGGCCAAGATGCAGCAAATATGACTGATTTCTTCCATTTTACATTTGTTTTTTAAAAGAATTAATGGTTATTATTGGTTGTTATTGTTATTAATATTATAATTATTATTATGTTTGTAAATTAATTCCAGTGTTTCACAATCAGTATTAAGCGTTTTTATATTATTAAAAAATGAAGAAACATGTACCGTGTAAAGATGGATAGAGTGGAAAAAAAGATTTAATATTTTTTATTGAAGTCAAAAGGGCATTTTGCCTGATTTCTTTGTGAATTGAGTGTCTGCTCTGAAGCATGGATTCTCTTGCTATTCAATGTTAATTAAGACGTATGACTTTTTAGCCCATGATTTTTTGAGGTTAAGATCAAGGTTCCATGACAACCATCTGTCATTTATCAGTAAACTGTTTCAATAAAAACAAACAAAAATATCATCTTTTCTCTTTTGGATCATTTTGTGGTCTGCAACTACTATAGCTACTTGAATAACCACATTATCTGGTGTCAATGAATCATAATGAGGGTGTATGCACTCACTGGACACTTCATTTGGATTTAATCGATTACAAATGTGCCTTAACAATCATGCTGATGCAAAGCAATTCTACACCAGTTAATCTCTCCAACAATAGCATCATCTGTGTTGTGCATGTGTACCTAATGATGTGGCTTGAGGGGTTATATAATGTGCATCCCTTTGCGACTGTTCTGATGTACATTGCATGCAAAATTCTAAGAATAAAAATGTAATTGTAGGTTGGACACAAACGTGTTGTTGCATGCAGGGGGTCAAAAGCCAAAGGTTGCTTCTGGATAGTATCAACAACCCAGCTGGAAGCAGCTGTCAGGCTGCAAGTGAAATGATTTAACATTCACCCTCATTAACGTTTGTGCATCGAAATTTCATTACTTTTATCCCAAAGTTAATAAATTGGGGATTAATTTACGTTAATTTGTATGCAGTTTTAACTGTAAAACAAATGAAATAGAAATTGATTTGATTGGCTGATGTACACAAGTGAGCGCGTCCAGCGAATCATCCACAGCGAGGGGCGGGATTCAACTGTCAGCAGCAATCAGCGGTAGCTACAGGCTGTGCGGTCAGTCGGAAGAAATACGACGAGATGGTCATCACCAGGGAATAGTAAGTGTGATATTGCTGTCTAGACATTCTTTTAGACGTCTTTTAAAACCATGTCAAACCATTTAAAAAGGATTTTAGATTGTGGGTGGTGAGGGTTGATGGGTTGCACACTCGCTCGGAAACTTTTCATCATTGTGTGTCATACACACGAGGGAAGGGTGGGATTGCCCAAGCACTACTCCGTGGCCTACCGGCGTTGACAGATGCCGTTAGCTATCTGTTTCTCATATGTCCATGTAGAGTAACTTACATATTGACATGTAAGGGCATAGCTTACGTGCGATTTTACAATATGAAAGTGTTGCTCCTCTTCCGTGAAGTGAAACTTTGTCTAACTTGAACCATACGTTAGCTTCCGATTCCCGAATGCTAATAGCTAGCCATTTAACAGGAGTGGGCAGTAACCTGGTGCTACTGTAGTTATCTCCACTCCATTAACGTTGTGTTAATGGCAGGTTATCTTGTCTTACGTAAAACATGTTGTCATACATAGTTGACTACCCTCTGTGTCCGTTTTTGTGTACTAAAATGTATTGTATTTCGTTAGCTGTAATGTCTGCATTCACTAAGGGTTTACGTTGTGCTAGTTAGCAATTAGCCATGAGTCTTTAAGTTTGGCCAAACAAAACCCGTAGAATCAAACAATCGTATTTGAGGTGCTCGATATTGGCTTTCTTACCGATACTGTTCAGCTCTTCATTTCCAATACCTATATCGGCAGCTGCTCTTCCCTCAAAGTAATGTCAAATCACATTAACTGTAATGAATGAACACATTATGCTTCGTTTACTGTGATGCCACTGGATGCAATCTAATTTGGAAGTACCGCATAGACTTTAATCGTACCCACGTATATAAAAACACAGTGTGCACAATATAAAATTTAGATTTTAGTCGTCTCAGACATAAGACTCACAATCGGGAATAATCTGTCATCCTACCTCAAAAACTGTTCATACATCTCGCAGTGAGACAGGATGAAAGTTCAACAATGAAGGTGTCTTGTGACTAAACATGGTCTATGACAGATATCAAGCCTGTCTTGAAATTTTGTTCAATCAACTCCGGTCAGTGTAGGACAGCTGTCATCAAACCAACCAATGGGAACATGCCATTAAATGACATAGTACATATAACTGTGTCCAGAATCAGTCCCTATCATCAGTGCCAAACACAAAGGAGATGGAGGCGGACCATTCTCAGAGGTCCACTGTGGTCATGTTAGCTGGCTAAAGCAAACGCTAACAGTCTATGTAAACTTGCATTAACGTGGTTCACCTCCCACTCTTTAACGTCGACATCCCAAGTTGGCACATTTTCCCTTGCCACAAGTGTAAACTGTCTTTCTCCCTTTTCCTTCTTTTCATTTCTTTTCAGTGCACCTAAATACCACAAACAACCACTATTGCCACCAGTGCCATGACAACAATTTGTATCATCGGTGGCCGTACATCAATGACACTGCGTTTTTAGAGGCTATTTGCTCCGTCGTAGCCAGAATTAACAATCTACTCATTTCACAGCATGCAGTGTAGCTTGCATCCTTCTTTATAAGACTGACAAATATCGTACAAGATTGTGTTAGCATTTCATTCGTTAGTTTTGACTTAGGTGCTTAACTTGTACAGTGTGAGTTTAAGACCAGCTTCACACCTAAACTGTTCCAAATTATTATGCAAATAGGGTTTTACAAAGCATGGAAACATTCAATAATTCACAAAACTCAAACGTGATCATTGTACGGTGAAGAAATTTGTGGCTGATTGAAATGACAGCCGGGATTGTGCTGATAAAGGCATAATGGGAGGTTTTATGCCAGACAAATTCATCGACTCGAGAGCACCTGCTAAAAAGCCATTACAAAGCAGCAAACACGTATTTGAAGCTGCTGGTGCCTCTGAAGTCCCATGAACCTCAAGGTGTAGGATCCTTCAGAGGCTTGCAGTTATGCATAAACCTAATATTTAGCCACCCCTAACCAATACTCACAAGCAGAAATGTTTGCAGTGAGCCAACAAATACATGAAGATTAATTTTCAAACAATCCTGTTTACTGATGAAGGCCGTGCAACCTTGGGTGGTCTGGATGGATGAAGTAGAGTAAGGCCAGCATATCTCAACAAGGCTGTGATGGCAGCAAGGAGGTGGCTGTGTCATGTTTTGGATCTGAATCATTGGGAGAGAGCTGGTAGGCCCATTATTGTCATTGAAGGTGTGAAAATGACCTCAGCAAAGTACGTAGAGTTTCAGACTGACCACTTTCTTCTATGGCACAATATGAAGAACCGTACCTTCTGTAGCAAAATGACCTTCATGCATGGCAATGCGTGCTTGTTTGACTTGCTTCACATGTCCACTATTATCTAAGACCTTTCCCCTAGGATTTTTTGGTGGTGGGCTGCATGGGAGGGCAGACTTCCGCCGCTGCAGCGTCTGCAATTATTATTTTTTTTTTCAAATGACAGAAATTTTTTTTATGACTTATTTATTTATTTCACTTTTTTCGACAACTAGCCGAACATTTAAACCGAGAACATTGCAAAACTGTTGCCGAGAGCACTGTCAGCATGAAAGTGGCACTTTATTTCCAAAGCACATCTCTACAAAGTATGCTCATTTGTCATTAAGTAAAGGTGGCATGTTTGAATAGAACACTTATAAAAAAAAAAATAGTAAGAGGTGAAGCAAATATTCTTTTAGTGAACTACTCAACATCAGCTGGTGAGCTACTGCTAGCATACGTTCTACCTGTTGGAGACACCTGTGATAGCGCCACTGTCTAAAGCTGTACACACTACATGTTTCTGTTGCACAACTTTGACACACAACTAGTGTTTTGAAGACAAGCCATAAGTATTATAATGATAACAAGAGAGCAAGATTAAGTGACACATTTAAAAAAGTAAGTTGTGATGATGATTGATGTATCACATGAACGTAATAGCCACTTGTAGCGCCGAGCTAGCTAGATGCCGACTGCCAGACATGTAAACAAAACGCCGGAAAGTGGAATGATATTGAAACGTGAGCGATCACACACGCTAGCATAGATAGCTTTAGCATGTGACAAGCTGTCGTCAGTTGACTACACGTTTTACAGCAATTCCCGTGCATGCTTATGAAAATAAAGCTCAGTGAAACATTTTTATGATCGTTTTTAATCTAATCGTGGGCAATATCTATATCCCTATCTATTAAAATTGTTTTCAAGTTTAAAAAATACCACTCATTTTTAAGGTGTGGCGGCTTTTATTTTGGAGTGGCGCACCGCTGCGATCAATTACATGTAGTGGAAACCCTGTGCAGATATTGAGAGTGCCATTTCACTTCATACTTCCCATGCAGGACTTCTAGGGGCTCATACATTCAGAAGTTAATGTCTTCATGCAAATCATTTTGAAAATGTTCCAAGTAATTTATTTGTTTTGAAAGAAGCTCCATTGTAACATAAAATGTAGTTTAAGCCCTTGTATTGAGTCTAGTAATGTGATGCATGTTTTGATTCTTATTTTGTTTGTAGTCAACTTTTTTTTTTCACTTAATGTTTGCTTAATTTTTCAGCTGTTTGCAAATACTCAGTGGCTGCATATAGAACTTTTCAATAGCTAGTAAATATGACTCATTGATATTGGTAAGATGTTTTTGTGAATATCCATCGATTTTCTATGTGCTATGCCTTTTTATAAACACATCATGTATTAGTTGAAAAACACATACAGTATATGGGGTTGGAATTGCACTGCTGTTGTGTTCAGGTCAGAATAAAGTTACAAAAGAGCGTCTGACTGTCGTCATAACAGCCGTGGCTTGCCATGATGCGTATGCGTTAATTATGCAAAAAAAATTAACATAATTAATTAAATAAATTAGCTGATGCACTATTTTTGACAGCCCTAATAAATACATTATTTAAATACATGACTATAACATACATTTGATGCAAGTAATATCCATCACAATGTGTGTGTAGTCCTTGCCAATGCTAAAAGTCAACATCACTTAGCATAGGAATTAATTGTTATTTGTTACTGTGGCCTTTTTGTTTAAAACTCTTGATGAAGAATGGAATTATTGTCTTGTCTGTGATCCCCAAATAATCATTTTTTTGGGCACAGTTTACCAAACTCTAAAGGAAAAGTAAACAGTTAATTAAGTTAACTTACTGAGCTTTTTAACAATATTTGAAGAATATAGTTAATTTATGCCAAATTAAGCCTTTCCACCAAGGTCTAGCAAGGTTCCTGACATGCTGCTCAAGCAAGCAGTGTGTCCAACTGGGCAGTAATGCCTTTAATGAGGGAAATTGGTGACATCACATTCCTAGGATCAAATGCTTTATACTGTGTTGAAACTGACAGATGTCTAACTCATGAATATAAACTATCTAACTCTCTCTCTCTCTCTTTCTCACCCTCTCTCTCTTACTCTCTTTCTCTGTCTCTTTCTCTTTTGCTGGACAAGCCGTGTGGTTTTACCCTGTAGTGTTGAGGAGGTGAGTCATTTGTTTCCTTGAATGGTTAAAATTGTTGTTCCTTTGTGTCCCCACTATGGGATATTCTCACACTTGTCTAAAAATAATTTAACGACTGTAAAAAAAAAAAAAAATCGAGAAACAAACACCACCTTTGTGAACAATTAACAATGTGCATCTTCATGACAGACAAAAGTTTTGTAACACTGCTTTGGACAGCTTGTCATCTAACATACAACGTATACTTCTCTATCATCTCATCTTGTGGATAGTCCCTAAACTTGTGCAGAAAAGTTAAAAATCAAAACACGTTCAATAGGGGTGTCGCGAGATTAAGACTTGACTAGATTTCTCGTTTGGAAATAATCTGTCTCCCGAGAACAGGGCAGCCAGAAGCCATTCAGATTGAGAACTATGGCATTGCTACTATGAATGATAATACAGTAATATGGAAGTGGCAATGTGCAAGGCATTATTGGAACCGTACATTAAGTGCTTAATGCACACTCTAGACCAGGGATCGGCAACCTTTACCATCAAAAGAGCCAGTTTGCTTCCCCTTTCAGTAAAAAAAAAAAAAAAAATAGGCGGGAGGCACAAAACATTACACAACTCATAAACTTGTTACAACCACAAAATTCATCAAACAGAAGTGTGCCTACATTTGTAGGCCTACTCTGAAACCATTTAAACACTTTACTCTGTAAGTCTTACTGAGTGATTCCCATATACCCCATAATATATCCCATAACAAAATGTAGCCAACTTTAAGATAAAAAAAAAAAGTCCATCAGAGTTCACAAATCTGCATACCTGTGCTAAATTGTCATCAGTAACCATTCTATTGGTCCTGTTCTTGACTGTCTTTGGAAAAAAGAGGCTTTCTTTGATTTTCTCAATCATTTCCCTTTAAATTTTTTAATTCGGAGAAGAGACGCGCTGATATTTTTATGAACGATTCTTTCATGTATTCTCCATTTATGAATTGTTTCCCATGTTATGTGCAGTCCAGTGGCGATTTTCTCACGAAATCTGGCGACTTTCCAAACCCTATTGGTGACTTATTTTCTCAAAAGCGACTAGTGACAAATGCAAAGACTTCTCCTGATGTCGCTGGGAGATTTTTTTCTCTAAACTCCCTCACCTTTTTTCTCTCCTGCGCAGTGAGACTAGGTCCCCCTCCCTTGCTCATCCCATAAGCAGTCAGAATGCAGTCTAGATGTGTTCACGGACTTGCGGTGCGACGGATATTTCACATTCTTTTCGAAAATGCACATTTCCCTTACTTTGGTGTTGAAAAAATTCACCGCACTTGGTGAAGGGAGCCACATCAAGGAGGCTGAAGAGCCGCGGGTTGCCGACGCCTGCTCTAGACCTTGCAATCCAACCTACCTCAGAATTCTCAGCAATCAGCAAGTGACATGTGGCTGTTGTTTCATTGTAAAACTTCCAGGAACTAAAAACGGCTTGTAGGAACAGCTGTCACCAAGTAGAAGCTCTAGTAATTCTACATTTGATCAAGGTTGCTGAAGATTCGTCAGATCAAAACACGTATATGTTTGGACTTAATCACACCCTTAAATCACAGAGCGGTTCTATGTGTGCTTGTTATATTTGGCTGAGCGCACTGTGCAAGCATCAGCGATCACCTCATAGGTAGAAGAGGTCCATGTTAACAATTTTAGCGACATGGTCGCTATATTTAGCTAGTAGGGGTGCGCATTAAAAGGGAAGTGTTTCTTGCTTGAAGTAACCGCAGCGCACACCTCCGATTGTATATAAGTATCACAATGCCAGTCTAAAAGCTGCATAAACCCCTCCACAATGCAGCTCGACAGAGCCAAGAAGGTAGAGCTTGGACACACTCCTCCATCGCCTGGCAACACTAGCCTTCCTAGCAAAACAGACAGTCTGGCTCGCCAAACACGCACAGGTGTCCAAAGTGTGGCGCAGGGGCATCTGTGAAACCTGGCTAATGGCAGAAATAAAATAAACAAAAACCCTGCAAAAGTGTAAAAATAGAGCAAAAAGGCATAATGTAACTACAAAAAGTTACAATTTTGATACTAATAACTACTAGCAACTAATATGACAAGACAGTACGAATTACCTGTGTGAAAATACATGTCACAAACGCCAATACTGCAGCTTTACAAAGTGAAAGATGACATATTAAAGGAAGCATTGCATTACTATGATGTAATGTATATTATTATTATATATTATAACTGGGTAAAATCTCGTCTTGTCTCGTTCTCGTGGACCCAATCTTGTACATTGTCTCGTGAGTTGGATGTCTCGTGACACCCCTAACATGCAGAGTTTTAATGGTTGAGTCATTGTACACTATGCTAATGTCTTACATGACGTCATCCATAAGCTGTTACAAATGGCCTCAGAATTAATATTTTGATGCTTGGACATTTGGGAGGTTCCACTGTGGCTGAGATTTTTTTTTTTTTTTTTTTTTAAATCGATTGAACATGCTCAGTCAGTCTCTCAACCAAATGTCTAATTTTTGTTTAAACTGGTTTGATGATTGTGTTACAGTATCAAGTGGGTCAGTTGTTCTCGGTAGCAGAAGCAAGTAAAAATGAGACAGGCGGTGGTGAGGGGATTGAGGTACTCAAGAATGAGCCATATGAGAGAGATGGTGAAAAAGGACAGTATACACACAAAATCTACCATCTGAAAAGGTTTGTGGTCTGTTGACTTTTTCTTTTCAGTGTAATTGCAGTATGGCACCAGCTAGTGGCAGTATTGTCATTATTGATATGTGATTTACAGTAGTAGCAGAGCACTATAGCAAATGTTACTTATACTTACACCAAATGTATTTCTTTGTCCTCCCCCTACAATACTCCACAGTAAAGTTCCAGGGTTTGTTAGGTTGTTGGCACCAGAAGGTGCCTTTGTATTTCATGAAAAAGCTTGGAACGCGTACCCCTACTGCAAAACTAGTGAGTCCTGTTTGCATAGTTGACATTTCCTTTATACTTTCCACCATTTTCTGAATGATTATCTTTACTCACTGTGTTTGAATATATTTCATAACTAACATGTTTTTCTTTTGCCTCCTTATGACTGTGCTTTATCAGTTGTGACGGTAGGTGTCGTTTTAATTGCTTCTTTGTATTTTGATCAATACATTATTAGATGATAATTCAGTGCATTCTAATACTGTAATAAAAATAATAATTTTTGCAGAATGAGTATATGGAAGACAATTTCTTCATCAAGATTGAGACGTGGCATAAACCGGACCTTGGAACACAAGAAAATGTGAGGATCTTCGCATTACACAAAGGAAATACACAGCATCTTAGTTTGTGTATTGGCCTACATATGCATTTTTCAGGCATTATGTATTTTATTTTTATGTTTATTCTTTTAGGTGCACAACGTAGACCGTTCATCATGGAAGGAAGTTACGATTGTGCCTGTTGACATTGCAGATAGAAGCCAAGTTTCCTCTGCTGTGAGTAGTAATTCATTGGACTCACCTAAATTTAAACCTAAAAACAGTTTTACGCCTTCATGTGGACAAGCATTGTTATTGCATGCTTATCATTAAACTGAACACTTCCTGTGAAGAGATTATCTGTTTTATGTCCAGTGTTTTATAAAAGCTTTCACATAGAATTCTAATCCAACCATCATAACAGTGGAACTGTTTGATCGGCGAATGAAACGTTTTATATAATGTATGTAATTAAACATACCATATGTTAATTTGAGATGATGATGTGATAAGATTTCTATGATTTTTGCAGTTCAGGGGGAAAAAAATTCAACATTTCTAAGATTTTCTGTAGTTACATATTATTGCTGTTATTTAATATCACATTGCCTCATTACATTTTGGCGGTGTGTGTTTGGTAAGTGGTATGACGTATCTGTGTGTGTTTGTGTGCACGCACGCATACGTGTTTGTTTGCTTGGCCAAGTTAACGAGGTGGGCATGTTTGCCTTTCTGGAGGAGTGTGTTGTGTCTGAGGGCCCTATCAGCCCTCAGCCTCGGGCATGGCTGCAGGGCCTGGGACGTACCGCCGGCACCGATGAGTTTGTTAGTGTAATTACAGTTCGCAGTTCTTCATATGGCAGAACTATACAAACACGCACACACTTGGGCTCTAACACACTCTGGTTTACTTGAGTTGCTCCTTTTTGTCTGCCATGGCACATCGATTCACAGACCTCATTAGTGCAGCACACTGCATTGTTGTACGACTCAAGCGCTCAGCATTAAAACAGTCAAATTAGCTGTGTGTGTGCGCATGTGCCTCTATATGCGTGTGTGTTTCACACATTTTGCACCCTCATGTTGGCTGATAGCCCTGAAAAATAGCTTTTAGCTGCAGGCACATCATGATTTATTTAAAATTGCTGGGCCCTCGAGCAATTGATAAGTTGAAACCCATTTGATATATTCAAGTTTCTATTTCTCTTGCCCTTCTCATGAAGTTAATGTATGTGCTCTGTATGCTCAGTGTTTTTCAGTAGGATAGACAATACATGAGTTATTACAGCTGGCATCTTTCTGCATTTCATTCACACAAGCAACAGTATGATCAGGATATGACAAACATGCCAAACTTTGTGTTTATTTGTTTTAATAGTAGGGGTGTCACAATACACTCAGCTCACAAGACGAGATGATACACGATATTGGGTTTACAAGAAGAAGACAACGACAATGTAGGACTGGACAAACAGACTTTTATTTAACTGAATTGTAAAGGCAACAGATTGCAGTAGATTAGTTTTATGTTTACACAAAAGAGCTACAGCTTAGTGTTCGGAAGAAGGAAGTAGTGAATTTCTGAAATAGTATCACATGTTTTGATATTGGCCGGTACGATATTCGATATATTCATAGTCAATCATAGTCAATCATTCATAGTTTCATTACTTATTTTGTAGTGTGGAATATTAGAAAAGACTTGATCAAGTGATATTACTCAGAACAATAATCAGCAACACTGGGTATAAGAAAAAACTGACCCATTTACTTTATGCATCTGGGGTATAGTTTTATCAGACACATCGCAAACTGACCAGTGACACTGAGAACACCAAGTGCAGCTGGGATTGCGAGGTTTATAGTGTGCGCCAAGCACGTATTGTGCGGTTCCAATCCTGCCACTTCCATATTAACTTTATTATCATTCATAGTAGCAATACCATAGTTGAGTCTGATAGACTTCTGGCTGCCCTGTTTCTTGGGAGACGGCTTTTCTCTTAAACGAGAAATATCGTCACGTTTTAATCTCGTTGTACTCTGAATTATTAGCTTTTATTAAATGTGGAAATGTTGATTGTTTTCAAATGACTTTTCCCACGCTTGTTGAGTTTGAAGCATGTTTGTTTGTTTTTAAGGGGATGTATTGTATGCCTTATTAATTGTCAGTTGTCACCTAGGATTACAAGACAGATGAGGACCCCGCCATATTCAAGTCAGTTAAGACCGGAAGAGGACCACTTGGGCCTCACTGGAAGGTATTTCTCATATTGGACTTTTGTTTGGAACATGGTACAATGTGTCTTGCAGTTGTCATTTGTCATTACAGTTAATATTGTCCTTGTCTTCTTTGCAAATCAGAAGTTGAACAGTGGACCGGAACAGATTGTGCTCAGCCTTAGAGTATTCAGCTTTTTTTTTCCCTCCCAAATATTTTATTGTCTCCTAACGATCAATTCAATATGCTCAATCAGCTGGGGAAAAAAGGTGGGCAAGGGCTGTATTTTTCACAACTACGTCCAGACGTTTAGGCCAGGTGTCTCATTTATAAAAGCAAAAAATGGGACTTGGAAAATTGCATATGCGGACATTGTGATTTACTAAAAACAACTTTGCGTGACATTGTACATACCAGCACACAAACAATAGAACTGTCATACACTGTTCCACTCCCGTAGAAAATATCACTTTTTTTGTGATTATTTTGACGTAGATGTAAGGTAGTGAATGTGAATGCTGTAAAATGTCTTAATCTTGCACATGATGAATGCAACTGATTACACTCTTATTGCCATCACCTGTGGCTTTGAAAAAAATCTTTGGCAGTGCAATGAACGTGAAATTTAAGGTTTTTACATTTTTTTCCACTTCATATTCAACTTCCTCTGTGTCAGCGCAGCATCAATGAGTTGCCACTTGCCATATGTTTTTAACTTTTAAAATTGCTGTAAAATCAAACAAAATCTACATGTGGTCCTCTGTTTACAGCATTCTGTATTGCGACATGTGGTAATGAACGTGCTCCCATAAGTTTTGGTCCGTAAACGCAAGACTTGCTTGAGAACTAGTTACAGGGTGCAGCAGCGGCGGAAGAATACACTATACAGTCGCTTGACTGTCACAACCATCATTAAGGATAAACATTGTATTTTAACGTCTACCTGTACGTTGGAAGGACGACAAGGAGGTGATTAATAAACAACCTCTCTATTGCAAAACAAAAGTGCTTACAGTCTGTCAAACCACACCATACCAACATCAGCAAACTGATGTTGGTATGTCGTCTCTGCATTCAGCTGTCCTCCTCGGACTGCAATAGGTAAACTACATTCATAGCCATGCTGAAAGAAGCATTAGTGTCATCTAGCATTTCAGAGGCACTACTGAATTAGAAATAGTGCATGGAAACAGACTTCACATACACGTGTGAAAATAGATCGTTTTTGGGGGGGGGGGGGGGGGGGGGGGAGAGAATCTGACGAATTTAGTACATGTAAACATGAGTGATTCAGAGTGAAGTTAAATTTTTACTTGGGTATAGCACACTTTGAATACGTAAAGGTGTTTTGCACCACGGCACTATTATCGGTCTGTATTTATCAGGAAAACACTGAGCTGGAGTGAAGCTGCAGGAATGTAGGTGTCGGTTGATGAAGACAAATCACCACTTTCTCACTTCTAATTGGAGTAATAGAAATTTCAAGTTGCCAGGGCAAATAATGGTTTTATTCTCCAAGTTTGACTTATCTTTGTCTCCATCTCTCTGTGTCTGTCTCATCTGTTTGTCTGTGTAAGCAAACAAGAACACAAATATATATAGTGATTCTGTTGGACACGTTGCAATTCTGTTTCACAGATATACAGCTATGGTGAGTTTACATACATTCATCATAGGCATAAATATTGCATTAATTACCTATTTGGACAGTTCTTTTCCCAGGGTGATTTTGTAATGGAGATCGACCGATATGGGTTTTGTCAGGATGAATACCGATTATTAGTAGTTAAGGAGGCCGATAACTGAGATTTGGAGTTTTAAACCAATTTGGCATCTTCCTGGCCACATTTCGTGATCACAAAACCAGAAAAGGGTTCTGAAAATTGAGGCTTCAACTCGGACTGTTGAGAGGCACGAGTTCGCTAGAGTAAACGAATAACAAGCGCTGCCGCTGCAAGGCAAGCTAAAAGGCTAACCGCCGCACGTTTATTTCATTTTCATACATATTTATTATAATTCTCATAAGAGGTAGTTACGGTGACAAGATATTTGACTATTTTACCATTTTAAATTTACTTTATGTTCCTATGCAGTGAAGATCTAAGGAGGATGGACACCCATTGAGCAGGTCTTTTGTGGCCATTTGTAAACTGCAGATTACAAGGATATTCGTTCAGACAATTGCTCCAAATTACATGTTATTTGAGTGTCACCATTTTGCCATGGTCTGGAAGAAGACCAAAATTGTCACCCTCTGATGAAAGAGTATTGGTTGTGAGATACAGGAACAACCCAGAAACCACCAGTGTCACTGTTACCAGTGAAGCACCACTGTGGACTGAGTGTGCGGACCACAAAAAGAAACCCCTGCCCTGAAATGTATACCTTCAAGTCTGACAGAAATTTGCAGCTGCCCACTGAAACAAGCCAAATGCCATCTGAACAAAAGTTTAGTGGTCACAAGTTTGAGCTATTTAGCTACAATAAGTATGTTTATAGGAGTCAAGGTGAGCCTTTCAAACCTAAGAACATGGTACCACCTGTCAAGCATGGCAGGGGTATCATCATGCTCTGGGGATGTTTTGCTGCCAGTGGTACTGGTGCACTGCACAAAGTGGATGGAGAGGGGAACTTCACCTCCATATTCCTTTTAAATCAAAAAAATTTGGACTTCAGTTTGGTGTTTCAGTAGGACAATGATCAGAAACACATACAAAATGGTGTAAACCCTGACCTGAACCCTGTTGAACATTTGTGGACTATGCTTAAAACATACAAAAAGTAACCGTTCTGCCAAGAAGAGTGGTCGAATATCTAGCCATAATGGTGCCACAAAAAAATTGGCTACAAAAGTGTCTGATCGACACTAAGGGATATTTAACCAAATATAAGAATTTATGTCTGTATATACCATAATTTCTGGTGTATAAGCCGCTACTTTTCTCTTAAACTTTGAACCTTGCGGCTTATGCAGCGGTGCAGCTAATTTATGACCATGTTCTAATCCCGTGCCATCTATACTTCAGAACTACTGCTAATTGTTTAAATACTCTGTACCGCTCGTGAGTCATTGAGGAAACGGTAGCTCTTTCTTTGGCAGGAGCCAATCACAAGCTATAAGGGAACTCACGACGAGCAGGAAATCGCAGGATATCAATAAAAGTCACTATAACAGTCTAGCTCACGGTGTCATCTTAGGGCTAAAATCATCACACGCTCGTGGGTTTTCTCATAGCTCATGATTGACTTCTGTCAAATTAAAAGCTGCCTGGTCCTCATGGAATCATGTGTGCCACAATGCCTTTTTATGACATGGACATGTGCGGTTTGTCAGATGCAGCTTATATACACTCAAAAAAATATAAGCGCAACACTTTTGTTTTTGCTCCCATTTTTTATGAGATGAACTCAAAGATCTAATACTTTTTCCACATACACAATATCACCATTTCTCTCAAATATTGTTCACAAATCTGTGATAGTGAGTATTTCTTCTTTGCTGAGATAATGCATCCCACCTCACAGGTGTGCCATATCCAGATGCTGATTAGACACCATGATTAGTGCACAGGTGTGTCTTAGACTGCTCACAATAAAAGGCCACTTGAAATGTGCAGTTTTGTTTTATTCACCCACACACGCTGTCTGCCATCTGCCCTGAACAGTGTAAACCGGGCTTCATCCGTGAAGAGAACACCTCTCCAACGTGCCAGACGCCATAGAATGTGAGCATTTGCCCACTCAAGTCAAGACCCCGATGAGGACGACAAGCATGCAGATGAGCTTCCCTGAGATGATTTCTGACAGTTTGTGCAGAAATTCTTTGGTTATGCAAACCGATTGTTTCAGCAGCTGTCTGCGTGGCTGGTCTCAGACGATCTTGGAGATGAACATACTGGATGTGGAGCTACTGGGCTGGTGTGGTTACACGTGGTCTGCGGTTGTGAGGCTGGTTGGATGTACCGCCAAATTATCTGAAACGCCTTTGGAGACGGTTAATGGTAGATAAATGAACATTCAATACACGAGCAACAGCTCTGGTTGACATTCCTGCTGTCAGCATGCCAATTGCACGCTCCCTCAAATCTTGTGACGTCTGTGGCATTGTGCTGTGTGGTAAAACTGCACATTTCGTAGTGGCCTTTTATTGTGGGCAGTCGAAGGCACACCTGTGCACTAATCATGGTGTCTAATCAGCATCTTGATATGGCACACCTATGAGGTGGGATGGATTATCTCAGCAAAGGAGAAGTGTTCACGATCACAGATTTAGACAGATTTGTGAGCAATATTTGAGAGAAATGGTGATATTGTGTATGTGGAAAAAGTTTTAGATCTTTGAGTTCATCTCATAAAAAATGTGAGCAAAAACAAAAGTGTTGCATTTATATTTTTGAGTGTACATACAAGTCTGTTTTTCTCTCTAAATTTAGTCTGTGCAGCTTAAACAATGGTGTGTCTTATACACTGGAAATTAAAAATGTGTGTACAGTGGTGTGGAAAAAGTGTTTGCTCCCTTACTGATTTCTTTTTTGTTTGTCACACTTCAATCAGATCATCAAACAAATTTTAATATTAGTAAATGACAACAATAGTGAACACAAAATGCTTTTTTTAAATGAAAGTTTTTATTATTATTCCCCGTGTGGGGAAAAAAGTGATTGCCAGAATTGCTTAGAATTATTAAAGTACATTTTGAAAATTGATGTAATAATGACTTGTATAAGTTTGAGTGCAACTGTATGTCGTCAAACCGTCCCACCCAGAAAAAGAATGGTTCAACTAAATTAGTTAAGAGTCCAAAATTTAAGGATATTCATGACTGCAATGAGCGTGCCAGTGTCTGGCCGTTGCTGTAACCTGTGCAAACATTTGATTGGAGGACTGTTGCGCCCCCATATACTGTACTACAGGATCTTGTAGTCTTCCTTTTTAACAGCGCTGAGAATCTGAGCCCTCTAAATTTAACATTGCAAAACTTTCTTTATGCTTCCAGAAATTCCTCAGCACAAAGGCAGCCAAGCAGCTTTAATTGTATGACTAAAGAAGTGCAGCTTTTTGTTTTTAATTAGATCATTTTCTCATCCACAGTGGACATGGAAAAAACCTGGGGGGAAAAGTAGTTATGCGACAACAGAGGCACAATTTGTGCCAGCTTCACGGAGCAATACAACTCTTGTCTATCTCTGCATGCACACATGCTTGCATATCGCTTCGCTTTGTATTTCTGAAAACTTCTGCTCCTTTGAGTGGGGTACAGAGAGGGAGAGAAGAAATGTCACCGAAAGCGTTTTGATGTAGAATGCGTTTCATGTGAAGTTCTCCTTTTGCGATGACAACTTTTCTAAACCCACTGCAAATTTAGAAATGTTTCTCATTTCCCTTCTCTCGCTTTGCTCACTGATGGCAGCATCAAACACCAGCAAGATGGGGGCGAAGGAGGCAGGTCTGTGGCATTTTCTCCTGGATTGCAGAGCCAGAATGAATTGATTAATTAAACAGGTGTTCTCTGAGGCTTCTCTGGGACTGTTCTGGGGGCGAGCAGGTCCTAGGTGTTAATAATGTAACCAGCTTTGCACCACAACGCCCTTATCGCATCTCCACTTCTGTTTTATCTGCCTTCTGTGGCCACAAAGCCATGCCTGTCGGGAACGGTGTCACTGTCGGGGCGGAGGCAGAGAACAGGTCCCTTGATCTAGAGTTTATCCACTTTGCTCCTCCACCGCCTTCCCCCTTTCTCTTCTTTTCTTGTCTTCAGAGAACAGTACAGAACACAGAATGGGTTTAGAAAGTGTGTTATAGATTACGGCGCTTTTATCTTTGCACAGAAAACTCCATCCACAGAGCTTTATGTATTAATGATTTTTTTTTTTTTTTGCCTTAAATGCTGCCAAGATTAGTTAGATTTTATTTTCTCATATGAAACTTTTTGTCTTCTTTATCCTGTTACACTTACAGCCTTTTAGATGGATTTGATCCTTTCTTTCTTGTGATTCTTTTGCTGTTTCTGTCACTAGAAAGAGCTGGTTTCCAAAACTGACTGCCCGAGAATGTGTGCCTACAAACTGGTCACAGTCAAGTTTAAATGGTGGGGCCTGCAGGGTAAAGTGGAAAGCTTCATCCATGAGGTTAGAGCCACGTGTAAAACTTTTAAATCTTTTAACAATTTTTGATGTATATATTTTTGCTACCATTAATTACATTTGCATGATCATTTTCCCTGTAAAGGTATACAGTCCTCCCTCATTTATCACGATTAATTGGTTCCAGACCCGGCTGCGATAAGTGATAAGTGAATTTTTAAAATATGGTTTTTAACATTAGATCTCTGTAGGCATGAAAAAACTATAGTCACCTTTACACCCCTATTATACATACAGTAAGAGACGGCTGCCGCTCATGGCATGTAGCAAGCTACCAAGCTAACTAGTTGGCCTCCAATTTATTTGTTCTAAACTTAAGTCTTTTAGACGGAGTGGGGAAGAAGGACAAAGTATGAAGCCAAAAACTTACCACTTCCACGCAGAATGGGAGAAGAATTTTTTGTTTTGTTTTGAAGAACCGCAATAGAGTGAGGGAGCAATATTTGAACTGCGATGTAGCAAGGGATGACTGTACTTCCAACATTTTCAAATTTTTACAAATGTGTACATCAGAAAAGTTAACACCCTGCAACTTTCTTTCAGCAAGAGAAGAGGATTTTCACAAACTTCCACCGTCAACTTTTCTGCTGGATTGACAAGTGGGTGGACCTAACAATGGATGATATTCGGCGGATGGAGGCAGAAACCCAGAAGGAGCTGGATGAGGTGAGTACACTGAGCTTGTAAAAAAAACCTTTGATTGATCTCGTGTATATGATACCTTTTTAAATAAGTGCACTTGATGAGAATGTAATTATTCAGAGGAATAAACGCTTAACAAATGTGAAATTCTTATGATTTATTTTTCAAATATAAATTTGTCTTCACACAAACTTTGGTTAGTGAGACAGTAGGTATTGCTTTGCTTGGAAGAGTAGGTAGAAGAATATCAGCAAACTTAGCTGTGTCTACGCATGCAGCGTCGCACACACACATGTGTTCAGCGTGACGCGTTCACGGTTTCTCGGAGTCGGAGAACTCAGAACTTTTACCATCTCACGTAACTTCCAGGTTGTTACATTATCCTCATTAGGGTCGTGATGGTAAGCAGAAGCCTATCCCAACTGACTTTGGGCGAGCGGCGGGTACACCCTGGACTGGTCGCCAGCCAATCGCAGGGCACATATAGACAAACGACCACATTCATACCTGTGGTAGGAATGTGGAAGGAAACAGGAGTACCCGCACGCACGGGGAGAACATGCAATGCCCAAGCGGAGATTCAAACCCAGGTCTTCCCGATCCCCTGACTGTGTGGCCACCATGCTAACCACTTTGCCACCGTGCGGCCCTACGTTATCATTATTGTTTTTATGAGGCTGTAATAAACGGCTCTCTATAAGAAAGTGTGATATTGTATTAACCCGGAAGATATGTGCCATGTTCAACGATTTTGGGGTGACTGTGAATGCGTGCGTGCGGTGCAAGTGAAGATGACGGCTGCAGTGCATGGGTGGAGACAGCTACATTTGGCTGATGCTCTTTTGGCTGCGTTTGCTGGCAAAAACTGACAAGACTTAAGCACAGACATGGCTCATGGATTATAAATCTCCGCGTTTGGTATCGGGAATTTCCGATCCATGAAGTACGCTATACTGGATCGGATCTGCCCCGTCCCTAATAAGAAAAGCGATCTGTGCTGATTCCTCCAAAGCAATATAATCGTCCCTCATTTATAGTGGTTAATTGGTTCTAGACCTGATTGTGTTAAATTAATTTTCGCGATATAGGATTCAGTTTTCATAAATGGAATATTTCCATAGAGCTTAGAAAACCTGTCTGACTTTCTCAATATGGTTTTTAACATTATTAGAAGCCATGTAGACATGAAATAACACCCCTATAGTCACTGTTAGTCCTATTATTCTTTGTTTACACAACATTGCAACTCTTATGCAGCAGGCACTCTGCTAGCTAGCGAGCTAACTAGTTAGCCTTGAATTTTTTTCTTCTGAAGTTAAGAAGCCAATAACTTACCATTTCCACACTCTATCATGTCGAACATGCAATGGCTGACTTCATGACTTCATGCAGTGTTAAGGCAATGTAATGTAAAGTATTGTCTGTAAAGTATATTTCGTGTCGTCACTGCTGCCTAGTGACCATAATACTACATATCACTTGTATTTCAATATGTTTTGACTAATAAATCTACCACAAAAGAGCGTTCATTTATTAATTTAATTTCTATTAAAAAAATATAGCCATATAGCGAGGGACGACTGTACTCAATTTCCAATATTTCATCATTAACATTAAAATTTCTTGCCATCAGTTAAAGGTTGAACGCCTTCCCAGTCAGAAATTCAGAAACATTTTTGTTTTTGAAAGATGGCTTCACTCAGTTCTGCTGAATATAGCTGTGCCAACCTCTCGAAAATTGCCCTTGTCCCTCGACATCCCAACTGAAGTTAAAAATCTCCCGGATTGTGATGTTTTTGTGGGGATATATAACACTTAAGATTGGGAATGAAATTGTGAAAAGAAGAAATAAATATTGTGTTAATTATGTTAAGATCGTGGATAGCAGCATTGAAGACCATCAAAAATAAAAAGCTGCATTCCCAGCAGCTAGCTGTAGCTAGCATATAGCATCCATCAGGCTGAGCAATTATGCTGTAGTCATCACAGGACAATGGCCTCCAAGAAGATAAAATTTGACCAGAAGTAGAAGGATGATTAGCATGGTGGATGTGTTGGGAAGTCAAACATTATTACTATTATTATGTTGTTTAAAAAATGTGAAGATTCAGTCCGAAATGGTGCCGTATAAAGGGGAAAGGTCCGGACAATTCCAAGGTCGCTTGTATGCCCGGGGGCATTAAAGATAGCTAATTATTAATAACATTAGTAATAAGTGGGGCAGCAACGTGATTTTTTTTTTCCCCCATGGGACCCAAAATTCCTGGCTGCACCCCTGCTACTGTCTATATCATATGAAAAAAAGAACCATACAAATCACCTTAATTTAGACCAAAGCATATTTTACTTATTTCACTCGTGAAACTTACAGATGATGAGACGCCTTCTTTAAGGAGACTTTGGATGTGAGAGTACATTGTTGAAGCTCTAGCAGGACTTCCAGGTAAATGAGAGAGCAAACCTGGTATCTTCCACCACTGACAAACACTGCTCATTTCGCTCGACGAGTTAAATCATTTTTCGGGTTATTTGCTTAGCCTTCTGACTGCATGTCCGCATGGCTTCGTTAACTGCCATTTGACTGATGATCACATTGCGAGCCTCAAACTCACCATACTAAAATTAAATTAAATTAAACCTTTTTAACATGCTACCCCGCAAGATAGTTTTTGTTACATTTGTTGGCAGTTAAGTTCAACACAGCAGTAATTGTTTTTGTTTTCGCACGCCTGCGCACTGAAGGAAAGTGGGAGGACAATGCTGCCCAAGCCATTCGTTAGGGCAAGTACACTACACTGCGTGCTGGGATCGCTGCGGGTTGCAAAAGTACGACCCACAGGTGATCGGCTCTTGTGATTGCCGTTGGAAGACATTTATCAGCATGTGCCGATCACATGATTTTTCACGGAAATCAGCCAATACTGATCGGTGGCTGCTCCATCGGAGCAACCCTAATAAATAGTTTGTTCCTATGCACAATATCAATTTAAGAAATATACAGTGTTGTGAAAAAGTGTTTGACACTTAAATGTTTCAGATTATCAAACAAATTTAAATATTAGTCAATGACAACACAGCTGAACACAAAATGCAGTTTTTAAATGAACCTTTATTATTAAGGGAGCAAAAACCTGCATGGCACCGTGTGAAAGTGATTCCCCACACCCTCCATTTATAAACCTATTTCTAAAGCTTTGGGACTCCAGCAAACCACAGTCAGAGCCGTTATCCACATATGGCGAAAACATGGAATAGTGGTGAAGGAGTGGCCTGAAGACTCACCCAAGAGGTCACAAAAGACCCCACAACATACAAAGAACTTCAGGCCTCACTTGCCTCAGTTAAAGTCAGTGTTCATGACTCCACCATTGGAAAGACACTGGGCAAAAACAGCCCGCATGGCAGATTTCCAAGATGAAAACCACTGCTGAACAAAAAGAACATTAACGCTTGTCTCAATTTTGCCAGAAAACATCTTGATGATCACCAAGACTTTTGGGAAAATTCTCTGTGGTCTGACGAGACAAAAGTTGAACTTTTTGGAAGGTGTGTGTCGCATTACATCTGACGTAAAAGTAACGCCACATTTCAGAAAAAGAACATACAAACAGTAAAATATGGTGGTGGTAGTGTGATGGTCTCGGGCTGTTGCTGCCTTAAGACCTGGAAGACTTGCTGTGATAAATGGAACCATGAATTCTGCTGTCTACCAAAAAATCCTGAAGAAGAATGACTGGCCAGCTGTTTGTGACCTTAAGCTGAAACTAACTTGGGTTCTGCAGCAGGACAATGATCCAAAACACACTAACAAGTCCACCTCTGAATGGCTGAAGAAAAACAAAATGAAGACTTTGGAGTGGCCAAGTCAAAGTCCTGACCTGAATCCTATTGAGATGCTGTTGCATGACCTTAAAAAGGTGCTTCATGGAAAACCCTCCAATCAGGCAAAATTACAACAATTCTGTAAAGATGAGTGGGCCAAAATTCCTCTACAGCGCTGTAAGAGATTCACTGCAAGTTATTGCAAACTCTTAACTGCAGTTGTTGCTGCTCAGGGTGGCCCAACTAGTTATTAGGTTTAGGTTTAGTTTAGGTTTAGTTATTTAGGTTGAGTCACTTTTTCACACACAGCCATGTAGGTTTGGATTTTTTCTCTTACTTAATATAAAAAGTTTCATTTAAAAACTGCATTTTGTGTTCAGTTGTTGTCATTGACTAATATTTTAACTTGTTTGATGATCTGAAACATTAAAGTGCGACAAACATGCAAAAAAATAAGAAATCAGGAAGGGGCAAACACTTTTTCGCACCACTGTAATTGTTGATTATCTAAAAAATGAAACCCTGTCTGGATGCGTAAGGAGGAGGATACGTCCTCTTTCACGCGCACCCTTCCCTCTTTAACGTCCGCATGCTGTTCTCAGTCACGTCCGCCTTTCCTCTTTATAAGCAGTGTGTCGGCAGGAAATGCTCCCAGTCAGTCAAGCGGAACGCTCATCAAAGTCACACAATATTTACAGATTTTGGAACTTGGTGCACACATAAGGCGCGCCGCATTATAAGGCACCCCGTCCATTTTGAAGAAAATTTAAGACTTTTAAGTGTGCCTTATGGTCGTGAAAATACGGTAGCTTGGACAGGTAGAGGCCAGTCTCCCATATTTTTTGGGGGGGCTCTGTGTTGCTGCATCCACCCTTTTGGTGTTGTCTATGGACTTTTTGTTCACTGAAATTGTGCACATATGTATTTTTGACATTTGCCTTTACAGTATAGTACACCCTGAATTCTTTTATTGCCCCAGATTAGACAAGCTTGCGGAATGGTCCTTTAAAACCACATACCATGTTTATATGAGCACATGTTGACTGTGTACACTTGTTAGTGATGTGCCTCTGGATATTTCAATACATCTCTACTAACCTTTTTTACTAACCTTTTTCACAGTCATGCATGCACATTTTAGAAGCCCTCCCTTTTTAAAGTTAAAGACAGAAGCCCAGATCAAGCTTAGCACCCACAATCCTCAGCAAAAATACATGTTTGAGACGTAAATCACAGGCTTCTCATTTCTGTGAATCACATTCTCTGTGAAACCTTACCCACTGATTTTCTTAGAACTTTTGGCCATAAAAGGGGGAAAAAAAGTAAATTCACGCTGGGCTGGGCTGAACTGTACTGGCGTAGCCTAAACGGGCCAGGCTCAAACATTCCTTGCTGTCTACCAGCATACAGCATTGTCCCAGCATGTGTTTCCCATTTTCCCTTTGAATAAGTAAATGTTGCTTTGCATCAAAGTGGACCGTGGTGGGGACGAGGTTGTCGTCGTCGTTCAAAATGGTGCTAGCGTGCGATGCCAGCTCGTAAACACAGCGTTATTCAACTTCTTGACTGCACTGGGTGAATGACAACCTCAGACATCAATGTGCATGGTGCCTCCTGAAATAGTCATTTTGTGCATGCCAATGTGCAAAGGTTCTGTCAGAGAACATGGAAAGAAGTGAAGGCCAAAGGAGCGCTTACCTTCAAGATGGCTCCTTTTCCCTCATTAACATACAAATGGAATTCTGCCTTTGAAAAACAGTCTGAGCAATGATTGAGTGAAAGAGGAGAGAAGATTTGGGGGAGGATGGAAGGAGCAGGGTGAATCCTCATGCCGTTTTATCAGATCTGTCTGGTTTTCTGTTTAGAGCCACAGTTGGTTTGAACTCTTCCATTAACGTCTTCAGCTATCAGATTCTACCACTAATTGGCTTTCCAAAGCCATCAGCCTCAGGGTGGGAGAATCTGAAATAGATGCTCTTTATCTACCTAGAAAATAAACAAGATACTTGATCAGTACTGTTTGGATAGGTTTTTAGAAAAAGGACAGAAAATTCTATTTTTGTGAAGTGTTTTGTAATGCAATAATAACAAAAAAAAGTATGTGCAACCACATTTGGAAAAGTTCTACCCACAAGCAGGCAATTGATTTTTTTGTTTTTAAACCTGCAAATATCCACTTACTTATCCTCACCTGTTAGCTTGCATAACCTAACAAGCTCTTCTGCTTCCCCACAGCTCCGCAGCAAAGGTGAAGTAAGAGGAACGAGTGCTGCCGAAGAATAAAGCAACACAAGTATTTTAGATGGCCACAATGGCGGCTGCTAATAGGGCTTCTTCTGTGGCACTTTTTACCCTTATCACTTTCGAGATGGGGACCTGTAATCAATAGAGCAGATCCCCATCCTGTACCCAATCATAGGCCATCTATCATCTGAGGATGAGGAATTGATTACTAGAAACCACCACCATCTTCACTGACTTCATTTAGATTTCTCTGCCTTCTGGATGGATATGAAAACAAATGTTTTGATCAAAATACATTTCACAGAAGTAAACTGATCTGCTAGAACTGCTATTGGCAGATGCTGGACCAAATATTTTCATTGTGTTACCTTGGCTCTTTTGGGGTTTTTACCCCCAAAACATTCCACCTAAGATGATGCCAAGTGCTATCTCACTCACGGTTTTAACTCGACACACTGGCTCAACGCTATGCATTCCTCGGTGTTTGTGTGTCATACTCGTGTTCCTTCCTGTTGCTCCACGGCAACCATTAAGAGATTACTAACACCCTTTTCACCTCAGCCCATTGTAATCCTTCCATCATCAGCCTACCTAACCAAAAGCACTGCATCTTATTAACACTGACAATCATGCCTGTGCAGGTCTTCATACTCACTCTATACACACACACACGCACGCACACATGCAAATGACACATCTAAAACAGGCTTAAACAGACATGCACACACTCACAGGTGCAAATACCTTTGCAGTGACTGAACCTCTCAGAAGAACCTGGGCAGATACTTGCATGCTTGATCAGCCAGGCAATGTTAATTTGGATGTTTATTCCCTTCATTCCCATTTCCCCAACACATTCACGCTTCGCATACAACGTGGCATTCACTATCGTGCTTGTCCTAAGGGGAATGGTGCTACTCCCCTTAGCTTCCTTTGTCTTGCCCATCTTACTCAGTCCATCTTAGCACCTCACCCAGTCCGTCCCAGAAGCCTCATTCAGCTGGCCGAGCAGACGGTGTCCAATCAGCCTGGTGTGTTTACCTGAGTGTTTTATCAATTTCACCTGCAGCTTGCCTTAACCGCTGAACCTTTCGGACCTATCAACTACTGTAACGCTGCAACCAATTGCTCTCTTTAGCTACCTCGCTTGTTCGTGACTGACACCTGAAGGTTAGCACTTGCTGTTGCTGTAGCAGCTACTTGTTGGGAGTCAGTAATTGCAGGGCTACATGATTATTTGTGCTGTTACTTTTCCTCCAATGTAATTTGATTTCATGTTACGTGTTTTGTGAATTACTTCTCTCAAGGGCCACCAACTATTTGATGGGCATGCCATATTAATGAGCCCTGAGTTTCAATTCCACGCGCACTTTCAGTACAAGGCTGTCATTTTGATTCTTTAGTAGTATTACATACATGTGCTGTTCACGCGGTTCACTCCTTTCACAAGTGATTCTTCTCCACCGTTTATTTTTGTGTAATCATGAGAACCATAAGACATTTCTTTTGTATTTGTCCTACAGATCCAAAGTGCCAATTCAATTGTTTACATGTATTCAGCAATTGTGATCTGGTAAAATAGGACAGAGAGTGAACATTGTAACCTTTCGGATATTGTTGGCCCCATCGATTTCTTTTTTCCACCTGTGTTAATTGGTAATGAAGTATTATATTTTCAGGTGCGAAGTGATTGTTGGGATAGCTTGTGCTACAAATTAAAGGTGATTTTGTCCTTTAGATGATCCAGAAATGTTTCAGAAAAACCCTCCATGTAAACTGTACAGAACATTTACATGTCTAGATCGGTGACTCCTGCATGTCTGACATAACCCGCTGGCTCAAAAGTATATCAACAATTCAGCTCAACTGTCAGGATGGAAATCTGATCGAGGTGGAAAGATTGCGTTCTTGCATCAACTATACTCTCCTGTCCTGAATGATAAAATCTACAACTGTTAAAGAATTCAAAACACTTTCCTTTAAATGTTTTTGATTTTGATAATCAGGGGAACATTGTAATGAATGTATAAATGTGCCTTTTCTGCCTTTTAGATTCTGAAGTGTGACATTACGTATACATATCTTATCTAAATATTAAATAAATTTTGAGAAAACAAACTTTTGTCCTTAGGCTCTATGTTGCAATTTGCCATTGAAGACAAACGGCTTGTGGATTATCCTGAAGTTTCTCACCCCATGTAAACTCATGTATTGTCTTCCCGTTATTCGATTTGCCATCTATGGCCATTAGAAATGTGTGCACATTGAAGATTGACACCAAGCTTCAAATTACCTGCAGCTGCAGGAAAAGTCACAAAATAACAAGAGTTGATTTTAAAGAGCAGGAAGGACTGTCTGTCTGCCCGCTGTGATATTACCCTTTGTTATGGTTTGGAAGAAGAGTCTTGTTCTGCTGAAAGGAAACCCTTTATTGCTGACCTAGAACAAGCTAATACTGTAGTGCTGTTCTGTTTCTAAAAGAGGAGATGGGCAGGCTTGCCCACGCACCACCTGCTCCATAGCAACTCACAATATTTTTCTGTAGGCATTTATCCAGCCGCCTATGGGTCTCCCATGTGGAGCACATGTAGGAATATGTCACAATGATTCACCCCCCCCCCCCCCTTTTTTTTTCATTTTTATTTTTATGAAAATGAGTCAGGACAAGACATAAATATTGAAGAGAAGTATAGGTTTTTTTGTAGATGGATTCTTGGTAGCGAGCTCTGCAGTTGTAAAAAGTGGAACCTTGGTTGCCGTCATTTGTCCAGAAGGTCGGACTCCAACCAAAATGTACTTTACCAAATATTTCCCAAAAGAAATAATGTAAATCCAATTAATCCTTTCCAGAAAGCCAAAAATGTTAACACAAAACAAGTTTTTATACAGTGCCTGACAAGTCACTTGATACAAAACTTTGTACTGTTTTGCTGTAGTAAGCCTAATCTAGAGGCTTTTGCCTTTCATATAAGATATTTCTGACTCCAAATGAAAAAAACTTTATTTATTGTTCCTACAGCTTGGATAAGTGACCAGGCTTTTGTCAGGCACTTACAAATGATATAATAAATTATAAATGCATATACACGAGTGGAAGGGATTAATTAACATTTAGCTTACTTTTATCTTCAGTGAAGACATGGTGTGGCAGCAAGGTCAACATGGACACCACGTTTGTGTTTTGCCATGAGTAATTTTTTGAATTCAGTAGTGTTTCCCACATCAATAACCTAAAATGGAGCCAAAGAAAGTTGCAAATGATGAAGTTGGGAAGCACTAGTCATGACAAAGCAGGAAGTTGATGTCTGTGTTGATCTTGCTGCCACATCGTGTTCTGGGAAGTCACGTCATCAATGAAGGTAAAAGTAAAGGTAAATGTGCATTTGTCATTTATATGCATTTAGACTTGCTTTCTGCATGTGAAACTATGATTATAAACCTATAAAAACCACTGATGACATCATAGATGGGGCGACGCAGCTGACTTCGAGGTCCTGTTTCCATGTAGTGGCAAACTTAATAGGATGCTAACAATGACATTTTATCATTTAAACAAAATCAACACATTAAGAACATAGTTGGACTCCATTCATTCAACATGCAATTGGACGCACTCAGTGTATTAGCAACACAAGACGCGCTTCGTATTGTACGCTAACCGGAGAATGCATGCAAACCGAGGCAAAATTGTGGTGTACATTTACAATGTCAACTGAAAAACACGCTAACCTGGGCGGATGCTAACCAAAGTTCCACTTTATTCTTAATTGTGCTAAACTGCATTGATAAAAGTGTTTGCCGCACATCCTGCTGCAATAGTGGTTGAGGAAGCGGCCCAGTGAAGATTCCATTCAGAGTTTTAGCATGTTTTTGTGCTGGAGCCTCCTTTGGGGCCACTTTTGCCTGGGGGTTACAGCTTTTCTTTGGCAAGGAAATGTATTTTGGGTTTACCGCACATTGACTGTGATGTCAAAAGTACTTCCTCAGCTTGGGTCAACTTTAGCCGCAACGATTCTCACGAGCCTTTCCTGTTGTTCTGGGAGGTGCGGTAGGTGTACGTGGGGAAGCGTTGACTGTCGCAGTCCTCCCCTCAGTACAATACAATAGAGCCTCTCTGATGACAGATGCTGCTTAACCTGCTCTGACCCACGATGCTGTGATGTTGCAGCTGAGTGACAGGCCCAAAGAGGACACACACAGCTCCACTCCACACTGGCCCAACTACACAGGACGCTGTCCAACAACGACGGAAGGAACTGTCTCTTTGGGCAACCCCCCCCCCCGTGATAATATATGTCTGTCTTTTGGGAGGGCTCGCCACCATGAATTAAGACCAGAAAAGGACACCCACTTGTGCTATCTTGTCCCATTGAGTAAAATATTGAGACAAATTGGGCGCTAAATCACAGCTGAGTGGAGTGTTAGTGTGACTGTCCATTGTCATGACGTCGCCTCAGCAGCAGCCCTGAGCTGCATTTGTCATCACTGGAGGCTCGGGGGGGGGAAAAAAGACCATGCCATCAGTTTGTCATACTTAACTTGTCTGTCTCCATTTGAGGGGACTCGACATAGACCTCGCAGGAGATGATGTGCAAGAGCATTAGAAAGAGTGTGGGAACAATTCCATATTCATGATCTTGATTCCCCTCACCCCCTCGCTGCAGCAGACTATACTTGTTTCTTGTATTGTTAATGGGGTTTTGTTCACTAAGCTTTTATCAGCGGAACATGAATGTTTCCGAAGCACGCTGCAGCGGTGATGGCAGACATGTTTCAAAGTATTTTGATATGCAAAGATTTAGTGTTTGTCTGTGAAATAATGATGCTAAATCTAGCTTGGGTTTAGATATACAGACGGTTCTCCAGCGACCAGGTGACAAAAACTGTAGTGAAAGCTTTTTTCACCCCACACCCCCCTCCCTCATCAACACCACATGAATATCAGCCTTCAGAGCATCTTGAGTTTTCTTTCTGGAGAAGACAGACACTTTTACCCAAGGTTCCCTAAAAAATAAAGTCCCTGTCTTCTGGCTTTCCGTTTCTGTCCTTTCAGCAGACGGTTGTGCATAATCGACACCCCCATTCGCCCCCTTCCCTCCTACAAAATTCCAAATATACATACTTGCACATAATCCTATATTCCTTACCTGTCTCTGGAAAGCTGTGACATCCAGCCCCCTCCTTTTCTTCAATTCCCCAGAAACATGTGACCACACGACCGTATTTTCTCATAGAAAAGTGCAGCTTCTTTGCTGCTTTAGCTTTCGGAAGATGCTAGAATATTTGAAAATTGCTGAATATTTCACTCAAATTGATTTAAAAACATTTCCCCAAGAAAGTAACTTCATGAAAACTACCCATCCTACACGGAATTAAATTCTACTTTTTGTATTTCTCCTATATTTGACAAGCATATGTTAACATGACGCCAATATGAAGATACATGTGATATCACCACACAGTTACGGCCAAATCAAAGTTTCGTCGTCTTCAAGCAAGGTTTCATGATGCTTCTGCAGCCTCTCCCGAAGCAGCCGCTAGGTGACACTGTGTCTGTTTGGTAAAAGTCCTCCTAGTTTCCCTCCAAATGCTAAAAGGCTAGTTTGACATCAAATTGCCTGGAAGCTCACTTGTCCACACTGCTGGATAGGAATCATCTAATATGGCGTTCTAATTTCTGCAAACATACCATACGCGAGGAAGACTAGAATAACATATACAGTACCTACAAATTTCACGTTTAATTTGCAACAAACCTCATCATATTTTGGATTCATATTTTAGTCAACAGACCAGAAAAATCTTCTATAAATGAACATCCTTGCTAAAGTGCAATATAAAATCCCCAGTTCCCACAAAATATCACGGAATACTTTAGAAGCAATTCAAAACACAAAATGCGCAACGTATCTTTTAAAGGGCAAGCAAAATAAAACCTTTCAGAAGCACCTCTGTAATTGCGTAATTGACGTATTTGTGTTGTCGTATTTGTTTATTATCACTTTCATAACAGCAATTGTATCTCCCAAGTAGTCACCATTATGTTGTAAAAATGATTATCTGACTGGACTCCTGCGCTGAATTTAAAACAAAACATTTTTACGATTATCAAGATGATTAATCTACACCTGACACACGAGTAAAGATACAACGCTATGTTAAACATGAGTGCATTAATCAGTAAGTAGTAGTAATTTTATTTTATACATAATTCATAATATAATTCATAATATTCTCAGTTTTTTCTAAATATATTTTAGACTCAGCTGGAAATGTACAAACAATGGTGATGATGGTGATTTTGATATGCCCTAACAAAAACAAATAGTGAAAGTCACTGCAAAGAATGTAATTTACACGTAAAGGCTTACATGTCATCCAGTGTGGAGGACCACCTTAAAAGTCTTTGTCCCGCCCCCATGCGCTCTTTGGGTCTGATGATTGGCTGCCGTCTCATGCATGGAAGTGCTGCTGGAAATGCAAAACTTGTTGCTGGCTCCTGCGGACGCGTTGATCCTCGCACACAGCCAAATGCGACCGAGCCGAGGGTGTGTGTTCCAGTCAATGTACTTCCAGCGCATACACACACCTCAGCGCACAAGTCCGAATCGGCGAGTCGTGCACGTTTAAGAGAACCAAAGGAACCAACAGACGCACCGCTTCTGAGCACAGCGAGGTGAAAGATGCTGTCAAGCCGCTCCGTGCTTGTGGAGTGCGGGTAGTGCACGCCGCCCAGCCCCGGGACCAGGACGGAACCGGGAACAGTTCGTGCATTGAGAGGAGAACAGTTGATGGTGGACTTTACGCGAAGCTGGACGATTTTTTTGGACATCACAGTGTGTTTTTTCCCCCTTTTAAAGCCGCAAAGGTAGTTTAAATAATACAGCCCAACTTGGACTTTTTGTTAATGCTGTTATGGGACGTTATGCAGTAAAGTTGCCGTGGGTGCTTTGACATTGGACTGCATTAACAAATCACACGATAGAAATTATCACATATAAAGTTAAATTGTTTTATTTCTCTTTTCATGGTTTGCCATGTTCACGCTGAGCCAGTGCGCACAAGAAACGTTGGGATATTATTTGTCAGCCGTGCAGCAAGGTAAATAACTATTATAAATTAATTTCCTTGATCTAAACCTAGATTGTGCACGTAAAAGAACAGGAAAGACACAGACTTGTCCTGATTTTTTTAGTAGTAAAAAAAAAAAAGTGCTTATTTTTGCAGATATTTAAGCTTCTTGAGTTATAGTTTGCATTTTTTTTTAATTAGCCGTGCTTTTACAGATAGACTGCTAAACAGTCTGCCCAATGTCTGGCAAACTTGCCATCATGTGGGATTAATTGCAGTAGTATGTTTGGTTCTCAGATTAATAGCAGAACCCCTGGGCAGCCAGAGAAAAACAAAAACCAATCGAGACTGAACATGGGCTCCCATTATAAAAGTACCAGTTTTCATGCTGGAGGTCCTCCAGGAGCTGTGGAGCCCGGCATGGGCCCGATGAGTGACCCCCAAATGCTCGGACTCAATATGAACATGAATGGAGAACAGTACGGAGGTTTTCACTCCCGGGGTCACTCGGACATGCATGCAAGCGGCGGACTTCAGCAGCAGCAAGGAGCCATGCATGGATTCTTTAACAACCAGCAACCTCATCAAGGACATCCTCACAGCCATCAACCTCACCCCCACCAACATCATCCTCACTTCAGTGGAAATTTTGGAGGCCCAGAGCCAGGGTCATCATGCCTGCATGGTGCCAGGCTAATGGGCTACAATAACAATGCCATGGGACCACAGCAGGGCTTTGGAGAGGGATTTGATCCTCTCACTGAGGGACAGGCGGGGGATGGCTTTCCACAGCAGCAGCAGCAGCGACCTGCTAACATGCCTGACTTCCAACATCATGGGCCTCCCAGTGGCAGCCATGCTGTCCCTGCCCCCTGCCTACCCCTGGACCAGTCCCCTAACAGGGCAGCCTCTTTCCATGGTCTGCCTTCATCCTCCTCTTCCTCCTCCGATTCTCACAGCCTGGAAAATAGACGGATGCCCAACCAGGGTGCTGTGGAGGGATTAGAATATAACTTTCCTAGCGACCCCCCTTCCGGACACTTTGATGTACCAGTATTTTCACCATCCGAGTCTGAATCTCAACTACCCCATTTTGGTCCGGGAAGGCCAGTTTCTGGTGGAAATTTTCCAGGAAACCCTGGCATGCCTCGTACACAGGGCATGCAGGGCATCTCCAAGGGACACCAACCTCCACCGCCCCAGCAGCCTCAACACGGAATGTTTTTTGAGCGTTTTGGAAATGGCCGGAAGGTGCCCGTGGGAATGGACCCGGGGGTCAATGCCAGACATCCTCTCATGCAACAACAACAACAGGGTGGTTTGATAGCTAGACAAAACTCATGCCCTCCTGGCCTCCCTCGACCCCCTCAGGCTGAGTCTGGCTCCACTAACCCGAACATTCTGGATGGAGGGGTCATGATGAGTGGCCAACACAATCAGTTTGAATATCCCATTCACAGACTAGAAAATAGGGGTCTGCATCCCTATGGGGACCCCATGTTTAATATGCAACAGCCAGCTCCTCTTCCCTCCCAACAGCCCCCAAATCAAAGGCTACAACACTTTGACGCTCCTTATATGAACATGGCAAAAAGGCCTCGATTTGACTTTCCAAATGCGCATAGTGGTGAAGGCTGGTGTGGTGGCATGGAGAATCACCTCTCCCCCTCTTCCTACCCAGGACTGCCAGGAGAGTTCACCCCACCTGTGAATGAAGGTTTCCCACCAGGTCCACTGCAGCACACAGGGCCTGAGCAGCAGTCTTTACAGCAGCGCCAGAATGCAGCCATGATGATAAAACAGATGGCCTCTCGCAACCAGCAGCAGAGAATGAGGCAGCCCAGTCTGCAGCAGCTTGGTCACCACGGTGATGTGCCTCCCGGCCCAATGGGTCATGGAGGCCCAGTGGGGGGCATGCCTCAGCCAAACTTTGACAGGGAGAATGGAGGTAGAATGGCCAGTGTTGATGGACAAAATCCACATGTGAACCAGGAGAACTCCTGGTTTCAAGGGTCCCACCCTCCTGGGGAGATGATGTCACGGCGTCTGGGTGGAGCAGGCAATGACTCAGGACCTCACGACATGGGTCTACAGCAGAATGGGCCTGGGATGATGTTTAGGCCAGGTATGGGCATGCAGGATGGACACGTACAGGCCCTCCATTCTCCAGGCATGCACTCACAGTTCAGCGGGAACATAGGCAACCTTTCACAAATGCAGTCTCCAGGAGCAGGAGGAGGAACAGGACACCCGAATGCACCAGCAGAAAGACGACCAGCGGACTTCCCTGCACCTCCGATGGGAGCACAGCCACCGTTTCCCTATGGAGGAGGAAATCGTCAAGGGGCAGCTCACAATGTACCCCAAGGGGTGAACACCTCACCAGGGAGCTACCCTCCTCAGTCTGAGTTCCCCTCAGGCCAGCGGTCGTCTGTTAGCAAGCTCGGTGCTCTGTCCCTTGGGAATTTTAGCAAAACCAGTGCTAAAGACAGTGTTTTTGGCCAGAGCTGCCTGGCGGCCCTATCTACGGCCTGCCAGAACATGATCGCAAGCCTAGGGGCTCCCAATCTCAACGTAACATTCAACAAGAAAAACCAAAATGAGGGCAAGCGAAAATTGAGTCAGACAGAGCAGGACATTAATAGCAGCACATCTAATGGGACTGGCAGTGCTGGGCCTGAGTATTTTCAGAGCAGCACTTCTCAGAACAGCCAGCTGCCTGGCACTGGGAATAGCAACTCAAAGCCTGCAAGTCAAAACCAGACGATGCAGGGGGAAGCCAGTGCCCTCTCCCCAAATTACAACATGGACGCTACCCCGTGCAGTGAGGGGAAGGCAACAACAGGGAGCGGGAGAGGGAGAGGGAGGAGAAAAAGAGACAGTGGACATGTGAGCCCTGGAATTTTTTTTTCCTCTGAAAATGGCAACCCTGTTGTGAGTCCAGGCCAGCAGACCCCTTCAGCTGGTGTTGGGGAGAGGGGTGGGGGCACGCCCCACGAGAAACACCTGTCACCCTCTTGGGGGAAAGGAGGTGAACTAATGTTGGGGGACCAGGCTGACCTGATGTCTTCTCTGGACAGTGGCATTCAAAGTGTGGCCAAGTCTGACAGCAGCTCGCCACGAGTGGACTTTCCTGATGATGTCAGCGCCCACTTTGGCAACGAGGACGAGGTGTCCTCCAGTTCAGATACGGGAGGCTCCTCGGCCAATAAATCTAACCGCAGCCCTATGATCAATGGCTCACCCAAAATGCAAATAAATGGACAGAAACCCATAGGGATGGGCATTAACAATCATACTACCTCGACGCCGGACAGCTATGGACTGAGTGCTGGTGGGGGAACAGGCAGCAGTGGTGTGAGCCACCCAGGTACACCTGGGGTGGAGCAGGTACGCACCCCATCCAGCACCTCTGGTCAGGATGAAATTCACCCGCTGGAGATTCTACAGGCCCAGATCCAGCTGCAGAGGCAGCAGTTCAGCATCTCTGAGGACCAGCCCCTGGCCATGAAAAATGGCAAAAAGAATGGCGACTGTCCCTCGCAGAACGGAGACAACGAGCTGGCAAGCTGCAGCCCCGATGCTGGGAAGGGCTCAATGGGCACTATTGACCTTGACACACTCATGGCAGAGCAGCACGCCACCTGGTTCGTGCCCGGTGATAAGGCCATGATGGACGGGCAGGAAGACGACAAGGCCATGGGACCTTGGGAAAAAAACAAGAGCCAAAATAAAGAAGGTAAGCAACATTTATTTCCTTCAACTTTCTTTTGTCTTATGTCTCACGCTTGCAGCACACACTCAGTTTTCCTCATGATGGTCTGAAAGTGTCTTTCATTGAGTCATTGAATCATTGAATCAGTGCAACACAAGATTCAAAATAGCTTTAATGCTGTGGTGACTAAACTACATTTTGTCTGTGTTTTAAAAGTCTCCCAAAATGATGGCAATAGAGACAATAAGAAAATCTCACTTATTTTTGGCTAATTAAAAATGTTAAATGATGTGCAAAAATATAATATTAGATTTAGGCCATCTAAAATCCAGTTTACCTAACAAAGACTTGTACCTTTCTGTGGCTATGGTGGATTTTTTTTTTATAGATTTCCTCATTGTAGTGGCACTTGAAAAGAACACCTCGAGAAAAGTAAACATTTCCCGTGGTTCTTTATCTCAGTTTTCAGGGTGAACAACTGCATTGAGAAGATTAATAGCTTTTAGAGGATGTGCGTCTACACAGCAGGGTTTCCCTTGGCCTTTTACGTGTTTGTTTATGTTATTAACATGGGATGATGCCGAGCTGCTGAAACGGATTTGGCTTTAGATTAGATGGACAAGATATGCAGAAATAATAATTGTAAATAGAATTACATGACAATTAAAATGCATTCATTTTCAGTGTTTATTATATTAGACTTAATATAAATGATTAGAACCAATAAGAAATACTATTTTAATATTTAGCATAACTTGAGTAGAATATGATTTGGTGCTATTTAATAAACATATGTCACATGTAATAATGTTAGTGAAGGTATTGTATTAGTGTAAAAATATGATATGTTTTATGTCATATAATACACAAATATGAGTAGTTAAATTAAGTCAAACGGGCAAAAAAACAAAACATTTTTGCAAATGAATACGTTTTAGTGCTGCTAAGTTCGACGCAATTCAGTTGTCAAATTGCTTTATGTCAGCACTTTGTTCTAAACGTTTGCAACATTATAATATACGGCATTAGAAATACCCTAAAGGTTTTATGGCATTACTGCTATTTACATTTTTCAGTAGTGTCTACAATTATGCTCCTTAAAATTAAATAACTTATTGATCTGCAAGTTTTGCAATGTTTACATTCACATATCATGTTTTTTTGTAGAATTCATGGTGTGACTGCATGATGCGTTTAAATGTATGAAAATCAGATTAAATTGTGTTTTTTGTTTGGGGTTTTTTTTTTTTTTTTTTTTTCAACAAAGCAGACAACTGACAACTGTCACATTAAATCTAAAAGGCTCTTACCCACCATCAGCACTACGCCCTGTCAGCTTGTGGAAACAAATATATAATAATGATCATAATGTGAATTTAAGTAATTGTATGAGCCACTGGCTGCCGTGTCTCCAGCGTCTCTTTGTTCTGTTCACTGCAGGCGTAGCGAGAGGGGGGGCCGCACAGCGCACGGTGTCTGGATTCGGGATGTGTATATATATATATATATATATATATATATATATATATATATATATATATATATATATATTTATGTGTTTATGGGAGCCTGTGTGGTGCTGGTAACTCTAACGCAATAACTTGTAACCAGAGGCCTGATATCACATTAAATCAATAGGAAAATAACCTGAGCCAGGATTATCATAGCAACCATTTCTGCTATTTGTTTGGCTTGGAACTACCACTCCATTTAATGAATAGCGACTGTAGCCTTTTAATTCCCCTGATTTATTGATGTGGTCTTAAGAGGTGAACAATCCCTGCTAATTTATGCAAACCAGTGAAAACAGCATTGCTGTAGGAGAGTGTATAGATGTGATGCAAGGTGTAGAAAGTGTTTGTCATGAGATGTACTTTGACCCAGAAAGATCCAACACTGTTTGTCAGTTGGGCATCCTCACCCTGTTGAATGCACATACAAATCAGCAGAAGAAGAATAGCCTTTTCTCCTCTCCTTCCCTCCTCTTGCCGCCCTCCCTGCATGGACACGAGGCACGCAGCTCTGGAGCGATCGATAGCTAGTTAGCACAAATCACAGCTCCTGACAGTTTTTCATTTGAGTGCTTCAGACAGCAAAGATGAAAAAAATGGTGAAGGTGTATTTGGGAGGAGATGGGGGATTTGGAGATTGAATCTGATGCTTGGGTTACACAGGAGAGAGCAAAATAACATCATAATTTAAGATAAGTCATTGCCCACAGCACAGTTCCATGAAAGCCACAGGCTTTTCTCACTACAAAAACTATCCACCTCAACCAGTCAGTCCGGTTTCAAGTCACGCATGTAGTGTATAAAAAGTCTGAGAAGTGTTTAAAAAAAACAACAACAAGCCACTTTTTTAATGTGTATGTGATTTAGTCGAGAACTATCTTAAAAGCGGATTACTTTCATTCGGTTTTAAGTGATGGAGTTATTTTCTAGGGATTGATTTGTTTTGGTGTGTTTTAAGGGGAGGTCAAATATAACGAGTCATTTCTCTGTTGTGTGCTTTGTGTAATTCAGTGTATGTTTTAAGCAGTCTGTATTATTATTAGTATTATTATTATTATTATTATTATTACCATACTTTGTTCTGTTTTTTTTGTTTTTTTTCAAGACGTTAATTTGGAAAGATATGCTCCGCGTTAACATCTATGAATTATGAATTTAATGTACCTTTCCAGGGTACAGTTGATGTTGTCCTGTGGGTTTGCACATTGCTCATATATGGTGGTCCTTTTTGTTTCTAAAATGTCATTTGAATTTATTGAATTGAGATTTTTAACTTGCAAGTCTTGATGTGTCAGGGTTTTTCTGGTTGCGTATGAGGACTTCTTTAAAACCAGTTGTCAGTTTCAGGCCATGAGCGTTAGAGAGGAGCAACACGTCTGGTTCGCCATCAAATGTTTACCTCTGTGGAACAAGCTTAAAAGCTAACGTGCTTAATCGTACCTGAAAAATGTTCCTAACTCGATGAAAGACAACTTTTTTTTCTTTTTTTTTTTTTCCTGGTCCTTATGTTGGAAGTGTGCTGCAATTATCACCCACTCTGAAGTTCATTTCATAGTTGGCCTGCTCTTTTGGTGACAGCTTGTATATTTAATTTTGGAATCGCAGTTTATCATACCACCGTCAGCTTCAGTTCATTGTAAGGTTGTCTTGCTCTCATCATGTCAGTTAATATTATTTCCTCCGTCCCCCGGTTTCTATATTTTTGGTGGCTCATGCACTGTCTTGATAACAAGCCACCAGAAGTGGGACATAGGAAGTGAATGAGTTATTTTTGTTTTTTCACCGCATGCACTTTTTTTTTTTCCCTCTCCAGCACATTTAAAATTCTTCACAGTTGACCTTATAGAACTATTTCTCTCTTCCCTCTGAGTAATAAGTCTTTAAAGAGCTGTGATTATGATCAAATCTCTGTCGCTCTGACTTTGACAGGTTTGAAAAGAGGGAGCTTGCGTGTTACAATACCTACTAGAAAGCACTTTAATCCACACACAAAAAGTTCTATTGATATTTCAGCATTGAGGATGATCCGCTGAGACTACCTGCTTTTGACATTTCAGTACGACGACTACCTTGCAAACTGGGCCAGTAATTTTTATTTCTTGTTTCAAAACAGAAAAAAAAAAAAAGAATAAAGTGATTGGCACTTGCTTTGCATGTGGAAAAAAACAGCTTGGGGCAGTGTTATGTGCTTTACCTGTCATTACACGGTGTTTCATATTGACTTTTTCAACAACACACTTTCATAAAGCCTCGCGCACACTTCTCTCACCTGGAGGAGTGATAATCATTATGATAATCATGGCAATTAGCTTTGCTAGTATTGTTTCCAAAAGACATAATTCATTTGCGGGCAACTCCTGCTATTTAACCTGGTTATTGACGGGTTCATTAGGCCTAAAAAGATGCTAGTGTGTGTCTGCAGGGAATTTCAGTATCATGATTGCATGCAAGCAACTGCGTGCCTGTTGTGAACAAAAAAGGCGAACTATTGTGTTGGGAATTTTCACAGAACTTGAAATTGTGAGATTCATTGTATTTAAGAACAGTGCCTTCTAGTTTTCTGCTTGTGTGTGTGTGTGTGTGTGTGTGTGTGTGTGTGTGTGTGTGTGTGTGTGTGTGTGTGTGTGTGTGTGTGTGTGTGTGTGTGTGTGTGTGTGGTGTGGTGTGCATGCGCATGAGTATGGGTTTGTAGGCATTGCAACTTGATAGTGCAGATGTGTCAACTGGAGACATAAAGTTTGATTTATTTAGTCTCGATGTCAGACTCATACCCCCCCCCCCCTTCCTTGCGTAGGTGAATGGCTTGGTGGAACTCTTCATGTGAATGTGTTTTAAAAACTACAAGTATTCACGTGACTTGGTTATCGGGCAGTGTTGGGGGGTTTAAAGTGTTATTTGTTGTGTAGTTTTGCATGTGTGTTCGTTTATGTAATACAGTCCATCCCCGCTTTTTGTGAGGGTTACGTTTCGGGACAACCACCGAATAGCAAAAAACTGCGTGTAATTGAGACGCCCATAAAAATGACTATTTTTGACACACGTTTTGCTCCTCCCCCTCCAAATCCTCCTGATAGCTTGCCGTTGACGTTCTCCTCAGATGTTGATCAACATTTGCTATAAAAGTGAATAAAACAATTTTTGGACTATTATTGGAGTCGATTCAGCTACAGAACCCTCCCTTCTCTCTTCAGTTGTCAGTGTTCACTCGTGACACAATCCAGGTTTAAGCCCTAAATGTGCCTCACACATTTATGAATGCGTATGTTAAATGCATTTAAAGTATAAAATGTAGAGGTACTCACCACTAATGAATGATGATGTAAGATGATCCACAAACGGATGGAATCGGAGTCACGGCAGTCACAGCACACAAAAATGGTGTGTTCAAGGGCCGCCAACAAAGTGGGGAATCTCACCGCTTAATGAAAAAACATTAACCTTATTTTTGACAGTGATTACCTGTACGTGTATTATCACATATTTGTATATTATTACCAGTGAATGAAATGTGTTTTCTGTGGGGGAAAAAAATTATATTTAAAAAATATATTTCTGACCAAAAATCTGCAAATTTTCAGGGCGGTGAATGCTGAATGGCACATGTGCGGG
Organism: Dunckerocampus dactyliophorus; assembly: GCF_027744805.1. Taxonomy (NCBI): domain Eukaryota; kingdom Metazoa; phylum Chordata; class Actinopteri; order Syngnathiformes; family Syngnathidae; genus Dunckerocampus; species Dunckerocampus dactyliophorus. The sequence continues at coordinate 18,436,786 of NC_072822.1, read as the reverse complement.
GATCCACTGTACTGTGTATGTTGATGTGCGTGTCACTGTGCTTTTGCAAGACACTGAGCCCCGGTGACAGTCAAAGAGAGCAAATTGCATGTTGGATTTAAAAAAGAAAGAAGCTCATCGAGCATGTTGTTTACCCCGAGGTAAGGTGTTGGGATGAAATAAAACCCGTTTCATCTTGTGCTAAATGCTCTCCTCGTATGGATCAGCGAGTGGGAAGATGTATTTATCAGGGAGATGCACAAATTGAAAAGTAAAAAATCAGTGATGGTGGATGGATGTGACACCTCTCCAAATGTGTTTTGTCTTGTTGACTGTCTGCCAGAACAACTGTCGTGGTTTAAAAAAAAAAAATAGAAAGAAAAGAACCAGTAGTACAAAGCACTGCAAGGTGTTGGGTGTCTCAGTGTCTCTGCTTGCAAAAAGGTGTGTATGTGTTTTCAGCTCTCTTGAGGTGTCTGTGTTGTCACTTTGCCAGCAGTGGTTATGTCATTTGCCATACAGCTCCTTGGCGGCGTCTTTAATTTGTATTTGGGAATTGACAAGTGACTTATGGCACCTGAGCTTTGTCTCCTTGGAGACGAAAGTGGAAGCTGATTGTGTGAGTGATAGCGGCAGATAAAAAGTGTCTCTTGAGGGAAAGTAAAGTACCAGTTTTGCATTTTGAACAAGAAAAAACATAGCAACGATATACTGTACTACTTCATGCATCATGTTTTGGCTTTGAATGTTGCGGACCTGCCAGCATGTACACATTTTTCATACAAGGCATGCATTTTGAACCTTGTCGGTTTCAATCCCTGCGCATAGCATGACGTGCACCTCCAAAAAAAAGTCCTCGAGGAGCGGCAACGCGGACCGGTTAGGCTGTATTAGTGGTGGGCTTGTGGTACGTTATTTCCTGTGTGTATACGACTCGTTCAGAAGGCTTCTTCTCTGCTTTCGGATCAACATTTGCAATAAAAATGACTGTTGTACCGAATCGATTATTCCAAATGCAATAACACTTCCCTTCTCTCTTTAATTACCATCATTCACTCGCTACAGAGGAAGCTAACAAGCTAAATAGTCACGTCATGATCTCCCCCCTGATGAAGAGCTGTAAATGTGGCCCAGGAAATAAAATAAAAATAAAAAAAAAACCAGCAGGAATGGGGAAAATTGAGCAAAAGGCATAATGAGAAGAAAATAAAATGTTGATAATAATAACAACAAATAATGACACAGCTTTTGTCTATAAATATGTATCGCATTTCTTAGTGTTTTTACTCTTTAAAATAGATACTGCAGTCTTAAAACAAATAGAGACAGAGAGGTAGATCAATATGTCACAGGCTTGGATGACACACCGGACAGGCCATAGACATGCTTGTGAGTTATGAAGGGGCCACTAAATCACTTCCCATGTTCTGCTTTATGTCTGCTTTCCTAAACGGTGCTTCTTGTGGCCGCAGAGGTGTGTGTGCGTGTGTGTGTGTGTGTGTGCGTGCGTGCATGAGGGAAGGTAGCAAACGCTGAGGGCATTGCCTGTCTGGGCAAGCTTCTCTCTCTCTTTTTTTCTTCCTTTAAGTTGCAGGCAGAGAACAGAAAGGAAATTCAAACCAAAATAACCCCTGTGCCCCTGTTGGAAAAATGTAACCCCCCCCCACTGCCATTCCCTTTGCAGAGATTCTCCCTCTTCTGAGGCAAAGGTCACAGTTTGGGATTCGGGCGGAGTTTTGGGGGGTTGCAAAGCAGCCTCACATGCCCTCCTTTGCTAGCCTTAAGGCTTGGGGTGCACCTTTATAGCATATGTCATCAACGCCGTCCTGTGCTGTTTGCTGTCGATTTAACACATTTTACCAGAGTTGTGAGATGCACAGTCCTCTTGGGTTAAATCTGACTTGTTTTTGTGGACGTTGACGGGTTCTTTGTGCTGACAAAGACAGAATTCTCACACCAGGCCATCCATGGTGCTAGTTGTTATGCTAAAGGAATCTGACCTGATGTCACACAGTGTCATAGGAGCCGAGGCCTTTGGGTGTTTTTGTCAGCCATTGGAGCAGTCTGATTGGACCGCGTGGCGTTCAGAGAGGATAGGGTCGCGCCCCAGCCAAGGAGCGGGGGGAGCGGGCGGGGTCAAAGGTGAAGTGTCGTCATGGAAGTAGAGCTTGGGATAGAAAGGGCAGAGCCATGCCGCTTGAGATTGCGGAGCATGGGAAATCAACGTGACGGCCGTGAGGAGCGTGCACCAAAAAAAGAAGCCTTGTAAAATTTCAACTCTCTTGCGCACACTTTGTCTCCTTCTCCTGCCATCGCTGTGTCGTTTAAAAGCTACAATTCACTTTTTTTTTTTTAAACAGAAAGTCATAAAAGAGATGAACTTCAAAGTCTGCTGTTGTTATTTTAAAATTTAAGCACTGGCTTCAGAAATAATGGTTGAAAATGTCTGTCTCCTCCTTCACATCGCTTGCTGATTGTTGGCGACGTGGGAAGCTGCATCAGGCCGTCAAATCCCAGACACACACTCCCCTCTCGAGCTTGTGTGTGCATGTGTGTGTGTGTGTGTGTGTGTGTGTGTGTGTGTGACAGCGTCATCGTCAGGTACTAAATAACAAACTGTCACACGTGAGGTGAAAGCGATACAAAGTGAATTACATCAAATTTGCTGTGTGCGTTAGACATTGCTGTGGTAATCGTGTCTGCCTCTGATGTGTTTAAAGACGTTTAGGTGTGTTTGCGTCTCGATGCTGCCGCTCACACTTTTACTGCTCTCTTTTTATTATTACATGTTCTCCCCCTCACTTATTGATGCTGAGCGTTTGTTCCCCTCAGATGAATAGGCTATTATTGAGATATTACTGTGGATATGAAATCTGTGTTAGTCGGTGAGCAGCCATAACAAGATGGATCTTATTGGGTAATGGTGGGCTTAGATTTCCGCGTATGTAAAATGTCATGGTGATTTTGGATTTGGACTCGTGTGATGTAGAATTTCACACCGTCGTCGTGCCTCGTGAACGCCGGCATGGATAATGCTTTCAATTTAAGTCGGCTGTCTTCATTTTTTTTTCTTCATGCAAAATTACACACCTTGCCTTTTACCTACCTCACAATAGTGTGTTGTGGTAGTGTGTTGTGTGTGTTAAATGTTTTCATTCATATTCAGTAAATTGGTTAAAAAAAAAAAATGGGGAAAAAAGTATGCTTATATGGAGGATTGTAATGTTTTTAAGAGGAGATAAGTAATTTCCATCCAATTTGAGTGATGTGTCTTACTATGATTGTGTGTGTGTGTGTGTGTGTGTGTGTGTGCACATCTAAATATATGTGTGCGTGTGTGTGTATGTGGAGCAGCAGCTGAGGGCTGGTGTGGGTATGGCAGCGGCGGCAGCGGTTGGCGTGTTGTGTGTCTTTAGCCGAGCGTGTTGTCAGTTTGCTGTGTGTCAGCAGTGAGCCAGGGGAACGCTTGGCTGCCTATTCAGGCCGGTGCGGACCCCGCTGTGCCCAGCTAGCATGAGCTGCCGGCGGCTGCTGGAGGGTGCCGAGACGAGGGAGTGCGAGTGGGTGGAGGGAGGCGATACAGACAGGAGGGGGTGGTCGGAGATTCACCATGCTGAGGTGTGTAACCGGACCCTCTGGCAAATGTTAGATCTCATCAGTGGCACCTCTGATGCCGCTCTAAATCTTCATTTCTTCCTCACCGTGTCCGTCCTCTTACATCTCACCTCCTTGGGAGAGAGAATTTTCCAAAATCCTTGCAGAGTCAAACGAAACAACGGGAGGCTTGGATGCCTGACCTTTTACCAAATCCTCCACTTTTCCATTCCAGTGGTCACGGTCCAGACAGGCTGGGGGGCAAGCCTGCTTGTCTGCCTCTCTTGGTTGTCCTTGCTGCATGGCCAGGCTAGGATTTGGGAGTGTGGTGAGAGATGGGGGGTGACAATGGTAAACAAAAGCCCCCTTTCCACCAAGCAGTACTGTTTGTTTGGGGATGCTATTTTTTTGCATTTTCATTGCCAAAAATAGGATATCAGATAACCTAAGATAGGATATCAAAACGCTGATCTGTTCAATCTCTTTTTGACAGCAACCGCAGTAGTTTGATACCTAAACCCCCTGCAGTCTGTGTGCAACAACAGGAATGGAATAGAAAAACAATCAAAATGCTTCTTTTCTCAAACAAAGCTTGTCTTTATAATAGAAAAAAAAAATGCATGTCAAGACAAAAGAAGAAAAACTTCTGGAAGTCCCCAAGTTTTTGTTGACCATTTCAAATGTTTTTGTTCTCTAAGTCATTCATGGATCGCACTGCTGTGATGTCACACTCTTTACAAAGATGACTCTACTACTACCGTTTAGCCTAAACACCCCATGGTGGAACACAAGCCAGGTCGTACCTGTCAACATTTGCATTCTAAAATAGGCAAAATGTTCAGGAAAAATAATGGAAGTACTAATTTTTTCCCATGAAAGTTAAAATACAGGAAGCTGTTCAAATGGGAGGGTGCAGGGAAAGAGGGGCAAAATAGGGTAGTTTCTCTGTGATAGTGAGAGGGTTGACAGGTACGAGCCAGGTCATGATTCCAGGTACTATTCCGAACTGTCCCGTCGTGAGCTGAACTGAAAATGTTGCGAATGTAGAAATATGACGGTGGGTAAAATAGAGTTTGGCGTGCGTCTTTCTCGCAGTTGAGCAGCAGACCGGGTGCGGCGTGTTGCGATCTGCAGTGTGTGCGGCCCCGACTGTGTCGTCTGTCTCAGCTTGTGTGACACATGTAACTCAGCTTGTCAGAGTTGCGTTCCTGAAGCCTCCACACTCGCAGACCAACTTGTCTGTGCGCCTCGGAGCGTTGTCTTTGCGCACAGCACTGATCTGTTTCAACCATTCACAGAGTGCAAAAGCAGAGGTTTCCTCGTGTGTGTGCGTGTGTGTAAAGAAGATGGGAGAGTAATCAGACTGGATGTCTTCACAAACACTTCCTCTGTGCTCTTGGCTAAAAGGGAAAATCCAAAGCACGTAGTCCCTCCATTACTTCTGTCCAAGTTGCTGTGTATCTCTCCTCCCTCCAAGCTTCTCTTCGTCCACTCCACAAGATATTGGCAGATGATATATAGTTTAGAAAGCACTTCCTGTCCTCGTCAATCTTCCCCTTTTTCATTACATGACGTGGAGTGATTTTTCTCCATATGTGCAGCGTGCACCTCAGGCGTCAGCATTAACTCTCTGGCACAGCATATTTTTTAATATGATGTACAATCTACCTGGGTATGGATTTTTTCGGGAAGCTCGGTGCAGCCGATTCATATGAGCCTCCGCATCGTGGTGACATGGGGTCAATACCCCGGCACGGTCATTACACCAATAAATTGGGTCAAGCAGGGTTAAAGGGCAGTTTTGTGTGTCCTTTGACCCTCTGATCGGGGGTCAGTACAGATTTGCACGCAGGAGGCAAATGAAAGTGTGCGTGTTTGTGTGTAAGGCTGGAGAAGGTGTGTGTGAAGAGGCCTGATGAGCAGCGTTGAATTAATTTCACAGTGCAGATGTAGTGTGGGATGTGTAAATGACACTGCTTTAATTAAAAGTATATTTAAATGGTTCATCCGCCAGTTGCTGGATGTTGCTCATTTTGCGCAGTTGTAATTAACCTTTTCCTTTCTTTGCTTGCCCGCAGAATCCGAGCTGTCCCAGAGTAAGGCTGGAGCGGGGACCCCGGGGGCTGGCGGTGGCGGCGGAAACCACCTTCAGTGCCTGTCCGTTCACTGCACGGATGAGCTTGGGGACAGTAAGGGCCGAGGAGGGCCTGTCTCTTCTTGGCGCTCTCTCCACTCTGATATTTCCAACCGATTTGGGACATTTGTGGCAGCACTGACTTGAACAAACAGCTGAGCCACCACAGAGGAAGAGGATAAACTACGAAGGACAGTTAAGAGACAAATAGCAAAGAATGATGATTATGATGATAAGATGTCAGTGTGGAAACTGCAAGCACCTCTTGCCTGTTCAGGGAGAGAAAGACTCTCACACATAAATGCAAACACACACACACACACGCACACACACACATCCAAATACCATGTTTTTGTCACATGCAGTCACTCGCTCACACACTGCTGGACAATACAGCGTGGGCTCTACTCAACCGATCTGGAAAACCTCAAGTCTACATATACTATTTTTTTCCTTTGCCTTTTTTTTTTGTTTTCAAGTAAGTAAATGATGATGAGATAGCAAAAGCAGATACATTCAGTTGCCAATGGCTGTAATTGTGTAGCAGTGTTGAAACGTGATGTACTTGGCAGGCTGATTACTTTTTTTTAATTATTATTATTTGTTACTGTTGATAAATATGGCCTTTCTGCTCACCTCACTTATACATAGAGCTCTAATGTAAATATACAGTATATGAACCTTCCAGTGTAAGCAGCTGTTTGTTGCCCAACTTTCATTTGGATTCATCATAAGTTTTTCACCCTCAAATGAGCGGACGTCTTCAGTTGAAGAGGGGATAAATGCAGAAGCATAACAGAAGAATATGAATATGCATGAATGTATGTTAACAGTTGTTTTTTTTTGTGCAAATACAACTATTTGCCTCCATGGCCAACCTTGTACCTGTTTCATTTGCTGCTGTTCATTTCAGATATACTTCCTCTTCTCTTCTCTTCTCTTCTCTTCTCTTCTCTTCTCTTCTCTTCTCTTCTCTTCTTGATTTTATTCATGAGCTCAACCTTCTTAACAATTCAGCCAATGGGAACTGAAACTGAGGTCTTTGCATAGTTTTAATAAGGGAATTGAAAAAAAAAATGGCTATTGGTATTGCACATGTATAATAAGAAAAAAAAAATGCTGTGTGTTGGGCAATCTTGTAATCTTTAAATAATGCTTCCGTTGAATTTGAATTTCTGAAACAATAGATGGACTGTGACAGCAATTTATGAATTGATTTTTGTTTTTTGTTTACTTTTTTAAAAAAATAATAAGTAAAGTGCAGTCGTCTGTTTTCCTGCATATTGTATATATCTGTATATGTTTTATTGAGTAACTAAATAACAATAAATATGACGTTAAAGGTGGAGCTTTGTTGCTGGTCTCTCCATTTGCCACTCAACAACATGCGGTGTGTGTGCTGACACTTCCCTATCAAATATTCAGCACTGTAGCGTATCTGTATATGTAAACACCACGTGTGCCGTGAGTATCCTGAGCCAATGGGAAAAGTCTGCAGTATATTTAAAGTGACAGCTCTGACAGGGAAATTGTCAGGTGACAGCATGCAGGAACCTGTAAAATATAAAAAGCAGCAACATAAGCGGTCCTTGCAGTATGTGTAGCCTCTTAATGGATTAAGACTAAGATGATTAATTCCGTGTACACGCGCTCACAACTCATCTCATTTCATCCTCCGTCTTTTCTGAGATTTCTACTCAACTTCCCAGCTTCTAATAAATCAGTTTTACCAACCAATAGCTATACTACATTATTTTTTTATTTATTCATACAGGTCATAATTGATCTTTAAAACTATTTCAATAGGCTATCTAAAATATACTCACATCCTCAACAACTTTTTATTATTATTTTTATTCCCCACCGCTGTTTAAATTGCCCTTTTAATTGTAAAACGTGATAATACACTTTTCTGCTTTAACAGTCATCACACTGTTAAAGCCAGGAGTGTCATTTTTAAATGTATGCAGATGGAAATATTCCAGAAGCATTTCTTTGAATAACACAGCTACAACTTCAATACATTTGCACTATGTGGTGCAATATAAAACTCTTTCCTTATCAAGGTCATAATGCTAAATTTGGCCCCTCTTGTGTACCTAAATAACCAAACTGTTAAAAACACCTCTCGGTATGATGGGGTTTAGTTCTACACTAAAGCGAACCACAATATTAAACATATTGTTCAATGAACAGCAAAGAGCGGCGTTGTCTTTGCAAAGAGAGAATTTTGAATGTGGTTCTTGTATTAGACACCAGTACATTGTTGCCAATGAGTGTGTGTATCCGCTATTTAAACAGCATTTTACAGCCATCAGTGTACACCAGCCCTTGCTTCCTGCTGGCTGCCTGAACTATTTGCCATCTTTATGGATGCTTAATGCCACTCAGTGACCCCCATGCAGTAGCTCTTAGGTGGAGACATCGAAGCCTCCTAGCAGGGCTCATGATCAGCCTGCACCGCCGCTGTCTTGTATACACAAACACGCAAGTTCATCTACAAACTGGAGCTCCCTACGGGCCTCTGTCTCTGTTAGTTGGGTGTGTTTGTGCTTGCCGCAGAAGTAGGCGCCTGCTGTGTAGGACTGCAAAGCGTGTTGTTAATGTGATGCCCAGAGAGCATCAACGTTGGCAAACAGCGGCAGAGACAGCTTGCGTGAGAGGTGTCACCTGAGAGGCAATATGGGGGAGGAAGTGGGGAAGTAACGCTGATTACACCTCTTGGTGTGACGCACAGGATGGATTGTCTATTTTTGATTTTAGTTTCTGAATAAATCAAACATTTTGAAGAAATTGGACATTTTCTGACTTGAAATGTGTGTTTTATTAGTTTCTTTTAGTTTCTTATTTGGCATGAACAAGGAAATCCGACAAAGGAACAGGAAGCGGAGAGTACGCCAAAGAAGACACAGGTGAGTTGGACAAAAAGGCAGCCCAGTGAGGAAGTAGAGGAAGGTGATTCAGAAATCTGTTATGTTGAGAAAAGTATTACATTGTTACACACTGGTGGTGAGCCTGGAGGACTGATATGTTTAGAGCGGTGGGAAGAACATGCTTGTCTCTCCTCGGACATGCTTAGAAAGTCATAGCTCTCTGGGTGGAAGTCACGGAACAAAAACATGGCTCCTGGCTTATACTATTGTCATTTCGGACACCCTGCCTTGCCCCATTGATACGTTTCTGTCTGGACTCAATCCGTCACCTTCTTTTCCCCACGGTGCAACACACAATCATGTACATTCAACTGAATGTTCTTCACATTCACACAGTCCTCCTCCTTTTTTTCCATCATCTACAGTTTAGGTTAGCGTACCTCTCAGTTCACGTGTTTTTAATGTCGAAAATGTTCGCAAAAATGTTGCCTTGGTTTGCTTACATTTTCCTGTTAGCGTACCATATGGCGTGCGTCTTGTCCTGTTGTTAATACTTTGTGTTCTTAATGTATTTTTATCACAAAACCTCCTTGTTAGCAGCCTACTAGATTGCAGATCCATGGAAACAGGAACCGGAAGTCTGCTGTGATGTCTCTATGATGTCATCAGTAGTTGACTCTGTAGTTGTTAACACAAAACACATATTTTTATAGTTTATAGTTTTCCTAAATGATGAATAAAAGGGATAAATCATTCAAGGTTACTTTTGCCTTTAGTGAAGGAGTGTTCTTGTCAAAGACACAATGTCGCAGCAAGGTCAACACAGATGCCACCTTTTTCCATGAGTTATTTATTGAAGTCAATATTGTTTATCACCTTCTTTACCAAATGCTCGTACTTGCATCATTCTTTGGCTGCATTTTGGGTTATTTGTACAGGCAATGATCAATATGATCAAAAGAAAAGCAGAGACTTGAGGTGAGAAACACTATTGAATTAAAAAAAATAACTCATAGAAAAACACAAAGGTGGGACGCACGGTGGTCTAGTGGTTAGCATGTTGGCCACACCGTCACAGTCCGGAGAGCGGGAAGACCTGGGTTGGAATCTCCCGTTGGGCTTTTCTGTGTGGGGTTTGCATGTTCTCCCCGTGTGTGGGTTTTCTCCGGCTACTCTTGTCTGAAAGTCTATTTGTGTAACTTTGATGTCTGTTATAAGTAGAACATTTGTAGCCTTTTCTGTGATGTCCAAGTGTCCATGAATGCAGCAGCAACTTGTTCCTGGGAGGTGCGTGATGCACTTGAATGCAACCTTACAAAAGGAACTAGCTGAGCACTGGTAGCAGTTTGCTAGCAGTTTGCTAGCATGAGCTTGCTTCCCATGTGGGGTATGAAGTGTTCATCCATGGTGTGCGTTGTATGACTCAACAAGGTGAGTTTGATGACTCTTTTCTGCATTAGGAGTGCTTGTTGTTGCATGATTGACGCTGTGTAGGAAGCTAAATGAAAGCTAGTTTGTTGGCTGTGGTGTGATTGGGGTACACTTCTGAGCCATGTGCTTGTGGTTGTTTGCTAGCTGGCTCACTGACTAGCATGTTTGTCGTCATCTCTTAGCATGACTTGATTGATATCTGTGCTGTGCCTGCCCTTATTTGTGTCATGTGAGTGCTTTTTGGCTGCTTTATTTGGCATTGTTGTAATTTCATGTGTTCCTACTGTTTAGACCACACACATACAAGCCTTTGGACACACAGCTACTTGGACAAATCCACTCCTTTGGATAAACTCAATTTCAATGGACTAACACACATTTCTAAAGAGCCCATCCACCTACATAATAAAGATGATTAAATGAATCTTTCCATGGTGTCCCAACTCTTAAAGAACCACTCCCCCTTTCCCACAACTCTGGTTTCCTCCCACATTCCTAAAACATGCATGTTAGGTTAATTGGCGACTTTAAATTGTCCATAGGTATGAATGTGAGTGTGAATGGTTGTTTGTCTATATGTGCCCTGCGATTGGCTGGCGACCAGTCCAGGGTGTACCCCACCTGTCGCTCGAAGTCAGCTGGGATAGGCTTACCCCCGCGACCCTGAGGAGAAAATGGATGGATGGAAAACACGAAGGTAGTGTCTGTGTTGCTGTGTTGCTGCGACCAGAATCATCATTTATATGAAGTGTTTTCTGCATGTCAAACTATAATTGTAAAACTATAAAAACATGTTTTGTGTTAATATTTTTGGCTTTCTGGAACGGATTCATTGGATTGACATTATTTCTTATGGGAAAAATTTGGTTAGCGTACGTCTCAGTTAGAGTCGAACCTTCAGGAACGGATTAATGACACTAACCAAGGTTCCACTGTATTTATATTTATTTATATTAACATGTAGGCAAGAATTGTGATGTTTCTGATTTTTCTGAATGTCTTCAAAATAACATAAATGAAAATAGGCTTTAGTGTTTGTTCCAGTTGTATTATAAATCAGCTCAAAAAAACTATGCATTCATAGGATTTAAGATGATTATTTTTCTCCAGTCTGGCACTCAACATCCTTTTTTGGAAACCCTGTGCTACACACCAGGAGTGTCCAAAGTACGGCCCGGGGGCCATTCATGCCCGCAGTTTGTTTCATACTGGCCCGCGGTACATTGTAAAAATAAACACAGAAACGGACAAAATGGGGAAAAAAGGCACATGTAAAGAGAGAAATCTGAAATGCTGATAGAAATGACTAATAATAGTTGTCCACATGTGTGTCAATCTTTTGTCCAAATAGTTTTATTGTTGAAATAATCTATTGTACAAACACAAGGTGCTACATTTGCTTTCACAGTCATCACACTGTTAAAGCCGGGAGTGTCCTTTAGTGACACCTTGTCTGTCTGGTTGGACCAACTTTACGTTTCCTAGTAGGATGGGCATGTACTCACAGGTTTCAGGCTCGAAGAAAGGCAGGTTTTGTTTTGTCATGTGTGCAACCGCTTGCAAACCAAATTGCAAACTGAAATAAATGAGTTGAATGACTTTCTTTTACCTGATTTTGCCAGCATATTTACGACAGTCTGGTGTAAGTTAGGAGAAGAGTTAACTTGTTTTTGTGAAAATGCCTACTGATTATCCTCAGACATGCAGGACACATTGACAAAGAGGCCTTGGGATATTGGCTCCGGTCAAGATGTATGGTGCTGGACCTTTTCCTTCAATGGGCTCCTCTGCATGGCAGCCATGCCGAGAGGAGGGTGAGGGATCGGTGGGCACTGTGTGGCCGCTTGAGAACTCGTGTGTTTCCCAGCCAACGCACATCCAAAGAATAACAATTTCACTAGCCATGAAGACCATCCATGGAGCTGTGGGGGTCGTGTCGAGAAAGCTCAGCCAAACACTCTCCTCTCATGCAGCTTTCTGTGTACTCCTATAAATACATCTCCTATTTGTATAGAGGCGATACGCATCTTTGGGAAAATACCACAATGTTGACATAGGAGCACCCTCTACGCCACCTCCCTCCCTCCATCCCCCTCTCAACACTTCCTAGCCCTTGTTGAACTTTTGAGAAGGAAAGGAGAGAGCGGGGGAGAGCCAGAGAGGAGGCCACTGAAATGGAAGGAGACTGGGGGTAAAAGAAGTGTGTTTTAGGGGCCTCCATGGTCTTTAAGCCACTATGGTATCCACCAGAGCCCTCACATACACTCGGCCTCCAAAGGGCTTTTGTCCTGTAAAGAGGGGCTTGGCTAAATTGGGGGTGCTTGTGGATTGGCGGGTGGGATGGGGCTTGGTGCAGTATATTTGGCTCCCACGTCTCCATCACTGCAATGGTGCTCTTTTTTTCTGAACTAGGTGGGGTGTGGTATGGAGGGGCAAAAGGGAATTAAGTTTTTTTTTTTTTGGAGAGGGAGGTTTGGAAATCTTCCAAACAGTGCCTTTTTGCTCTCAAAGAAAGCCCACTTGTGTAAATGTGCTCTTTGTCCCTTGGCCTATTGTTTGAATAGCATTGTGGACTTCTTGTGAGACGCTCACAGGGCCCTGCAGGGCCACAGAGGAAATGAGGGGCCCTCTGGTTGAATGACTCGATGCGAAGACAACAGGGTCTTGGAAAGGTACCATTGAAGAATGTACATTCATATAATTATGATTCCACAAAATTACACACAGAATAATCCAATTAGAGTTGAGAAGTTCTGGCTTCAAAAGTGAGTGGACATCGTTTGACCTCATCTAAAGTTAATGAAGTAGAGGATACAATGTGTGAACGGCTGTCCCGTTGTCGAGTGCTCTTAGCTGATAGAAACAATATGAACAGCCGGCCTCAGTCCCCCTATAAAGGGATTTCCTGATAGAGCTCAATGTCTGGAAGCCAATTCATGACTTCCATCTGTCCTCTCTCTCTTTCTGGCAGGGACGCTGGCAGGTGGAAAAGAAGCACAATGCATTTGCATGTTTGGGCCATTTATTTCGAGTCCATGGTGGCCTGTTGCTCAGTCATATGAGGTCTTCAAACATATGAACAAATTGAACTTTTCAAGGCTCATGCATGAAAGAGAGACAAAAGAGAATAAACACATTTTTTTTCCTTTTTTTATCAAAATGTCCGACTACGATGAACACACAATTTAACAACAGATGCACACAATGATACATTATTGCTGCAACAGGTGCAAGTGGTCATGCAGACCAGAAGCAAATCCAATGAGGATAATCCACTGAGGATAAAGTAAGGCCTAGTAAATCTCCCGCTCTCCATGTCAGGACAGTCTACCTTAGTTCGTTACTGGGGTCTTGTGTGTTAGTCTCAGGTAAATCCCCATCCCCACCGTATGGCCAACATTGTTGCTACACTTGGTCTCCTCATCCCAACTGTGCTGCAATCTCCAGATAGCTTTTTTTTCTTTGACCCCCCCCCCTCCTCCCAACGCCACACATGAGGGCTTTCCGCTGGAAGGTGATTGAGCATGGCACCGTGCTCCGGCCCTGTCCTGCTTTGTGTGGGGACGTGTGCCTGTGTCAGGAGCTACAATTAGTGGGGCGCGTCCCCTATCATTAATCACAGAACAGTCCTGGATCTCAGTGTAGGCCGAGAAGCACACTGCCCTGCTCAATAATAACTTGTTGAGCATCATCAGCATGACATCAGCCTCCTCACATGGAATATAGAAATGCACGTCTGGAGTCAGCCGCTTTAGGTTACGTATGTGGGTGGGCTGTCTTCTAGGGTGACATGTCCAATTACACTCGCCTGCCACAACACTGCAAATTCTCTTGAGATCTGAAGTGAGTATTAGTGGTGGGACAAAAAAAAATCGATCACAGTATTGATACACAAATATCAAATGCGGTCAGACTTCGATTTTCGTATGCCACAGTTTTGGTATGATTCGCTTTGTGTTGAAAGTGTTTGCCCAAATTTTGCCTTGTATAATATTGCACATAACACACTAGTCCGTTTGCTCCTTGTTTCTTTCGAACTCGCTCTTCAAATATTTATTATTGAGAAATAAATGCGGGTACCAGCAATTTCATAAAGAAGGTGAGAAACACTACTGAATTCGATCTCACCAGGATGTAATCCAAGTCCGCACCAACAATAAGTTCTATCCATTCTTAATGTATCATTATTTCACATTGTTTCACTATTTTTTCTCCTTAAAATGTCTTTTTGGAACGGATTAATTAGATTTGTAATATTTTGCTATGGAAAAAAATTACCTCGATTTTGACCTTTTTAATAACAAAGCCCGAGCTTCGACTGTATTGATATGATAATGTGATGTACGATGATGAGATGGACATGTGTGCTGTAAACACCACATAACTAAACAACCAAGTACAACAAAGCACATTTTTTTATATTCAGTAACATTTTATGGACAAGATGACAAGATGATTCATTTACAATTTTTTTTTCCTCCAAAAAATAGGCAATTTTTCCACAGAAGACACATCTCATTCAACTTAAGTTGGTGGTGTTATGTGATAATACAGGTCAAATGTGCAGAATACATGCAGAATACCCCCCCCCTCCCCCCCCCCCCAAAAAAAACACATTTTTTTACATGTTTATATTTTATGCATCACTGATAATGTTTTTTTAATCAAGCCTTGAAATTTCGCACTTTGTTTGGCTGTCCTTGAACGTACCATAATTGCTGTGAGATGCAAAAGTGAACCTTATCCATCCATCCATCTTCTATGCCGCTTATCCTCACTAGGGTCGCGGGTATGCTGGAGCCTATCCCAGCTGACTTCGGGCGAGAGGCGGGGTACACCCTGGACTGGTCGCCAGCCAATCGCAGGGCACATATAGACAAAACAACCATTCACACTCACATTCATACCGATGGACAATTTAGAGTCTCCAATTATGGAACGTGGGAGGAAACCGGAGTACCCGGAGAAAACCCACGCACGCACGGGGAGAACATGCAAACCTCACACATGCGGCCAGTGAAACTTATATATAACTTTAACAAGTGTGTGAGGCATGCTGAAGAGAAATGGGGGAGGGTTCTGGAGCTCAATCTAATCTAATACAACAGTCAATTTTATTGCAAATACAGTATTAATAGGAAATTGGAGAACATCAACGTCAAGCTAGCAGGAGGGTTTGGAAGAGGTAGAGTGAGCTGTGTGTCAAATATAGACGTTTTTCTATCGGCTTCTGTACATAGATATTGTGGCATACTGTATATACAGTATCAGTTATCACAAGTCGATAGTTTTCATTAACATTTTGTTGCTACATTAACACCAGCCAGTGTCATCCAGTAATGAAGAATTACAAAGCTATTGTACTACAATCTGTCATTTTGTAGCTGTACTAAATGTTGTGGCTATAAGTAAATACATAGTTGTGGTAAAAGAGTGCAAGCATCTGATGCAATCAAGTATTTCTACATGTTTCCACCTATGCGGGGGTCTTTTAGCAGTCTTGTTTTGAGTCATTGCGGAAAAAGTGTGCATAACGCAGAATGACAGTGTGACACATACATATTTATAATTATGTCCAACTCAATACACCACCAGTGGAAGCTTGTGTGCTGTTTTACACATTACTTGTTTTCCCCAACTGCCATGGATGCAAAATGATTTTGTTTTTTCATAGATATGTAACAAGATGTCTGAAATGTCATCATCCATGTTTACTGCAGACTGTTGCATCAAATTGCGATGCTTTAAATTGGCTAAAATAAATGATTCGCTACTGCTTATGCAAACTAAGTATTAAGCCTTAGAGCAGACTTTATTGTGTTTCCGTGCCATCCAGTGCCCTCATATGCAGCCATTTCTGCAAATGCACCACAGACACATGGCAAATATGAACATTACATCCGGGGGGGGCTCCCTCATTTTCCTTCCACTCCGGGTGGTCCGATCGATACTGTGGCAGGATGTTAAATATTTGTCATCAGACGATCACACATTGATGAAACAAATCAATAAATGATAGGTCTGAATGAGGCAGGGCGGGAGGGAAAATAAAGGCGGAAGGAGAGAAAGTCAGATTTGTGACTCACGAGGGGGCGAGATGTTTCTCTCTTGGGTGCTATCTATTTCGTAGAAGGCGACAACTGTGAGGAAAATGATGAGAGGACGGTGAGATTAGTCCTTTTTTTGTCCACCCCTTGTTTGCCTTGATGCTCATTTGCATGAATCTAACATATATATATATATATATATATATATATAATGTTTACAAATAAATACAGTGCAGCCTGCTTACGTTGTACCACTGCCTCATTTTCCACATACACACTCATACACACACTACTCTGTATTCTCACCATTCTCTCAGGACTGTTTTTATTTAATGCATAAAGATTTTTTTTGGCCTGATCTCTCCCTCGCTCTCTCGGTCTCTCGCTGCTCGCCATGCTTTATAATAACAAAGGAATGAAAGTCAGCCAGATGGTAGCTCAGGCTTAATATAAAATCAATACACTGCCTCTAAGAGAAGGGGGAAAGCATTCAGATACCACAAATGCCTAAATGGAGCTTTTTGGTGTCTTCTTCTTTCTCCACCTTGTCTCTCTGTCCGCGCACATGCCTGTAGCCACTGCCTTACATTGTATCACTGCAGGCACGCACAGATGTCAGGACATCTGATTGTGTCACAAATTGAGAGAGAGGGAGGGTTGAGGGAGGGCAAGGTAAGAGATAGCCTTTGAAGAGGGAGAGGACTGAGGGCTATTGAGAAGCCATTAGGCTAATGATAATTGGCACAGTGAATAAGCACAGACACACAATGAGGGGAGGAGATGCATGGGAGGGGAATATTTAACAGATGCAAAGAGGTGATATGTTACAAGTCAATTTGATTGACACACACGTCGCATAGTGACATGACAGTAGGTTTGGATTTTTACAATGAGTCTTTATTTCGGTTTTAAGGAGGAAAATGACGAAACGTGTGAAAGAGTGCGAGTGCACGCCTGTCAAGAGCGCCAGTTTGCATGTGCTGGAGCAGTGAAGTCACTCCCCTGGTGCCCAGGCCAGCTTGCTGGGTGACAGAAGGAAAGAGGGGGACACGGGGCTGTTTAGCTGATAATTAAAGGGGTTTTATCTTAATTTGAGCTGTTACTCCCTATCCTCTGCTGTGATTTATGAGGCATTGGTCCAGCACTGGACCCCTGATCTGCCCCTGAACACCAACAAGACAGAGGGAGCTTTTTGTTCCATACATAAAAAACATTGACATACTTTGCATAGGTGCACATCATCATCGTACCAAACCAGGAGATTTGACACAACCACAAAATTATACACAGGAACCTCAGTTTTTGTTATTCATCCATTACAAAAAATTTAACAAAACCTGAGGCAATTTTCTCTATAAAAATAATATAAGTCCAATTAAGCTGTTCCAAAAATATTTAAAAACTACATATTATAGAGAATAATTATAGTCTTCCATGCAGAAAACATTGTACAATAATTATAAATGATGAATGGATGGAACTTATTGTTGATGCAGACTTCCTGTACTTTCTGGCAAGATTGAATTCAACAGTGTTTCTCATCTTCTTTATCAACTTTCTTTGGCCCTGTGGCGGGTCATTAAGCAGTAACGCTCAAAAACGCACGGAGAGTAAGTCAGCAATGTGTTGGGTGCTTTGTTTGGGCACTCAATTTCGCAGAACGATACAGTGCAGGGCAAAAGGACTAGGCAGTTATGTGCAATACTGGACGAAAACTGAGGCAGTGTAGGAAAGCCGAGGCAACATTTTTCAACAAAATCACATGAAAAGTGGGGCGTTCAAAAACTCAGGTTTGACTGTACTTTCACACAAGCCAAAGAATGAATTTACATGTCAGATGTGAAAGTCTGCCTCATCGTTAGGACACCCAGGTTTGAATCTCCGTTGGACATATGAGTCTGCCATCACATGGGTACGCTGCCTTCCTCCCACATCCCAAAAACATGCATGTTTGGCTAACAGGAGACTGTGTAAATTGCCAAGTGTGAATGTGAGTGTGAATGGTTGTTTGTCAGAATGTAACTGCAACTGACTG
Organism: Dunckerocampus dactyliophorus; assembly: GCF_027744805.1. NCBI lineage: Eukaryota > Metazoa > Chordata > Actinopteri > Syngnathiformes > Syngnathidae > Dunckerocampus > Dunckerocampus dactyliophorus. The sequence continues at coordinate 18,418,693 of NC_072822.1, read as the reverse complement.
ACGGACAGTCCCGATTCTTACCTGAAGTCATGCTGGGGTAGGCTCTAGCTCACCTAATGAGGGCAAGCGGTATAGAAAATGGATGGACAGGTGTGAAAGCAGAGCAGATGCTCTTGGGCAATGGGGCAGCCATGGACAAGTGGCCTGTGACACTAAGACACTTTTATTGTCATGTTGTGTACAAAATGGACGCCTGTACCATAGTGAACGCTTCATGTACACAGCATTAGTGGCACATTTTGAGCAGTGGGCAGCTTATTAGCACCTAAAGAGCAATTTGGTGAGTTACTGTAAGTGTCACTGGCCTATTGATTGCAATGGATTTAATATGCAAATCTATTGCTATGAAGAAGCCCTGATCAAACTGCACACGTGGTTTTAAACGTTGTCTGTCACAGTGGCGCAGCAGCTCTCACTACTGGCCTCCTTCTCAGCCGCATAGTGGTGGTAATGAATGATAAAGGGGCCGAAGCTTTAACTTCTTGTAGGCTGACCTCACAGAAAGCGAGAGAGAGAGGAAAAAGGGAGAGCGGATTGAGTTCCTGTGAGGTGGATTGACCGCAGGCAAGAGTTAACTCGATCTTCAACTGGGTGGGGTACAAGGGTGAAGAGGAGGCAGGGTGGAGGCAGAGGAGGGGGAGGTCGTGCGGCCAAACAATGTGAGCCACTGTTCTGAACCTATCACCCCCTGGGGTTACAGAGGAGAAGACATGCTGGTGCAACCTCATCTCCTCCAGTTGCCTCTCACATAAAGGCTGGGGATTTCTCCAGTGCCTCGGCTCGGATGTTGTTTTTAACCAGATGGTGGGTAGGTCCTATGGCCACCAGCGCTTTGGACTGTGTGGTAATAATCCCATAGGTATTTTGCTGGAGGCAGGGACCATCACACCTGTGTCAAAACAGCAAAAAGAGCATGTGTGTGTTCTTGTGGATGTGTGAGCCATGATGACGTCATTCTCTTAGTCACCCTCTTTTTTGTTGTTGAAACTTGTTGATCTGCATTCAGGAGATGTTTTGAATGTACTGAAAAACATCAACGCTGTTGCAGTCATTCTTGAACAATACCTAAAGGTTGGGACCCTAAGAAGACATTGTAGTTCATGCATGTACAGTACATACAGTATAAACGTATGTGTGGTGTAAGAGGGATAGGTGTTCACCCTTTGACCCCTGAACTTTAAGAGTTCTGTTTGTGTTTCCAAAAGGGGCCTCCTCCTTTCTCTTATCTCAAACTTGCAGGAAGTAGAGTTTTAGCTGAAGGCACATGGTCTTATCAGGCTACATCCATTAAGGCAAATTCATTTCAAGTTAACTGTGCTTTTCTGGTCTTTCACACATTCAGTATTGTAGAACTGTCAGTCAGATGCCTGAGTACAGTCTTTTGAAAGAGTCCTGGTGATTGTATAGCTCTGATGTTTGGAGGAATCCCTTTCCAGGCCCTGGTGAGCTCACAGAAAAAGGAATTCTGCTGTAAGTCTTCCTGAAATATGGTATGGGTAAGAGACCTTGAATTTATAGTGAATCTAGTTGAACGCCCAGATCTTGAGCTTGGTCTTGGGACCAAAGCAGCCAGCAAAGCTGATGGGCAACTATTTACGAGATGGGAATATAGCTTAATCGCATGGCTAAAAACATAGGCAATGACAGAGCGAGTCCAACCTGGGAGCCTGTGATGGATTTTGTACGCTGAGTTGTACAGTCTTGCCATAGGTTCAAATATTCAAATATTTCCTTGGTTGTTAATAAACATACAGAAAGACAGTAGGACAGGGTAGAAAGAACTATTGCATGCAGATACTGTATATCCTTGAGACGGTTAGTTCCAAACATGATCTCATTTTGCCATAACCAAACCGTTTTTGATTTAGCTTTTTTGTTACCCCAAAGTACTTATAGTTGGATAGGAGGATTGGATATGGACAGATATCTCTGAGGTAAATAGAAATACATGTCTGTTACATGTCTGCAGTGTATAGGAATAATTACTTGCACGTGGGAGAGTTCCCAAAATAGTCCGCAATAAGTGAAGTCTGTCAACTAGCCAACTTAATTTTTTTACAGTTATGTTTTAAGGCTGTAAAACCACAAAACATTTCTCTCTTCTTTAAACACTCTCAAAGTTCAAATGTTGTTTGAATTTTAATGATCAACCTACTAGGTTGAACACAAGAAATTATTAAATGACTTACGTATATTTCTCTCCTCTGACCATGCCTCCTCATGGTAGCGTTTTTGTATCCTTGTTAAAACATATTGCTCTTGTCTTCGTATTTAACTCGTCCTCGTGGTCTTCGTGGTAATAAATAACGTTTATTTGGAAGAATTTGATTTTCCCTTTCATTGATTTGAACAGTAATGCGCAGCTTCATTAACATGTACACTCACTGACCGCAACTTTAGGTCTTTGCACTGCATCGTACCGAAAGGTGTTTTGGTAACAATATCTGAGCATTTTGTGATGTACTGTATACAGTAGGCATACACATCTTGTGACTCATTAAATTTTGCAGCGGTACTTAATGAGTTGGTCTGTAGTATATGTATATATTTTCCTGATATGCATGCACAGACCAGTTGTGCAGATTGCCTCTAAATTTATATTTAAATTTTAATCTGGATGAACTGATTGCTATTTTACAAAAAATATGCTTTGAAAATAAAAATGTATTAGTATGTATGAAGCCTAATCAGAGCATGAAACTTCATCTGTCCCCTCCTCCTTCCTTGAAGACTCTTAAATTTCACCCCTGACCCTGTCACACCCTCCTCTGGGCCTCGGCAACAACAAAAGCAAGAGATTAGGGAAATCGACAGGCTAGAGGGGATTACTGTAGCCCTTTTCACCTGGGGCTACGCACACAGTTGACACAGTCTGTCAGCAGTACTTCAACTTAATCTAAGTGCAGTTTGCTTTTTTTAATTTGTGTACATATGGTAGCCATGGTACATAGACTTAATTGTAGCAAAATCCCCAAGAATAACACAAGTTGTCGGCTTCATCTAGTTCAGGCACTATCCGTTTACAAATACAACACTTAAACGCATGAATAATTGAAAAGGGCTTACCTGAGAAGGAAATGTATTTGCTACTTTCAGCCAGCATCACAGGCGGTCTCCGATTAGCTGTGTGTTGTCTTTGCAGACACATCAAACAAAGACAGGAAGTGGACAGCACCAAGCTGAAGTCAATCGAAAGAAGGAGGTGTGGAGTTGTGAGAGGCTAAAGCCTAGCTTGGAAGAATACACAACTTTATACCTGTGTTTAAACAGTTTTCATGCATGGCTGCAATGACTACCTGGCTGGAAAGGTTGTGTACACTGCATGGAGTATCAGGATGTAGTAAGTGAGCAAATAGTATGTGATAAACCTACTAGCTCACATTTTATCCCAGTAGAAGTACGCAATTTTGCGTGCCAATTGTGTGACAATGAGTAAATTCCTCGTAAACAGGTGTGAAGTATGTGTAAACTGTGCGAGAATGCGTGCCAGTATGCAAAGAAAATGTTTAAAAGTTCAAAATTTCTGACACGCATCATTTTTGTGAACTAGTCATTAACGCAATGTGAACGCACCTCAACCTATGTGCAAACAAACATCAAAGTGTGTCTTATTCACATGAATGGGTTAACTTTTCCTCAACCTCTTGAGGCAAGTCGGGGGGGATTCTCAATTAATTTCTGTAGCCTCTTGGATCTTCCTTGTGAAGATCAACGCCGCAATAGACATTCACTAGCCAGTTCATAAGGAGCTGTTGCAAAATCCAATTCATTTAAATACAATATTTTCTGAAATTCTATAGTGTTAATTGAACAATAATATTCAAAAAATGTTTATGCTGGTGACAGGTGACCCTGGAAGACATGATTACCATAATTTCCCGTAACAAGAAAAAAAGTGTGTGTGTGTGTGTGTGTGTGTGTGTGTGTGTGTGTGTATACTGTATATATATATATATATATATAAATTCCACTGAACATAAAGAATTTATGTAAAGTTTTTGCATCGTATTACAGAAGAAATTCCATATAACATAAAGCGTCAAGTCAGTGCAAGTCTTTTTTTTTTTTCAATGAACTTTATTAATGCCTCAAGTCGGTGCAAGTTCAGACTAACACTTGGTGACGCCTTCTGACGCATCACGCTCTCATTGGCTGATTTTCAGGGCATCGCCCCAGCTCTCATCTCATTGGCTGATTATCGGGGCACCTCCTACGCTCTCATCTCATTGGCTGATTATCGGGGCATCGCCTATGCTCTCATCTCATTGGCTGAGTTATACAGCACATATGTGTGAGTTTGTGTGAGAGACAGTCTTGTCCCTTCAAACTCCTTCCTCTTCGTAGTCCCCCTGAAACTAACTTAAACAATGAAGTTAAGTTACAAATTAAAATTTTGCACACAGCATTATCGTGTAGTGCGTGTGCGTTTGTCTGTGAGACCAGCTGACTCTTGAACCTGACTCTTTGAGTCACGTTTCGACTCAGGCTAGTCCTCCTCCTCCTTCCTGCCTCCACTTGTGTGCTTGTGTGCTTCCTGCTACTTGTGTGATCAAGACATCTGTTTTTGTTTTTCAGTTTTATTCATTTACAGTAATATTATTTATTACCTTATTTTATATTGGAATGTTACTGTACTATGGTTATGCTAATGTTTTCTTATATTTTCCCACCATATTTGGTGGACTTTTAATATTTTGAAGTGCCAAAGGGGTGAGTTTGGGAAGATCGTGGAATGGATTAGGCTATTTACATGTATTTTACGCTTCGTATAACATAAAAACCCTATAACATAAAGGTTCTCGGAACAGATTATTTACATTGTAGGGGCGTCTACTGTGTATGTGTGTATGTATATATATATATATATATATATTATGCATCCATCCATTTTCTATGCCACTTTTCCCCATTAGGGTCGTGGGGGGAAATATAGGTATATCAGTTTGCAGTTCTCCATGTCTGCATTGATTGCGTGACCTATTATTTTGGTGACCTTATTTAGTTATGAGACCTCGATAAGATGTCATGCTATTGCATGCTATTCAAACTACAACTACAGTAGTAAGCATATGCTAACTATGTCTGTGAGTGGCAAAATTAAACATAACTACCTCTGTAAAGGAAATTTCACCAACATCGATTGACCTATAAAATAATCCTTAATAGCTCAAAAAGAAAAACAGCACAAAAGTCATTTTTTGCACAGAATTTGTGTTTTTTTTACATTGATTTAATGTTATTTATTTATTTGTATTTATTTATTTAAACATGTTAACAACTTAAACCTAGCAAAAATGATGTGACTGCTTTTGTTTCATTTGGAGCAAATGGGGGGCTGGTTGACTTTTGTGCAAAGCTTGATATCTAAAAAAATAAAATGGCACAATTGATCATTTTACAGCACAAACAAACACTAACAGAGCAGAAGAGAACAAGACTTGGTTTCAGTCAGAGCATGTAGGAGGGATGATGATGTCATCAACGGAAACTTCCAACCTTAACAACTCAAAAAGTATAGAAGCACAACTGATCATTTTTACAGCACAAACTTTGTAAAAATTATTTCATATACAGTATTTTGGTTTAATTTGGAGTAAATGAGGGGCAGGGTGAACTTTGATTGACCTATAAAATAATCTTTAATGACTCAATAATGAAAGCAAACACAGCAAAAACCTTTGAGACTATTTCACCAGAGGTTTGTGTTGAGTGGAGGATCAACTTCATGCAGGTTGAGTCTGCAGGTGTGTCTAATATTGTGGACAGAAAAATGCTTTTCCTTGCTGAAAGCACCTAATTCAACAAACACCTGCACCTCTTGACTTCTTTTCCCATCATGTCTCCTCCTGTCTCCCTTTCCATTGCCGTCCTTCGGGCCTAATCAAGTGTCCCTGAATTGCCTTGGGTCTCCAATCTGGCACCAACTCAAAACTACGTGCTCGACCCTCTGCTAACCGCTAAGCCCTTTAGCTCCTAATACCAACAACAAACACTCTTTCTGTGCTAGCCCAGAGCATGGAGCACAGTGAGCTGCCTGTGAGAGAGGCCAGACAACTCTATAATCGGACTCGACCCATCTGCCCTCTGCTCTCCCACACTGAGGAGCAGGCTGGGCTCCTTGGCAGGGGACTAAGTGGGGCATGGGGACACAGATGCCCACTGACACAGGACCATTCATGGAGCTTAAGCCCTGTAGTCAGCTACAGATATATGAAAAGGCAAACCACATATTCATATGTGATTTACATGCCTCGCTTATGTGTGCACTTGATGATGTTCATTATAAAAATGCAAAGGTGTGTGTATGCTTGTATACTGTTGAAGTTCAGACTAATTTGCCACAGCCTGGTGCATGTGCAGAGAGGCATTTCGGTAGATAGGTGCTGTCACCACCCTCATCGCCCACCAAACCGCCGCCCCTCTGGATCTCTGCTGTTGCTTCACACTCAGCTCCCATAACCCTGCCTCATGCTGGGGCTAATTTTAGAGCTTCTTCGCTGGATCCCAGCATCCAGCTGGAGTTGTCTCTACACCCGTGCCTTGCTGAGAAGCATCCCTTATGGTTGCATCCCCCACATTCGGATGAAACATTCCTCTGGGGCCCAGAAAAGATGCACTACAGGGGATGGAAGGTGGTACACAGGTGCCATGGCAACAGGAGTCTCACTGATGAATGATTTTCATTCGAGGATTGTTTGTTCCTTTCTAGTTTACCTTATTCAGTGGAGTAGAAGCTCTGAGGGGAATGCTTCAGCCGAGTCCCAGGTGGGCTTTTAGCAGTTAGATACTAAATAGTGCAATGACTTTAGTTAGAGGCAGCTGTCTCTCAGAAGAACCGAAACAACCGCACAAGCACATAAACAATTTACACGCTATTAAGTAGCCAAATTATTTATTTTTGTTTTTTATTTTGTTCAATAAAATGCTATTTGCCTCAAAATTTCCTTTTGTTTTGGTATAATGTGCAATGTAAAAACAAGGCAATTGAATGTGAGTATTTAATGCTTCAGTGTTTGGTACTACGTCGCACAAAAAGGCAATTCCGATCAAAGCTGAGGGGGAAAAAAAAACAAATTTATTCTTTCCTGGAATTCACTTCATTTATGTTATCACTCTTGTTTTGTTTCCAGTAAATCTGTGAAATTGTGTTTGACCGGCACAAAACAATGATTGTAGTTTACCAGTAAAATTAAAGGACAAGCAGAAAGTTGCAAAACAAACTAAGCGACATCTAACTTTGTTGTCTGTCCACCCAGATTTGCTCTCTTGTTGTTGTCGTGACTTTTAGGCCAAAGACTTACATGCAGGCATTCATTCAACTGCTCCAACAAGCCTACTGGGGCATGAGCGGCGCTATCTGTGGGACATGGATTGGACCTGGCCATGGGCACAAATCAGAGCGGGAAGAAGAAAGACCCTGACAGCAGAGGTCTGAGGTTCAGATTTCTGCCTCCCTCCTTCCCCGTTTGCTCCTCTGTGGATTTTCTGCTTTTCCTGCTCTCCCTGCACTTATGTTGAAAGCTCCGGCTGTGCTTGTTAACATTAATCTCCATGCAAGTGGAGGGAAGATGACAGTTGTTTCTTTTGTTTTGGTGATTCTGAGACGTGCGAAGGAATGGCGGCTCGGCCTCTCTGAGCGTGGGTGTGTGTGTGATTTTGGATGAAGTGGGGATGTGATTCATCATGTGGTGGTCAGGCAGACTCAACAGCCGTAACCACAGCCAGCCACACCAGGCCATCTGAGACCACGCACTGAAACCATTTCAACACACTGCCTCCCTCTAAACACCTCAGGGAATCTGCTAAGGTGAAACACAAACCAGGGGAAGACTGGTGGCTGCATGAGCTCACGTGTGCGCTTGAATGAATGGATGTCCACAAAGGTTTGTGTGTGTGAGTATTTAGCACTTTCTTATTACCTGCTTACCTACTATGGATGCTCAGTGGCCCTATACTTAAGGCTGCTGCATATGACTGCACATTTTTGGAAGCATACGCTCACAGCAAAAATATGGTCACAACCAAAAATTACATTTATAGTATATATTGGATGTTTACATGGTTACAATAGGTCAAGAGCTGTGCAGGGAAACCGTGCTTAGGGACGCTGTAATGCCTGGTGGTTTGTTAGAAACAATACAGTTGAATGTCCATGGTCAAACACACCATAGGCTGGCCATCAGTCTATCATAAGGCATGTACGAATGGACAAACAACCATTCACACTAACATCCACACTTATGCACAATTTAAAGAGTCCAATTAACCTAACATGTAGGTTTTTGGACTGAGGGACGAAACCGGAGTACTCGGAGAAAACCCATACAAGCAAATTCCACAGAGGGAGGCCTATGCTAGATTCAAACCCAGAACCTCCTGGCTGTGAGGCAGATGTGCGAACTTTTTTAGAGGCATATTTCCCCCCCAAATGTTTGTTAATGTCTGTTGTTCTGATATGCACAGCATCAAGGTTGTTTGACTTTAGAGGTACCACTATCAGTACTTGAATTCAGTTCCACGGCTTAAATGCAACTGAATTAATTCAACACTGACTGTCTCCTTAGTCTCCTAGATTGGGTGTTTGTGGAGTGGTAGTATTAAGTATATAAAGGAATTGGGGAAACAGTATACTGTATTAATGCATTTTCCTACACTATGCCTTTCTAAGGTTTGCCTGTGGAGTGAGTGTCTACTGGTGGTGTTTGTGCTTGTGCACCACTGCTCCACTGTCTCTCTTTCCCCCGATGGAATGAGCTGAAGGACATGTCACCACAACAGGGCACTGGATAAGACAAGCCCACATCTCTCCCTTCCTCCCGCCGCCTCTTCCTAACTTCATTCCTTTCCTCCTCCCTCTTTCTACACCCTTTCCTTGTTTTTTTCATTTTTATTCTGGCCCTGCAAACACAAACACATAAACAAACTCAATTAGCTAATGACACTGGCCTGGCCATTGGGTGGTCCTAATTAACGTTTACTGGCTGCCTGATGTCAGCTCTCAGGCAGTGATTAATAACTACCCCCCCACCAGTGCATCCACCCTCAATCAGACACACATAATGCATTGGAAGCCAGCTCAGAGAGGAGAGGGGCAACTTTTTGCATATCATGATGTTATCATGTGTAAGATATAAAAGATGCCAATTGGACACAGACCAAACTTGTTTTTATTCCAAACAGAAGACATGCACTCCTGAGAGGGGGGAAGCTGTGATATTATCATTAAATCCCCTGTGCTGTAAAACAGATTAGAGCCCGAGGGGAGTACAGTGGAGTAGTTAGTGGCTCTGTCCAAATAATCTGCATCAACAGGCCCTATGGAGGGTTGATGTTTTTAGCTTATAAAGGGTTAACGTGTTGAATTTGGAGGCTCACTCTGTGTGACGCACTGTCTCGATTAGGGAAAGTCTAACAGGAAAGGCAGTCTAAAAACGGTCCCTGTGCAGCGAAGGCCCAAGGTACGTTTTCTTTGGCCCTCTCTTCACATTTTTTGCACTTGTTTTTCCAGTTTTCTTAACTACAGCTCAATGGTTTTTGGATTTGCAGATTGCTCAATGGTTCGACTTTCAATTCCGGTGCTGGAAGCTTCATCTTCTTCATCTCATTTCTACTGAATTTGTCTTTTTTTTTTGGCATGCATCCCATTTGCCTGCTGCTGGCCTCACTCACCTTCTGCTACTCCTATGTCCTGTTGCCCACAAGTTCACCCCACTGTTGGTGCACAATCCCTCTAAGCTGCTCAGAGATTTCTGGTGATAAAATGTCATTGCACCTGACTCAAAGCCTCAATGTGTGTGTGTGTGTGTGTGTGTACGTGTGTATGTGTGAATGAGGTCAGTTGGGAGGGAGGACAAAGCAGTGACAAGGCTTCATATGTTAATATGCTGCACATGTGGCTCGGGCATGGGAGGGCTGTGGTGGTCAGAATGACCCCCTACCCATTTCCACCCCATCCCATTCATCCCCAATGAATGTGGCTCTCCATTCACACTGCTTTCACAGTGGAGGGGGGTCAGGAGGGAGAAGGAGGAGTAGCAGGAGGTGGAGGAGGGATGGCGGTCTCCGAGGGAGAGAGGTAGTCTTTCTTTTTTCCCTGGCCGAGAGAAGGAAAAACAATTGGTGTGCAAATGGATGCCTCTCCCTTATTCCTGGTTGACTTGCCCCCCCCCCATTCCCTCCTTCTGGAGTCTCTGGATATTTAGGAAGAACAACACAGCGGAGAAGAGGTCTATTGACTCGGCATCTGCCTAAAATCTGAATAAATAAAAAGTGGAGGGTGTATGCTGTGGGTGTGTGTTTATACTGTTTATGTATATTTGTGTGTGTGTGTGCACGCTCGCCTGTGTGGTAGCTAGCCTGTCAAAGGAGAAAGGCCTCCAGTGTCCTCTGTAATTTTCATAGGTCAGAACTGACAATGGCCACTTTGATAGGGAAGCTGTGGAGATGTAAATCAGCCAAAGGAGGGGGACAAAACAACTGTCCTCCCACTGGGCCCCAAAACGCTTCCCAAAAAAGGGGGAATTTAGATTTAAAAGAGTGAAGGCACAAGAGAAGAGAAAGCGCAAGAAAAGACAACCCTTCTGCAGCGATGTGTGGCGGAGGTTGTGGTGTTAAATGAAACTATTTTAAGCAGTCAACCTCATTCCTGGGAAAGTTTGGAGCATCTTCTCTATTGCCTGGCACCTGCAGTGGGTCGCTGAGAAGCAGGACAATGGCACTGAGGTTGGTGGGTCGTTGGAGCACCGTCCTGCTCGGCACCAAACGTGGACACGCTCCCGGCTTTCCTAATCCCATCATGACAGCGGCCCTGAGGCTGAAAAGACCCTCTGGAGAGGGAGAGAAAGACCCCAGCAGTCACATTTAGAATATGCCTCTGTAGCATATGCAAATAAACCCTCATGAGAATGTCTACAAAAGGGTGAAAGAATGAAGACAAAGATGGGTGTTGGTGAGTGAGTCTTTTTAGGATCTTGTGAAAGGCAGGGACAAGTTGGGGTAAACTTTGAGCAACAAGTTGGAAATTACAGTCAAAAAGATTCTATTAAAAATGAATGGGCTGCCTTGCAGTGATTGGCTCCTTGAATGCACACAGAGGAAAACCTATTATGCATATGGAAGAAATAGGCTTGAGTGTCCAGCTCACATGCACATCTTCATACCAAAAATTGTTTCCCTTTTTATGACTGACGAGTGGACTTTCAAGTTGCAAACCTGCCTCCATTAATGGTTCTGGTCACTGAGTTTGCTATGTGTGGAGGGTATGGAGTGAGAGCTGCAGGGTTGTGTGATGCCTCCAAGTGTGAATGAGTAGCGAGGCGGTCAGGCAGACAGACAGTGGTCAGAGATAAGCACATGAAAGCCTCAGGGACGGCTGGTGGGAGAGAGATTGATCCATCAAAGTCTACAGACAACCTGTGTGACATTTGATTCCAAAGTCATGAAAACATGAGGATGTTTAGAAGATTTCTATGGGAAAAATTGAGTAGTTATGCTCAAAGTTTGGTCTTGATGTTTCAATACAGCAACAGAAAAAACTAAATCTCAATTAATTTGTTTGTATTTTTAAAGACAACTGTTTTAATCACATTATTTTTAAATTCTTCTACTGAGTTAATTTACAGTGGAACTTTGGTGAGCATCTTTAAAAAAATTTTTTTTTTGGTTAGCATCATTAATTTGTTCCAGAAGGTCCCATTCTAACCGAATCCGACACTGACTAAATACATTTTTCCCATAAGAAATAATAAATCCAATTATTCCGTTATAGAAAGCCAAAATGTTAACACACAATACGTCCTTACGCGCACCTTCCAAAAGTTCAACTTTTGTCTCGTCAGACCGCAGCGTATTTTCCCAGAGGTCTTGGAGATCATCAAAATTTTTCTGTTAAAATTGAGAGGAGCCTTAATGCTCTTTTTGTTCAGCAGTGGTTTTCATCTTGGTACTCTGCCATGCAGGCCATATTTGCCCAGTGTCTTTCTTATGGTGGAGTCATCAACACTGACCTTAACTGAGGCAAGTGAGGCCTGCAGTTCTTTGGATGTTGTTGTGGGGTCTTTTGTGATGTCTCGGATAAATCGTAATTTTGGTTGGCCGGCCACTCCTGGGAAGGTTCACCAATGTTCCATGTTTTCGCCATTTGTGGATAATGGCTCTCACTGTGGTTCGGCTGGAGCCCCGAAGCTTTAGAAATGGCTTTATAACCTTTTCCAGACTGACAGATCTCAATTAATCTCAGTTAAGTTATGTTTCGGGGGGTTGGGAGGGGGGTTTGGCGGGGGGTGGCATCACTTTTTTCACACAGGGCCATGTAGGTTTGGGTTTTTTTTTCTCTCTTAATAATAATAAAAAGTTTCATTTCAAAACTGCATTTTGTTTTCAATTATGTTGTCATTGAGTAATATTTAAATTTGTTTGATGATCTGAAACATCTGGAATTGGCTGGTGACCAGTCCAGGGTTAGGCGAAAGCATACCCACGACCCTATTGAGGATAAGCGGCAAGAATAATGATGTCACACTTACAGTAAAGACATCACACAGGCTGTTGAAAGTCATTGGGTATATCAAGTACAGTATTAATGGCGACATGCTGACAAACACAAAACCTGGAGGCGCCATGATCCAACTCAGTGTGCACTGAGACGGGAGGCGGGGCTTGCGCACTAAGCAGTGAAGTCACGCTCATGGGAGCCTCACCTTAGGTTTCTTCCCTGTAGTTGATCAGGAAAACTGCAAATTCAGCTATTTTAATTAAAGAAAATGGTGAAAATGATTGGAATCATAGACAAAATACATTTATAATAAAGTTCAATGGACAAATATGAATATTTATTTTATGTTATTTCTCATTTTTGTATTTTGTATTCTGCCTCACCTGCCTCCCCCGACCGCACGTCACTGGCTAAAACTGTGTTTTGAGTTCTGGGCTGGTCAATGGTCAATCTCATTTGCACATACTGTACAGGCAAACAACCATTCACACCAAAAAGCTATTTAAAGTCTTCAATTAACCCAACATGTATAGAGTATTAAGTACTTTATTACTCTATTAGGTACTAATTTGCAATACAACGTACTAAAAATACTATAAAACATATTGTTGTCTTTTTTTGGCACAAATGAGTGTCTTAATATTTCTAATATTTTGCACCTCTCAAATATATGTTATCATATTTTAATTTCATAGTACATTTAGTACATTTCCAATAGGATTTTATTGCCACATTTCACACATATAACTAGAAAAGTTTTTATATTCTAGTATTTGTATTTGTCTTCTATTTTATGGCAAAATGTTATTGAAGGAGATATAAAACAGTCATTTATATAAGTTCATCACTTATTTGTGATGCTTCCCATGAGTGGCACAAATGTGATTAAAGATGACAATGAAACAACCCGAACGGTTCTGTTGCAAAGCAGTTTAATAGCAGACCCTGCGAAGATGTCACATTTCTATCAGTTATGCAAAGTTTCTCTGACTTCATCCTTTAGGTACCCAAGCTCTGCAGTTGGTACCCCAAATGAAGGATGCCAAGCATAGTATTGAACTGTACTGCTTGCTGGAAGTGGGGCTTTACATTCTCGACCTGTGTGTCCCAGTGGTTGTGCCAGAAGTTGAGATGGACTTTTCTCAGCACTCCTGTGCTGTGGGATTGACACATTAAGACACAGAGACTTCTCTGTTCCCGATATCTGAGGAAGAGGAGCAGGGGAACGATGGCAGTGAGGTGGGAGTCATGAAAAACTGTCTTTGTGTCAGAAGGTTGAAAAACAACCCACTTAGAGTGGCCGGTCTATTAGCTGAACAAAGACAAGGGCCTGTTTCAGAAATCTGCTGCAAAGACTGCTTGGTGTGTATACTGTATCAAGGGACAGCAAACAGGATCCTCTTTTTGTGCCCCACCATGGCTGGCCCCCATCTTCTTAGAAAGGACTCATCCTTTCTCTGCATTCGCCTCCATGGCCAAAATCCTCCCAGACATTCTCTTTTTTTCCCAGCAGGATCTGAATTGTGTCTCTGGGAATTAGACAGATTTAAAGCTAAACATACTGTATGATCTCTGACATCTGACTAAATTTATATGACAGGGCTGCTGGTTATGTCCCCCATTGACCTCTTCCATCTATTTTGTTCATCATTTCTTTTGTTTCCTGTCCACACCATCCAGCTTTCAGTCTCTTCAACACTGCTAATGATTCTGTAGTGTGCTAACTTCAGCTTGTCGCCGTACCGCCACACTACCTCGTCATTTTTTGACATGGATGTGCTGTCTTTACGGCCTCCAGTGGACAAGATTGTGGGGGACACAGCTGTGGCTCCATGCCTGCTCACTCACCACAGGGCAGTCTGCTGGTGTCGCACACTGTTTGTGTTTGTTCCATTTTGTGACGCAAAGCAACACAATGACTCCATCAGGCATGAGAGTTATTTTGCAGGCATGTTGGGTGTGTCGCATCATATTATGTCACAGTTTCACCATGGCGTGTAAAAGGGTAGAAGTCGATCGCTGTGGTGTTTGAGGTGGCATCAACAAGGTGCAAGGACATTCAGTTTTGTACTGCTGTAGTCACGTGTCTACAGGGAGTGCCTTCGAGATGACTGTTGGAAAGGTTAGACCAGTCAGACAACTGGTGACATGCAGTACAAACAAAATATACTCCAAAAACAACAAGTGCAACAAATGCACTCCTGCAACAATATCATCAACACAAGATGATACAATCTCACAGTCATATGTGTTAAGGTGTGGGGGCTTCCTGTGGTCCCGGGGAATGTGACCTCACTGTGATGCTGCCCCCATTGACTCATGAACACCTGTGTTGCTGATGAACTCTGAATAGTCAGGCTGAGGTGTGGCATTCACCTCTTATGCCTCCTAATCTCGCTGTTGTTCACATGACCTGTTGTCTGTGGGTTTGTTGGTGGAAGTCATTCCGTTTCCTCCAGTGACGACGTTGGATTTTGACTCGCACTGGTGCATTCCACAGTTTCATGCACAGATATCCATACCAGTTTGTACAGGTCGTCCTGGGTTTTACGATGTTTCGTGGCTATGGACGCGCTTCGATAAATTAATAATTTTTTTTCCATAAACACAAGACTTGCTTGAGAACTACTTACGGTGTTAAGCGGCAAGAATGCAGTGTGTGCCTGGAGTGTGTGGTGGAAGAATACATCCACTGAGGAAGGACAACATCTCTTTTTAGTGAACCTGTTGGCAGTGCGCCAAAGAAAAAGAAAGCCATCACCATGGAAGTGAAAATGAACATAAAAAGTTCAGAGATTGGAGAAACGGCCACCAATATTCGCCGCTCTTTTGCTCTCAAATGCTCGACTGTCTATGAAGGATAAAGATTATTGAACACTCGCTTCACGGGTCAGGGATGCCATGCACTGGGGGCCAGGCCTCATGTAGGGACATGAATTCTGACAGATACACTTGCCAGAAAGCTGTATTTCTCCTATTTTCACTTGTAGAGTTTGTGCAGGTGTCTCAATACTTTTGTTCACATTGTCTATTGATAAACTACACTTGATGG
This sequence comes from Dunckerocampus dactyliophorus, assembly GCF_027744805.1. Lineage (NCBI taxonomy): Eukaryota > Metazoa > Chordata > Actinopteri > Syngnathiformes > Syngnathidae > Dunckerocampus > Dunckerocampus dactyliophorus. Next base: position 18,403,148 of record NC_072822.1, on the reverse strand, counting down.
TGACCGTGGCTCGAGGTGAACCCAAGTGAGCTGACCTTAGTGGACAAATTCCAGTATTCCCTGACTTTGCCATGAGTATATGAGAGCTCTGTATACAGTATATTCCCTATATTGCCTGAGGAGAAGCCTGCAAAAAAATTATCATTAGGTTGCAATCAATAGCTGCGAGTTGATTGGCACGCCAATAAATTAAATTCCCATGAAACACTTTCTCAGCACTGACAATTTTTCAGGAATTTTCACTGAGCTTCGCCACGCTCTCCCCCTCGCTCCTCACTTCTGCATTGAATATTTGCTTCAAGACATTGCAGTGTGTTTGTGTTACACTGAGGCTAAACTCTGGCTGGAAATCATACAGTGCAACATGTGTATTTTACCAGTCAAAATGCAAATCCTTCACAAGCATTTGTTGTAGGAGGAACACTGAGCTGTTTGGCACAGACTCCATTTTAATGTGTATGGGACAGAAAGGATTAGTCCAAGGAATGTTGTACCCATGCCATGTTCATACACACTCTGAGGGCTTTTGGTCTAGACATATCTAAAAAAGGAAAGAAACAGAAAGCAGGGGTTGTTTAGACATAATAAAGGACAAGTATTAAAGCCCAACATCCAGTGGAAACAGAATGGAGGACCTGCAATGCACTGCTTTACAGCCAAAATGCTCAGTCAGGAGATGTCCCAGCTTGTGTCCTTCCGCTCAGTTACATCGTATCCCCTTTTTTGGCTGGATCTTACCTTTCACAGCACCCATTATTTAAGGACCGGAATGGAAATGATGTATTGTAGTAGCAAGGACAACACAAACCAAGTGAGTTAGGAGGGTTAAAGAATGAGATTTTTCTCCTGTAGTAGCCATATAGAACATCATGTGCACTTATGCATGTTGTACTTTGTGCAGCTGCCCTTTATGCTCATAGATTTTCAGATGATGTTGGGAAAGAATCAATGCCAAACATCCAGTACCAGGAATGCAAGTCTATTGGAGGAAATCTGCAGTTAGATAGTATTGGGAAATAGATTTTCCTAAGACCACTCCACTCCCCCTCCCTTCGCCACAAGCTTTCTCTTCAATACTCACTGCAATTACTTGGGAGTCAACGGAGAGAGATGGGGGCAGAGAAAATGTGAGTGCATGTGTGTGTGTGTGCATGAGAAGGGGCTTGATTATACTTAAGTGACTGTGTATATGTCCAGGTGTTCACTCTTGGCAAGATGTGGAATGCTCATTCTACATTTACATGTTTAACAACGCAAGACATTTTTTTGAAACCTCTTTTGTCAAATTCCATACCTGTGCAGGCATGTGGAAATGGACACACTCTTACACATGCACACGCGCACATCTACAAACACACATTGTTCATTGGGAATGTGGAGGAAGGTGTTAGGGCTGCCTCTGGTTTATCTCCAGCTCTACATATAGACTCTTAGTGTCTTATTCCCTCCAACTCCTGTTCCTCATCTTGCATGTTTCACTATTATCTGCTCTCATTCGTCCCAGCTTCCTCTCTTTGCACCTCTGTGCCTTCTTTTGGCCTCCCTATCTCTTCTGTCCTATAGTCATTTCTCTCAACTTCTCATTCCCTGTGTCCATTCACTCCTCCCCCAGACCTCTATATATTCCCTCTCCTCCCTCATCTTTATGTGTTTGCCTCTCATTCCGCCTTTCCCCTTATTTTCCTACTTTGGTCCTCCTTCGCCTCTCTTTCTCTTCCCTTTCTGTCTCTAATTCTCCTAGCCTCTCTCACTCGCTTTCACTCTGCAACAATAAATTACACACAAACTCAATGTACATCTCTTTGTTCTCCCCGCCAGATAATTCAATTCATTTGAGCCAGGCTCTGCATTCTGAATGATGAATGCATTGACGATGCAATTAAACAGGGCGGTGCATTAAAGCACTCCCAGCAAGCGCCTATACATGCACATCAACTTCTGCATACTCGCTGAGACCAGTATTTCTGCTGAGGCACTTGCAGAAAAACAATTGCCTGTTTTCACTTACTTTGGCCTGTTCATGGCCCTCTTCTGAGTGCAGCTATGAATACATCTGGATTAAGAACGCTTAAGTCATGTTTCCACCAAGTACAGTTCTGTCTAGTTCAGTACGGTGAGCACGTTTTGGCATTTCTTTCTCTACTGAAAGCTTACTCTTGAGAAAGGGCAGTTGTTTTATTTGAAATGAAGCTTGAACGAAGAACACAACATGTGGGGTTGTGTTCTGTTGTTTCAAATTCTTCATCCTTGGTAACAATTCAACACCTATAATAACAACAGCCGACCTGGAGGTCCCTTTTTCAGGAGTACTTTAAGTCATTGAATATCAAGAGTATGCGTATGTCCGGTTTCCTTTCCAGACAACCTCCTCGACATGTTTTGCAATCAAGCAAAACACAACAAAAATACAACAAACGATATGTCGAAAATATAAAAAGAAGCACCCAAATGTCAAATAAAATGTCCGCAGATCTTTGAAATCTTGCTTCTCTGTTGCTTCTCTCAATCACACTGGCCAGTGATACGCAATCCATGGAGACAGGAGAGGCTGATGCCTCATGATGAAAAATAAAAAACAAATAATTATAAAATAAAATAAATAGTAATATTTGTCCATTGAACTGTATTACAAATGTATTTATAATATAACATACAATTGTTAACATTTTCGGAAGTGAAAATCGCTGAATATCCACATTTCCTGAATACAGGGTACTTTTGAAATACAGGGCAGAAAACTAAGATGAGGCTGCTGCGAGCGTTTCTTCTCGGCTTAGTGCGTAAGCCCTGCCTACCGTCTCAATGCACTGAGTTGAACTGTTTGTGTCAGCATGGCGGCAATAATATAATGTTGCAGAAACATTTATTACTCACCATGACTTTCTACAGCCTGTGTAATGTCTTTAATGTAAGTGTGACATCATTATTCTTGCTAATCGGACAATAAAAATGGACTACTGTCACACTGTTTAGGTAGCAGATGCATCTATCGCCATCCCGTCTACACACCTTGTGGTGGAAACTCAAGCCAAACCAAAACATGGTTTACTGTTCCAAACCAGACCAGCTGCACTGTGTGTAAATATGGCCTTCCATATATTTCTTTACATGAGAATTTCTTTCACATGCACAACAAAACGGTGTTGCTGAGTAGCCATTCTCCATTAGGGATGATGGATAAGTGTTTGTTTTGTGTTTACAGTAGAGCACACAGAATGGACCTTGCAGTCTTGGAGTCATTGGCGGGTGGTTTTGCCCAAGCCCACTCCATCTCTGTGCCTGTGATGCCTGCCCAACAACATCCGGTCTGCATTTACTCATTCTTTGCTGTCAAGACACCAGGACAGTGTCAGTCAATTGTCTGCACTATATTTAAGATTAGTTTGAGGCCTATTTGAATGTTAGATCATCAGAACACTCTGGGCTTAAATTTGGAGTGATATGTCAGGATGATGATCAAGGCCAAGGGCAGAGTAAGAAGAAGACGAGATAAGGGAGTAAGGCGTGTGAAAGAAAGTCTAACAGAATTCTGGAAACATCTTCATTTCCTTCCTCAAGCGTAGAAGAAAGAGAGATTTACACTGGCACCTGTGTTGCACATTGTACGCGGCGCAAGCACCCACTTTAAATGCTGTGGGATTGTGGGGAGGCAGAAGGTGATTAATGGGGCGTGTGTAAACAAAGCCCTTCAAACAAAAGCGAGAGTGTAAAGAATAGAGATAAGGCTCGACTCCAGTCAAGTTTGGCATCATCCCTCTTCCACTAACGACCTCTACTGTCGCTCAGTGATGGCGAGGGCAGTGAGGGTGGGGAGGGGGGACTTAAAATAGAAAGAAAAAGACTAAAAGAAGCCCTGACATGCACATTCATTCTTTAATGAAAAGAGATAATTGTGAGAGGAAGTGGCCTGTCTTCATTCTTTGAATAAATAAAAATGCATGACCTGTCTTCAATATGGACAATGCCATTACTGATTTAATTTGAATAGACCACTTGTTATTGTGTCTTGCCAAGACTGGAAATGAATGCTAAAATGGTTGCAGATAAATCTAGCCTGTTTTATGGTAAAAATGTCATATGCAAAACAGGTCAGATAGGTAGATACAGAATATATGGCCAAACTAGGTTGCTTGATACATTTATACCAATTTAAACTGAATAAATACACAGCACTTTGATATTTAATGAATATTGAATGCATTTATCACATGTTATACATTGTGTCGGTTTTCTGAACATAGCAAACACACTTCTAATCCAATGACATATATTCATATGCAAAAAGGGTCAAATTTGGTTCTAATCCAAACTGGGAGCGTTTGGCCTTTGTCCTCTACTGAGTACCATTCAAGTATTTTATTTTGCAAATGAACAATGTCAACAATTCTGACATCACCACACTGTCAATTGATGAGTAGCAGCGCTCTGCAAATTATTCTCTATCAGCTTCCACATGATTGTGAAAAGAAATACATGTTTAGTAAGCACAATAAATAAAGTCCATAAGAGTCCCACGAAAATTAACAGCATCAGCTGAAAGCCCATTCACTTACCCTCCCCTATGTAATGGTCTCATACAGGTCTTGAGCTCATATATTTAACAAAAGCAGACCAATTAAACAGATTGATTTCTTCCAATGATGTAAACACGGCTTGATCAAGACAGGCTTGTTCACTGCCGATTTATGAATTACAACCTGTCAACCTGTGCTAGAGCCTTGTGTTTGTATAATGATATAATGGAAAGGAAGGCGTCTATGTCCTCCCCAAGAAATACTTTAGATAAGGCAAGTTAGTCTCCCACTTTGCTATCCAACCCCCCGTCTGTGGGCAGGCTGGGTCATACCATAGCGCATCCCTCACCACAGTGTGATGGCGCTAAATCATTGGAAAGACATAACGTCATGCCTAATACCCAGGATGTAGGCTCCTCACATCCAATGTGTCCAATTTGAGGGGAAAGAATTCGAGGGAAGACTGAAATGAAGAGGTTCAACAACAAGCTTTCTTGTTGACTGAACACAGTCAGGTAGTCGCTTGGTTCTCTGTCTACCAGTTCTCTTGTGCATTCGTTCCAGCTATGGCAAGTTCAGCAGCGGGTCAAGGAGGGAGGCAAGCAGCCATCTTATCATCCGCGATCGTAAAACACCTTCCTGAAGGAAATGGAACCGACTGCATGTGTGCATCCATGCATCTACTAGGTCAGTGCTGAGCAATGCTGAGCATGTGACCTACACTGATCGACCGCCGTACAGTTCTACTCCAATGCAAAATACCACGACAGTTATAAACATTCCTAAAATTCATATCTCTCTGATAGTGTCAATCGAGACTTTTAAAGGTGCTCTCTGCCTTGATTAGGTACTGCTGAGGGACGCTAACTTTCAAATGTGCTGAAAAGCATTATAGCCCGCACTCTTCCTACTTTGTCATTGACAGCCACGCCCCACGTGAGAGACACACATACGCATTAGTTGTTTGTTGTTAGCTAATGATAGGGATTTGACAAAGTTTAGCTACAAATGTTAGCTATCATTTAATGTGTATCCTACAGTGGTGAGCAGTCAGGGCCAGCAAGGCATTCTCTGCTGTCCTAAACACTGTCAGAAGCACTGACCTACATTTACAACTCTCACATCTTACAAGGCCAGCTAGCTGGCCCACAGCATCAGCATTGTCCCATCCTCTGATTTGTTAATGTCTGTAAGCACTCAAAGTTAACAGTGTTCTTGAATTTGTCATCACATGAACAGCACAGCACTTAATTGATCTTGTTCCGACATGAAGAAAACAGACATACATGGAGTTGTTCATCGTTTTGTATGCGTTATATGAACAAATAAGTGAGGTTATATTTATATTTGATATATAAGTCAGCTTGGGGAACAGTTTGTTTGTTTTCCCTGGAAGCGTTCCAGACCAGTGTTCCCGAGTGAGTAGTGAGTGTGATGTATTTTATTTTCATATCCATATATTTTTGTCATGTTTTTACACATATTGATTCTGAACGGCATTCTTCAGATGGGGGGTTGTAGTTTCAAATTGTTTAGAGACACTGTATTTGAAGCTAAGGGGTTAGCCATGTTTCTTGCTTTACAGTAGTAACAATAGCATTCATCCCCAATTCTGTAATGCCACACATTGTTGTATTGCATTTTTTGTATATTATTAATGGTATGTGTAAGAGTGGCATGATAGTGGTCGTATTAAGAGGTGGATTGGGTCGCTTAAGTCCCCACTGAAAGCCTATAGTCATAGTCTATAGTCTATAGTCATCCCACAGTCATAACCACACAATGTCGGCCACTTATTGGAGACTGCCTTTCTGTAGAGAGTAGAGGTTACTGTATTCATGGAGGTTACTTACTTACGAGACCACCCACAAATGAAGAAAAACATTGTGTAATTGATAGACCCATAAAAATGTCTATTTCTGACAAATGCCTGGCTCCTTCCACTCCAAAACCTCATGGTAGCTTGATGTTGACGTTCTTCTCTAATTTCAAATCAACATTGGCTATAACTGTTGTAATCGATTCAAAATGATTAGATTTGGCTCCAGAACCCAATTGCCATTGTTCCCTCATGATGGAAGCTAATAAGGTAAATGCCAAATGCACAACCCCTAAATATGCCCAACACACTTGTTGACTACTCACCACCAATGAATGATAACTGATCGACAGGTGCAATCAGAGTTTAGCCACATTACAAGTGTGCTTATGCCTGTTGTGAGGCCCGCCTCCATCTTCTTCCAAAGCATCTAGCAGTGGTACGCGGCTCCGCTGGGTTCTCTCTGCTAGCTGTCGGAGAATGTGTTTCTCCAAGCCGTGTCTACATAATCCACACTGCTTGCCTGTTAAAATTACAGTCACAACTTACAATCATATATTAACTTGTGTACACCTTGCTGCACGTTTTGCAAGTTTTTTTTTAAATTTTTTTTAAAGTCGGTGCAAGTTCAGAGTAACAGAGTACTGTACACTTGGTGACGCCTTTCAGTTTTATTCATTTAGAGTAATCTTATTTATTACCTTTTTTATATTGGAATGTTACTGTACTATGTTTATGCTAATGTTTTCTTATATTTTCCCACAATATTTGATGGACTTTGAATATTTTGAAGGGCCAAAGGGGTGAGTTTGGGAAGATCTTGAAACGGATTAGGCTATTTACATGTATTTTACGCTTCGTATAACATAAACACCCTATAACATAAACGTTCTCGGAACAAATTATTTACGTTGTAGGGGCGTCTATTGTATTTACAAATTATTATTGACTTTGGGTGAATGAGGTGTGTTTTCTACTGAAAAATTGGAGATTTCACTGTATACAATTTCAGATGACCCCTGACTTGTCTGGTATTATGGCATGAATATGTCTCAAAATATCTGTGTGTTTACATTTAAGGTTGAATTTACACTACATGGTTCAGCTGACACAATTGTAATTTCTTTCTCCTATGTCAGGGGTTGACAACCTTTGGCATCAAATGAGCCATTTGGGCTCGTTTCCACCAAATTAAACCCCACTTGGAGCTACACCACCTATTTGACCACTAAATTGAAGGTAACGCTACATAAACAGTGGCGTGAAAAAGTGTTTGCCCCCTCCTGATTTCTTATTTTTCTGCATGTTTGTAGTACCAGTTCAGTTCCAGACCACTATCTGTGTTGCTTTAGTTGTCTTTTTTCATTAGCGACAACGGAAGCTAACAAGCGAAATAGCTGACCAGCATTGGTTCAGTTACGATATGGGTCATATCAGCAAAAACAAAATAAACTTATACGTATCATCAGATCCAAATTAGAGCTCTTTCAAATGTACAGTAGATAAAACTCGGATATGAATCAGATATCTGTCATTGTGACTGCAGCATAAAAGGACAGATCAGATCTACCCTTTTAATGTGAGCCATGCATACAGTATGCTCATGTACACAAACAATATAACTCAATACCCATAGTAAAGCCAAGAATACAGGAATCATACAGACTATTAAAGATGAACAAAAATATGGTGCTTTAGAGGGGCATAAAAAAAAATTACATATGGAACACGAGTGCCGAATGCGGCCAGCAGTGTAAGAGGAAGAGCAGGTGCGCTCAAACAGTATGTAATGTTTAATATTTTTATTACAGTTTACTTTCTGCCGGATGTTGTCACTTATGCAGTGCTGTTGCCTGTGTTTGCCTGTGTGCACATAGGGGTTGTTTCAGATGTTCTGTAAATGCAAACATTACCTTAGAATTACGATAGAAAACATGATATTTATGCACATGGTCTTACATCCGCAGTGTAAAAATAGCCTCATATTGTCACATTGTCATTGTACCCATGGATGTCAGTGAGCACCACCTGAGCAAATACACTAGCTCTGTGATCACCCTATGCTCGACTCTCCCTGTGCCCATGGCCGCCCATTACCCTTCCGTATGGGCCCGTGATTTCTCCCAGTTGGAGCGAGGTGACATTCATGTGTGATGCTATTTGAGAGCCTGCCCCTGCCCAGCTTGCTGCTCCTCCTGCTCTTTTTCCCCCACCCTCCGCTGGTGCTGCGGGGATGTTACGTGCGGCAGAGGCCTTGCTGTCGAAAAGCATCGGTTCACATTTGAATTTACTCTCACCCCAAAGGCAGTGTCTCTTTTGAAACAGGGAGAACTTGAAACGGTTGGATCACAGCGACTGATCAGTGGATGTGCTCTAACAAGAGGAAATTCTGAGGAAGGTGGAGGTGATCATGGAATGAGAAGAAAAGAACAAAAACGAAAAGAGGAAGTAGAAACATTAATAGCTGTAAATGAAATGTTTTGACAGGGAAAATGGGAAGCACAGGTCAATAAAAGAGTTTACAAAGCCAGGGACTTTTTAACATTTTGCTGATAGTGCAGAGGAAAGAGGTGCAGCAACAGCAGCAGTGTGAACCAACACGTTCATTTTAACGCTACGCTACTGCAGGAATGTCAGAGTGCTCCGTGGCAATGGACATTTTCAACACTTCATTCACACCAAAGAGCCACTTCAATAATTCATCACTCATTCCAGGCATACTGCCTCTCTGCAGCAGGCTAATAGTTTTCAACACCCTTTAAAACTCACACACTCACACGCACACACGCACAAACACAAATTTTCCAAAGATGAACTGGAAAAAATAAAACACATTTGCTCCAGTCACCAATTCCATTATTTAAAGTGAAGCGTCATACATTCCTCACTTGAGGAGATACACCACAAACGTTTGATATAACGCTCTTGCACAAACGTAATGCACATTTTCTATGCTTGAATTGCAGGGATTTGCTGGAGTCTAATGGCAGCCTGCTATGACCCTTTAGTAACCCTTGATATGGCTACTCAGCAGCACAGCGCTCACAGTCTGAAAGGGAGGCCTTAGAGGGATTTTTGGTGTGGCCGTGTTCAGCCCAGTTTGGAAAACTGAGGTCATCGGAGTGTTTTTTTTTGCTTTATTATATATGTGTTTATGTGGCTGTGTATTTGTGAGTGTGTGGGCTTTCGTGTGCATGTTGTATTTTTATTGTGCCAGGGGGATATGGGTTGTGAAAGGCTAATTTGGGTTTAAGGGCGCTGGGCCCTTGCCAGGCACACCAACCCGTCTCATATGCCACCGTCTACATCAACACTAATATGAAACTAGGCCCCCCTGCCATTCCTTTCTTCAACACAGGCATTCATTCATCGCAAAATGTTTTATAACGTATATATTCACAGCATCACCATATGTCTCATTGAGTCAATACCTTGCAGTTACATGTTTGCTTGCTTGATACGGTTATGTTTTTTCTTTTTTAAAGTACTTTTTGAATGTGAAATTGAATTTGTTGTGAAACAACATTTTCAGTCTTTCATAGTCCCCCTTCATCACTTTTTCAGTAAGTCTGATATTGCCATATCTGACCTCCTTTGCCTTTTAAGGAGGCAAATTGAATATTCCTTTCTTTTCTCAGTTTTCAGAGGTGTCATTTTTAACTCTAACAGCCCCTCAGTCTTTGCTGTTGAAACAGTTGCTCCTGATTAGAGTTTAGTCAGAGGCCTTGAAAAAGGATAGCGGGTCGGCAGAAGGTCCATGGAAGCATCAATGATACGAATTGCTTTTCTCTCTTCTTCCCCTTTTTTCTCTCTTTTTCCCTCCTACTTATACCCTGCCGTTTCCACCCTTCTCCATCTGCAGTCTGACCTCTGCTATACTTCACTATGATTCCTGTGTGTTCAAAGGCGGCAGGATGTCAGTAATTGGAAGGGATGTGACGGAACGGGGGGCCCCTCCTTGGGGCTGGGAGGCCCCCCCAGCACAAGAGAGGTCATGGAGAGCCTGTCTCGCACTGACATGTGGGCTTGGACGGCAGCATCCAGCCACAACAGGCCTGAGGCAGCGCGATCAGCAGTAGTTCTGTCAAAAGAGGAGCGAACTGGGTTGCAAGAGGATCTGCTGCTGTTTGGACTCAACCATCCACTGAGTACTCACTGGATCTCTCCGCTTCGGCTTCTTCACTGGAGCACTAAAGTACTGAGACAACTGGTCATTACACCTATGGGAAGCCAAGATGGATGAAAATCTTGAACTCCTTCCACTCTTTTGGTAAAGACGTTCAACAGTATTTTGGAATTTTTGTGCATTCAGCCA